>NC_064759.1:6872500-7557500 GCF_011397635.1 Epinephelus fuscoguttatus
AAAACATCTCGTCAAACTGTCAAACACAAGGAAACCAGCCCCGTCTCCCAGAAATGACATGTTTTTTCTACTAATTTGAAACAGTAAATACTCTTTGAGGGAAACACAATGCCAAGCGCCAACTCTCCAGGCTGCAAAATGAAGTAAATGAAGAAGTGCCAAAAACTGCAGTTCATTGAATGGCCACTTGGGGCTGGCTCTAAAACAAGAGTCAGTCCCCATAGAACTCCATGTTAAAATGCCAAACTTTACAGCAGAAATAAACATGTTTACAGCCTGGTACAAAAAAATGTTTGTTTTTTCAGCTAATTTTAACTGTACGCAGGGGCAGATTTTTTATAACACACCCATTTATATTTTAGCAAGGCCCAAAGTTAGTGAATCAATGAATGTGAACTTCCGCCGGTATGTCTTCAGTGTCACCCATCCACAGAGGATCTCAATGCTGATTGGCTGTCAAGGCGCAAATTCGTCATTGACGTTCAGATTTTCCTCTTGTGAATAAGCGTATGATGCAAAGTCGTGCTACTCACATAATTTGTGCTGCTTAATTCACCTATTTCACATAATTCGTGTCACGCCCATTGCATTGAAAGAATTTGTGTCTAATAAAGTACGAGTTATTCAAGTAACACTCATGGTCCCGGAAGGTGAGTGACCTGACATGGCGCGTTCATAAATTCAGTCTGACGCTCTACACTAAAATGAGAGCCCTGCTGGTCGTAGAAACAGAGCGTTATATTTCTACATGGATTAACCAACGGTTAAGTTAATCACAGATTCAGTCTGCTCAGCGTTCTGCTGCTTCGTCTCCACAGACCGAGTTCCGAGAATGCGCTCTGTCACTCTTGGAGCGCGGTGCTCTGGATAACTAAACAGTACATTCAGACAGCGCTCCGCATTTACAAACCGTCCAGTTTGTGCCAGTGTGCGCCAAAAGAACTTGCTAGTGCTAGCTAATGTTTGTGGAGAATTGTTTTGCCTCCAGCTAAGCCCCGCCCACCAAAACACATCATACTGTTTGCTAACAGTAAAAGGGTCTATAGGTGAGTGACTATCGCTTGCTGAGGCTGTATTCGTGCTGAACAAGGGCAGTGCCTGACACGACGGACACAGAAACCGAGCTTGCTAGCTAATGTTAGCTAACACTTTTCAATGCCATAATCACTTCATTACAATTTTAATTTTGTGTCACCGAGCCTACAGGCACAACTACATAACGCCCTGGACACACCGGATGCGTTAGTGCCGTCCGGCGTGTCCAGGGCGAAGCCTAATGGCACGGGTGTGTGGATGTCTGTTCATCTTTTCGTTCATGTCCTTATTAATGCACACTTTATAACTTGCTTGTTGGATTTATTAAAAACGAACAAATGAAAACTAAATGTCTTTGAATATCTTTATTATCATTTAAAATGACCGGTAAAAATAGATTATGACCGGATTTTTATGACCCTGTCGGTCAAAATGACCGGCGACGAAAAAGTCTAGCACAACGTCTGCTACAGACAATGCAAATTTGCTATGTCACGTATGTCGTATGTTTTATGCACTTCTCTGCTCGCACTGAATTGAGGAGGATGGGAGTGAATATTAGTCTCACATGAGCAAATTAACACGGTCTGAGCCCTTAAGAATGTTTGGTGCATCTGGAGTTGATTTTTTTCTCTTAACAGAAAATTTAGAGAAAATATAAGAGAAATTTAAGGGAATGTTGCTGCATGAGGCCTGGTGTACTGTAGGACACACACACACACACACACACACACACACACACACACACACACACACACACACACACACACACACACACGGGGGTCATAATTGTGTTGAGCAGTCGTCACTGCAGCGTGTGGATCAAAGGTCCTGGAGAAGCTGCTGACTGCTGCGTCGTCCTGGTCTAATTTAGCTGCTGTGTTTTTTATTTAGGAGGTTTGAGGCAACGCCACTGGTTCCCCACTCATTACACTTCTTACTCTCTTGTTGATCATCTTCCTGCTCCACAGCAGATGAAACACAAAAGCCAAACTCCTCCGCCCCCCAACACAAAAGCCTGTGACAGTAATAAATAGCCTCCGTGATCCAGGTTTAGAAAGCTGTGAAATTGGATATTGAGATGCTCTCCGGAGCTGCGGGTCGGGAGTAGTTTCAGACTAGACTGTGGGAATCGTCTAATCCGATCACCGGGAATGTAAGACGGGCTAATCGCCCGACGGGCCCAGTCTCTTGTGCCCACGGGGCTCTGGCGGTGGGGAATTGATGCCGTACTCGTTTTGAATGGGGATTTATCAAGTCTTTAGTTTCACAGACACTCGTAAAAACACTTTTATGTCTTTCGCTTGTCACAATGTTGGTACATTACATGAGCAATGACATGTTACTGTGTAATGCAGTATGTCCAGAGCATGAACTACACTGCAATGGAGCAATATATAGGCAGTTTCTTTGTTCTTCTTTAATACCATTTTATTCAATTAAATCATGACACTTTGGACATTTACACACATTTTTAAATTTATTTTAATAAAAAACAATATTACAGAAAACAAATAAGTGAAACTACAAAGAGGCTTGATGTAAAGCTTTGTTATGTATTTCCTTCCCAGGGTTCCCACAGCTTTAGGCACGTTAAATTTAAGACAGTGTAGGACTTTTTTTTTCCCGCCAAGAATTAAATTTGATACAAGTTTTGCAAAAATGAATATTGAAAAGGAAAAAATAAACCATGAATATCACTTACTTCGGATTAGGAACAACATAAAACATGACTTTTTTGTCTTGTGGCTGAGACGAAGCATTTGTTGGTTTTCTTGGCGGTTTTGTTTCTCACTCTGCGTGCAGGATTCCTCTTCCTAAATTCCCATCATGCCAAGTTTAAAAAAAATTGTGCATAAAATACATCAACCGCTTATGCTTTGCATTGTGCTGGTTTCAGCCATGTCACAAAAACTTGGTAAAACAGACCATTTCCATTGAACTGGCACTTTCCCACATCGTCCAGGGTGCAGTGACAGCTAGCTAGCAGACAGTTGTTCCTCTGCTTTTAGCATCATAAACTGGAAATAAAACCTATAATTGTTTTTGGTTCCAGGATCCTGATTTGCAGGACATTAAGTTCAGCCCCCAAAACAAGTATTATTATTGCTCCAACTAGAAAACAATGTTTTGATGCATTGGATGTGCTGAATGTGCATATTAAGGCAGTACAGGAGGAGGTGCACATTAATAATCCTCCAGGACTGTAACATGCTCATGTTTAACCCAAGCAATGTGTCATGTGACTGCAGTTGGTTCACATCCAGGTCGGTGCACGTTCTCACCACAAACGAACCGCACCAGAGTTCATTTGTAACCGGACTGAGACCACCTCTTCAAGAAGGTCTCGGTCCGGTTGTTTTGGTGCACACCTGAGTGTGATTGCTGTGTTCACACCTGCCCAAACGAACCGCACTGAGGGGACAAACAAACTTGAGTTGGATTGAATCGAACCAAACAGGGCAGGTGTGAAAGCACCCTTACTTTAATGCTCTCCATATACAGTCCAGTCAACCATTTCCATTAGGTCGGATTTTTTTGAATGTAAAAAAATAAATATATGAATTAATAAATTAGCTATTTCGTCACCCCCACCGTCTGGATGGCACCCTAAGTGGCTGCCTATGTTGTCTATAGGGAGGTCCAGCAATGACCACACATAATAAAAACTCATTAATACAGGAGTAAAGGTGAACATGTTAAGTACTGAGGTAAACACGGGGAAGAAAAAGGTGTAAAATAAGACTCTGAGAGTCATGAGGAAATGGAAAATCAGAAAAAAAGATAAAGATTATAAAATCCTACTTCCCATGTGTTAGCATTTTAGGACTTTGGAAGGATTTATTTAAGACATTTCAATCCCAATTAAGACCTTATTTTTAGATGAATGAATGTGACGCCTTCTGTCGTTGTAACGAGATTTGACAGACTTCACCCAGCACATGGTGCAAACTACCTGCTAACACACACTCTGCAGTCTATCTGCACAGACAAACTCAACTCAGGCAGCTCAACGTATGAAACTGACATTTAGTTACTAGAACATATATGACTATAAATATATGGGTACTGGCTAAGGTGAAAATTTTTTCACATTCATGTGAAGTATGGCTGCACATGATGTTCTCATTTCTGTAACTTTATAAAGACACCAGTGTTTGTGCAAACAGCTTTCATCAGAGTGTGATGAAACCTGATGAAAGCTGTTTGCTGTAATGTTGCTGTCTTAATAAACAGTCATCCAAAAATGAGAACACAGCGTGCGGCTACTTCACTTTAATGAAAAATTGGATATTGGCAGTTTCACGCAGTTCACTGCTGATGTGATGCAGTTTCTTTCTGACCTGACAGGTAGATAAAAACAGACTGTAACACCTGCAGTGACGTTAATGTGTTTGGATTTTGGTTTATTATATAACTTGATTAAATTCACATTCATAAGCAGCAATAATTTGTGTTTCTAGTAACATTTGTTGTTGATGTGTTGAGTGATTTTGTTGGGATGAATGAAGTATGGCTCATGCATCTTGGGCTCTGTGTTCGAGAAAAACACTTCAACCAAGAGAGTATTTTATAAAGAGGAGGTTTTATTCCTGTTGGATGAAATACAGTACAGTACGTCACTGTTTTAAGACTTCATTTCTACACAGTTTTATTTTTTGACCGTTATTAAAGTACACATTGACACCTGCAAGGAAATGCATCTCTTTACGGAAATGGGAGAGAAGTGTATTCGTCTGTTTGTAGCCATCAATACGCCCATGGAGCATCACTGACACATAAACAGGAACAGTCACACACGGCGACAAGTAAATAAGGATGTTGGTCTGTCAGATGTGTAGCCAATTTTATGAAATATTCCCAAGCTGCAGCCTCTGGGGCTGAAAAATGAAGCCAATGAGGAAGTTTCAAAAAACTGCAGTTCCTCTAATGGCCACTTGAGGCTGGCTCCAGAAGTGAGTTTGTCCCCATAGATCCCCATGTTAAAATGCCCAACTGCACAGCAGAAATAAACATGTTTACAGCCTGGTACAAAAAACGGTTTGGTCTCTATGGCTAATTTCCCCCTTAATGACAACTGTACTATATTTTTAAATTCATTTTTTTTTATATTTGTTTTAAATGTTCGAAATAAATAAATCAAATCAAATCAAATCAAATCAAATCAAAAATCCAAGATGGAGATGGCCGAAAAGCCGAGCTTTAGGCTTCAGAGCAACAGTCCACAAACCAATGGGTGACTTTACAGAACCTATGTCCATTATTTTATATGAATATTTTGTTACAAGACGTATTAACCACCATGCATGCACTCTATATGTTATGCAACTAGCATGCAACCAGTATTAGCTAAACATGCCGTCATATATTTCCCTCACGCCCAGTTCAGACCAAAGATACATGACAAGACGAGTTGAAACAGGCGAGTAGTTGCCTAACTGTGCTGTTCTGCAACGTTGTGAAAACCTGACGGTTCACACCAATGCAATGAGATGAGACGGTGTATCATCTCTGTGCAACAACACTCTGTACTTCTGTTCTGATTTGCAGCTTTTCAGGCTTATTTTGTGGCTCAATATAATTTGTAGCTTCTAAAATATGAATGAGGATAGTGATAGTGAGATACTGGCTACAGCTGCATTTGTACTAGTGATGAAACAGTGAAAAACAGAAACAAAACGAGCATCAGATGGACTGTTTTCATAATCAATATGCCACAATGATAAAAAATAATCAGTTCCAATTAATCCATTAATCAGTCAATAAGATATGTGTGTATGTGGGCAGGGCATAAGCACATATAGCGAACAACGGCAGCATCTGACACTGGCACATCGTGACACCAGAAACAGAGGACTCAGTGGTAAGTGAACGCGCCATCTGCAGTCATTTTGATTTGACCAGTGGACTTCACAACAAGCTGATTGGCTGCAGAAACAGGTTACGTGCTTTATTTTCTAAAAGCAGCACTGGTGATTTGACCAGCTGAGTTGCAGGTGACACCATCAGCCAGTTTGAGTCGAGCTCAGACCGGCCAGTTCACGCTGCTAGCCTGTTAGCTAATTTGTTCTTATCCTGACTTCCTGTGCACACAGTGCATACAGTCCGTCCAAAATCTGCAGCGAAAGTTCAAATATTTAAACACAAGACAAATTTCAGATCAAAGGAGGAAAAAACAACACACTTCCAAACATTTGCACAACTCCTCATAAAAGCCAAACAGCTGCCAGGAGCCAATATTTTAAATCTAAAAATTTGTTTTCCCACTAAAAAACTGAAGGAAAAAAAATCTGATGTGTTTTTGTCAAGGTGCAAACAGTCTGTATTTACATCATGGAACAATAAAATGTTAAATTAACCCCATAAAACCATAAAACCATAAACTCTGGTGATGTTAGCAGCTCTTTCACACAGGTTGACCCACAGCATTTATTCAGTGGAGGAGAATCTCTGTGATTCACTGCTGCCTTTAAATCAGGAATTAATTACCAAGAAACATTATTGATGAATGAATAAAAGGCAGAATAGAGTCGTAGGGGAGGTTCAACAAACAGTTTTATGCTCTGTGGTCATCAGATTGACATAGACTGATACACATGACTGAGTATCAGGTATTTCTTTAAAGCTTATATATATTAGCGTCCCATGATGCTCTGTGTTCTGTATCCAGGAGCATCTTGTTACAAAACGATGCCAACACTTGTGATTTTTCCAGTATTTCAGGGGGTTTTCCAGGTACTGAACAACACTGACTTAGGTCTAAAAATATCCACACTGGCAACTTCCTCCAAAACTCCCAAATCGGCGGAGCTCTAACCCCGTCTCTCCGTCTCTGGCGGGGCACGCCACCCGTCTCTTCACCTTCCACAATGTCGTTTGATCTTTGCGTTGCTGTCAACGCCGCGGATCAGCCTCACGACAGACCTTGCAGCCGCAGCCACCCAGTGAGGTGGCCAACCATCTGTCACCGGGGCCCACAGACCTCGGGCGGCAAAGGGCCCAACCCCTCCCCCCCTCTGCTCCTCCACCCCTCCGCCCCACTTTCACCCCCTCCCAGGGCCCATTAGCTCTCCCCTAATGCAGCCACCGTAGCTCCGAGAGGGCCCCTAACAGGCACAAAATGGACTGCTACTTATCCTCCTTAATTCCCAAATGAGTTCTCTTTAGCGTATACATAATTCATTTCTTGAAGTCACTTACAGGCGCCTTTCACCCGTTTAGCAAATACTTATGTCAGGTTTATCTTTTTTCAGTTTCAGGTGTGTAAATCTGATTGTAAACCGCACGGAGAGATTAATCCTGGTGGGAAGAAAAATATCTGCATGTGAAAGAAGAAACAGACGAGTCTGGATTTCAGAGTCATGCAATGTGATTTAAATAGCAAGCGAGGAGCCTGCAGAGCCTGGAAAAGTATACTAATGTAGTCAGATGAGGATAGATATTACGGGGGTAAATTTAGACCACCTCACATTCATAATACCTAATGCCCTTTAAATAGGCTTAAGAGGAGGACTCGAAATAGGCTCTGATAATTAATTATTTTCAGTTCTCTTCTTCTTCTTCTTCTTCTTCTTCTGCTTTCCTTTCCACGGGCGTATTAATTCTTTCTCTGCGAATATGTGGCAGCCATGTCAAATCTACTAAATAATGCACTTGTTACGATACACCTTAATTTCTTGGAGAGAGGAACTCATGGGGTATTCGCCGGTTAAATTGAATGCAGGCGGTAATGTTTTAGTAATATTTTTCTTAAAGTTATTCTGTTTCTCTGCACGAGATGAACCATGGGGGGGGAAAAGTGAAAATTAAATGTGTGCTCAGAAGGGAAAAGGGAACATTTAGGAGCATAAATATCATAATAGAACAATAATTATGTCAAACATAAATATAAATACAGTATAACTACTGTTTTCCTGCATGAGGTAATTTTGAAATCCATGAAAGCATCACGTCTTGGCCTTAAATTAGATCACATGTACAGTGAATGCACACAAACCAAAGTGAGCAATTGTCAACATACAGGAGGAGTTCACAGTCACTAAAAATGCCAGAAAAAATAAACCCTGCTGTGGTAAACAGTCGTATTTAAAGGCTCTATCTCAAAACACATGTCAGAAATAGCAGCGTCAAAGATATCTCTGGCTATCACGAAACCTGCAAAACACACAGGACAAGCACACCCTTCTTCTCGTAAGCCGCATGAGAAACAAAGGCGTAGTGTGATAGCGCAAATGGCACGCTTCCAGGACCCTCTCTCCGCAAGCCACGCCGTGAAGAGCTGAGTAAATACATTACACTCGAGGACCTGCAAGCACAGACACAAAGGCTGCAGGGCCGCGGCAGCGAGCTGACCATTACCAGAGCGCTCATGTGAGAAGAGATTCTGCTCCGGACCCCCGTCGTCTTGTTTTGGCAACAGAGGGCAGGGGGACCGAGTGCTGAGCCAGGACAATATGTTTTTTCAAATGCCCCTCAGCCAATATTTATTTAGCTACAAGCTGGCACGTCTGAGGAGCTCAACGCAGCCAAGAGTGGGTGCACAACCGTGATTTTCAAGATGTTACAAACATCAGGCTTCAATATGATTCTGACCTCGCTAATGTCCAATAAATTACAAATTAGTTTTGTGTGCTGTAACTGCTGCAACACCACATTTGATGATGCTTTATGAGCGAGGCAAAAAAAATAAATTGACAATTTTGTTATTTACCAGAAAAATAGATGGAATAAAATAGTTTTCTCAAATAAGAAACTGGTTAGTTTCTCGTCCTGGCTCAATTTGAAAGGCCAATGCAGGGCAGTAGAGATTCAATAAAGTCACAGCAGTAATTTTAGTAGCTGGCTGTTGATTGCAAATGATGAAGAGTGAGGTGCAGGATAATAGCAGGGCTCTGCTTACTGTAGATTTGTGGTGGAAGGAGAAAGTGGGGGAGAGAGGAAGCACGAGAGGGAGAGAGCGCCCTTTATTTATTTATTTCTAGCTTTTAAAACAGATGGTTCCTTATGTGCTGAGCGGAAGTGTCTGTTAACTCAGTTGGCTCACTATTGGTGGCTGCCGGCCAATGACAACAACGGGATCGGGGAGTGTGAGCAACAGTGCAGTTTGCTTTCTTCAGATGCTCTGCGAACAGAAGGATGGCAGCCTGCAGATACTGTTGCACGGCCACCCGAGCCTGGCGGTGCCAGCGCCGGCACCCATCGCACCTCACGGCAGCACCCGCTCCGCCTCGCTGCTGCAAGTGTGGGTTATACAGGACAAACAGAGGCCAAGAGCACGGGGACGAGTTCATGCTGTAGAGTTGAACACTGAGGTTGTTTTAAAGGTTATAGATCAGAGTAATATCTGAACGGAAGCTTTTTTGTGTCCCATCAGTTTAGTATTGTTTTCATATTTATTTTTTTGACTATTGGTCCAAATAGCCCACAGTATTCTCACCCATAGTGAGTACAAGCATGTAGAGCTGAGCATGTAAAGCTTCAGCAGTAGAAATAAGTAATTTTTTCGAGAGAGTTTGCAGAGTACCACAAACTGCAGTGTTATCTCAGATGACTTTGCTAATGTAGAGAAAAAGTGGAAGTTCAACAATGGCTGAAAAGGGTTATTTATGAATCTTTGGAGGAGGTTGGAGATGCTCCTGGGCACAGCAGTCAGGTGAGGTTGGGACCAAGCCCCCAAGAACCGCGCTGGGCTTTGAAACCAATTGTACATAGTGGTCAAACAATGGAATTACAACTTCCAAAAAGGCACCCATAGACTTACATTGTTAAAGACTTCTCGAAATCAGTGGATACATTTTTTTAAGCGTCACATCCTTTGCAAAATGACTCACTTCACTATCTGAATTGATCACAATTTGAATGTTTGGCAGAATTTCAATTGAATCATTTCATGCCCACTCAAGTTAGCAGAAAACTAAATCTTAAGTTAGCTGCTCAGCTGGTGTAAGTCTCTGATGTGCTTCCTCTTTGGGCCACATGATGCCGAAGATCAGGGTCATTTTATACCACAGAATTTGAGCTTTTTTGGCTTCATGCGGCACTAAGCAACTTTCCACTCATCCAAAGCTTAAAACAAGATTGAATCTGGGGCTGACATTCACTTCCACTTTTGCTGATGACACTGAAGGCGAGGATGGGGATGAAGAGCAATGCAGAGTCAGCCTGTTCTCTGTTGGACAGGTCGGTGCTGGCGGTTAGCTTAGTTAGCTTGCTAGAGTATCGGCTTTTACATTACAACAAATGTGATGTTCCTACAACAGTGGCTTGAAGTGTGGGGAGGATGTGCTGTGATGAAATGGTAATTGGACTTACATTTATAAAGCACCTCTGACCACTCAAAGGCTGCTTGTTCTCATTCCCAGGATGTTAAATACTGATGCTGTGTGTGATATCGACACCAAAGGCACCCTTCAGCATGTTAAGCAGAAACCCATCCATGATAAAACTTGACGCTGGGAGCAACTGACGTAATATATAAAGTGAGAAAGTCCGGAGGGTGGGATAAAGGGGAGATGGGTGGGTCAAACAAAACAGGACTTTCATCCAGGAGACCACAGTTTCTGTCCGGCATGATGTCGTCACACACTGACATCACTCACATAACGTATTGATGGCACATTATGTTATGTGACGAACATGTTTATTTTAAGCCAAACATGATCTGTTTTTCTAAACCTAACAAAGTCTAAGTGGACAGTTTCACAATAATAACCACATGTTACGATGTGTTTCAGCTGTGCATCATGCTGATATGCTAAAGGGTTCCCTCTGCGTCTCTTTAAGAAACTGAGGAGTGTGACAAAGCTTCGGGATTTAGGTGAATGAGAACGGGTTGCGCCCACACATTCAAACACTGGTGGCCAAGATAACCACACAAGGTGCCACCTGCCTAGTTAAACATGCACACACACTCACACACAATTTGGGGTTAAGTGTCTTGCCCAAGGATACTTTAACATGCGGACTGAAGGGGCCGGGATCACCCATCGATTTTCAATTAGTGGACCCTGTCTAGCTCCTGAGCCCCAATGAATGTTGGGTTTACAAACAGTAATTGACTATTCCTGCATAGAATACACTTAAAGGCACCAAAAGTACCAAAGTAGAGTATTTTTACATGTCTTAAAACTTGCTTTATGTTTACAAACATGCACATAGACGCAAACAGACGACATGGTTTCTGTTTCTCCTGAAGTTTTACATGTTTGTAATGCTACTTTGATGTCTAACCTGAAGCACTGTGAACTCTCTTTGTGTGTGACGAGTGTTATAAAATATAAATTCCTACCTTGCCTCGTCTGACAGTCAGAATAATTAAATTACTCATGCACTCTATATGTCTTCACACCAAGAGGTCGGGAGGCGTAATCAGCCTATAGGAAATTTGTCTAATTAACCAGTTGATTAATCAGTATGCTAATGAAACTATATTGATACAGTTCCACGTGTCTGGTTCGAGGCCTAGCGAGGGATGAGATCAAATTAGAGCAGTGGGACAGTTGCTGTGCTAAAAAGATGCATCGAGTGTCTGGCAATATGTTCCTCCGCACTGATGGAGAAAAACACACAGAAACACTTCTCTGTCTATCCATATGGCTGCGTTTGTAGTGCATCTGGCTCCGCTCAGCGTGCCGTATACAGTTACCAACCTATATTTCCAGTTGTATTCGCACCTCAAGATGCTGCGCGCAAAGTGAAAATTAAGGCAGAAGGCTCGTGTTACGGGAATAATTAAACGGAGGCCAAGTGAAGTCACACTCCTCGTGGCAAACGCGCTCCAACCCTCAATTACTCGCAGTGAACAAAGCAATTAAAAGGTCTGTCCTATGGAGTTACCTGGGACTGGATAGTGAGCTGTCTATAGTGAAACCCCCAGGGGCCCGAGAGGCTCCGCGAGCCAGGTCCACAGGTAGGTAATTACTATTGATCAACTGGCATTAGAGCATGTGAAGAGACATTGTTATTTTTGGCAGTGCTTTATTTTAGGTGTCCACTTTAACAGCGGGGATGTTTGGTAGCTGATGGTCTGATAGAAACAACGAGAGATGGATGGATGGATGGATAGATGGATAGATGGATAGATAGATAGATAGATAGATAGATAGATAGATAGATAGATGGATAGATGCATCAATAATTATGATAAAATTTTAAATGCAAGACTTGTAACATTATTTTCAAAAGTAACTTGTTACATTACAGCATTACCTACTGAAAAAGTAACACGTTAAGCTCAGTTCAGACCAAATATTCGAGACAAGACGAGTTGAAACAGGCAACTACTTACAATGCAACATTCTAAAAATCCTGCTGGTTCACACCAATGCAACTAGATGAGGCGGTGTATCATCTCTATGCAACAACTCTCTGTACTTCTGTTCTGATTTGCAGCTTTTCAGGTTTATTTTGTGGCTGAATATAATTTGTAGCTTCTTAAAATATGAATGAGGACAGTGATAGTGAGATACTGGCTACAGCTGCATTTGTAGTCGTGATAAAACGGCAAAAATCAAAAAACAGACATCAGATGGACTGTATTCATCATAGATACACCACAATAATTTAAGTAACCAGCGGCAATTAATCAGTCAATGACCCACCGTCCGACACCGGCACACCATGAGGACAAAAACAGAGTGCTTGGTGGAGATGGAGCACCTGCTGCAGTAAGCGAACATGTCGTCTACGGTAATTTTGACTCAACCAGTGGACTGGCTGTTAAAACAGCCAACAAGCTTGACGTTCTGAAACCAGCTGCCGGCAATTTGACCAGCAGAGTTGCAGGTGACACCCTCAGCCAGCTTGAGTTGAGCTCAGACCGGCCAGTTCACACTGCTGCAACTTTTCTCTGCAGCGTTCTAAAAAGGTTTTATGCTCTCTCTGCCTTTGGCTTTCTGCATAGACCTAGGAAAGGCAGAGAGGCCCCAGAACAGAGCCATATGGCCAAATATAATACTACAAATGGAAACAAAGATTTCTTTGACGAAAGTGGTCCTGAGTGAAATGTGCTAATCAACATGCTGTTTTCCCCCACTGTCTCTCAAACATGCAACTAATGGCAACAAAAGAAACAAGGAAATACAGTAAGATTTTAAAAGTAACTAAATAACTGATTATTTGAATTGCAAAACTAATGTGTTATGTTACAACAAAAATCATTCTGAGGACTTTTACATATTATTTTGTAATGTGATACCTCCAACGCTGCTTGTAACAGAGTATTTCTACACTTTTGTATTACTACCTTTACTTAAGAAAACAATCAGAGTACTTCTTCCACGACTTACTTCCGCTTTGCTACATAAAGGACAAGCTGTATCAGATGGACATAAATCCTGAGGCGCCACATCATCCTATATGGATGTAACTCATGGGGGTAATGGACCCACGACACTAATGAACCGACGTCTCTTAACAATGTAAAGTGAACTTCCTGTGTGAGCGTCCCCTCCCCCGTTAGTGGCTGTGGCAACATATTACAACTACAGAATACGACCTCTGTGCACCCCGATCGACTGTCCTTCAATACATTAATTAGCTGTACACACACACACACACACACACACACACACACACACACACAGACACAATGATCTGTTATTAACTGTGCAGCAATAGACTCATTCACACACACATACTGTGTACACACATGTATTTCCACTCTTTCTAACAAGGACAGTGGCCTCGGGACAGGGTACACCCCGTCACCACAACAATGCCACCCACGCCTGTCCACACACACACACACATCCACACACACCACCCCCTCAGACACTTGATTGATTTAGATTGATCGTCCCAGTGTCGTGTTTAGTCCCGAGCCAGACCGAGTCACCGCCGGATCGCACCGCTGATGTTTACTTCGTTTGACTCTTTGACAGAGCCATTGTCTCATTCACACTCCCTCCTGAGTTATTTTCCTCTCTGTCGCCCACTTCCTCTTTTTTCTCCCCTCCGTTTTTTCCTCTCTCTGCCTTTCGTGTTGCCTCACTTTCTCCCCTCTCCTGCAGCTATTCTTAGCTGGGAGCTGTGTGCAGTCACTGTCTCTACCTCACAAACAGAAAACCTTGAGGGAAGAGTGATTAGAATACAGGTTTGTACCTCAAAGCACTGCATTTCTTTTTCTTTTTTTAAAAGAGAGACTCTAGAAGTCCATCCAAAAAGTGCCGGTACTCCAGGTCCTTGGAGGCCTTTCAAAGTTTAATGTGCTGTAATTGAGACTCCAACAGAGGATCCAAAGAGTCTTCCAAGAAATGATCCTCCAGCATCAAACACACTGCCATTTTAGTTTTGACTTAACAGGATATTCTTTTCAGATGTTGGCTTTCAAAAAATCTTAAAACTTTTAAGGTACCCTTTTTGAGTTTTTCTCGAAAGTGTAATTTTGTACAAATATATATTTATATAATATTTTAAATGATAATAATAAAATAAAAATGATGTATTTCATTCATAAGCTCTTTTCAAGTCATTCGAGAACACAAAAGTTTAGACGGTCAGTACATGATGAAAGATAACGAAAACAATTGTGATAATAATAAAGAACATAAACAACAGTAAACAAATATATGTTTTAAATTTCATTTTAAGGACTTCAGTATGTGTGAAAAAGGCTTTTAAATTTGAAAAGTTACCACATGTACCACGAGATTTTGTCTGTTTCCAAGATCATGAATTGACTTTTTACAACATTTATATAAACATGTACATTTCCATGTCAATTCAATCTGTTGATGAAGATCATGTAATATTATCAAAAGCTCCAAACAGCTACTAAATAGACTCTGAGGTTAGACTGTTTTGTCAGCTGCTGTTTCCAGTGTCAAGAATGAACTTCAAAACTCAACTTTGAAGAGAAACAAAGATGAAAAATGTTTAAAGTGCTCAGTTAAAATAAAGAAATATATCTACAATTACATATCCATTTTCAGGTCAACTGGGCAAGTCCCATTTTCTAATAAACGTCATGTAATATGCTCAAAAGTTCCAAGGCAGCTACTAAATGGACCATAAGGTAAAGAATGGACTTTGAAACTAAATCATGAACACTTGGTGAAAAAGGGAAAAATGAGAATCTTCATTTCCAACTGGGCTATCTTCATCTACTGATGAAGATCATGTTAAATAATTGAAAGCTCCAGAACAGCTTCTACATGGACCTTTATTTGACACTGTTTTGTCAATTTCTGTTTCCCAGGTCAAAAATGACACATTTTTTGACCCAGTCACCAGAATAAATGTCGGCATTGTATGTTTTTGCAAACTGTGAATCAGTTGAAATTGTACATTAATGTGTAGCTGATATGTTAAAACTTTTAAACTCAACAACACTGTGGTTAAACTGTGGTTGGTTTAGGCACAGATACACTTGGTTATGGTTAGAAAAAGATCATGTTTTGACTTAAGGTTCTTTTACACCTTTGGTTCGGTTCAATCGGACTCAAGTTGGTTTTGACTCCTAAGTGCAGTTCATTTGGGCAGGTGTGAAGAAAGCATTCACACTCAGGTGTGCACCAAAACACCCGGACTGAGTCCACCTCTTCAAGAAGGTCTCGGTCCGGTTACAAACAAACTCTGGTGCAGTTCGTTTGTGGTGAAAACGTGTCTCGAACTTGATCTGCAGTCACATGACACATTGTTTGGGTTAAACATGAGCATGTTACAGTCCTAGAGGATTATTAATGTGCACCTCCTCCTGTACTGCCTTAATATGCACATTCAGCACATCCAATGCATCAAAACATTGTTTTCTAGTTGGAGCCGCGCCTCGTTTTCAAACTGTATGGTTTGACTAAAATGAACAGTGACAGCAATATAGTCCATGATGAGCAGCGCTAAAATCAACCTGCGTAGTTGTCCCTCCATTGTGACATTAGAAAGTGTCACATTTATCTTGCAAGTGTACTCTTCTTCAACGTTTGCTTTACTTCCTGGATTTTTCCCACATGGAAATTCTGACCAATCAAGAGCAGCTTTCTCACACAAGGCATTTGATCTGGTCCACTTGTAAATGCTGCCCTGAGAACACAAACCAATTCAACTTTGGAACAAAATTAGTCCCTGATTCAGACCAAAGCAGACAATTCTAGGTCTGACTGCACCCTTAAATTACCTGATCTGGGATGCACAAATAGATCACTAAAAAACACCCAGGTTTGGTGGCTAAAAAGTCGCTGAAGACTCGCTAAAAAACAAGCAGTTAACGTTGTTTGTTGGTCTTGAACAGTGGTCTGCAGCTTTGCTATCCACCATCCCTTCCAACTCAGTCAGCTCATATACTACATCACTTCAGAAACGCTGACGTGAAACGTGCAAATGTAACATATCCGTGTTTGGCAGAAACACAGAATGTCAACATTTTCCTCTGGCAACTAAAGGCTTGGCTTCCTAAAGAAAGGAAAAGAAAAAGGAGCTCCTCACTAAATGAGAATGAAAATATATGTAGATATTATTACACAGAATACCACAGCTACAAAACATTTAGCTTCTTTCCTGTTCAACATCAACACATCAGTCAGAGGACAGAAATTAATTTCTTGGTATCAGATTGACTCAGAGACAGCTCTGTGTCTGTTCTGCTCTGTGTGTGTGTGTGTGTGTGTGTGTGTGTGTGTGTGTGTGTGTGTGTGTGTGTGTGTGTGTGTGTGAGGACACACGGCTAACGAAATCAAGCCTTCCCAGGAAAAAAGAAAAAACAGGCTCAACTTCAGCGATCCTTGGCTTAATTCTCATTGAAGCCCCAAATTGACATGTCTCCCTTGTGATCTTGACGTATTATTAAGATTTAATGGTGGAATTATGATCATTAAAACAACATGACTGATACAGGGGGCAGATGATGAGCTATTCATTTAACCTACTCTTCCTGTAATAATATTGAAACAGACAGTCTGCCAGTTATTAGATCATAATTAGCTGCTGCAATCTGTACGGAATCCGAGGAAATGACGCCAAGTTAGCGGCACGGCGCTGCTCGCTCTCCATTTAGCCTGAGAGACACACGCAGATGTCGGCAGCCTTTTTCAGTCCATTTCATGAACTAACTGAACAGTGTGTGAGAGGAGTCCATGTTTGTATAAAGAGCAATATAATGAAGCAGATGGTAGCTAATGAAAATAACTGGCACTATTTTAACGATAGCGCTGTCACCTGAACATCAGGCCGTGTTTTGACTTGCGTGGCATGTGTGTTTGTGTGTCTTCAATCCAGTGGGGCAAGGAGTATTCACACCCTTTTAAAGTACACTCAAAACCTTGCTAAAGTTAAAGTATGTAAGTGTATCAGCAAAATTCAGTGAAGGTATGAAAAGTAAAAGTATTCTTGGGTCCTTGTCTGTGTTGCTAATATAAGCCTTTATGATGTTTTGGATTAATATTATTACTACTGTATATTAAAGGTCCAGTTTGTAGGATTGAGGGGGAAATATTGGCAGGAATAATATAATAATTATGTTTTCTTTAGGGTATAATCACCTGAAAATCACAATCGTTGTGTTTTTGTTACCTTAGAATGAGCTGTATATATCTACATAGGGAATCCTCATCTTCCGAGATCACCATGTTGCACCACCATGTTTCTACAGTAGCCCACAACAGACAAACCGAACACTGGCTCTAGATAGGGCCATGCACGTTATCGCGTCGGCCACCACAGTTAGAAGTCAGAAGTGTCAGATGAACACTCATTTTTTAATATGAAACTGTTTTATTTGGTGTTTTTTACTTACTAAATCACCAATCCTGTTTGTTTTGGAGAAACAGAGACCTCTGCCGATACTTCATCTCCCAGTAAAAACCTCTTGAATGTCTGGATCTTAAGTTACCAGATTAAAGATGAGCACACAGCCAGTGTTGGGGAAGTTACTTTTAAAAAGTAGTGTTTGTTCGTTACTTTCACGTTACTTTTATGGTGCTTGACTTTGGGTAGAACCCCATCTCATTTCCTAAATGGTATTTACCACTTTGGTGATAAAATAAAGATTAAAGAGTGAGAGTTAATTTGTGTTAAATAGGTTACATGAATTTGTTACATGACAGATTACTACTACTAATAGCCTATTTGCCAGACCTGCTGCATCACTGAATGAGGAAAATATTAATATTCACAGACACTATCTTTGAACAAATAGCGTCATATTCATGAATAAATCATTTTCTGTTCTGTTATTACGTGTGTAACTGTGAGACTGTGTTTGTGTAACAGACTCATACTTTGTAGTAAGCTACAGACCTGCACGAATAAATTAATTCAAATACACAGAATAGGAGCTGCTGCAACAGGCTGCCGTTCACACAGCGCCAGGAAGGTAGGCAGGTTATGATTGTTCTGTTTTCTGTTAACACAATGCTGCATTTTATTGATGTTTTGGGGGTCGTTTTGATTTCCTTTGAGGTTCCAGGGTCGTATGTTGCCCATGTCTGAGGTCTGACTAGCGAGGTTAACGTTACATTAAACAACACTTACCCAGCCATACAAGTGCAGTTCGCTGTCAGTATATAGTTGGTCGACTTGTTCAGAATCGCCCAGGTCTTGTACATTAGTTAACGTTACTGTTTTGTGTCCTTGTTGCTGGCTCGCAGTACTTCGGTCTGTAGAGCACAAAAACCATCAGATAAATCCCGGTATTCAATATCTTGGACATGACCGCAAAGTACAAAATTATACACATCAAGGGATTTATATGCCTTGAGTTTTTCATGCATATAAACGCTGGGTTTCTCCACAGGCCATTTCGTTGGGTCGGTGACCCACTGACCTGACATTAAGTACGGGTCAGGAAACCTCACTCCGTTGCTAATTGTTAGCTTATTACAATAAGCTAACCTGTCTTCGGTTGACAAACCGTTAAAATAATCCGAGGAGGCGTGTGTATCTTCCATATTCCTCATACGATTCTTGATTTTGGCGCTCCTGTCTGTACTGTTGACATGGTAACTGTCACAGTTCCTGCCTAGTGCGCAGCTGAGGCAGACAGGCAGTGTCACCGTCAAATCTGTCCCTGGGAAAAGTAACGTTGTGCCCAACTGACAAAGTAACTACGTTCCGTTACCATATTTTCAGTAGTAACGCGTTACACTACTTTTTACCCAGTTAAAGTAGTTACGTTACACACAACACTGCACACAGCCTAGCAGGTACTAAGCTAATGCCCATCTCCGACATGCCAAACAGCATGAGAGGAATCCTGATTTGTAAAGTGAACTGAAGCTGTCAGACAAATGTGGTGCAGTACAAAGAACAATATTTACCACTGAGACTTATTTTAACGTCTCTCATTAAGATTCGTAACTTTGTAGAATCTCTCTTAAGAAAGAATGGATCCACCTGAAACTGTCAGGATTAGAAAATGCCATGGTCTCAGCCAAATTCCTCATGGGAAAAAATCTCAGAGATCTGTGCTCCATTGCAGTACTCTGATTCTTAAGTTTATGACCATGTGAAGCTGTTGTGGTAGTTTTATAGTTTTGCAGATTGGATCAAAATTTGCAATAAAATCTTTCTGAAATGTACTTTAATTTATATACAGGAACAAAAATTTTAAGTTTTACCAAAGGTCTTCGTCATTTTACCTGTTAAACCATGATTTGGAACAGGGACGTAAATATAGACAGTGCGGGCAGTGTGGGTGCCCAGGGGCCCGTGACGTGGTTATATGCTTATTCTAAAACTATAAATCAACTATTGTATAAATTAACCATTGAAATTATTAAATATAAATTAGTGTTTTTTATTTTTGGGGGTATTTTTGTAATGTACACACACAAATACACACACCATATCTCTGTTAGTAATACTTTCATTTCGAATTACAAAGTGTATCTTGCTGTGGTGGTTCGCTCCACAGGTCCCCATGGTCTGCATGTGGATATCACACACTTCTGCTTTTCTGCTTTGGAGAAACTGACTCATGATCTTGATCATAAATCAGACAAATTTTGGAAACTTCAGCATCCCTTGAATTTCTTCCTGCAGAGACTCTGACCTGTTTGTCCCTGGAAGGCAATAGCTATTTCATTTTCATGCGCTATGCTACTTATCTATTTCCTGTCATACTCCTGCACAATTCATCTATGTTTTTATGTCGTTTTCTTTTTTCTTTCAAATTAATTTTGATGTTTTGCAGTGCCTCTTGTTGTTTAGTATAAATTAGCATTTAATGGCAATAGTGGAAATACAAGTACCTCAAATTTGTACTCGGAGTACTTGAGTAAATGTACTTAGTTACATTTCCCCTTAGCTTGAAACCAAGAAAAGTCTATGTAATGGATGATCTTTGTTTTGTCCTCTGTCCCTTCATCTCTCCATCTCTTTCTCCCCATACATACAATAATCACATGAAGCTCTGTGCTGTTCATGCATGGCTGACTAACACACCCTGGCTCTCTGATTTCCATAAAGTGTGTGTGCTCGCTCTCGTGTGTGTGTGTGTGTGTGTGTGTGCACCTACATCAACTGTGCCAGTTTAGCGATGAGAAATCTGCACCCTCAGCTGTTTTTTCTCCTTTTGCACAGAAGAGAGAGAAACCACACTGTAGGCGTCCCTCTCCGCTACAGCAGCTCCCCCCTCCGGCATTTCTCCAGGTAGCATTCGCCAAAGTCGTCCTATTAATAAGCAACATATTTGATTTTCAATGCATTGTCTCAGGCCCCCCAAAACGGCATGAGATGTGATGCGTATGGTCGGGGCAGAATTATTCAGAGGAGTCGGAGAGTGTGGGAGACGTGTCACACCACCCTGGGGCGTGCAACATGCTTTGGGTGGGTGAGAACGCGGAGCTGAGAACGTGGAGCTCACCAGCTCAGACGCCCCGGGTGAGCAGCGAGCTGAGAACGCAGAATCCTGGAGTTAGATTTCATTTTCCCCGTCACAACATAATTGTTTACCACATACAAACAGCAGAAGGTCAAACTGTCCTGTAACATCAAAGAGTTTCAATACTACGTTTAAAAAGAGTAAAAGTTAAAATAATTAGATCTCATTAGGTCATTACAACTGTTCAAAAATATGCCTATCACCTCTAAAGAACATTAATTAGCACGTTAACACAAATGTAAAAGTTGTGGATTTACAAGGAGTTGTAACAAGATATTTTCACACAGTGACTTCCTGTTTTGGGACTTAAGACAGATCCAGGCCAGCTGTTTTCCCTGCTTCTAGTCTTTATGCTAAGGTAAGCTAATCACCTCCCTGCTCCAGCTCCATAGTTCAACATATTCTCATACAATGGTTCAAATGCTATCCTACAAATTAGCACCCCATGAATGACATTATGTCCGTACCATAAAGTAACATGTTAGCGTTAAGTTACAGAGGTTAGATTTAGGCAAGTAAAGTGACTGTGGTTGGGTTTAGGAAAAGAAACATGGTGACGATGTACCTTAATATGACTCAAAGTTCTGAACACTGGTCTCCTGGGGAAAGTCCTGTGTTTTGTGACCTATCCACCATCTCCTGAGTAGACCACTCAGGACCACTTCCTTCTTTATTCCCATCAGCACTTTGGTCACATGATTGCACAAATTACATGTTCATCATTACGTCGGATATGTACAAATTTTGATGCATTACCTTAGTAGAAAAACATACAAACAGTACATGAGAACAGCCTGTATAGTTAATGCACAGATATGAGAGGAAATGAAAATAATAATAATAATAATAATAATAATAATAATAATAATAAACTTAATTTATAGAGCACTTTTCTAAACAAAGGTTACAAATTGCTTTAGCTAATAGCAAAACACAAAAGCTGCAAAGGTCTTAGGGACTTAATATGACAACAGGCAACCACACTACAACAAAAATGAAAAATAAACAAGAATGTAACAAGATCAGACGGGCTTAAAACAACAAAACTAAATAACTAAAACAAGAGTAAGTCACATTAACTAAAATCAGGGTAAGCTGTAGCGACAGTGTTGATTTCTTAGCGAGAAAGCAGATAAGAGAATTTTCCAAAATGTTAGTTAACAAAGCTTAGTGAGGTTATGTGTTCACCAAATACATTTCTGATACAATTATGAATCAGTGACTTAAGGTAGATTTTAATAACACATTAAAGCATTCCTAGCTGCTATCAAGCTAATGCTAACAGTTAGCTAGCCCACAGCATTAGCATTATTTTACAGTTTCAAGTGCTTCCAGGTTCTGTTATCATTTTCCCCTCTATGCTACTGATTTTACATCTGTAACAATGACACAGGAAGGAATCTGTTAAAAATGGCAGATACACCAGATTGTCTACAGAGTGTTTGTATTTAGGGAACTAAACTAAAACAATGAGCTCAAACAGGCTAAGAGCTAATTCTAGCTGCACAGATGCATTATTCATCAGATGGCCCTGTTTGGGTGACATCTCTGCAGATTTTCTGAGAATTAAAAAAAAAAAAAGCATGAAAACATTGTGCTAAATTTCTTAGATTTTCACTGTGAATCACAGCTGATAACTGTGAAAAAAAAAATCTGCAGATTCTGCTTGGGTCTGATTATCATTGAGTAATTTAGGTTTGTCACTAAGTACATTATCACTCCACCAAAGAAGTTATGTTTTCTGTTCTGTTTGTTTTTGTTTGTCAGCAGGATTACAGAAAAATGGCAGGTCTGATATTCATGAAACTGGGTGAAAGGGTGAAGCATGATTCAAGGAAGGATGAACCCATTTAATTTTGGAGTGGATACGAAATCACTGGGCAGCTACATGAATTTTTTTTCAAAATCATCCTGAGATAGGGCATTTGGAGATCTGCAGTCTCCGAGTGCCCTTATGTTTAAATGTATGTTAGTATCAAATATAATTTTTATATTTTATGTGGTCTATTGCTGAAAGAAGTCAGAAAACCACAAGTTATGCTGGAAGAGAGACAGCATGTTATAAGGCTGCATCATTAAAAATAATGTTTTCTGTTTGTTTGTTTGTTTGTTTGTTTGTTTGTAGATGATTCTAAAGCAGGATTTTCCTTTTACTGCCTTTATTCTGTTATCTTCATTTCAGTAAACTCAAAATTTCCTTCATGTTTTATTTTTATAGCAGGAGATAAATCTGTATTTAAAGGATAATGGAAACAGAATCACTGCAACAAAGAAATTAGAGCCAGTTTGATTCACACTGAAACTGTGTTCACAGGAGAAAACCAAAAAATCACTAAAATATAAGGGAATAATCTTGAATTTACAGATTTGAGTTGCTGGACTTCTCTTAGTTTTACATCATGTTTTACAATAATATTTGCAAAACAGCTAAATAATTGCAGGTTTGTTTTCTTTTTAATTGATAAATTTGTGTGATTTTATTTAAAACAGTTCATTTTTTGTTGTTTTTATTTGTATTTTTGTGTCTTTTTTTCTCATATATTCCCACAAACAGGTGCTGAGTATTATGAGCCTAATGAGGAGTATCTGGGAGCTGCCACCACACCTGTTTCCCGTTACTGCTCCTCCAGTGTAAAGGTGTGTGAGTCTGTCACTTCTCTGTTTGGCACAAACACCTCAGATGTGCTCTTTATTCACTTGTCTTTGTTTTTGTTATACGCCGTCATGCGTAAAGTTTCGAGTCTCACGCCAACGAGACAGCTGTGTAACTCTCGAGAGCGAGAGCACATCTCGGAGTCACAAAGTTCAGACTATTTGCAGACAAAACAATAACAGGAGCCGGGAGCCTGCTGCTCTGCCCATCGCTGCCCTTGGTTAGGGAGTGGTGAGCAGCGGTGACTGTGTCCTGTGCTGATTACAGTGCTGATGGGCCTCCGTTTGTCACTGCTCTTGCTAGCTCCAGCGCCGAGCAGCAGGGTTCCCTGATTACTTAATTGCTTGTAAGAGCTCATTAAAGCTTCCTATCCATCATAAGTCGTATGGCGAGTATCAATTTCAGAGTGAGAGATGGAGAGAAGGAGAAAGAGAGGGAGAGATGCTAAGAACTCTGATGAGCAATTAGTGACGTGAAACGCCTTTTGAATTGTTGTACTTTCATTTTCTTTGGGAAATATGTGGAATTCATCACATGGATGGATGCTGCTGTGTTACCAAGTGATAAACACATCCCTGGTTTCTCTCTCCTGCATCTCCTGAAAGTTTTAAAGTGAAGAAACTGGGAAAACTGGCTCTTGTTTTTAGACGATAGAGGATAAAGTTGTGTGGATCCAAGAAAATAAAATACATTTTCATAAGAAGAGGAAAATGTTTTGTCTTCTACAGATCTATTTTTGCATTAGGCTCATATTGTTGCATGCAGGAGGATAAAATATCCCACACTTTCTCGCCTCTGAAACCCCCACAGCTAAATTCCCTTTTCATATCCGAAGCACACAAACACCTTTCTGACTAAACGGTCATTTTCATGGTTTCCACTGATGTTGGTCTCAATGGGTTGTGGACTTTTGCCATCCTTTTTTTTTTCTGCTGTGATCCCAAAAAGGGAGGGGAGGAAAACATCCAGTAATTTGGATCCATAGCTTAGAAGAGCTTTACAAGATACTCACAATCTTACCAGGTGCAAAATTAGAATTGGATGCTGTTCGTATTAATTGGTGATCATTTGCAAAGCGGGTGGAAAAAACGTCTTTTGCCAAGAGCAAGTCTTACAAGCCCCCAGCTGGGGTTGTCAGGGGCAGGCTTGTTGGCATTGTGGCAGCATATGTTTGGTGCCAAGAACACCATTGATTTGCATTTCTTTTATATGAATTTTACAAAGCAGAAATGCTCTTTTGTGTAGAAGTGATCCCAAAAGTGAGTGTTGCAATTAATCACAAGTGAAATTTATCGGCTGATGAAAAGCCATAATTCTACTTGCAATCTTTTTTTTTCTGTTTTTTTTTTTTTTTTTTTAAGAAAAAGTGGCAGCATCTGCAGTGCACTCGCACTCGCTTTTTGATGAATGTGCCTTTAAAGCTGTGCAGTTTGGCTCCATTTAAAACTGGCTTGAAGGAAGAAAAACAGCAGTGCGATCTTTGAGATACTGCAAATGCCATAAGTCATGAAAATAGTTCTCCTGTCTCTAAAAACAAGCACTGCATAATGTGGTCGAGTGACGCAAAACTTGAAAAACTGCTTGCATGATTGAAATGAGATTGTGACACGAGCAAATGAATATTAAGTACGATTGGAAACTTGTCTGGCATTGTCTCAATATCGTGTGACGGAGATGCAAATAACTCTTAGCTTTCAAGAGACCTGGATAAAACAACCACACAGTCCTTTCAAATATTGATTTAGATTTGATTCATAATTATTTGATGCACCTACCGCACGTCATCAAGACCTATTGGGACATCTAATTGATCCAATTAAGCAATTAATTCTTTGGTAGGATTAGAGACGATCAGCGTTGTATGTGTAGAGACGAGACTGGCCCTGCCAAGAGATGGACAGGCTCCAGGTTTTTGCTTCATCTCCAAGATGGCTCCAGATGGGTTGGGGGCTTGAGACTCATCTGTGGCCAACTGGTCCAAACCTCACACTGAGACTAGCCTACAGTATCATAGACACACAGTCCCTGAACAACGCTTCGCAACATTTTCCCGCATCTTCTCGTCAATATTGGAAAATCATTATTAAGTGATGCATGTCCCTGCTGACCTCTCTCCTCGCTGTGATTTAAATGAGCCCTACGGAGTTTTCTTGTAAACAACAAACACCAAAACACACTGTGTGTATCCTCGAGGTCTAACAAGCATGTTAAATGCATTTCCCTCCCCATTAAACATTTGCAAAGACATTTTTTGGTGTTTTAAACCAGCTTTGTTCATACATCAATGTGTGCATCAGCAAGCAGTCTCCTTCCTCCCTGCAGCACCTGCACGGTCATGGTGTGATATCCTACGAATTAGCGCTACACAAATGACTTTACATACCTGATGTAAAGTTACGTACTGACCGTGGAGTTACGGAGATTACGTTTAGTAACAGAAACATGTTGACAGCGTAATTTAAAAGGGCTCAATGTTCACATGGTTCCAAACACCACTCTATCGGGAAAACATTTTGTTTTGTGACCCATCCACCACCCCAACCTGCCTCCTGAGTCACGTGATCACAGCCTTCCCAAATACTTGGATTATACACAAATTACTGGTTCATGATCACAATGAATACCTACGAATTTCTGTGCATTACTTTGTGTAGGAAAACATCCGAACAGTGCATGAGTACAGACTGGCGTGTCAGTAGAGCACAAAACATCAACCAAAAAAGGAGCTTGCTCATCACAACGAGGCTCCAAAGCGCCACTAGTGGTCAAAACTCCACAGAGTACCTTTGAATAGCATTTTAGCACTATACACATGGCCTACGCCATTGTGAGCATTTATACTTGCTCAGTAGTGCATCTGTCACTCTGCAGTTACACCTCCAAAACACTAGTCGGGGATTCTATGAAGTGAAGTTTAGATTTGATTCTAAACACACATTAAACATACACAAATCAGCTTCATTATAACTCGCAGCATTCACAGACAAACACTTGTCTTTATCTGGACACATTTTCCCCACAAATACAACATGCTAATGTTTTTAGCACAAGCCTATGGCATTTTACATTGTATAAATTAGCCTAGTGGCTAGCGGACTTTTCCTCTGCTCATATGAAGCCAGGGACAACAGCAACATTTGACAAAGGTAATGTTACAAAATTCAGCTCCATTACAACTCACAAGGTTCACTGACAAAACAACTGTCTTAAACATATTTCCAAACAAATATAACATGCTAATGTTATTAGCACAAGCCTGTGGCATTTTACATTGTATAAATTAGCCTAGCAATGAGCGGAGCATCCCTCTACCATGAAGCTGGGATATATCCCGAAGTATAAATCACACACAAGACTTACAATGCTGTTTTCATGGAGGCTTTATTGTCTTCACAATTTATTGTTTCTTATCTGTGAAATTAAAGTAAATAAATACTTTGTTTCCACTGAGGGAAATGGTTTCATCTTACAGAAATAGACAGGAGGTCTGCGTCACCGTGACGTGTAGTTCCTTTGTAGGAAGGTGCACATCGTGCTATGACGTAGGGTACAGACATGAAAAGTAGGAATTACTCGATAAAACATTTTGTGGCACTATCCGCGCTGGAAAAACAGTGATGGTCACAACAAACACCGACGTCTGGAGCCTAAAAAGCTGCTGGAAACACAGCGAGGATTCTCTTACCAACCAGCAGTTTTGTTGTTTGTTGGTCTCAAATTGTGGTCTGCAGTGGTCTGGGACTTGGCAGGCATTTCGCCCAGGTGACACGCCATTGAACATTCCCTCTGCCTCCCAATAACAAAGTAATGGACTGGACTTGTGAAGCGCTTTTCAAGTCTTCATTCTAGTCTTCTAGTCTTTACACTACATGTCACATTCACCTGTTCACACGCACGTTCACACACCCATGCAACAGCCATCGGGAGCAATTTGGGGTTCAGTTTCTTGCCAAAGAATACTTTAACATGTGGAGTGGAGGAGCCGGGGTCAAACCGCCAAACTTCCGATTAGTGGACGATCTGTTGTACCTCCTGAACAGCAGGTGCCCCAAATTCAGCTCATATACTACGTCATTTTAGAGACACTGACACAATCGTTGACGAGATTTGTAGTTTGCCAACGTTTTCTTCCGCCAACAGTGCTGTAGGACTGATTGTTGGGATTTGTTAACAATGAAGAAATTACACAATAATTATGTATTATTTAAAATTTACTTTGAAAAGTAAACGGATTGAAATCACTCCAACTTTAATTGCATGAAAAAAGGGAAAAGACATTCTGATAATCATCACTGATCTGGTACAAGACAAACTGGATGTCAGACACACAGCAGAGGACGGATGAGGGGCAGCAGATCACTCAGACGAGCTCATGTGATTGAAAAAGTGTTTGGTGTTTGTGACACTTGTGAGAAAGAGTAAACTGTTGGTCCAACAAACTTTCCCAGCCTCCGAGCCTACTTTGTGTCCTCCAAGAGCTCCCCGGCGATCAATATTAAAGAGGGGAAGGACAGAGTTCCACCAAGGGCTCCGTGGGTACGACTGCAGCCCTCCTCCTCCCCCACTGGAGCGACTCTGCGAAAGCCTTGAGTTATATTCCTGTAATTAGCTAAGTATCCACACTGGCTCCCTCACACACAGAGCTCCTGCACGAGTCCCCGGTCGGCTCCGTAACGCTCATCCCTGTAGATAGAAGATGCAATCAGAAAAACAGCAACAAGACGGGGAAGCGAGCACAAGGGGGGAGAAAAAAAATCAACACATCAAAAAACAAACTTTAAACAATGACCCTACTTCTCGTGTGCAACTTTTTTCCCCTTACACCTTGCATTTTTTCTTCTGTCACGAGTATAAGGGGCAAGAGCTATGCATCCCTTTTTTCCTCTTCCAAGGATAATGATTTACAAAATGCCTCTCATCAAAGAATTCATTAACAACGAACGTTAATTAAAAAATAAATGAGTAAACATCAATATCAAATCTCAGCACTGTGGAAGGGAATACATTATGCAGAGTAATGATGTTTGAAAGGGGCTTTAGCACCTCTGTGGGACTCTTTTAAACCCCTTACCTCTTAGGCAGTTGCTTATTTTGCAACCCTTTGTTGTTTAACAACAAAGAGAATGGGCTCTCATAATGTTATATTAATCAGCGGATTAATATTTCAATTTGATTTGCTTTATAGTTGAGGTGCTGTTGGCATTTCCATTTTCCCTCCATATGTGCAGCGATGTTAAGTGGTATCATTACCATTTTCTACCTGGGGGTTCGGGGAGATAACAGGCACCAGTGATAGCTCTATTCTGCGGAGGGAGAGGGAGGTTTTTGGGGGGCGCTCATGCATTTTTTAAAGGCCGTGTTTGGTGTGCCTTCACATCCATTATTCTCCAATGTTGCATGCAAACAGCTGAGTCACAGCCTTTCTGCCCCGCCACAGGACAACACGAGACAATAACGACCTCATATCCAGAACCAGAGTGCCCGGTTATAAAGGTGTCCGCTGATATACAGTCAGAGAGGATTTATTTATTCTAAATTGTGTTTGACAACTGTTGTTCCTGCAGGAGTCTGCAGATAAAGTCAAGTAATGTGTGGTAATTGAAGAGGACACAGAAAAGAACCTGAGTGAGTCGTAATCTGGTTCAGATGTGGCCTTCTGTCGGCTGCGTCTTTATGGAATAATAAATGTCTTTTCTGAACTTTGAAATGTTGTTTACTCTTTGGTTGTTTCGTTCATGTGAGAACAAACCTCAGTGATTCCTAAAAATCTGGGTTTTAGTCCTCTTCAAAGTGAACTACACTTTGAAATGAGCCAAAAATGTAATCATTTTACAACAGGACACAGCTTGCAAACACATTTTATTATTTAGCCATGTGTGTTAACTGGAACAATTATAGAGAAAAGAAAACATAACTTTTAACACAGACCAAATGTATGGGCTTTTAATAATGTTGTGTGTAATATATTTTTGGGTATTCTATTTTTAAGATCATTTTCAACCTTTTATGAAGCATCTTTGATTACCATGAAAAGCACTCTATAGACAATTATTGCTTCTTATTATTTATTTATTGATTTATTTATTATTATTATTATTATTATTATTATTATTATTATTATTATGCTGTTTCCTCCAAACGGCTGTAGACTTTTATTTTATTTTGTACGTTTCTCAGATTTTAGTCACTGCAAGAACAATCACACTTGAAACTGGGTGTTTCATTTCATATTATGGTTTAGAGCAAAAAAAATAAAGGTCCATCATGGAAACAAAAAGTAGAAGGGGCTACAATATTTAATGACAGTCCAATATGTGGCAAGTCGTCAACTCACTACATGTTCCGAACAAATACAAGAACAAGTTCGTGCCTTGACTGGACCATCAGGGTCAACAGATTCTCACTCCGACCTCATCACATATTGACGTTTGGTCATGGACTTTCCATGCCCAGATACGACGTGCAAGTCACACTGGGTGTTGTTGATGGGCCAGTTGTTGATGGACTGGTACACTGTGTCAAGTTCTGCCTGTTACATGCATTGTCTTCTTTCAAAATACACTTCTGTTTTCACAGGAAATTTAACATTTACATACAGTCTCTTTCAAAATAAACACACTACATCAGTAAAAAACGTGAACTGATGTTTTTTTTTCTTCAGCAACAAAAGCACGTGGTTGGGTTTATGAAAAAAGAACAGGGTTTGGCTTTATAATCTCACAGGATGCGAACACCGCTCTGACAGGTGAGTCGGTATTTGTTGGACCCATCCACCACCCCACTTTCACCGGCCTATTTTTGTTCTTGTCCTGCCGCGTTTTCCTCTGATGTCGCCGGGCACCATTAAACTATAACAGCGACCGGCAGTGTATCATACCGACATTAAAGGGCGGCTTTCGTTGGAGTCTGACACTGCAAGTCACTGACTAAGCGCTGGATTTTGAGAACTTCGGAGTGAGACCGGGTTGTCAGGAGCTGAGAGGAAAGGCCAGTTGCAAAGTAAACACTCCAAAATTAGTATTGATTCCTTTAAGCTTATGACAGTTCAGCTGAGCCACAGCTGAAATCTACGACACTTGGCCCGTCAAAAATAAGCGAGGCTATTCTGATAACCTACTGGGAAGCTTTTGAAACGTACTTTAGCACGTCTTCTGGAATTACAAGAATTTTCTATAGCGACCGCGATCCACTTGGACGGACGCGTAGCAGCCAGAGTGCAGCTCGCATTACATTGCCCCCCCGCCCGGACCTCACCACTTTCCGGGAACATGGAACTCATGCTCGCTGCTACCAGTAGGGAGGGACAGGACCCCCTGCTCCAAGCGCAGCTGTTGACTGGGGCGGACTGTCCTCAGTGTGCTGCCTTGTGGATATCTGGTGCACTTTTTTGGCCTTGGTCATGAAATATACTGTTTAAGTCAATGTGAGCGCTTCTGCATTGTTGCCTCCATAAATATGTTAACATTAGGCACATCACTCTGACTCCTGCAAATTTGATTATCATGAAGGACATACCTATTATTGTGGCTATCAGTTAATTTCAAATATAGCTGCCCACAGACACCATAACGGGAGATATGATCAATGCTGTCTTTGGTTTAATTGCACTCACTGTTTGATGTGCCAAGGTGCTTCGGTTGGTTTAAGAGTTGAATGATTTGCAGGATGTATGGAGTTGCTGGATGATGCTATAAACTAATTGTCTTGACTGTTAAAACAAAATAAAAAATCCCCAAACAAACCCTCCCCAAATAAATAGGCCTCTACAAAAACAAAGTTCAAATCAATGGGGTGTAAAACAATTTCATCAAACAATAAGATTAAACTCAGTTTTTGTAGGTAGAGTTTTGTTATTACACAAACGTCCTCTCAGGTCTTCCATACAATTCTCTCCTGAATACTGCTCTGTTGATTTATAAGCTTCACCCAACTTTTGTTAATTGTACTCGATGAACTTCAGTGAAGTTGCACAGCCATGTGGACTGCTCAGGGGCGGTGTGTGTGTGTGTGTGTGTGTGGGGGGGGGGGGGGGTACTCTAGGAGCTCCTACAAAAACAATACAAAAGCAGCCCCCAATATTTGAGACAATCTTTAAAAGGCCGCCCTCTGCTGCTAAACATAACCTGCATGATCAGTGTCAACTTTGCTTTACTCTTCAGCCTCCAGCTAATCACATCCTATCAGCAGTACACGTCTTAAGGAAAACAGACAAGCAATTAGGACAGGGATTATTTGTCATAAACACCATTCACTGCCATGCAAATGCAACATAATTGCCCAGCAGACCTTGAGTGACAAGTCATTAGATGATTGTTCACAACGGTTGATTACGATGTGACAGGCGTGTCTCGCTGGATACATAAGTGAAGTAAAGTGTTGACATCATTTTAAAAGGCCTCTGCTCATCACATCCAAACCCTCAATAAACAGCAACGTTGCTATGACGCAAATATTTTCCTTTTTGTGTTCATTATTTTTGCAGTATTAAATGGTAGCAGTCAGATTTACAGCTCAGAGAGGATGTGGACAGTGCTCGTTGGGTATGACGGGTTGAACTTCAGATTTTCAGCTTGTGTACTGGAGGACTTGAAGCTCAGTGTAAATGCAGTTAGCCAGATTTAGGACAATGCTTGTAAAAAATACAGGCAATGCATCAGAGAAGTTTATTTATGGCCTAAACATGCAACTAATCTATGTACACAACAAGTCCTCATACCTAAACAAGTTTCAGGTCAACAAAGCCTCCCAAAAGAGCCTGATCTCACTCCAAAGTCGTGGAAATCCATCGCATTGGCAGTGACTTGCAGCGTCACAAACCAATGCAAAAAGGCGTAAATCCTAAATCCAACCACATGTTTTTGTTGTTGAATGAAAAGAAAGTCTATTCGCAGTGTTGTACTGACGTTGTGTGTTTATTTTGAAAGAGACTATAGTCTATGTAAATGTTCAATTCCCTGTGAAAACGAGAACTGACTCTTGGCTTTAAATGGGACATGTACAACAGTCTCCTAGGTAAAAGTCCTGTGTTTGTTTGACTCACCATCCACTCCACCCCTCCGTACGTACACTCATTGCTCAGACTATGTTACATGACTTTCAAAAAGACACGTCCTCCTTTGCCTCTCTCCACTGGAGTTACTTATCTGGCTGTCACCACTTCCTGCCCGTCTTTCATTTGGCACCGCAGCTGCAGGAAGGGGCGGAGCTCTTTATCGTCATCCACTTGAATATGACTATCTGACCTGTTGAAGCTGAGCCGTCTTAGTCAAATGATTCTGTGTGCCCCGTTCCTCTGTCTTGTTGCAGCTGTGTCCCACCGCCACATTTTCGTCACTGATTCTGGGTCAAACATCTCTAAAGACTCTGATGGATGCGAAAAACGTGAACAATCAAACCTGTTCCTAATGACTGCAAAAAGTGCAACAGTTTCTGACAAAAAAACATTCAGGTTGCAAAGGCCTTCAGTCAGTGGGAGAATCTTTCTGAGCCCAGTGCCATCATGTAATGGACTAAGATGCTGTAATTCCACATTTGACCACATATGAAACTATCTTTTAAAACCTGGCACACTATATACATTACAACACTGCTACTTAAACATGCAGTTTATTTGCGTAAGACAGGGCTAAAGGCAGAACAGTATCCAAGATAAGGAACAGAGGTCGACTGCATCCCCGGGGAAAATACCAAGTCATTAACTGCAAAGAATTCGATCCAGAGTATTAAAAATCTTGACTTCATTTAACTTTAAATTGTTCAACATATTCCAAATATGTGCAGAATGTAGCCTACTGTACATATTAAGTTAAGAAAACAAAAATGTACTCAAGTAAGCCTATTTACTCAGCCACAAAATGATAAATCAATGTCAAAAGAGACTATCGCAATCTATCTAATTATTACTAAAAACCTTGGAGCTCCATATTTGTCCCTGTATAATAATATCTTTAAATCCTCTTTTAGTTGAAATCTAGCCTGTGAAAATAATTGTCAAATATAAATGCAGTAAAAAGTAAAGCAACAACAATGAATGCAATAAGGGTGGGAATCACCAGAGTCCCCATGATATGATATTATCACAATACTTAAGTGAAGATACAGTGTTACTGGAATTTTAAACTTCTTGCGATATGCTGAGTATTGTAATAAAATATATAAGATAAGATAAGGTGAAGCTTTAATGTCCTTGAGGGGCAATTTGAGATACAGACAGTAGTCCGGAGTACAACAAAACAGTCAGGGGTAAATCATGGACATTAGTGGTCACTGCTGGTTAACATAAGCAATATCAGACAAGACAAAGGATGATCTGTAAGGCATCTGAAACTCACCATGGAGGTGATGTTGAGAGTCTGAGACAGTTGACCGAGCTTTAGAGGTGACCCTCTCTTCAAACAGATGCTGCAGGTTATTAAAAGTAACACCAGTGATCTTACAGCACAACTTGACCACTTTTTCCCAACTCGTTCTTGTTTTTAAGGCTCAGATTACCAAACCAACAATGTTAAAGGAATTAACAGACTCAATGACAGCAGAGTAGAGCAATTTCGAAACTCCTCAGCTTCCTGTTCACGTCAGAATTCAACTTGTCATCTAAGACAGTGCCAAAATACTTGTACTGCTGCACTGCTGCCACCAGCTCCCTCTTGATCACACAAGGAGCAGGTGGCTGGGCCTCCTCCAAAAATCAATAAACATCTCGATGGTTTAGACACATTAATATGGAGGAAAGACTGGTCACACCAAGACCATATATTGCGATATATTGCCTTCATTTAACTGCAGATTATGTCCCCAACGGAAAAATTAGCCAGCATCTATTTGACCAAATACGTTGAAGTTTTCAGTCCGTTCATCTCATTTCAATTATTTTTAGCAAAATGTAGTGGACTGAAAAAGCATTTCATTTCATTAAAAGGCTTCTTAAAGTTTCATTTGTATTTACAATATTAATAATTTATATAATTCTAAAAAATCTGTACTTGAATCAATGCAATATTTTTATATAAAATATCGTAATATTATGCGTCATTGACTTTTTTTCCCCATCCCAGAAAATACTAACACACATAATATGCAGTAAGATTTCATTAAACTCATTCTTTTTGCTAATTAATTTGAAGTTTCTTGATTCCATCATTTATGTGATGTGCACTACACCTGTCTGTGTCAAAAAGTCAGTTTAAAATATTTCAGATGTCTGGTGTCAGTCGACACAGTTTGATTTCTTTTTCATTATTTCTAATAAGTGTTTTCTAAAAGATTCCTCGGGTCACTGTACACATCATCCTCTCATAAATCAGTCATTCTTTTTAAATGCTGCAGTGACCCCTGCGTCTACATCTGTGAATAGGTATGTGTCTACGTGCCTGCAGCTACACGCCTGTGAAGTGCATGTGTGTGTATGAGCACGTGCACTGCTGCCCTTCATAATCAGGGGTCTAAAAGAGCCCCCACTCTGCCAGTGAATTGCTCACAGCTGTGGGCCCCTTGTCGCGCTGGCAGCCTCGGCCCTGTCATCGTGCGTCCGCCTATCTGACCTGCTAATTTGGAGCATATGTAAGTGCTCTTAAAGTGGCGGGCCTTTTGACATGCCACAAACAGCAGCTGTGGCAGCTGCCCCGAAGGAAAGCTTTATTTAATTCAATTACATCTTTTGGAGATATGTAAACGAGGAGCTGAGGGGCTGGGAGGGCTGGGAGAGGAGGAGGAGGGAAAGGTGGGTGACGAGGGAGGAGAGAGGAGGACAGGGGGGTGGTCTGTCCTCCCCTACCTATCCTCATCACACCCCTTCTCTTGCCCCCAAAAGACCCTCCACCCTCCATCACCTCCTTTCCAACTTGAAACCCAAAAGTGTCGAGGCCCAGGTGGCTTGATAGGCAAATGATTGGGTGAGTAACTGTTGCAAAAGCCCCCTCCTCTCCCTTCTCAGACCCCCTTTACCCCCCCCTTCACTGCTCACTGTCTCCAGCGGGGGGAGTCTGAGGGGGGATAATCAGGGTCAGGATCCTCTGCCACACTGATCAGTACGTCTCAACCCCCGGGCAGCCCTGCAATTAATGCGCCGTTGAAAGGGAGCGAAAATATTCACCATCTGGCAATTAGGGCTCATAGGCTCCCTCTTTCTGTCTCTCCTCCTCTTCTTTCCCTCTCTGGGCTTTAAATGTAATTGTGATCTTATTCTTGTTCCAGCTCCAGCGCCTCGCACTGGCCCAAGGCCCATTTGCCGCTCCGAGGGTCTATATAGGAATGAACACGAACGCAGGATCGCAATCCAGGGCAATTCAGAAACCCCTCTCAGTCCCAAAATGGAGACGTAATAACGACCCTTCTTGTCATTTTTCTCCCCCCACCCCTCTCACTCTGCGGAGGATTCATCCCATCTCTTGCTCTTCCAGCCCCAGCTGCTGCTGGCCTGAAAAGGGGCTTGAAAGAGACTGGTGTCATCATGATCAAATTAACTCTTTCTCTCTGGATGGGAGCAAAGGTTGTCAATGGTACTGTCGTCTGTAGTCGTTTTTTTTTTTTTTTTTAACACATCAATGATGTTATGATTAGTCATTTTGCTGCTGACAATGGCTGCCAAATGCGTGTGAATGCCCTTTCCCGTCAAAGAGGAGCGGAGGGCTGTTGAAAGACATTGATTTTGAGAGAAGTCAGACATCTTTCCAGCTTTCTTTTTCTCCCTCCTCTTCTCCACACACTCATTGTGAAATTCAAATCTGGGGATGACAAATAGAGTGATTACACTCACCATTGATCTGGCTAGTTTTGAGTTGCAAATGTGGAACCTCGACATTTGGCTACTGCGTATCAAGGTCTCAGGGACAATGGAGAAGCAAATTTGAGGAAGTAGTAGGTCGCAGATACCACACACAGACACCAGCGCTGCACGGAAAAGCTGTGCATATCACAACACAGGCCAAAAGGGTTTCCCATTTATAAAGACATTTATTTTTTTGTAACATCAAGACGTGAGGATGTTCCAAATGTTCAATCAAAAGAACATTTGCTTTTTCTTCCTTCATGTTTCTCATGTTAAGGTCAGCGTTTGTCGACTTTCCTTGATCTGCTGACCTCAATCCCTCTCGCTTTTAATTGCTGCACACAACCATCCCTACAGCGAGCCGCCGCCATTGTGCTTTCCTGTAAAGCGATAATTACACATATTGAATTATTAACAGTCATTATCAAAGACTTGTGCTTAACTTGTTTTGTTGTAGCGTAAGGTTCCTGTGATCTCGGGCAGTCATTACTTATTAACAGACTGGATACTTTTCCCCCCAGTTGCCGCATGTCGACGCATGGCGTTAATGACGCGCTCATCCTGTTTGCCCCCACTTTAGCTCCAGATAAACGGCAGAAATAATATTGGGGTTGCACTGAGGAAAATAAGCATTGCAAAAATGACTATTTATTGGCTCAGATGAAATCATTATCATAAAGGGATATTAATTAAACCAGTATAGTGAATCAACTGTTTACATAGCAGAGGAGTGTTTTTTGTCTGGGCCTTTAATGGCACGATTTCTTCAGGGAGATGCCCAATTACCATTTGAAGTCAGACGGATGACCGAGATCATTAACCTACATTATACATCTGCAATGTGAAAGTCTCCATGATGTGTTGTTTGAGACAGATGTAGAATGGTCATCGTTTTTGAGTTGATTTTTAAGAGTTTTATTTATTGTAGAATCATGTTGTCGTAAGAAACAGTGCCCTCCAGCCAGGGGTACTTGTACCCACAGGGTACTTCTTCAGTTTGCCAGGGGGTAGTATATCGAAGGGTTGTGGAGAAGCAATGGTAACTGAATGGAGAAGTTGAAACAGTTAGCCAAAAGGAATGGATAAATAGTTGAAACCAAGCTCCTAGAAACAGCACCGGGCTTTGAAGCCAATTTTACATAGTGGCCAAAAAGTGGAATTACACTGTTGGGTCCGTCACTTGATACCATGGGGCTTAAAAAAAACTTTTTCCCATAGACCTACATCATCGAGAGAGAGACGTCTGTAAATCAGTGGATACACTTTTTTTTGAGCATCACAACCCCCACAAAATGACTCGCTCAACTATCAGGATTTCATCCATTCGTTCCCATAACAGTTGGAGAGTCAGTGGCACAGTTAATGTATATTATCCCCAAGATAGCGTAGCCCTAAAATGGAAGTTAGCCGTTAGGCCGGCAGAAGTTATCCACTTGGCCGCATGCGTAAATCTCTAGTAGACTTGCTCTATGAGCCCCATAGTGCGGAAGATCTGGACAATTTCATACTGCCGAAATCTAATTTTTTTGGCTTCATGCGGCACTGAACAGTTTTCATAGGAATGGATGGGGGCCCGCCTCGAATGCTGTATCAAAGTCTCTTTACACGTCCATGGCTGAAATTGTTAGCTAAAAGAACCAGAAACAGGTAACTAAAAGTTAGGGATAAACAGTTGAAACAGTTCCCTCAAAGGAACAGAAACAGTTTTAACGGTTTACTAAAGGAATATATAAACAGTTTAAGCCTGGCTAAAAGTAGGCCTAACCGTCAAACAGTTAAAATGGTAAGCTAAAGAAACAGAAACAGTTAGCTAGAAGTAATGGATAAACATTTGAAAAAGTTAGCGAAAAGGAACAGAAACAGTTGAAATGGTTAGCTAAGGAGAACAAATAAACATCTAAAAGTAACGGATAAACAGTTGAAATAGTTAGCCAAAAGGAACCAATTAACAGTTAGCCAAAAGGAACAATATCCTTAACTAGAAGTAATGGATAAACAGTTGAAATAGTTAGCTAAAAGGAACAAGAACAGTGGAAATGGTTAGCCAAAAGGAACAGAAACAATATGCTTTACTAGAAGTAAGGTAGCTAATGACTAAAACACACACATAATGACTACAAAGAGACTCAAAATGACTACAGAGACACTAAACGATCACAAAGAGACCACAATGACTACAAACACACACAAAATAACTATAAAGAAACTCAAAATGACTACAAAGAGGCAAAAAATGACCACAGAGGCACAAAGCAACTACAAAAAGACACAAAATCATTGGAAACTCAAAATGACTACATGGTATTTTTTCTAAAAGTGACCAACTGTAGCTTTAATGTGTTATTGTGTTAGTTCATTTGGTGATCGAACCCCTTTGCTTTAGTAGCTGAACGTGCTAAGCGCAAAAGTCCTTGTAGTGGTGAAGATTAGCTTTTGGTTTCACTGTCAGCTGGAAACCTTCAGTAACTCATGGTAACTCATTAGCATATTTGGAACCGTCGGAACCATTGGAACCATCGGAACCATTGGAACCATCGGAACCATTGGAACCGTCGGAACCATTGGAACCATCGGAACCATTGGAACCGTCGGAACCATTGGAAGCATCGGAATTCTAGAAGAGAGTGTCACAAAGAGGTTCTAAATTCACAGAAACTGTAAGTAGGAGTCAGTCTACTGTGCACAAGCAGACAGGGAAGACGGTTTGGACCTCAACAGGATCGAAGCAAGTCAACAGACGAACTCGACGAATCTTAGGTGACACAGGTAAGTCTCTGTTGTTGACCACAGATCACTGGTTAACCTGTCAAAATGTAATGAGTATTGTGACTGTTTTAATTATTTCATCAGTGTAAAGTAATTTAGTACAGTTGATTACTTTTCTAACAAATGTTTTAAACTGGTCAATAAAGCAGAAAAATGTCCATAACTAATTACATATAGCTAGTTACTCCCAACACTGTGTAGACAAGTGAGAATTGGTGAGTCAGAGATGCAATGTACAATATAAGTCGTGCTTGCATGAACAAGAAGCATGAGCTGTTACTTTTTTGAGATGTTATTCATACTGAAAATTCACGAGACGATGGTTTCTTGTGTATTCACACAGCAATAGATGAGACAGATTATCTGTGGAAAAAAAAAATCATACTCCTCTGCCCACTTTATTGCCTTGTAGCACTTCTAATGGTTTCACCGCATGTGAGCGGAAAACAACCAATCAGAGCCGAGGAGTCCATAACACAGCTGTCAGTTATGTCAATCGCTCCACAAACTGGGGTCAAACTGACAGACAAGGCAGCTCTTATCAAATCTGAATCAAGATTCTGTTACTGCATTGCATATGTCTCTCCTCAAATGTTTTCAGAAACATATTTAAGTTCAGTGCTAGGCTGTAAGATGAGAGAGTTTGTGACCTGGCCACCATGTTGGATACAGTTAAAATGATTACCAAGCAGTGCCGACCAGTCAGAGCAAACTTTCCCCTTTAACAGCTCAGCAGTACACTATGGGTGCTTTCACACCCGCCCTGTTTGGTTCGGTTCAATCAAGCTTGAGTTCATTTGCCCCCTAAGTCCGGTTCATTTCGGCAGGTGTGAACACAGCAAGCGCACAACAACCAGACCCAGACTCTGGTGCGGTTCATTTGTGGTGAGAACGTGTTCCAACCTCGATCCAAACCAACTGCAGTCACATGACACATTGTTTGGGTTAAACATGAGCATGTTACAGTCCTGGAAAAAGTCCCTCCATTGTGACATTAGAAAGTGTCACATTTATCTTGCAAGTGTACTCTTCTTCAACGTTTTGTTTACTTCCTGGATTTTTCCCACATGGAAATTCTGACCAATCAAGAGCAGCTTTCTCACACAAGGCATTTGATCTGGTCCTCTTGTAAATGCTGCCGTGAGAACACAAACCAACTCTAGGCAGTTATGCAGTTTTGTATCAAAATTAGTCCCTGATTCAGACCAAAGCAGGCAAAGTCTAGGTCTGAAAGCACCCTAAAATATGTTTTTGAAAACATTTGCGGTGAGAAATAAACAGTGACAGAATCTTTTGGCATATTCCGGCATTTTATCACTGCCTAGACTGACAGTTGGACCGCAATTCACAGACAACTGACATGATTGACAGCTGCGTTAGAGACTCCTCGGCACTGATTGGCTGTTACTGGGCGCCACGGTCAGATTCTAGCGAACGCCACTCGAGGCAGTAGGTAGAGGAGGGACGTGGGTTTTTTTTCCCCACATATTATCTGTACTTCTTTCAGAATATAGTGATAGTTTCAGCAAATATGACACCAAGTTATTTTCATAAAAGTTAGTAGATTTAACACTGAGCTGTTTAACATGAGCTAACAATCTGTTCTTCTTTCTCTCCGTAAGATAACTGGTTCATGATGGGACAGTCTTCATCGAACCCCTTGATCCCCAGAGGCTATAAAGAGCTGGGACGTTTGGGAGCAGGAAGCTTTGGTGTGGTGGTCAAATGCTTGAAAAAGGACACCAAAGAGATTGTGGCGTTGAAGATCCCTAAGAGGGGCAGCATGGACAGTGAAGTAGGTCCCTTTAATCACTGCTATGGTTATATGGCTTTTATCTAAATATCAAAAATGGTTTCCTGCCTTTAGTGCATGTAAACATGTCAGCTGTGCATCAAAAACTGAGTATCAAACTTGTCATGTATTTTGTTCTCTCCAGCTGGCTCTCATGACTTTCTTTAAGCGGAATAACCTGGACAGGTGGAACATTGTCAGGTTCATTGGCCCCATTACATTGACCAACAACCGCACCGCTCTGGCCTATGAGTCACTGGACATGACTCTACGCGAATACGTCAACGCCAACCCTGGACTGAATGTACGTGTAGTCAGGAGTGTGGTCCAGCAGGTATGGTTACAGTGTTATCAGACACAAGACTAAAGTCAAAGAGCTGTCGGTGTTGCTCAATTGTCTGACTGTCATCGTTGATCTTTGCACTCACAGATGGCCTCAGCATTAAACGCCCTGGAGAGCATCAAAGTGATCCACACAGATATAACGTTTGATAACATCATGCTGGTAGATCGTAAAGCGCAGCCCGTCAGGGTTAAGCTTATTGACTTTGGGTTGGCTCTCCCATCCAGTTTGGCGAAGCAGGGATCACATTGCCAAGTGAAGATCTACAGGTGAGCTACACAAATCACAATTCTACTAATTTGTAGGAAATTTCTGCCATCTACACAAATATGACAGTGTGCCTAATTCTGTGTCCATATTTGTTTCATATTCAGGGCTCCGGAAATATTTCTGGGACTGCCATTTTCAGAGTCCATTGACATGTGGTCTCTGGGAGTTGTGATGGCAAGAATTCTACTTGGTCGTTTGATCTTCCCTGGAACATTTGACTATAACATAGTAAGTCACTAACTGCTTTCTTTTTTCTGTCCTTCTAAAAGATCTAGTATCACTGCACTCATCACTTTGTGATCTAAACAATGATTGGCAGTTTTTGGTTCTAAGTGCTACGGACGCAGTTCAGTACCAAAATATATAAGGCTTTGTTAAACAACATATAGAGTTTATTACAAATACTACTTTGACTGTTGGACAGCCATGAAGAGATAAGAAGCATCCTGTTGCATATCTTGATGTGATGTTGTGTTTTGTTTCCAGCTGCAACACATAGTGGACTTCCTGGGTGTTCCCTCGGACCATATTCTTACTTCTGGGATGTACTCAAACAAATACTTTGTGAAAGAACATTCCAGCAAATGGAGACTGAAGGTACGGCAAGACCAAGAGTCTTTTCATCCACAACACTCTCTTATCTAGTTAAGATAATACTTTCTAACATTTTCCACAACTTAATCGGATAATGTGATGAAGAGGTTCCTGACATATTCTTTTCCTTTTTTTAGACATATGAGGAGTTTTGGGGTCCTCAGCAAGCCCCTGACAACGGCAGGGTCCCCAGAATCAACTACCCGGACTGTCTGGAAACGGTAGGAAGTTATGTAGATTGTGCTGTAGCTGCTGTAGATGGACTTTAATTGATTCTCTTTTCATGAATCATTAAGTTTACTTTACTGGATCTGCCCTTTGTTCCCCACATTAGTGCCAGAGGGAGCAACTGAACGTGGTGGAGGTGGCTGAGAAGGAAGAATGCATAGATCTGTTGAAGGCAATGCTTCGGATGGATTCCAACGAGAGGATTACCCCCAGTCAAGTCCTCGCACATCCATTCATCAGGAGAGGCAACCTTCAACATAGCTCTGAGTAAGTGTCTGCGTTTGCAAGTGAGCTTTAATGGGAGTTGCATTACAATTCAAATTTGAGATACTTCTTAATTATATTGTGACTGCTACAAATGAACCCAGATATTTTTTTTATATTACACATAGTATTAACAATTGTAGATATCTGAAGCTGAGGTTATAATAAATTAATATGAGTTGGATTTAAGATATCTAACCACAGAGGAGCTATGGATATCCTGAAAGGACTTTGTAGACAAAGAAGGGCCAGAGTACGAGCTATATTCAGTATACAAGCAATGAGTTTAGAAGGTGATGCTGCTGAAACAGTGTTTACCTGCTCTAACCGGAGCCAGTGGAGTTAACATGCCTGGCTAAGTAGCTTACTATCTCCAGAAACCACACACACGTTGTAGCTTTTTAAACTACTTATGATCATTATCAAAATTCAACATGCATCAGTGATATTATTGCATTTATTATCTCTAGTGAGTTCTTTATTTTAACTGCATTGTGCCTTTTTAATAACTGCTGCCTGTCTTCACTCAGCAGCATACGTGAAGCCTCGGATCAACCTCCAAAAACACCCTACAGCACATCAGTGGAGTATAAAAGCTGGTGAGACTGTTATTCTCCTCATTTCAGCCATGTCTATTTTTTAAACATTCAATGATGGATACGTTCTCAGTCAGCTGTTTGTTGACCTGCATGTGTCTTAATTCAACAGGTTGGGTTCTGACAGCAGCACAAATACTTCCAGGTGTGGCCTTGGTGCAGCCTGCACCACCTGAGTGGTGCCTGGCGTTGGCGGAGGACAACAGGCAGAGTGAAACATCTTGGTAAGAGAATTTTCTCTGGGCATGTCATTCATCAGATATGGAGTTAGGCCATCATTACAGCAGATAAGGGAAGAAAATATTAACTGTGTGTGTAGTCCATTAACAATTGCAGATATTGGAAACAAAGGATATAAGAAATTAATATGAGTTCTATTTAAGATCTCTAACCACAGACAAGCTATGGATATCCCGAAAGGGCTTTGTACATGGCAGAAGAAGCATGAAAAGGGCCAGAGTAGTATACAAACAATGGGTTTGGAAGGTAACGCAGCTAAAACAAAAAAGGATTTATGTATTTTTTGCCTTTCCAAAACCCAAAACACAGAAGCAAAAGTGTAAAGAATGGATCAGACAGGGTTTATCTGCTCTAACAGGAGCCCGTAAAGTTTAAATGTCTTGCCATCTAGCTTAATATCTGCAGTTGCCTCAGTGGAATCTGCGTTAAGAGTGCACACACACACACACACACACACACACACACACACACACACAGCTCTTTAAACTAGTTATGATCATTATCAAAATCCAACACAGATTAGTACTATTAATTGCATTTATTATCTCTTGTGAGGTCTTGTTTTTAAATTAATTGTGCCTTTTAATAACTGCTGCCTGTCTTCATTCAGCAGCATACATGAAGCTTCAGCTCCACCTCCACAAACGCCCCCCGTCAGCAGATCGTTGGAGTGTAAAAGCTGGTAAGACTAATCTTCTCATTTCAGCCATGTCTATTTATTAAACATTAAATGATGGATACGTTCTCAGTCAGCTGTTTGTTGACCTGCATGTGCCTTAATTCCACAGGTCGGGTTCTGACAGTGAGTGTCATAAACCTACTGCAGCACAAATACCTCCAGGTGTGATCTTGGTGCAGCCTGCACCACCTGAGTGCTGCCTGGCGTTAGACGAGGACAACAGGCAGAGTGAAACATCTTGGTAAGAGAATTTTCTCTGGACATGTGATTCATCAGATATGGAGTTAGGCCATCATTACAGCAGATTAGTGATAAAATATTAACTCTGTGTTTGTGTATTTGTGTAGCCTGTCAGATTTGCTGGAGGAACTATCTGAAAATAGTTCAGTAGAGCTCCCTGCCCGTTCAGCTGAGGGCACTGACGTGCAACAGGAGGACACAGAATCCACCGACATCATGCCTGGTAGGAAACGCTAACCTCCACTTGTGTCTGAATTGTTAAGGTCTTTCACATTGTTGTTGACTCTACCAAGGAGAGCTGAGTCATTAATGTCCCTTTGATTTCCATCATCATAGTGCCGCAGAAGAGGAAGAAGAGGAAGAAGAAGAACCCCTTCAAGCAACTCTGGGCCTGGGCCAAGGAGACCTTCACCGGCTGCAACAGTGTGGATTCTGAGTCTTAGAAATACCCTATGAAGGTGTGTTTTCACATGCATACACACTATTGACACATCTGTGTGAAACTGATGTCAGCTGTCAGGAGTTGTGTAGTTACTACTGCTAATATTATTAGTCATACTGATGCTATTATAATACACATATGATTATTATTAATGTCACATACAGATACTATTATATGTTAATATATACATGTAAAATACACTGATCTGCCAAAACATTAAAACCACATAAAAGTAATACACTTTACCGGTCAGTGGTTTTAATGTTTTGGCCGATGAGTATATACAATATCATATACTACTACTAATATTATTATTATTATTATTATCATTGTTCATATATCTATTATTATTGTCATACTTGTTACTGTATTGTAATTGCTGTGTATTTATCTCTCTCTCTGTCCCGCTCCCTGTAGGTATTTTGTCCTTGGACATCTACATAGGACATCTACATATGACATCTATTGCACGTCTGTCCGTCCTGGAAGAGGGATCCCTCCTCAGTTGCTCTTCCTGAGGTTTCTTCCATTTCTCTCCCTGTTAAAGGGGATTTTTTGGGGAGTTTTCCTCATCCGATGTGAGGGTCAAAGGACAGAGAGATGTTGTATGTTGCAAAGCCCACTGAGGCAAATTATAATTTGTATAATTAGTTTTATGAATATAGTTGGATTGAATTGAACCTAATTCGGCAAATTAATTGAACTGAACCTAATTCGGCACAAAATTGAAAAAAAAAAATCTAAAAAAAAATCACATATCTGTGTCATGACTTCTACATTATTTTGTGTATCTGTCTATTGGTGAGAAATCATTTAAATGTAGACACACACAATCACACAAAACAAGACACGGTATCTTTTCTTCTTAAAAAAGAAGGGAATTTATGTTTATATTATTTGCTAACATATCTTTGGATACATAGAAAAACAACCAAAACTCTGGTTACATTTAAGAAAGATGATATTTTATTAATTTCAGATTCAAAATAAAAGTATTCACACAAACTCATACTGAGTAAATAGGCAAGAACAGCTCTTCAGCCTTCAAAAAAAAAAACCAAAGAAAAGAAAAACAAAAAGGATTTTTTTAAAAAAACCAGTAGCATTTCCCACCTCCACTTCACTGTTACCATGGTTACCGGGAAACATCCCATTCATCAAAAAAAAAGGTAATAATTTATAGAAAAAGGAGGAATAAGCACACATTAATAGATTAGTGGGGAAAAGGACTCGCAGTACTGACAGTGGTACTAGAAGTGGTACGACAAAAAGAACAGATAAAAAGCTAAAAGGAACAGAAACAGTTAGCCAAAAATGATTGAATAAACAGTTGAAATCGTTAGATAAAATTAAACGCTAAAAGATTAAAGTAGGTGACATGGTTGGTGGGTGCACTTCGATAGAAAGAAAATAGTTCCGGCATTAAACTGCTCACGACAAGGTCTGTGGATACTGGGTCATGATTTCTTAAAAAGAGAATTGCTACTGAGTTTTTCACTTGTGTTTTGAGCACCACAAGTCAAGGGGCCGTCTAGTTTTATTATATCGGAGAAAAGCCAGACATCCTTATGGTCGATATCTCCAACACTCTGCAACTCACACCAAAGCAATCTAGACTGATAAATAGCACTAACTACAGGTAAGAGGGAAATGTGTATTGTGGATTTTGGGGTGAACTGTCCCTTTAAGAACAGCTAAAACATACAGTAAAAGGTTTATTTTTCAACATCCAATTATTTAAGTGACAGTATTTAATCAATAACACACAGTATTTCTTAGGATTAAACTACTAGTAACCATAGGCTAATGAAAGCTAACAGTCAGGGCTAACTTAACCTCATTCCAGGCTTTTATTCATGACACTTGGATAAGTTACAGTAGTTTGATAAGAGTCATCCATAAGCAGTTGAAACAGTTCAGCTACAGTAAAAGTAATATTGTTGAATAGAAAGATTTGTCATGTGCTAGCAGTAAGAATGCAAACTGACCTAAACACTGACAAAAAATGATCGGCCTATCATTTAAAGTTAAGTAAGTTTTGTTTCAAATGTATTCAAAAGAACATAACTGGAACATGAGGAGTGATGTGAGTTAAGGGGTTGGAAACACTGGTGTAAAGGACGTAGTGATCTTTCGGTGACATCTCAAAAAAAGTTATCAAGTTTAGGTCAGTACAAGGAACTCTGCATATCTGTGAAATGTCACAATGACTTGCACTGTATCCTCCACCATCATCATTTTAAAGAAAGCTGTGTCAGTGCAGAAAAATATAACCGCAGTCTTTCTCTCTGAGCCTATTTTGTCCACGCAAGGTTGAAAACAGACTTGTAAAAGTTGCAGGGTAAAAATACATTTTCATAAACGGCCACTTAAATTTGATTACACACAAACCTCTCCTCTCAAAACCTGCCACTGAGTGATTCATGTCACATTTACAACATGTGAAATGGACGAAAACAGGTGGCCGCAGAATAGGTCTTAAAGCTTTGCCTAAATTTAGGCCCTCAGGTGAGGTTTGTGGACAGGTACTCCTGAAATGACCTTCAAAACCAACCACCTGCCTCTAAATTCGGCTCCGTCCAAATGGAGTCAGAGTATGGAAATAGAAAGACAAACATTGAGGGCAGAAACCGTGACAGACAACTGTGCAGGGAGGGGTTAGAAAATGACACGCAGGTCACAGAGATATCTCCTGGAAATAACCCAGGAGCCTGGAAAAAGCAGGTATTACATGTCAAAACAACATAATCAGGTCTGAGAGGACAGACTGTGGCTGCGGGATGAGGAGCTTTCATAAGCACTTAAACAAATCGCAGGCGAGGTCGACAACACACGCTGGAGGTGGGGAGAGACGCCGCGGCACTTCAACACAGGGCTTTTTTGCACATGCAAATGTGGAGCTGGTGTGAGTGGCACGCCAAGCTGCAGCCATGAGAGGCGGGCTGAACGCTCACCTGCAGGACCTCCACCTGACCAACGGCAAACCACATCCACTTTGTTCTTTTATTCTCCTTTCCGCTCTTTTGTTGCTGCATATTTGGTCTACGATGTAAGGGGGTTAATTTCACCAGACAGCAGTGCAGGAAGAAGTGTTCACATCCGTTACGTTAGTAAAAGTATAACACAATATAGAATACTCAGTTACAAGTTAAAGTCCTATATTCAAAATGTCTCTCAAGTAAAAGTACATATTGTCTACTTAAAGAGTGACATTCAATTAATAATAATGGTGTGTTATTATGGATTACATCTGCAAAATAACTTGTCAAATAACTGTCAAATAAAGGTAGTGGAGTGAAGTATGTTATTCTGGCCAAACTATATGGATTAGTAAATGGGCCCACCGGGCAAAGGCCCAGGAGCCCAAAGTGTCAGAGCCTGGACTTCACCGGCACAATGTCACTCAAATTGACACATACAAACCAGGAAAAGACTCAAAATGACCAAAAACAGATACAAAGAAACATCAAAGAGACACAAAACAACCACAAAGAGACAAAAAATGACCCCTGAGACACAAAACAACCGAACAGATGCAAAACTTAACTCACAGAAACACACAAAATTGCCTCAAAGAGACCCAAAACCAGTACAGAGACATTTAACGACTACAAAAAGATACAAAACAACCACAAGGAGACTTAAAACGAACAAAGAGAGACACAAAACAACTACAAAAAGACCGAATATGACTAATAACAGATGCAAAATTAACTCAAAAAGATACAAAATTGCCTCAAAGAGATTTAAAAATGAACATAAAGAGACTCAAAACAACCACAAGGAGATACAAAAAACTGAAAAGAGGCTAAATGAACTCAAAGAGACACAAAATTGCTTTGAAGAGACTCACAACGAACATAAAAAGACACACAACAACAACAAGGAGTCACAAAAAAAAACTAAAAAGGATGCATAAAGACTGCAAAGAGATGAAAAACCACAAAGTCTTTGTGTCTTGCGTTAATGCAGGAGAGATGGTGGGGCCTTTTGCCTGTCTGTGCCCAGGGGCCCATCGTCTCTTAATCCGCCCCTGACTATAGTGGAATATTAAGTAAGCACGAAATGGAAATATTAAAGTACGGCAAAATTGTACCTAGAAACATCCCAGATATTAATCATATAAACTGCAGTGGCTTCATCAAGAACCAAGAATGATTTCTTATCTGAGGCATAAAGCTAAAATCATTTCATTTATTATCCTGCTGCTTTGTTTTTTTTAATCCTGTAATGTTTCCGTTTTGTCTTTGATAACACCTCTTTTCATTCACTCAAACATTTTGTTCAATCACTGGTCCTTTTCATTGTCTATGCTCAGATCTCTCCTCTTCTCTGTGACCTCTCATGGTCCTGATCTTTCCTCTTCGCCTCCTTTCTCTTCCTCTGGAGCTTCCCGCTCTGCTCTCGCTCCTCTCACCCCTCCGCTCCGTCTCTCTCTGTGCTCTCCTTTCCCTGCGTTGAACAAATGGGTAATAAGCGCCACTTTGTACCTCTCTCCTCTTTCAGATCCAGAGTGAAGAGTCTGATTAAATAATCATTGGAGTAGCGGTGTGCGTGCGGCTTTCCCCCTGCTCCTCACCTTGGGGACATATTGTCCCCTGTCACTGAAACCTCAGGGACAGAAGGCTCCGCCGTGGGGAGGCTCAGCGGGGGAGCGAGGGGCTGATGAAACGAAGATCGGGTAATGAAGGCATGGCCCATGGCTTCCGTGGCTCCGCCATATGTTTCACCAAATGCAAATTGCCCCCAATTCAAACAACTTTTTCATCTTGATATATGCAAATGTGTTTATAAATACTGGCTTATAAATATAGCATTACAGTTTTTAAGGAGGGAGCTTTGAGTCATTTTCTCCCTCGCTCTGCCGTTGTTATGTGAGGCAGCGGCGCAGCGTGACAGGCTTTAACGAACAGGCTCGGACCTGGCAGCGCCTAATGGTGTCCTGGGGGACAGGAAGTAAGGGGGTCAAAGGGAGGGGAGCGCTGAGTGGCCTGCGAACCAATGGGAGCGGCCCTCGTGAATGCCTCATCCAATTAAAATTAGCCCAGTTATCACACGAGCCAATGACAAATCAAAGGGGGCACGTTTACAAATGAGTGCTAGAGGTGAGGTGGCCACACGTTTGAACTTTTGACATCTCGAATTCATTCAACTTTAGCCGACACAGTGAAGCATTCTCTGTCTTACACAATACACAATAAATAATCTATAAAAATAACTGGATTAGCAAATAAAAAGTTGATCGTGTTTACATGAGTTCTGTCGAGCAGATCCTGTGGGGCAACATCACCTAAACACTGAGAGCTTAGACAGTGTGTGTGTGTGTGTGTGTGTGTGTGTGTGTGTGTGTCACGCTCAGAGCAATGAACCCAAAACATCAACATCAAAGAGGCAAAATGTTAAATAATGATAAAGCCTTGATTGCAGTCTAATTAACTTGATTGAGCTACCCGAGAGCTACACCGCTTCTATATTTCTCTTCTGACCTGGAAAAACTTTGTGACACGTCTTCATCCTGCAGGCGACGAGAAACACATTCATAAATATTTTTTAATCTAAATATTGATTATTTATCAGTCAGTCTCCCAACATGTCACCTCGGGTCACACGCCATTCATGAGCCTCCCGTATCTCTGTCAGTCAGGCCTGGTGAGGACAGCCATCAGGGTGCAGTCAGGTGTCAGTCGCCGCGGTGATGATCAGATTGTCACAGTCCCGCTGGTTCCCTTGGAGACGACACCTGAGTCAGAGCCTGTGCCAACATCTTCATCATCACCCGCGGCAACAGCAGCTGGCCGCTCTGGACTGGACCGTGTGGCTGACGCTAGCCAAGTGGGTCAGACCTCACTGAGGGCGTGGAGGCAGCCAACCGTAAGGCCTGTTGTTGTAGTAGCAGTCGGGTGTGGTGCATTATGGGAGGTGTAGAAAGAGGTACTGCTTATCCTATTTGAACACTTGCATCCGACATGGTTGCAGCATCAGTAACATATGACTTGCACTCACTGGGATTATTTGATGTAAATGAACACAGGTGATCGTTTTCATGGATGTTTTTGTCACCGTTGTTCTCACACCTCAGATCAGGGTGCTACCTTACTAATAATTTCCACGTGTTGTATTTATAATTTTACAAGCACAAAGCTCAAATGAATTGTTCCTCCTAATTGGCAGGTTGTATTTAGCGACTTGTGGCGGTGGCTTGTGTGAGAGTCATTTCAAGATTCAAACTTCAAGATTCGCACTGAATGCGTCTCACACGTATATCTGAAGTGCAGTTATTGCTGACGTCAAACTGCTTTGACGCCCTTATACTCTGATCTTGTTTTGATTTTGGCGCATTAAATGAGACCAAAGCTGTTTTTTTCTGCAGCCGACCTGTTTGGAGAGTTTAAAGGAATAAAAAGCGAAAGATTTTTTCATATAGAAGAAAACATTTTATTATAGAAATAACAATCAACAAACTCGTGCCTGCCTACATATAAATAGCTCCCTGTTGGTTCTGTGCTGTTGGAGTTTCATATAACGTTACTCAAACTGAAGTGTATAGAAAATCATCAGAGGTATCTCTAATATATATAAAGTCATTTTTCTAAAATCTTGCTAGTCATGTAGGGTTGGCCTTTTAAATCTAATGCCCACAGTGCTCCATAATTGAAAAGCGTCATTTATTGCTCTTAGTGCTTTTGCTTCTTTAAGGTGAAGATTGAGAAAACACTACAAGGTCCATTTAGTAGCTATTCTGGAGCTTTTGATCACATACAAATCTTTATTAGCAGTGTTTTTTCTCAGCTGTCAAGTTTTAGATGTTTAAATTTTCATTTTATCTGAGCACTTTAATGGATGCTCATCCTTTTTGGGTTAAACGTTTAAAGAGAGACAACAGAATCCAGAAACACTACTAAACGCTGCTGTGGTGAGATTGTTCTTCAGTATCCAGGGTCATGATTGTGTTTAAACACGAATGCTTATTTGTTGTGGACATGGAGGAAGAAAGTGAAAGGAACATCTCTGGACGGTGTAAACCAGATAGTTTAATATATTTAGTGTCACACTTGCGTTTGGACGTGTAGTCAAGCTGGTTCACTGTCTCTGTCAAGTAGCTGTCACTCACTCTACAGCAGGAAACGACACTTCAAACTAAAAGCTCTGTGCCTGAATTTCACTGTACTTAAAAATAAAATGTGTTTTTAACAAACCTGACACTGGTGGTCCAACCAACCTCTGGACCGCAACCCAACCAGTTGAAAACTACTGGTGTAAAGTATTCTCCACAGACAGTGGAGACTGGAAACCATCTAGTGCAAACAAGTCTGTAGAATTTGTAAAATATCTCCACATCCTAGAAAACCTCTTTTCTTGTATGTGACATGATCACCATAAGCTCCCTTTGTGAGAAACTGGTGCTGATATGCATGATGATCCTTTGGGTTATTGGCTCAGACTAACTGGACGTATGAATCACATCCTGAACTGGCGCCTGGTTGAGTGGTTTATCCAAGTACTGACCGAGACGAGATCATAGAAGGGTACAAGCAAAGAAAAAGAAGCAAACACAGGACATAATGTGAATTAAACCACTGAATAACCGTCCTTGACCTCAGATTGAAGATGTAAAATTTGAACAAAGCTCAAATTAAAGTTCACCATTTATAGGCTCACGCACATGCTGCTTTTATTTGATGAGTTAAGGTTGTATTTCTTATAATGTGGTGTTATATCAAAGCCAGTAAACCAACTGTCATAGGAGTTAGTGTGCTGCCATATTTGGACGCCTCATCCAGAGTTAAATAGATCTACAAAATTAACTGTAAATGGTGAACGCATGCACAGACAGTGGCAGAGGAAGCACTCAGATATTTTACTCAAAGATATACTATGCAGGATTTTTAAAAAAAAAAAAAAAAAAAAATGGCCCACACTCAGTGTGTAGCGATGGATTATTCTGCAAAGACTGCCTTCTGCCTGTATTATCTGACCTTCTCTGACTTCCTGTGGTCGGGACGATTATGTGCGTGTACCTCCACAGCACTCAGGTGAGATCAGGACTCTATAGAAAGGTAGTAACCAGGTGCCAGACTGTAAGCAGCAGGCATCCAAGAGCAAAGAACCACAATATAGCAAAGCGATACTCCAAAAGTGAGTCAATCTAGAGTTGGCTTTTACCCTCAGTTTCGATGGCGAGCGTGTTTATAGTCCTACATGGTATACTTTCAAATAAAAATAGCAATATTATAGTGTACAAATTCTCAAGTACAGTAAAATTGCTGCATTAAAAATCATACTAAAGGCATCAAAATGTACTTAGGCTAGGGCCGTAACGGTACATGTATTTGTGTCGAACCGTTCGGTACACGACTTTCAGTTCGGCACGACCCTGTACCGAATTATTGGGCGCAGGATATTATTTTATTTTATTTTAATTCCGTTTTTGCGAGCCGAACCATTTAAAATATCTAGTTCCCCGACGGACATAATTGAGTGACGGACCGAGTCCCGTAAATCTTCGCTTTCACTTTGTGCAGCGCATTCTCGCATTTTGACAACATGGCAAGTGAGCCTGACGAACCTGAAGACCCACTCGCAAACCTTAAGTCCTCTGTTCGGGAACACTTTGGTTTCAGGGTAAAATACGAAGACGGAAATAAACAAGTGGACAAGACAAAAGCAGTGTGCCGACACTGCAGAACAGCGGTCGGGTATGTACTTGGAAACACGTCTAACAAGCAATCTGGTACAAACTACGATATCGTCATCGTTTAAAAAGAAAGCACGTTTCCCTGACCATCGCGCTAAAGAAATAACCAACGCCATTGGAGTTGAGTAAAATTGTTTAAGCTACACTTTAGATAAAAGCATGTTTTGTTTACTGCACTTTAACAAAGTGGGAAAGCTAAGTAAGTTCCTAGTAAAACTGAATCTGAGCAGGCTTTAAAGCTGACCAGCTGCACTATACTTTTTATTTTCATTGAGTAAAACTGTTAAAGCAGAAATGTATATTTATATTTTTCATTCAAAAAATGTGTTAAAAAAACAGCAGGATTTTATTTTTCACTTTTATATTTCTATTTTCATTCAAACTGTGAAAAAGCAGGATTTTATATATATTTGTTTCATTCAAAAATTGTGTAAAAAGAGTTAACTGCTGTGGTGGTATGTTTTAATAAGGTTACCAATAAGTAAAAGATATTTAATAGTTGTCTATTTTTTTCATTACTGTACAGAAAAAAAACGAACCAAGACTTGTGTACTGAGGTACGTACCGAACCGAGATTTTTGTGTACCCTTACACCCCTAACTTAGGCTACCAAAAATAAAAGTATTCACTATGGAGAATTTCAGAATGATTATATTACATTATGCATTATAAAACTGGATTATAATAAGTGTTGCTTGTAAAGGTGGAGCTAATTTCAACTGTCCTTTTTACTTTTTACATTGTCAGGTGGCTTAATCGATAATAATACATCCTAATTTATTCGTTTACTTATATTTTGTATTATTCAAATTGAATCTGCAAAGTAAAAATGTTCAGATGAGTAAATGTACTTAGTTACTTTCCACCACTGTGTGCAGGCAGTTCAGTCAGTAGCTGCTGACATCACACACACTGTCACACTGTCCAGCTGATCCGCGGCCTGTGTGAGCCCAGCGGTCTTCAGGTCTTGACGGATGAGTTGTGCTGGTTACTGTAACCTCCAGGTTCACAGTCAGCTCATTAGCCCGAGTGCTCTGCTGCTAATTCAGGGGGGGGGTTACGAACTGCATGCTAATTAATCACAGACAGAGACGACCTGGCACACAACTGCAGACAAAAGCAGCGGTGAACGGTGCTGCCGTGTAGGCGTTAACACTCGAGAGTTGTTTGTGGGCGAACACAAGGTTTTACTGTGTACGCTGAGGACGAGATGATAAGAAGTAAACAAAGAAAGCAGCGGAGCGACTGCGTGATCGCAGGGAGCTTACAGGAGAAGCTCGTTAAAAAGGGTGTGATTGAAGACTTTTAATTAGTCCTGATGAGAAAAGTCAAGTTGTGAAATGGATCCACTAATGCAGACAACTTCTCATTTTGTCAGGGTTTAAAGTTGTCTCTCTGACTTGTTGTATTGATCCTAAAATAACCATGATGTCCAAAATCCCATTCACATCCACTGATATGTAGCCTACAGTGCAGCGTACCGTCACATGAAGCTCTGTGCGTGCATGTAGGTGACAGATAAATGAATCCTTTATTAACCACCAGCTAAGCTAAACGCACTGAGCTCCACATGTTCCATTATTCTTGATGAAATAAACTAAAATGACTTCATTTTATGCTAAATGAGGATTTATTTTCAAAAACTTGACAGCATATAGGTTTTCCCTGTGGACATACATTTGGTGATGTTGCATGGTTTTATCAGCACAAAAGCAAATCGATTCTAGTTTAACCATGTCTTTTTGCTCTTCCTTTACATCCCACTGATGAAACTAAGCCCCGTATTCACTCTCCTTTTTAATTCTGTTTCTGTTTTCTAAAGGAAAGGTCTGTCTCCTTTGCTGCAACATGCTCAACAGATTGTTTCTAACTTCTTGTGTCTGCTCTTTGGTGCCTGGCAGAGAGTTAACAGCAGGTTTATCAAACTTTTTATCGCAACAAAACAGTTGCTGATGAGAGACTGAACTAAAACCTGCAAAGCTGAGAGCTATAAAGCCGAAACAAAGAGCTGAAAGATGCTAAAACGTTCTGTAGAGCTGAGAGGAAGTACAGAGCAGGATGATGACGATCTGACCCATAATTTACACGACAATCTTGGAAACTTTCTCTATAATTTCACAGCTGTTGCAAGTTCGAGGAGTGCTGTTTCATCAAGGTGAACAAACCATCTTAAGAGCACAGTTTGGACCAGGGGTGTCAAACATACGGCCCATGGGCCAGAAGCGGCCCACCAAACGTGAGCAGAACAAATTTCTGTGTAAACTGTTCACAGACGGAAATGTACGTGTTGGTAGCTCCAATCTTTTTGTCGGTGCTAAGAAAATCTACACCTGCTTCTGACTGCTCGTAGAGTGCTGGTGTAAATTAGCTATTGCACTTAAATATTGCTTATCATTGTTAGAAATTCCAGTTTTATTTCGTTTTGTGCTCTGTTATGTTCACAATACACAGATGCCTTTGAAACAAGAGGTTAGAAATGTAACACATTTAGTTAAATTTGTTTATGTCGTAGATTTAAGCTCCAGATTGAGTTTCGTGAAAATGTGAATGAGTTATTTAAATTTACTTAATACAAAACAGGAAAACGCTGTTCTCTGAATAAAGAGGATAATTAGAATTCTGCCCTCTGTACGCACCACAGCCCCAAACTGCGTCATTTTCGTTTAATTTATTTAGCAGAGAATCACCGTGGGAGATGTAAACATTTTTTTCCATGAGTTTAAGGTTAAGAACACTTGTGGATGTGGGAAAGCACTGCGGCGTCTGTCTCCGCTGGTGAACCCGAATCAGCCAGAGAGTTGGCGGGAGACGGTGAGGTTTTACGCCACACTATCCTACTTGTTGTTAAACTTAACAATGGGTTATTGCTGACATTAAGATGAGTTAATCCTGGTTTAATTTCCCAACAGAGACAAAGAATGCCAAGGCTTAGAGCAAACACTATCGTTACCTGGCTCTCCATGACGGCAGGCCAGGGACACGTGATGCTGCTCTGTAGGGCGCGTGATTTGCGTGCGGCTGCCACACGGGAGTCTGAAGAGGGAGGGGCCAGGGCTCCACTCAAATGCCATTGTCTGGCAAACAGCACACTTTTAATTGAGAACTGGTGCCATTGGCTAAATTTAAAAACCAAAATATAGATTAAAAAACATTATATTTTGCACCACTAGTTTAGCTGACAAATTAGCACTGCAGCTGTGAGCGCTAGCTACCTTATCGCTAACGAAATAGCATCAGTATCAAAATCACACTTTGAGGGTGAGTTTTTGTAACCCACATAATATATGGGACTACATTTGCCTTAAGACAGACATATTGTTGAAATAACACTTATTTTTCTTTCATCATCCAGCCTTCATCAGCTGAGGCTGTTCGTCATCTGTTTTGAAAATGTTTATTAGCTGTGAAGGTTTTCAGGATGTACGCAACCTGTAATGTTACTTCTTTACACTATAAGAGGGATGAAATTGTAATTTACAGGTTACTATGCGATGGTTTTACTGGTCTGGTCCACCTGAGATCACACTGGGCTCTACAGTATGTGGCCCATGAGCTAGAATAGGTTTGACACTCCTGCTTCAGACACAGCAAACTGGTCTCATAGGCACTGTACAGTATGTACAACTTTTGGCTCATGCTATGACTAAATATTCAGTTCATGTGACAGAAAGAACATGAACACTCAGTGAAACTCTCAAATGGTTAAATAGAAGTTGAGGATGTGACAGAGAGGTAATGGGGAGCTGTGTGTGTTCATCAGAGCTACAATGGCTCCCTCTTGAGGGTTCCATGTGAAGAAAACATGAGACAAGAAACCAGAGGAAGGAAGACTGTCTTCTTAATATTGTAAGGTTTTATAATCTGTAACAAAACCGATAAAACACTTTTAGTTCTACGTGTTCATGTGTTATTAAACATCTCCATCTATACATGCTTCTTCCATACATATTAAACTGTTGTTCATAATGTATCTCATCTATAATGTATTCATGCTGCACACTGCTGCACATGTTTGTATGGTTCATACTTTATTTATATATCTCAGTGCACTGGTTCCAAACCTGGGGGTCCCAACCCCCACAAGGGGTCGCCAAAGCTTCATGGGAGGGTCACGAGGTCACTTGATTTTAAGGATTATAAGAAAACTTTTTAAAGAATATACAGTAGTCCTTTATCTCAGAATTTAATGTATTTCTGTCAATAAAACTAAATGAAATTGTGATTTTTAAAGTTTAGATTAATATTCAAGATATAACTTTTCAAAAAGCTTGCAGGATAAGGGCACGGTGAAGACCTGAACCCTTTATATCTTTTTTTCTTTTTATTCTTTTATTGTAATCTGTATCATTTATCATGTTTTATTACACAGTAAAACACTTTTAAGTGCCCTGATGTATGTAATGTGCTTTACAAGTGAAGTTGCCCTGCAGTTATTGCACTCACTTTTTGGATTAAATGTACAGTTTCTCATTTGTTCTGTATTGTTATTGTTATGCATTTAATACAATATGAAATATCCATAAATATGCCACATAGTCAGGGGTCATCAGTTTACTCAATGTCGGGAAATAGGTCCTTCAAGGAAAAAGATTGGTAACTATTTTCTCAGTGTATCACTGATCACTGCTCCTTCTACTGCTTCTTATTTGTTGCTTTATTCTGTGTATAGTATGTCCACAATACATATTTACATTACTCTGCACTTTACTGTTTTTTGCACTTCTGGTTTGATGCTAAACTTCTTTTTTCCTGTCTCAGTACGTGTTCTGTGCAACAATAAATTTCAATATAATCTAATCTTGGAGATTTTTTTTAAAAATCAGATTTAGGGATATAGTTTGTTTTACTGAGCCTTTCCAGTAAATATATAAACTACTAACTTTTAGTGTTTTTATCCTGTATCATTCTTCAGTTTTTTGCCCAATGCATGAGCCCGTTCTTACTATGAAGTCATCAAAGTCTGGCTCTTGGGCAGAGACTTGCAGTGCCAGAAACCAACGAAAAAAGCTGTCCTTTAATGCTGGCATGAAATGCAGCAGGTTGCTGTTATGGTTTAACGGCAGCCAGTGGCATCAGGGGGAAACTTAGCAAGACAAGGACGGAAGTTAAGGCAGCAGAAGTGCAACTGTGGCGAGCGGGAGGGGTCGTAGATGGGTCCAATAAACACCAACTTTCACCCGATAGAGTGGTGTTCACGTCCTGTAAGATTCTGAAGACAAACCCTGTTCTTTTCTCCTAAACCCTAAACCCAACCATGTGTGTTTGTTGTTGAAGGAAAAAAAATGTCAAGTAGTGTGTTTATTTTGAAAGAGACTGCATGTAAATGTTAAATTTCCTGTGAAAACAGAAGTGTATTTTGAAAGAAGACAATGCATGTAACAGGATGAACTTGATACGGTGTCCAAGAACGTCAGCAACCAACACACCCAGGGTACCTTTCATATTGTATCTGGACGTGGAAATTCCATGACCAAACGTCGATATGTGACGAGGTCAGGGTGAGAATGTGCTGGTTGAGTAATCAGACAGGTGAGGCTATTTTTGTTTTGCTCTCTACTTTACAGAAATGTGGTGAATAAATATGACTGTTTATATTCATTCATTCATATTAAGAGGGAAAACATGTTTAATAACATTAAATAACTTAAACTATCGCACTGTACATGGAGAACTGGTGTGTTTATGCTCTGAGGTTCACTGTGAGCATCTGTATTAAACCTATATGTACAGTATCTGTTTGTGCAAATATAAGCGTGTGTGTGTGTGTGTGTGTGTGTGTGTGTGTGTCCCTTACCGTCCCTTGGGCCCTCATTAACACCACAGTATGTTGACTGAAATGAAGCACCAGCCAGCTGCATTGCTGATCACATGACAATGAGATGGATGTATGTGGGGGAGGCAGGCGGGGCTGTGTGTGTGTGTTTAAACGCAGCATTAGTGTGAAAATTGTGTGGCAATAAGCAGATATTAGTGACAGTCTGATTAATCAGGTATCAATCAGCAGGATACAGAAATAAAATACTGTTTATACAGAAAAATGCTGCTTCCACTAAATGCAGAGAAACTCCTGCAGAGAGTGAGACAGCACACGTGCACACCAGAGGGCAGCAAATAACTGCATGTCAGTTTGAGTCAGTACTGAAAGCTTCTGTCACTGTACACACTCTATTTGTGTTGTTACTACTTCTGATGATACTTCAACTACTGCAGGTACAACTACATGGCTCATTGTTATTGGAACAGCATGATCAATGTACACTTTTTCTTCTCACTGCTACTATAATATCTTCTGCTCTTACTTCTGTGACTCCTATTTGATATGTAACAAAGGACGAACAACAGAAATATTAGTCACAGAATTAATATTGACAGTTTCCACCTTGCTTATTTAAAGGAACACTGTGTAAGATTTAGAGGGATTTAGTGGCATCTAGTGGTGAGAACTGCAGATTGCAGCCAGCTGAAACTTCTCCAGGTTAGATTTCCTTCAGGGTTCGTTGTTCAGAAGCCGAATTATCCACAGAGGTCTCTTCCTCTGCAAAATGAACAGACCAGGGGTCTCATTTATAAAACAGTGCATACAGTATGATCCATACTAAAAATGTATGTAAGGACAAAAGCCAAAAATGGCGTGCACCAAAAAATATTTGACAGTTTGTACAGTCCACCTCACCATCTGCATCGCCAATTCCCTGCCTCCAAAAATGTTCATAAGCATGGGTCAAGATTTCCCTTATCATCTTTTTATAGATCACAACTTTTGCGTAGGACGTGACGTTAGCCTCTTTCAGGCCTTGTTATGTGCGTACACAATGTTTATAGAGCAGACCACAGGTGATTAAATCATTAAAAACACTAAATAAAGCAGTTTCACATGACAAATCAGTGTTTGACATGTCGCAGACGGTTTGCCCATCTCCTGCTAATCTGTGCTCGCCTATTTTCTCTGATAACTAGGACTGTACCCCGACTCAGAATTACATTAGCTGAATCAGATTTGGCTGTTCAATACAAATATTTGACTATTGGGTCCCTTTTTTTCTCATGTAGAGTCTTAAAGTTTAAACAGGTTTTCGCGGGACTTTGAGTGTGACAGTGACATTCACACAATGTTGTAGCCAAGTTAACGGCGCTAACAAAGGATCGTAAATGTCCAACATTTTTTGCCGACACTAGATATCAAACATAAGCCAGAAATTGTATCGTATTAAGTTTCTGTGAGCTGTAGAGTCACCACTTCTGAACAGAGAGCAGAGGATAACATTATCTCTCTTTGCCTGTTGTAGAAACATGGCAGCGGTACAACATGACGATCTCCGTAGATGAGGACCTGCTCCCAATGTAAATATAAATGGCTCACGCTAAAGTAACAAAAACACATTTTTGATTTTGTAGGTGATTATACCCGAAAGAAAACACACTTATTATATTATATTCCATTTCTGCCAATAAATCTCCCTAAATCCTACACACTAAACCTTTAAACACTCATTGTTAAAGAGCTCTCAGTGTGAAATGTCATGCACTCTGCTTTATTCACCCAAAGTTTTCAGCTATTTTCCTTCATCAGGGTAGTGTGTGAGGCTATCATGTGACCAACAAATCACCACAGATACCATACATAGAACATACTGCAATCATCTTTCTTCAGAAATACTATTTAAAAAGGAAATATGAACGACCCTAAACACAGAATGTAACATCACGATCGTCTTCTCATAATCTTCCTCATCATGACTGAGTGTATTTGCTGGGCTTGAGCTGGTCTGTTTCTACTACAAGTGAAAGCACATCATGGCGAGAGGGGAAACTTACTTGCTTGGCCCCCTTCACAGGAAGGTCAGAGGTCAGGAGCTCTTGTGTAGGTGGTAAAGATTCATTGTTTCGCTCAAGGACGCCTTGGCTGGGCAGAAGCTTTCTGACAAACAAACCAATCAGTCCAGCTACAGTACTGACCTGATACTCACACCCTGCTGCCAGCACGGTGACACAAGCCGTAAAAACGAATTAACAATCTGTCAAGAGGGGATTTTTTTGTGTGTGACTTGGTGGAAGCAAAACACAACTTCACCACCTCATAAGTAAAGCAAGTAAGCAAGTAAATATAGTCAGCGTGTATTAGGTAAACAGTTGCTTATTCACACATCCAGCACACAAGGAGCAACAGATGCATTAAAATGGAGTCATCTTTCTGTTCAATATTCACTCACCTTTAGTTCTGCTTTGGCCTCCACCAACTACTAAAATGAGTCTCTGTCTCTTTAGCTGCTCAATGCTCCATTTTGTTACCAGCTAGTTGCCAACTTTGAACTTTGTCTGTCTGCAGTTTGGTGCTGGAAAGGCAGTGCTGAAAGATGTATGAAGATGTTTAATGTAGGTAAAAGTACCAGTACAACAGCGTAAAAATCCTAATCCTGTGCAAATGTACAAAAGTATTAGCAGTTCAATCAGGACATGTGCACTTAAGTATGAGAAATGTGAAAAGCCCTTGACAATTAGACCCCACTGTGATGTCATATATTCCAGGAGGGTGGTAAAGACGTAGTAGACAGGGAGCGCTTTTTTTCCGTTTCCACAGTGAAAAGTTGTGGATGGTACCAATAGAACCGTTCCGTACTGTCCCCATGTTTGGTCCCCCCTCTGTTGGGGTACCTAGCACACAGATCTGGTACTAAAAGGTGGAGCTGTGAACACTGCAGTCTGATTGGTCAGTAGAGGACGGTCACTCTGCTCAGGGCTGAGTTGTGTCTGCTTTTGAGGCTCATGTAACCACTGTTCATACTGTGGAGAGTTTTATTAGTAAACTGTAACTATAAAATCAAAGGATGTGTTGCTGCCTCTCACAGCAGCTGGAGTCTGAGAAAAAATGACTTTTAAGGTGGAACGTTAACTTGTAATGTTACTCAATGCATGAGTTGATGATGTGAATCCATCAGCACACTTTAAATTCCATTGTGACAACTTTGACCATGACTTTAGTTTTTATATGATATACACTTTTAGTAATGAGTGGATCTTCAAGCGTTGATATGTATTAATTTTGACCAGGTTATGTGAACAGCATATATTCTAATCCTCACACTAAACCCCTGAGCTTGCCTGAGAAGGACTAAATGCACAAAGCTGCTATTTTTAAATATCCCATGGAGAGAGACTCTCACTGCAGCCTGCTGTATTTTTGTTCTGAAAATGTCAGCGTGCAGCTTCGTTCTATGGACAATAAACCAGGTGCAGACTGATACAGGAGGAAATACAGTGAGTGCTGGACGGAGCAGTGAGTGACAACAACCCCGCCCACATTTAAGAGGACTGTTTGCGGTGGAAACGTTAGGGTCTAGGTACCATGTCTGAAGGGTTACTGTTGGTTCCAAAGGGACCATACTGACAGTGTTTGGTGGAAACAGGGCCCAAGATCCACTAACCACGCAGCAGTATTTGATGAGTTGGGGTGAGAACGGGCTGGCAGAACCATTGTAGTCAAAGGTGGGTCATCACCGAAAGTAAAAAGTGGTAGCGAAATGTTGGATCATAGTGATGACCTGTAATCATTTGCTCTGTTATTACAGATAATTGTTTTTATCCAACAAACAAGCACAGAGCAGTCGTTAATGAGACCACTGCACGCTCCTTTTCAAATGATTCCTCACTTGCCTTCTCCACCCTCTCTCTCCAACCTGTAGAATATGATACACCCACTGATGTGTCACGGTTTGCACTCCAGGTCAGAACCTGGTTCCAGTTGGGAAACAACTTTTAGGTTCCTATCCAATTCATTTTTGGACAAAAGTCCAAAAACCAGTTCAGAACCAGTTCAGCGTTGGTGGAGAAGGACATCTTTAACATTTCACATCCGACCCAGTGTTCTTGGTCTTCATTTGGGATGTAGCCAGACATACATAAACAGATACAACCCCAAATTTCCAGACAAATCTATCCTGTATTTGATAATCCTCTCAGGTGCCTGCAGTTCAGTCCCACACACTGACTCTACATAAATTATCCAGTCAGCCTCTCCCTGCACAGTGTGCTCCGAGGACAGCAGCACTGAGACTCAGTCAAGCTTTGCAGGGAGCAGCTTTTTGCTCTGGCACTCACCAAAACAAATGTCTTGACTGTCAACATCCCCCCAGTGCACGGCTGCTGTTAACCCCCCGTGGATCAGGACGCTGAGCTACTACTCTCCATTTAGCTCCACACACACATGTAAACACACTCACAGGGCGACGTGCACTTTCTCCTCTCATTTCTCACATTATGAGGAATTCCCTCCAGACACTCATGTTTAAAACAACCAGGGAGTTGAATGTATGCATGGGCTGTAATTGGCGGATTATAAATTCCTACACACTGTGGCACTGTTGACTTTGCCATCTCTGATCCCCGAGTGTATTCATTTCAAAGGCCTCCATTTGTAGCCTTTTGGTGAAAAACCACAGTTTAATGTGAGTCCTGCAGCCCTCAGTGTGGTGAAATACACACACATTATAATTGGGTCCTTTTACATGGCAATAAATTATGCATGAACTTAATGGTCGGGGTTTGTGGCCCCTGCTGATATGGAAACTGCAAGGTTTGAAAAACTCTGTGGGGAATCAGCAGCAGAAATATAAAATATATATACTATAAGTCTGCATATGTATTCATTAAAATCCTGTGTGGTTTCTTTAACGTATCCTTGTGATCGTTAGATAAAAATAAGCAGTGTGACATTTTCCTTTCTTTAACTGTCGGCTTTAAACGCTGATGTGTTCCAGCACATGATTAGTTTTTACACATTAACTGCACTTGGCAAATGGAGTCGTGCTGTTTCTGATTAGAGCCAACAGAGTTTATTTTAAAATTCGTTAAGATAAGACTAAAACTGGAGCTTCATCGAGCTGGAGTCAAAAACAAATACAGAGTTAGCAGTTAAAACCATTAAAGGAATCTTAATTGTCTGGAGGATTTGGGAACAAACTTCCTTCCCAACATGCAGACACATGCACACATTTTAAATACAGTGTCAGTGTACCGCAGGCAGGGTGGAGAAACAACCACCAGCTAAATGCTGTTAAATATAATTGCTGTGACAAGTTTTTCTACTTCAGCAGCCACGCTGGCAGGAAAACAACAATTATCCGAATGTCCTATTTACTTGTAGAAAAAAAAATTATACTTGGCTGTTAGAAAGAGTGAAGCTGTGTTTGGGAGCTACTAGTTGAGGCTGATGGGGGAAAAAGCTGTTCCCCTGCAGATCGCAGGTCAGGTTTTAATGGTCTTAATTATAACTTTGGAAAGTGCCTGGAAAACTCAACTCGAACGTAATTTGCAACTGTATTATACTTTAAGGTTCAGTGTGTAGGATTTAGGAGGATATAATGGCAGAAATGAAATAAAATAAATGTTTGCTGTAGTGTATAATCGCCTGAAAATAAGAGTTGCTGTGTTTTACCTTATGATGAGCCGTTCATAGGGAGCAGGTCCTCGTCTACAGATTCAACCATGTTGCACTGCCATTTTTATACAGTGGCCTAGAATGGACAAACCAAACACTGGCTCCAGATAGGGACATTTGGGTTTACACGTCAGCCATCGTAGTTAGAAGCCCCACCATGACGAGCAGCGTCGGAAAACCGCTGATTTTTTTTTTTCTAACATGAATCATGCTTTAGTCAGTGGTTTTAGCGGTTTAATTCATCATGTCCATTTGTTTTGGAGAGGAAGAGACCTCTGCGAATAATTCTGCTCGTGGTAAAAAACCATCAGATACTGGATCAGAAATAAGGTGAGCACACACTGAGCAAGCAAGCCATTTGCAACCTGCTAGGCAGCGCAGGAGAAACAATCATTTGTAACGTGAAACTGCTTTACCCAGTGTTTTCACCAACACATTCTCACGCTGACCTCGTCACATACGATGTGCAAGGTACCCTGGGTGCTTTGGTTGTTGACGTTCTGGGACGCTGTGTCAACTTATGCCTGTTACATGCATTGTCTTTTTTCAAAATACACTTCTGTTTTCACAAGAAATTTAAAGTTACATACAGTCTCTATTTTAAAAAAATGCATTACATCAGTACAACACAGTAAACTGACTTTTTTTTGCCTCCAACAACACATGCCTGTGGTTAGCTTTAGGAAAAGAGAACAGGGTTTGGCTTTATAATCTTGTGGGACGTGTACACTGCTCTCCCAAGTGAAGGTCGGTGTTTGTGAAGGAAATTTAACCTGGAGAAGTTTCAGCTGGTTGCAATCAGCAATCCTCACCGCTGGACACCACCAAATCTCTTCAAATCTTACACTCTGGACTTTTAAAAAGAGTGAAGTGCGTTAGTAGTTGATGCTGATGGGAGAAAAAGCTCCTCGCCTGCTGATCACAGGTAAAGTTTTATTACATCCTCCTGAGACCTGAACTTTTGTTTGGTATGCTTTTTAATTTTTTCCTACTAATGTGGGATCAGTAGGACCCCATAAGTATAAAAAAATAAATACTATCAATGACAGTAAAGTCCCAGTGTCCTCAAACAAGACGATAATAAAGTCCTAATGTCTTCAAATGAGCACTTCTTAATTAACAGCGTCTTATCTTGTTACTGTGGCTAAAATTGGTCAAATTTGTATCAAACTACAAACATTATTAATCATAAATAAACAAGTTTCAATCATAAAATGTGATCAGGGTTTGGACCTTGTCCACTTTTGTGTTGGGGTCGGCTGCAGACCGACTTGGCAGAGATGGCTGCCATCTTGTTTTGACATGGATTAGTGTAATGTGCTCTTACTACCACTAGATGGCACAAGAATGTGTCCACGAATGAGGACAACAGGTTTAAGTTAAGAAGAATAAAGTTTAAGGTGTTGAGAAAGTGGCACATTAGCTATAACTGATTCAGACATGTGTTTAGAAAAGCCATTTTGTTACTCATCATTGATTTTAATACATACATACATGAGTAAATTAATAAATGTTGGTTATTAATCTGCATTTCTGAGATTACTCAGGTAAAGCACATGTATGTCAATTGTGAAAAGCAAATAAAAGCAACAAGTTTAATGCTGTTATAATTCCTACTTCACCAGGAGACTAAATATTTTTACAGTAGGTGCGCGTACTTTCAATCCCACCTGATTGCACTGTGCCAGACGCAGCATGTTACCATCCACACTCCCCCCCACGTCTCTGTCTCTTTAAACCCAGTGAATGTGGGGGATGTCGTTACCGATGAGCTTGTCACTGCTCCGGATTTACCGTTAAACCAATTACTCATGAGGTCATGGGAAGTCCTCACGTTTGACCGGTCCCTTGATGAGTTTATCAGGATCTTCTTGGCCAAAGAGCCTCTGAGTCACACACAGAGAATGAGACGCATTGTAGAGAGGTCAAAAAACCTGCAGCTTAGGTTAGTTTGTTTGGTGAGTGAAAAATGACCAAAAGCATGAGGGAAGAGGAAGTGAAGGGGGATTAACATCAACCACCTTTGATGTTAAAACATGCCAGAAAGATGTCCACAGATCTTAAAACTAGACTCGTACCACTCAAGGTCTTGAAGAGAGTCCACTGGAAACCATCAAAATTATATGAGGTGCACATGTTGGGACTGCCCGAACATACAGACATTTTAAATGGGAAAGAACACCCAGACTAAATGCATTCAGGAACACAAAATTCCCTTTTCTCCTTGTCTATTCATCTTCGGGGATCCTTCACTTTGTAGAGATCTTAGTTCCACAGATGCAGAGTGGAGTCAGACTGTGCTCATGCTGGGACGCAGCTAATTCCGATGCTCCCTCGGTCAGTTCCTGGTTTAGTCAGCTTGGTCATCTGGCAGCATTGGAAAAGCTGACATTCAGACTTATAAATAAAGTAGACCTCTACACATTGAAACAGAACAATTGGGAAACACACATTAAGGTCACAGACGGAAGTTTGACTCATATGTTAACACTCTTGTCCTCCATCTTATTGTGTGCCATTGTAAAAACATTTACTTATCTTTATTTCACAACTTATTTGTTGTTTTCTTTCATTATATCCCCAACTTTTTTTGTTCCTATTTAGGTTCTGTTTGCACTGCAAATATCTTCTCACGTCTCCCTCTTTTTATTAGATACAAGTTTACTTAAAGGACAACTTCGGTATTTTTCAACCTGGGCCCTATTTCCCCATGTGTATGTGTGCGTATGATTCATAGGTACAACTCGTTCTAAAATTGGTTCAGTATTGAGGGAGGCGGATGCAGCTGGCAGCCGCGAAACGAGCTAAAACGGTAACGGGGGCAAATGCGTCCTGTATAAGTTTGCGCATTAAAAGTGCTTTTTTTCGCCACTGACCGGTTCAGATCGCCAGTGCTATCTCTGTAGATAGCATACTAAACGTTTCCCTTACCTCTGGGCTGTGTGACGTCATCTAGCGAGAGCTTTGCTCCACTGTGTCTGTAGCTCTTGCTACTCGTGGGACAGCTGTTTTCTTGAGGAAGAGGTGTTTCGGGATTGGATGTCTTCTCTTCTTCGGCTGGCAGTAGTCATCTTGGAAGAAGTGAGCACTGCATACCCGATGGTCTGCAAGGCGCAGTGTCTGGACAGGAGTGTTAGCATCCATTTGTAGCACAACTAGCCACAACTTCAGCATCTCGCCGTCCGACAAAGGCAGCCTATGAAAGCTGTACGGGTTGTTGCGCGACATCCTGTTCTTGCGTTTGGGAAAAAGGCCCGTTTATTTGAGCACTCCAAAAACTCCGGTAACACTCCAGGGGGTAGCACGTAAAAGACTCCGTCCCAAACTCCGACTCTTCTAGCGTAACACCCACACTTCATACACACATACTCACTTACAGCCCTCCCCCTCTCTGCTCCAACACTGACTGACAGCTGACTCCACTCATACCACACTCAACACTGCCCCAGGGCCGCTACAATATGCTATCTACAGAGATAGCACTGGCGATCTGAACCGGTCAGTGGTGCGGCTGCCGGCTGCATCCAGCTCCCTCAATATTGAACCAATTTTAGAACGAGTTGTACCTATGAATTATACGCACACATACACATGGGGAAATAGGGCCCAGGTTGAAAAATACCGAAGTTATCCTTTGATGTAATGTTTATCCTTTTAAAGTGATCAGTGTAGTTAATGCACTGTTTTTTCTGTGTTTTGTAATGTATTCAAAAATTATAATGAAACTATAAATCTCAAAACATCAACCACCTTCAGCATTCAGTTCTATGCACAGCCTTGTACCAAGGAAAGAGAGGTCATGTTAGGATTGTGAGCAGGAGGCTGTGTTGTGAAGTGTGACCTTCACATGATTCGGATTGACCACACACACACACGCACTCACACTCACACTTGCACCAGTCACACTATCCTCACAGAGGTGTTTGTCTGAAAGCTTCAGATGTAAAAAGAAAGTGACAGTTTAGTTCCCCATTTAAATAACTTTGAACTTTTCATGCAGTACAATCTGTACTCTGTGTTTGCAACAATTAGCGAATAATTATTTCCTGCTACACATAAGCAAGTTAACATTTTCATTGTGAGCATACTGACATGAGCATTTGTGCATAAAACTTTGACTTGAATGTCGATGGGGTCAGTTGTTGCTGTGTTTGTTGGAAAATACACTTACACAATTAGTTCCTTTCCCTCATTTACCCAGCGACACACCTGCCCTGTGTCAGCCTCATTAGTCCTTCCCAGCCTGTTCCTCTGCCTCATTACCTTATTCCCCTCACCTGAGCTTCTCCACCCTTTTTCTCCACCTGCACTTCATCCCCTCGTCACACTAGTTTGTATTTAAGTCCTGGTTTTCAGTTCAGTCTCTGTTGGAGCCTTGGTTTGATTGTGTGATGTTCAGTTGCTGTTTCCTGGAATAAAGAGTTTAAAGAGTTTTCTTTTTGAGCTCCTGTGTTTGGGCCCACCTTCTCCACACCACATAACAACAACGCTTATCTCACTAATTAAGAAAATATGTTAACGCTAACATTTCTGTTTATTTGCATCTGCAGCAGGAAAAACAGCCCAGTCGCCAGAAAAAAATGTTGGCATTGTATTTGCAAACCATGACTACATTTCATTTGCATATTTCATTCCAAGTGACGCAGTATATAAGCTGACTGTGTCATGAGGAAGATGGATGACATGTCACCTGAGCAATGAGACACCTGCCAAACCACAGACAGCTGTTCAACACTAACAACAAAACCGGTTGTGTTTAACGAGTCATTGCTCGTCAGTGTTTCCAGCAGCGTCAGCAACCAGTCATGTTTTTTCCACCGGGGATAGTGCTACAAAAGCAGTGTGTTTTTTTACCTTGACGTCACTGCGTTTCCTGCCGAGTTTGTGCGACAAAAAGTGGTTGCGTTTCTTGCTGGGACTTTTGGGTATTTCAAGCCCAAACATAATCTTTTCCTAACCATGACCAAGGGTTTTGTGTCTAAACCTAACCACACATTAACCACAGCGTTGCTGTAACGTAAAGTTTCAGCTTAAAGTTTCGATGTTTCTGCTAATAATAATATACAAATGTAACATACCTATAGTTTGCAGAAATGTACATTGTCAACATGTTTTCTTGCAGTTAGGTTGGTAAAAAAAAAAATCAGCTTTTAAATTTCAGCCATGACTTAAAATACATTTCACTCAAGAACACTTTAGTCAAAGAAAACTTTATTTCCATTTGCAATATTTTATTGAGCAGTATGGCTCTGTTCTGGGGCCTCTGTGCCTTTCCTCAACCTATGCAGAAAGCCTTTTCCACACCTGCCCTTCCATGCGCAATCGTGGAAAGCCGGTAGGCAGAAAGACCACACCTCCCTGCCCTTCCATGCACCCACATGGAAAGACTAAGACAGGGAGAGCAGCAGCAAATGTCAGTGTCAATGTACGGTTTACAATGAACCAACATGTGGCACATTTTGCTCAGAGATGCATACAATGAAAACAATATTTAAAAAGTACCTAAAGTTTGTATTTTATTTTATATTTGTCTTAATTACTGTAATTGCTTTAACATAATATACATATAATATCCAGTATGGTTACAAATTCTTAATGTGCAGTGTCTTGTGAACCCAGAAATAGCTGTTACCGTGCCTCCAACCACCCAGGCACGAAAAGAAGAAGTACTTGCCGTTTTGGGTCAGATATTTTTATCTTGGAAGACTAATCCTTTTTATTTATTTATTTATTTATTTTTTATTTTTTGTAAGAATTTGCAAATATGCTTGTTCAGTAAGGTAAAAAAAAAAAGAAGAAGACGACAAAATAGCAACTGAACTACTTTTCAAACTGACCTCTCAGCACAGCACTACCACGTTTATAAAAATACAGAAATTGCTGTCATTGCGGTGTTGCACCATCATGTGTAATGATGCACAATGACTGTTTTAGCATGTGAGACAATAGCAGTGTTTTAAAAGTATATTTAGAGGTGATGCTGGTGTGTGGATCGCTGCTGAATCAACACATTACCGTTTCACAAAATCACTTTGAGCAGTGAGTGCTGATCACAGAGGAAAATGTTTCCCACTTCTTGCCGACAGGTAAATGTGTTGTGATAGGAAGTTTTTCTGTGGGGAAGTTTGCTGACCGAGCTCTTTCCTTTTCACCAACCACAGACGTGCCATTATCAGCAGGCAGCAGTTTGCCAAATCCTCAGGCTTCTTTATTTCGGTCACAAAGTCATCTCTAGCATCAGGTGCGCTGGAGTCCTACTGAAGACTAATAACAGGTCATACTGTACACTTCTTAAAGAGAACGCAGAGTTGATGATTTACTGTAGTTCTAAGAGGAAACTTTGAAGCTTAGTGCATTAGTCAGTGCCAAATTATTTAGTGTAAAAGCACAAACAGTGGTCTGAGCAGTGTAATCTGGGGCATTATGAGCCTGAGGGCTAAAACACATACTGTATTGTATAATCACAACATCCCGGCTGCCTGTCATCCCCTCTGTCTCTCTCGCTGTCCACATTTCCTGTTACTTTAGCTGCTATCAGTGAAGGCAAACATGCTCCAGATGTTAATTATTTATGTATTTAAAGATATGTTGTATATTAACTGGTGTAATACTTAAACTTCTTTGTGTTGCTGGGCAGAAGAGAAACATGGGGGCTCAACATCCAGTTTCAAAAGCCAGAAACAGCCCATGGTTACATGACAAATGTGTCTAGTGGCTGTGTAAATTCTGACTGTTGCGATGTTGTTTTATAGCCACAAAACTTCAGCTTGTCGATCCAAAAATTCATTTCGACCCTTAAAATGTGCATCTTTGATAAATGAAATTGCAGTTTGATTTTGGTTTCTTTTAACCGCAACAACAATAACTGGGTTTCCATCCAAATGTGTCGCAAATTTTAAGCAAATTTTGTGAAGATGTGCAAAAGAAAATGCGGATTTATGCATGTTTCCATTCATTATTGTTTTGCAAGTATTGGGAGTCAACAGGTCGAGCAGTAGGTGGCCCTGCTCATGAAAAATAAAAAAAAAAATGCAAAAGAACACCCGTAGAAGAAGAAGGCGCTGTGACATGACGTCATTGAGAGCGTCTTATGTCCACAACTGATGTAAACAACTACCGGCACATCCATGACTACGACAAGATGGAGAGATTCCTTGGGAACTTCTTGGCTATTGCGAGAGCTCTCATCACACTCATATCAGTGTTGTCAGCGTTTTTGACTGTGGACTCGTGGAGCGGAAGTGAAGTAGAAGTAGGATCCGGTAGCCTATGTCATCATTTATTTGCTAAATCTGTTTCCATTACCAAAAGTCGCATTTTCCTAATATCCATACGCTGACTTTTTCACCCCCTCCAAGCATAAAACTTTTTTGCGATATTTCGGCCTTTTTTTTTTTGAATTTCTGGCGTTTCCATTCAAGTTTTTTTTTTTTTTCGCAATATTTGAAAATGGGAATAAAAATAGGTGGATGGAAACCCAACTAATGGCATTTCCCCAACCTTAAATCTAGGGCTGCCCCTAATATTGGACGTTTGAACAGAAGGGTCATTAGTCAGTAAGATTTAATTGGTCGCTTAGTCTCAGTGGTCTTTACAATCTCATGGGAAGCGAACACCGGCCTCCTGGGTGAAAGTTGGTGATTGTTGGACCTATCCACTGCCAAGTTTTCACTCGATGCTGCCAGGAAAGGAGAGCTTTTTTCTGCCAGTGTCTGACACCTGAAGTCACTGACCAAGCGCCAGTATTCGACGACTTCAGAGTGAGACCGGGTTGCTGATGCAAACATCCACTGACAAAGCGGCGAGACTTGACAAGTTAGGTTGTTGCCCACTGCTTCAGAGAAAGTCACCACCTGGTGTGTATCATACCACCACAAAAGGTGCCTCTGTGTGTCAGTATCTGACACACAGATCCACTGACAAAGCGGCAGTATTTGATGAGTTGAGTTGTGTTATCAACAGAAGGCGCTGCACAACACAACGGTAGTAGCTAAATGTCACATTGCATTGATCGCATTACATGCATTGTCTGTTTTCCAAATACACATCCATTTTTCAGTTTGCATACAGACTCTTTTGAAATAAATGCACTACATAGGTACAACACTGTGAATTGGTGTTTTTTTCCTACTACAAATGCACACGGTAACATTTAGCGAGCAAATGCATGTGGTTGGATTTAGGGAGAAAGCAGAACAGGATTTGGCTTTACAGTCTTACGAGCAGCAAACACCAGCCTCTTGGGTGAAAGTTGGTGGTTGTTGGACCCATCCACCACCCCTCCCAACCCCCTATGCAGACTTCTGCCCCCTTAAATTTTGTTGTTATCCAGCCACATGCCCCCCGATGCCGTCGGGCGCTAAAAGCTAAAAGCGTTAAAAATTAACGATGACTGGCTGCACATCATGCTTACATGAAAGGACGCCTTTTTTGCCGGTGTCTAACGCCGGAATTCACTGACCGGTATTTGATGACTTAACCAGGCCATGGTAATGAGTTTAGTTTAATCCTATGGGCCCGAACAACGCATAGTGCGTCGAAATTCACACCTGTTCTTCTCTACTGATTTTCTCCGCGACCGTCATAGTGAGAAGCCACACATATCACGTGAAACAGCAGAATTATAGCTTTCCGACAAGACCAAGCACTTGTCGGTAGTCCAGTGTTTTCACAGCGAAAAAAAATGATAAAGTTACACTAAAATTATGTATAACAGAGCTTTCATACAGTTTGCACACACAATACTCTTGGATGGATTACTCGCGAATGCAGGGTCGCACAGAAATGCCACGCATATCACATGAAAGTACAGGATCAGAGCTTTCCAGTGATACCACACACATCATTGTGCTGTCATCCCATCATGCTATAAATCCAGATTAATTGTCTACAAAATAAAAACCTGATAAATTTCTTTACAATCCATTATACAGCTCTTGTTATCAGTCACTTCATATAGTGAGGAATATCGTATCTCACCACATCTTAGGCTTGCGTGTGTTTCTCCCTGTCTACCCACATTTGTAGTCCGGCTTTCAAGATGCAAATATCTCCATATTGTCCAGTTGACACTCGTCAAACTTTGTATGACAAAACCAGCCACTTCACCTTTGCGCACCCAGACAACTGCAGCCTAATTATGCATGCTGACAGGGCCGTAGTCACCATATACATTGAGGGGGACACGTGTCCCCCAGTGCCCAAAATGTCCCCCCAATATATAACTGAAACTGAAAAATAACAACAAACTTTGTTTACTGCAAACAAAGTGGCAAATATTATCTTGGAGGAGATCATTGCACTTGGTTGTCTATTTTTCTATGATCTTAGATGTAAATATTGCATGTTTCTTTCAGATAAAACACATTTTTGACTTGTGACTGAGTCAATGGAATTTCTTGCATTAATGAAAAAATACTGGCAATCATGTCCGCCTGGCACAAACCACATGTTTTGGACAACTGTGAAGTGACAGAATGTCCCACCATCATGGTTCTTATATTGCCAGATTCCAGAGAATCTCCCCTCTTCATATATGGCAGAATGTGTCAACTTCCAACTTGCTATGGTGAGATACATGTCAAAATGTAAGAATTTAGTCACACAGATTTGTTTTTTTCATTGATATAAAAATTAATATAAAATACAGGCACATAGAAGGATGTGAAATGATGGCAAATCTGGATAGCCCACATTGTCCTGGAAAAAACAAGATGTAGCATGTGTATGTAGCCTTTATAATGACTGTGATATGAGCTTAAAAGTAAAGGCAGTAAAAATACCCCAAAAACACCTAGGGCCCATAGGGTTAAAGGGATTGAAATATAAACATATAGGATGACTTTTGTATATTATATTAATGTCTTTATGTCTTATTTATTTCTTTAAATTACATTATTTTTGAAAGGTGACAGACAAATAAAGTATCCTAGAAAAGGTCAGAGCCAAAACAAAATCATCGTATGTTGATACAAACTGTATATACTGTACAGTAATGACCTATTCGTTCATACATGGCTTTGTTTCAAACCTCTGAACTGTTGGATATTGATGATTGGTGATTCAGTAAGTGAATAATGAGAGGAAAACAAAATGGCAATTCAGTCTCATAATGAGGCTGATAAATGACACAAGGAAAGTAAGGTTGTTACAAAAAGGTCAGGATCATATCTCACTGAGGCAATTGTTAAATAACAGGACAAATTAAAAAGAGAAATTAAAGAGGAAACAGAAGATATCTGACAATAGCTGGTCTGGTTATTTTTACTCTCTCTCAGCTTACATCCATGTGTTTCAGTGTCTTGTTCTCATTCACCCGTGGTCACGACCCCGAGGTCAAAAACAATGAACATACATAATACATTTTCCTCTTTTTAACAAACCCTCCAGGTGCGACGGGCCAGCACACACACAGAGCTCTGATGCTTGTTGTTTGACTTCACAGCCCATAATTTGGGGTTTTGAGTTACACTTTTTGTCCCCACAGACTGAGCTCACAGCACCTGCTGGGGGAGAGCATCAACAAACTGTGGTGCAGGAAGTGCTCTATAACGAGCCCGCTGGCTTTTGTTATTGTGTTTGCTCAGTGACATCATGGTGGCTTATCATGTGAGTAATGGAGGTTTGTTTGTTGAGAGGGTGTAGCGAGCACGTCAGCAGAAAGAAAGAAGGTTTGGCTTTCATGTTTGGAGCTTTCTTTCTCTCACTTGAATCGATGCATGGCTGATTAGTTCACCGCTTTGGTGAAATATTGCAACAACTATGGATTGCCATGACTTTTGAACACCGTTCAAACACATTCCCACAGGATGACGCTTACTGACTTTGGTGTTCCCATGACTTTTCAACCCATGTCACCAAGAGGTTGGCATGGGTGGCTTGTAATGATATATCTCAACTACTCTTGGATGGATTACTGTGATATGTTGTATTAACATCTATGGTGCTCATAGAACCCTAATAATTTTGGGATCTCCTGACTTTTCCTGTAGCGCCACCTGCATCTCTAACTTTCCACCTATCAAGTTTAATGTCTCAATCTACTCAATGAATGGCTATAAAATTCTGTATACACTGATGGTCTCCAGAGGATGAATCCCACTGACTTTAGTGATCCCCTGACTTTTCCTCTAGTGCTACCATGCGGTTGACATTTGCATGTCAGAGTGAACTGTCTTAAGCAGGATTTATACTCATGCAGCAGAGCCATAGCCTACGCACGTTGCCTATGCTGTTGTGAGCATTTATACTTGTGCGGTGGTGTGTCTGTGTCACTCTGCAGTTATACCTCCAAAACACTAGTCGGCAGCAGGGTTTCTGTGAAGTTCTGTAAAGTTTAGTTGATTCAAAATGTTCAAAACACACATTAAACACACATTAATCATGGCTTAGAGACAATTTCAAACACAAGTACACAAATCAGCTTCACTATAACTCGCAGCATTCACAGACAAAGTACTGGACACATTTTTCCCACAAATACAACATGCTAACGTTATTAGCACAAGCTTATGGCATTTTACATTGAATAAATTAGCCTAGCGGCCAGCAAACTTTTCCTCTACTCATATGAAGCCAGGGACAACAGCAACATTTAGCAAATTAAAATGCTATTTTTGTGGAGGCTTTATTGTCTTCACAATGTATTGTTTCTTACAACGTGTAGTTACAGCGTAGGCGCCATGTTGACACAGAGCCTACGCCGTAGCTATGGCATCGATTCAACCCCGAAATACAAATTCTGCCTCAGGTGGATGAATTGCCATTAAATTTGACACGCGCATTCTAGCTGTGACAAAGGCCTTCTGCTGCGTCGCCTGACATTTGCGCTTGAGCACACCACAAAGACTGCAATCGTCAGCCAACCAGGACGTACATTCTGCGCTTGCATGAGAGGAAATAACTCTCCACACCAGCTGATGGTGGTGATTTGTAATCATCACACAAAAAGGGAAACTGGAAGACCATCTTGACTCTAGTCAGTCAGTTAGCACATTAACAACACAATCCAATGTTAAAACAAGGAAAATACATTTTCAATTTGTCCACTAATTTGGCTTTATAACCAAAAACCTGCTGTGATGAGCCTCAGCTGAAACTGTTGTTAGCAGTGGTGGAAGTACTCAGCATTTACTTCAGTAAAAGCACCTATATACCACAGGTGGAAATACTCCACGACAAGAAAAAGTCCTGCAGTCCTTGTGAGCATGTTAGCATGCTGACGTTAGCATTTAGCTTTAAGCACCACTGTGCCTGAGTACAGCCTCACAGAGCTGCTAGCGAGGCCGTACACTCTCCTCTACGTCCAAGAATAATAATACTGAAACATATAAAGAAGGAAATATTGAAGATCAAATGTCTCTCTTCTTTTAAAGATATGTCTATTCTTAGTGGGACACTTCTCAGAGATAGTTTCCCATTACTCTTCACTGATATATTCAGTGGTTCCTAAATACCCATCAAACTGTCTGATTGAACAGGAAATGAACACAGTCCGACCTGCCATACTGTGCTTGAATAATTCAGACTTTCATTTGGGGAGACCTCTTGCAATCAATCAGCAGCAGGAGGGAAGGGACATCCCTATTATGAAATGCAAATTCTTGGAAATTCATTTGATTTGACTGGTGCGTGTGTGTTTCATGTGTAGCATGTTTGCTAACAGGCTTACTGAGAGCACCAACCCACAGAAGCAGAGTAGCCTTGATTAAAACGTCTTCCCATCCTTATCACAACCAGCATCCCATTATATAACTGTGTAACCCCATTGTGTTTCCTGGTCAGCGAGCATACTCGCCGAGGGGGAGAGTGGATTTCCCTTCACTCTCGCCTCATTAGGATGCGAGTGGGACTGAGGTCTCCGATGGATGTGAAGGCCTTTTGTTTGTGTCTGAGCTGAAGTAGGACCCATTTGTCCCGCTGTCTCAACAGGGACACAGGAGTTTAATGGCTGGAGGTCTGACCTAGTTGCTTCGTCTGGCCTGCGTTTGTCTCTTACAACGACTGGGAGTGAAAAGTGGGGGTGGATGGTAGGGGAAAGAAGGGAGGAACTGGGGTATGGCCCCCTCCCCTGCTGAGTGATGGGACAGCTGAGGGCAACTGCGTGGCAGCAAACAAACCCACATTTTCTCACTGCTCTCACTGCAGAAATAGAACGGCAGCATCCATGAAGGCATGTGCGGCAACTGATGCTAACAGACGCGATGCTGCTGCAACTCTGCTCACTTTACAGGCAATGGAACATTTAAGAGTCATACAAGAAACCTTCATACCAAAACAACTCATCATCATACCATATGTTGACATGAATAATAATGGAGGTATTGGTGATTTCCATTGGCAGAAAATCACCTAAAGAATTTGCTGTAAACTGCATTAATCACTGTATATGATCACAATAGGATTATCAGTCAACTCTACAGCTCTACTGAGCTTTTAAGCCACTTTAAGCTTGTTGTTTCTGCACATCTACTGCTGTGATTCAGTCTTATTGCTCTTAATAACTTCATTGTTGGCCACAGCAGGCAACTGTTTTCTGCAAACATGCTCTAATAAACCTACAGTACACTCCCTGCCCAGCATGAAATGGCAGACAGTCAACATGTGTGGTCAGCTGATGAACAAAGTGGGATAAACAGAGCCTCTGAAATCCAAATATCAGTGCACACAAGAAGAAAAAACATATAATCTCATGGGACTTCAAGATCTGTGTAGGAAAAGTACAGTAAAATGGTATATTTGATGTTGTGCCTATTTGATGTGCAAAGAAAAAGAATCTAGATATCTTAGCATTGCTCAAATTTGTACTTATATGTATGTTGGTTAGATTGTAATGTTGAATATTTATTATTGCTTACATTTGTGTCTTATTCTGTATGTAGACATAGCCCTGTCCTCACCAAGCAGTACGGTTCAGTTCAGTTCAGTACGCTTTTTTTTCCGTTTCCACTATGAAAAGTTGTGGATGGTACCAATGGAACCGTTCCATACCGTCCCCATGTTTGGTTTTGAGACTCATGTAACCACTGTTCATACTGTGGAGAGTTTTATTAGTAAACTGTAACTATAAAATGAAAGGGTGTTTTGCTGCCTCTCACAGCAGCTGTAGGCTGAGGAAAAAATAATTAATTCACTCGGCCAGCTGCTGGCAACTTTTAAGGTGGAACGCTTATATTGTAACTCAATGCATGAGTTGACAATATGAATTCATCAGCACACCTTAAATTTCACTGTGACAACTTTGACCATTCTCTCTTACGGTCTTTAAGTAACGAGTGGACTCTTAAGAGTTTAAAAATATGTTAAATTTGACCGGGTTATGTGAACTGCATATATTCTAATCCTCTCTCAGAGAAAAAAAAAGTGTTGCAGAGCATCGTTCCTGTGGGCTACAGCAACACTAAACCCCTGAGCTTGCCTGAGAAGGACTAAATGCACAAAGCTGCTATTTTTGAATATCCCATGGAGAGAAACTCATTCTGTGGTCGATAAACGAGGTGCAGACTTCCATCTGTGTCACTGGTAATGAGGAAATACAGTGAGTGCTGGATGGAGCAGTGAGTGACAACAACCCCGCCCACAATTACGAGGACTGTCTGTGGTGGAAACACTGGATTTCCAGGGTACGTTTCCACCAAACACTTTCAGTATGGTACCTTTTGGAACCAACAGTAACCCTTCAGACATGGTACCTAGACCCTAGAGTTCTTGCGAGAGCACAATTTGAATTTGCTCAGCGAGTCACTCTGGCAATCAGTAATGATGCTCATTACCTATGCCCATGAAACGGAGCTGCACCAGTCACATCGGTGTATCTGATATAGGCGGGCCAGAGGCAAGCTAAACAGATGATGACAGTGCTGCGATGACGAAGTCCGGAATCAGTCAGTAAACATTACAAGATGGCTACGGATGAACACCAGTTGTTTGAAACGGCTTTGGCCGCTACAGTGAACGAGTTAGACTTGGCTTTTTCTCTAAAAGAGGAACAGAAGACGGCGCTCGAGTCTTTCCTTTGCAAGAAGGACGTTTTTGCTGTTTTGCCAACCGGATACGGCAAGAGTCTAATCTACCAGTTAGCTCTGCTGGTAGCTAAGCGAATACGTCACCCCGTGTATTGTTCTGATTGGTCGTAGTGTTATCCAGTTGCGTGCAGTGATATTTACAAATGCATGCTTGGTGCCGCCCCTCGAGTTGGGCCATTTTCATTACCCATGGCCAGACCCTAAATCTTTCTAGATTTGGGTCTGGATTTCCAGGCTAGTGGAAACGGGCATTAAGGCTCAAATATGTTTTGCGGCTTCAGGAAGACTATTTAAGAGCTTTTGATAGTGAAGGTTGCTGACCTCTGGTCTAAACCTAACCATATGTTAACCAGAGTTGTTGAAACATAAAATTTCGACATGTCCGTGACATAATAATGTGCAAATGTAACGTATCCATGGGTTGCAGAAAAGTACAATGCCAAAATCCTCTATAGCGACTGGGTTGAATACCTGCCATGAGTACATTTTTTATTGTAAAATGTAAACTCCTCCCACTGCAAAAATACAAAGGAAATGACCTCACTGATTGTTTTACGCAACAGCTGTGACGTTGCTCATGTTGAACGTAAAAATGCAAACTACCTATGACACAGAGGTGTTGGACAACAAAGTAGAAAACCTCCTAAAAGGTAAATACTTGCTTTAAAACTGCCCTTAAGTAAACTGCAGTGGTGAGATGTGTAAATATGGAAGGAAACTGATACACAGTTCTTTATTTGTCATCTTAGTGCCGTCATTTCACTGTAGTCATCAGGAAGTAATATGTTTATATCCTGGAGACATTTACAGCCTTTATTACCTTTTAAATCCGTGTTTTACAACCTATTCCTCTCTTCTGCTCTGATAGTAATGACTGAATTTCCTCCTGGGGTTCTATGAAGTTCATCTTATCATATTTCATGTTATCATGTCAGTCCACAAACTGTCCTTGGGGTGTTTTAGTAAAATGTGCTGTCAGCTCTCAAATGTAGATGTCAAGTAAAGCTTCAATGTGAATTTAAAATAGCCTTATCAGCCCCACCACTCATAGAAATGCCAACATGCTGCGAGACAAAAGGAATCAAAACAGAGGAGATATTTTGTCAGCATTCCCAGATTTGGTTTTAAAGACCAGGAGAGAAAGCCCTAAAAATGTCACATTTGGTGTCATGCCACGACACGTTGTGTGAAATTATCCAGGCAGTATCACTGAGTTTAGGTTTGGGGAAAAACATTGCTGAAGTGTAGATGTTGACAATATCTGATGACGGATTGTTCGCTGCAAGGTTTTGCTTCCCAGAACTGCTCCTGCCCACGTGTTTGTCCGTCAGAGAGTGTGCAGGGCCTGCAGCAAAGACTTCCTGCAGGACCAGGATACACCTGCTCCGCTGAACAGGTCTCCTCCGAGCCAAACACATGCGTCACAGCCGTTCCCCTGTGGGGGGGGGCCTATTGTGCTAAAAGCTGCTGAACTTGTAGAACACTATCCAGTTGTCAAGAAACATCATCACAGGCTGCTCTGTTTTGTTACTATGTTTATTCTTCCCTCTCTGTGTTCACGAGGTGCAGATCACTGCTGCAAAACAGTCTGAACTTACTGAACTAATTTCTCCTTTTTGCATTTTTTATCTCCACAAATTTGCAAGAACATGCACTGATTTTACTCTGTTTATTTGAATTCACATTTGCTGAATATCTGAACATATGGCAGTGATTGTATTCAAGTATTTGGCTCCTGAAACATTCACACAGCTTCATAGTAAAGGCACAAAGTGAATCATCTTAACACACATTCACCATAACATAATGTTTACAGTGCTGGCATGATTACTGTTAAAGAAATCAAACCAACACAAAGGAGAGTGGCAGCCTCTGTCGGTGTCACTGGGTCAAATCTTATAAATAAATAAATCTTATATCACTGCTGCTTAACAGAAAGAGGGCGCTGCTTTGGGACTCTCTCTCTAGCATAACCTGATAATCAGACTGAACAGTCATCTCGTTCCACTTCATTTATTCAGACCAAAATATTTTCAAGTTAGTCACGAGCTGTCTGTAGCAAGTGACATATGTGTCTTATTGATACCATTTTCAGTCAAAGCAGCAGCTACTAGGAGCCACGAATGTTTTTCACCTTGATCAAAGCAATAAATTGATTCAAGAGTTGTTAGTTCTGTAAGTTTGTCCAACCCGGTCTCACTCCAAAATCATTAAAAAACGCCACTTGGTCAGTGACGTCTGGCATCAGACATCGACGATATGTGACCAGTCGCTATTATTTTTTAACAGTGCCCGGCAGCGTCAGGGGAATATGCGGCGGCAGTGGAAGTCTGAGTAGGGCGAGCAGGAGGAGTGGTGGATGAACCAACAACCACTGACATTCACCCTGGAGGGAGGTGTTTGCTTCCCGTAAGATTGTAAAACCCTGCTCTGTTTTTCTAGACCCAACCACGAGCTTTGGTCACCTAAACCCAAACACATGCAAGTGTTGGCAAAATGTAACCATGTGCATCTGTTGTTGAAGAAAAAAAAACATCAAACCATGGTGTTGTATCGACGTAGTGCTTTTATTTTGACAGAGAAATTGGAATGGCATCCTAGAACGTCAACAAACAACGCACCCAGGGTACCTTGCACATCATATCTTGATGTGGAAAGTCCTTGACCAAACGTCAATATTTAATAAGCTTGGAGTGAGAACGTGTTGGTTTGCCACCATTTGCAGAATCACTCAGCTGGCTCAAGACATCAGTGTTGCGTAAGAAAGACATTGAACACTTACATCGGACAGATGTTAAATTCTGGATGGAACGAAAATCTGGTTGACGATATTTTGAATGTCTGACATAAGAATTTTACGTTGTGTGGATGTTAACATTGTGACATTTTACAGACGTTGGGTTTTGTCTCCATACCTTACAACTAAACGTCTACGTCAAGATGACGTTGGCTTGAGACCTTTGGAAGGCGCTGGATTTTGGTTACTTAACAACACAACTTAAACCAATAAAATAGCAACGTCAGTACTGTACATCAAATTGACGTTGGTGTTGTCTTGACATTGAATTTTAGCCACCCGAAGTCACAACCTAAATTCAATCAAATATCTAAAAGCATTGGCACTGGGCACTGGGCAGTGACATCTTTTGCTAGCACGCCATTCTATTTCGCACGTGTCTTATCTGTTTTTTGTTTTTTTTAGTCTTATAACCGATGGATATTTTATTACATTTAATTTTTGTATTATTCTGTTGAGGGCGGCACAGTGGTATGGTGGTTAGCACTGTCGCCTCACAGCAAGAGGGTTGCCGGTTCGATCCCTGTGCGGAGTTTGCATGTTCTCCTCATGTCAGCGTGGGTTCTCTCCGGGCTCTCCGGGCTCTCCGGCTTCCTCCCACAGTCCAAAGACAAGCAGACTGGGGACTTGATCAATTGATAACTCTAAATTGTCCGTAGGTGTGAATGTGAGTGTGAATGGTTGTCTGTCTGTATGTGTCAGCCCTGTGATAGTCTGGTGACCTGTCCAGGGTGAACCCTGCCTCTCGCCCGATGTCAGCTGGGATAGGCTCCAGCCCCCCCGCAACCCTCAAGAGGATGAAGCGGTTAGAAGATGAATGAATGAATGAATGAATTATTCTGTTGTCAGATTTTATTTGCTTCATGTCAGTCCTGAAATGTTTTAATCCTGCTTCAACCACGTAAAGCACTGTGCAACTTTGTTTTGAAAAGCTCTGTATAAATAAAGGTTATTACTTTTATTATTTTTCTGCTACAGTTTCTCAAAAATGCATCTATCTACTTATGTACTGTAGGAATATGACGTCCTCATTCTTAATCCTGCCTTCAAAGATCCGACTGGTTCATTGTCTCTACAGCTGGTGGAAACAAGAACTGGCACAACATACGACCTTTTTGAATCAATGAACAGGTGATCCAGCCCGACTATCTATACTGCACCAGGATTTATGTTATATTCTGGAAAACACCTGTGGTAACAGAATCTCGAATCTAAGGAAGCACAGCTTAGTGATGCTTATTAATGCTTCAAATATCACTTTTAAAATACTGAAAATTAGCATTAGCTCTGCAAAACATATCTGTTATCTGTCATTATCACTGAGCAGGCTTCTTTTCCCCCTCTAGTTGAACTTCCTGTTTTTGCGTCATTCACTTTTCCTTCCATTCAAGTTTTTCCAAAGTCAATATGCATGACATATGCTGAAAACCACAGCTGGTCGAAAGAAAAACTTCCCCTGAAATCCCCAGACTGAAGTTCCTGCAGCAGGTTTGACATGGAAATAAAAAGCTTTGGACTCACGCCAGTCATTACGTAAAAACTACATTTTCAAAATAAAGCATCCCGTGTCTTCAGATGCTCGGGATAATCAGCGCAGTGATTTGGGGGTACCACTGAAATGTACTGATTGCTAAACAAGGCCTCATCTGTCTTTCCTGTGGCCTCAGAGGCAGGTGGAGGTGGACACTGCTACTTTTGAAGTCTCTGCTTTCAGTCCTCGCCGTCTCTGAGCGCAGAGGCCCCGCTGCAGCATATCAAACGCTGCCTAAAGACAAAGCTACTTTGTGTTTTTTTTTTTTTTTCATGGCCGCAAAGATAGATTGCTAATGAGGCTCCAGTCTCTACGCTCTGATCTGGCTTTGGGACTCTCGTCTCGGGTTTCAGCTCACATTGCAAAAAAAAAAAAAGTCCGCTCTCGTTTCTGCAACTCAAGTACAGCTCAAAGGGATTTTTCAAGCTCTTTTTGGTGGTTTATGGTTTCTCAGAATATATTTAAAGAGACAGACCGTGTCAGTGTTGAATTTGATCTTTGTCTGTTTCAGCTGCCTTTGTTTTCTACGTTATTCCACAATTATCTTTAAAATGACGTCCCTTATACACTTATATTTAAATTTTAATAACTTTTTTAAAATCATGTTGGAGAGAGAATTTAATTTCTTTGTTGGGAGTCAAATTTGGGTACTGAATATTAATAAGCCGGCTTTAATTAGTGATGGTGTTAGTCTTTCATTCATTAAAGATGGCTACTAGTGTTTCATTTTCCATTTGGGATTGTATTTCAGAAAAAAAAGCATTACTGTTAATTAGAATTATAAAACTATCTAAATGTAGATTGCAGATTTAAATATTGTTTGCTGGACTGATTTAAATGCCGAAACAAAACAAAAACCTGTTCACTGACAAAAGGGGGAAATGGTTTCAGACAGAGAACAAAAGAAAGGATTCAGTCGTCGAGGAAATGTGTGTGTGTGTAAATGCAAACAGAGGCAACAAACAGGTTTGTGGAGCTCTTTAAAGGTGACCTGATTTTAACAGTTTGGCAGTGCACGTTACAAGAGCTGAATACAAAAGGCTAATGTGAATACCTGAGCATTAAAGCACAATTAGAAAATCGTTGCAGTGAATAACGGCTTTGTGATGTTCAAAGTGTTGATTTAAGTCTGTGGAAACAATCTAAACGGAAGTGAAGATAATAAGATTCCCAGAGATACAAAAGGTCAAAACGCCAAATTTGATCTGCAGAAACAAAAAACATGTCTCCAGACGTATCTCCAGTTCCTCTAAATGGGCTGTTCTCATCCACTGTTTGTATATAACCCTATGAAAAGTAATGCAACCACGAAGGCTGTGATCACGTGACAAGCGCTGATGGGAGTCAAAAGTAAAGACTTTATATAAAGATGGATCTCCACTTAACCCCGCTGTACAAAAATGAAGTCAAAATATCCCTGACTGCTGCCATCTTGCACTGGTGACATCATCTTGAGCCAGAATCTGCATAGTACCTCTGTGGAATCAAGTTCCCGTCCAAACACTTTCCCGACCCAGCTGCGAGCAACACTACTGATTGCAAGGACACACAGCTGTCAATCATGACGTCAATCCCCTTTACATAGCATCAAATATCTCAATAAACCAAATTTATTAAAAAATAACACTTGAACGAACATCTGCACGATAAGAAGTATCTTAAATGTCAGAAACCATCTTTGGGAAAAAATTATTAGAAGTGTACTTTGAGTTTTTAGTTTGGCCCATGTCCCATCCGCTAATATGGAGGGGGTGGGGTTTATGATCTATGCTACAGACAGCCACCAGGGGCAAATGAGATGTTTTGGCTTCACTTTTGGGGAGCTGTCATCCTGGTCACCTTTTTCATACAGTCTATGGTAGGAAGCAGTAGTACTTACCACCAGGAGAGCATTGTTCTTGTCCCGTGTGAAACCAAGGGAACTTTGAGTTATTTTAAAGTACATTGTCATGTTACGTTAAGTAAGCCCCGCCCCTTTCTGATGGTCTGTCAAGCTGTCGGAGTAAGCATGGAGCCCACACTGTAACTAACTGCACTCCCTGAAGAAATATTATCATATTTTTGGAAAAGTGAAACAGTGATTCCAGAGAGAAGCAGACAGAGGGGTCTACAGTCTGTGTTTGAAGGATATATCCAGGATGTCAAACTGACTCAGCAGCAACAACAGGTTAAAAAGACAAAGATAGTTAGAAGCTAAAGCCGAACTATAGGCTACAGATCACAGTGTAAAAGTGAACCACCACATCACTGCTGGTCGCCACACAAGACAATGAATATAAAGGGAAACTTTGCTAATATTGAACCCCCGTGCTGCTGCCAGCATCCGGACCGCCGCCGCTGGACAGGCAGGGATGACACACAGCTGGTTCAATATCAGCAAAGTTTCCCTGCTTCCCTTCCCTGGTTCCTGTACAGCAGGGTTGGTCTTTGTCTCACTGTTACAATCATTAAAAAGCAAAAGCAGCATGTGTATACATTCAGTAGGCTATATCTTCAGTAGCTAGCTAGCTAACCCTACACTTTTCAGGGTTTGATTTTGGTTTTGATACAGGAAAGAAACTACTTCTGAACTCTCCAGGTGATGAGTATCATTAATACACGTGCTCGTTTAGCTCGAAATCCACAAAACCAGCCTGAAAATGAAGGAAAGCTAAAACAATTTGGCCCTGTTTTAAAGATAATGAACTAATCTAGGCCACAAACTCTATGCTATGATTGCCAACTTTGCAATTAAGGAGCAGGACTTAGTGACGGGTCAATTTGTTGGGCGCTAATTTCTTAGATTTCATATCAACCGTTCTATGTCCATTTAAGATATCATGTGAATTGTTGTATGAGGTGACGTTGAAATGGGAACCAGCTCCAAATTCAATCCAGTACAAGTTCTTGATACATATTTATCTGCAAACCACAACCACCATTTTAACTATTTGTCATTAATCAAGTATGTTTATCACAGAGTGTTTCATGAGTGGGCTCCACAGAGCATCACAGACTTTGAATCTGGACTCATTATAGTAGTTGACGCCAAATGAAGATGGTGGTGATCTATGTGGGTCACTCAGTCATATGATGGACGGAGCTAATTACGTGTAAAGGATAGAAGATTGCTCTGCTCTAACTGGAGTGTCTGTCTTTTCTAAGGAGATATATCTACCAGTAAAACCCTTTAGCTAAGCCACAGACTCGCTAAGTGGTCACAGTTTAATGTAGAGGGGTCAGTGTGAAAGCAGGAATTTGAATGCTTTACTGCAGCACTGTAGTAAAATGAAACAACTCCAATCATGTGTCATATTAATTAATGACATTAAATGACTCAACTGTGAGAGCATGTCACACAATATTTATCACGCTTTATAAACAGGAGTTCCTAAACATTGATGCTTATTCTGCATGTTAACATTGTGCTCACTTCAGGCAGAGAAATGAATCAAAAAAGCAGACATGGAAGGTTTAACTGAGGGTGACACGAACAAAAGAGCACTGTGGGAGAGAAAGTGATAAGAGGCTTAACGCTGGCTCAGTGACAGTGCACGCTAATGTACAGTGAACTTAACTGACATGTGAGACAGAGTAGAAAAAGAAAAGGGAGGTGGTGCAGGGAGTTTCTTCTGCACTTTACCCTGATAACAATCAGTTGTTGTAAATTGTTCCAGGCCAAGTTATCTGAATGTACAACCAGCACAGGCTTCCTACAAGGACTTTTGACTGAGAAAATCTAATATATGTGCTCTAATTTTGGAGATAGAATAATCTTAACGTTTCTTTTCAAAATCGGAATAATATAAATTCTGCAGTTACAATGTCAACAATGGCATTAGTGTGCTTTCGTCGCACCCAAGTCCCCAGGAACAGTGTCAGGATTGTTTTTGGCCAAACAGTGTAACTGCAACTTCAAGGTCTGTCACTTGGTGCCATTAGACCCCAAAAACTTCTTCCCATAGACTTAGATTGAGAAAGAGTCGTCTGAAAATCAGTGGATACATTCCTGAGTGTCACAACCCCACACGAAATGACTTGTTTCACTATCAGGATTTTGTCCAAGCCCCCAGTAGCAGTGCAGAGCTTTGAAGCCAATTTCACATAGTGGTCAAAAGTGGAATTACACTTACCGGGTCATGTGATGCCATGGGACCCAAAAAGACATGTTGGTGAAGATTCTCACTCATCCAGGTCATGGTAATTGTAAGGGCTATATCATAGGCAACTGGGCTTGCTTGAGTTTCTTGAAGACGTTTTACCTCTCATCCGAGAGGCCAAACGTCCTCAAGAAACTCAAGCAAGTCCAGTTGCCTATGATATAGCACTTACGGCCCCAAAAAGACTCTTTCCCATAGACTTTCATGCAATGAAAGTAAGTGGCATAAGTGGCGTCCAGTGGCATATCATCCCACTGGGAAAGGTGCCTTTCTGTGTCGGTGTCTGATGCCAAAATCACTGACAAAGTGACAGTATTTGACAAGTTCAGAAAGAGAATGGGCTATCTTTTCCTAAAAACCTTAACTATGTAACTTTACATTAAATATGTAACATGATAACGCCATTCACGGGGCGCTAATTCGTAAAATATCATACAAACTGTTATATGAGAATACATTTTGTTAGTTTAGTCAAATATTTTCCTTTTACTGTGACACATTTCTCCAAGTATGCACTTGTAAATAAAATTAACAAAGGTACACTGACAAAGGCTTGGCAGTTAAAGCAGCTGTGCAGAACTTTTTACCATTCATAAAACTGTCCCTAGTTCGTATCACCCCCCCTTGAAGATCCGCATATTTATTTGAACCGAACAGCGACAAAAAAAGCCTTTCTCTACATGGCTATTTAGCGTAGCCTGTCTCGGGTCGGGTCGGTTTCACTTCAATATATGACGACATGGAAGTTATAAGCAAGCTAAATGTAACGTTAGCTGATGTGAACCGCTTTTGTCTATTAACATTACAACAAACGCCACAAAATTACCTGTGACTGTGACCGTGAACACAGATATACAGCAAGCAGTCATCCTCTGTTTATAAGAAATTCAGAGCTGCACCAGAACATTTATGATTTTCCTCTCGCTCTCCAAAACAAATGCATGCGGTAATTGCCTGCTGCAGTTGAGATTTTACGAATGAAGCCGAAGGCTGCAGTCGGAATTTTATGACACCAGGCTGTGGGTGTCATACCGCTTCGACCAAAAAGAGCGCTATAATCAACGAAAACGGAAAGTTCCACACAGCTGCTTTAAGTTAAATATATTGTTTGCCCCCCTAATTTTTTCTTTTATGTTCCAGCTTTTGATACCACACTGATTTTGTATTAACCAGGTGATTGTTTTTGATTGGATGTCACTTTAGATGTTTCCTTGCAACCCATTTACACACAGTAAAGTTTAAAGTTTACCAGCTAAGACATTCCTCAAGTTTAAGGACCTTACAGTGCAACTTACTAAGAACTTAGGAGCAACTTCACACACAAACTTAGCGACGGGTTCAGTAGAAGCTGGTGCAGCCCAGTTGTGGCTCAGAAAACTCCCGTGACTGAGGGCACCATATGTGCCGGGGGAGCCTGACTTTAATTTATTTTGATTTATGGCTTTGAGGGCCAAGGGACGTAACCCAGCCCAACCCTGCTCCCCCTTTCCCCTCCCCATCCCCCGGAGGCAGAACACCGTGTAGGAGTTTGAAGTCTGGTTCTCATAGAAAACCTGCAACCTGATTGTTCCACTCCACACCCAGCCTCTGATACAGCAGCAGGGGACAGCTGATAAGGTTTCTGATGGACTCAAATGTTGACTTTTTGGCTCTGTTTTAAAGATAATGAACTAATCTAGGCAGCAAACTCTGACACCCCGCAGCTGACAAGACAAAGTGCAGCTTCTTCACCTTCTGGGGTGAGACGGGTGTCCCCAGGCATCACAGAGACTGTGATACAGATAAGGGGCATGCCTCTGCACAGACAGCCGTGAAACTCAGACTCTGTAAAATCAATCCTCTCTTATCTGTAACTTCTGCTGGGCTGTGGGGCACATGGTCCACAAGCGCACCACCCTTCAAACTATCTCCAATCAGTGTAACCAGGCAGAAAACTTCAGCTTTACAGAGCTACAGGCTCCTGTGGTGAAGGGCCAGCTCAAATTGCCATGGAAATCGAGGCAGATTGGGAAGCTCTAACCGGCGAGTCAGGAGTGTTAATCATTGAGGAACATCAATATAAAACCTCCCGCCCCTTCCTCGTCCTTGCTAAAAAGGGCCCCAGTTCATTATTCAGCCTTTCTTTGCAGTTAATGAACTCCTTGTTGAGACTCCTCATGTTGTGGCTGTTTAAATACCTCCGTCAGTGTTATTGCCAATATCAGGAGAGTCATGCTGTCTGCACCAAGAGGAGGTCAGCTTCATTACACCAGGAGAGAGAAAACAACACACCAGTTGAGACATCAACGCCTCTCATTTAGAGGTAGAATAAGATGGTGTTGTTTAGGTTCAGCTGCAGATTAGATTACGGTCCAATGTGATTCTAATAAGAACAATTTGATTTTGAGGTGATGTGAAGTCTGACATTTAGAGCAGCTATATTTGGAGTCCCAAAAGGTTCAAGAGGACAAGAAGTCTTGACACGAATGTCAGACAAATGCTTAAATCCTGGAGCTGATTGTACATTTAAACTTAGCCTTGTTAAGTAATGATGGTGGAGTTTACACATCACTAAATTAGGACTGCTCACATCAAACAAATATACTGAGATTAATTCAAACCTGTTTCATGTTTCTTGCGGTCAGCACGGCAGGGACGGCAGTGGTGGTAGTTGATGAGGTGGATGTACTACTCGGTAGATCGGTAGGTTACTGAGGAGGAAGTGTACCCATATATTCCAATGGCTTTTTGACTGAAAGGTGGGTATACTGTAAACAGCCAGAAAAAGAGGTGGGTATACCCCGTATACCTGCGTATACCCTCCACTACACCACTGGGCGGGGGGGGGATGTTGCACAGTTGTGTCCTGAGTGATTGTGCCAACACATGTCAAAGGTACCCTGGGTGTGTTGGTCGTTGACGTTCTGGGACGCCTTGTCAAGTTCTGCCTGATACATACATTGTCTTCTTTCAAAATACGCTTCTGTTTTCACAAGAAATTTAACATTCACATACAGTCTCTTTCAAAATAAATGCACTATGTCTGAACAACACCAGCAACTGACACTTTTTTTTCCGCCAACAACTAACGCATGTGGTAAGGTTTAGGAAAGCAGAACAGGGTTTGGCTTTAGAATCTTACGGAACGTGACCACTGTTCTCCCGCGTAAATGTCGGTGGTTGCTGGACCCATCCATCACCCCTCCCGCCTGCCATACTTGGACCTTCGCTGCCTTATATCTTTCGTTTTTTGTTGCACCGCGTTTCTCCCTGGCACTGCTGAGTGTTGTTAAACTATATTGGCGACCAGTCGCATATCATGCTGCCGTTAAAGGACAGCTTAAAGTAAAAGTCTTGGAGGAAAATAGAGGAATAGGGTTTAATAAGGTGTGGACAGATTAATTTGCTTTCACCACTGACGATGCAAAGTTAAATAATTATAAATAGCCCACTGCAGAGTAGCCACCCTGTAGTAAATCATGTTATAAATGCTCATTTAAACCTATTCGTAATATTTATGGGTTAATTTAGACTTAATAGGCTGTTACCTTCATACAAATATCTTTTGTGGCTTTTTTTGGCAAATAATGGCTTTTTTAATGGTAAAGGTTTGGGATGCACCGAATATTCGGTAACCGAATATATTCGGCCGAATATTGCAAAAAAACACATTCGGTATTCGGTGGAATAAGTTAAAAGCAAGGCCGAATAATAGCGGCATGTTTTGATAACGCAATCAAACAGCGTGCCGTGACGCGTGGAGTAAAATGTCGGCAGTGTGGCGATCGGTCCGTCACCGCACTCGCATTTGCGACTAAAAATAGTTTTGAGCGAGCAAAATAGGCTTAAATCATTCAGCACGCTGTGCGAGCAGCCTACAGATTTCAACCAGCAGCAGAAACGAAAGAAGAATCCCACCGATTGTGGGTCGAACGGGGGTCACAGACAGTAACATTAATGTATTCCTGTCAAATACGGCGGCCATCGTCTTACCGGGCGACGGAGAAGTCGGTTCCAATAATATCCTCTGCTTAGTGTCATGACTGCCCAGAAGTACCTGAACAGCCGAGCCAGCCGAACACAGGTATGTGACGTGTCAGAGGTGAAACGAGCCGTTCACGGTCCACAAACCTCACCGCACTTTAGGGACTGTTCATTACTTATGAAGGGGAGGAGGGTGGCTGGTTGATTATTATTTTATTTATTTATTTTATTTTGATCCCCCCTATGTTAATCACTTATTGATGCTGTTTTTGAAGTATGAATAAGTCACTAAGTAATTTATTCCATTGAAATATCATTGATGTATTATAGAAAAGTGATTTATCTTTTCATAAATTACAAAAGGCACATCTGCCTCATTTTCGCTGTGGTATCTTGATACTACTCAGAACCATGATATTTTCATTGGTATTGTACAGTAGGTCCCAATTTTGGTACCGTGACAACACTAATCTGGAGGGGGTTCATCTGCAAAAACTAATGAAAAACTAAACAACGATATTCGGTATTCGGTACTCAGTATTCGGCCAAGCGTTTAATATTATTCGGCTTCGGCTTCAGCCACAAATTTTCATTTCGGTGCATCCCTAGTAAAGGTTGGCGACCCCTGGCCTAACAGAACCAGCAGTATTTTATTAGCTTACCCTTTTGGATGCAGATGAATATGTCTGACCTGAGACTTGATCAATATGATGTTTAATTAATGATGTGAACTGAGATGATTTTAATTTTAATTTTACACACTAAACTCCAAACTTTTATGCCAATGAATTAAGACAAAGAGCAAAGTTACACAGATTTGGTTAGCATTACTGGATACTTCTCACTCATTCTCAGCTGCAGGACTAACACAACATGCTCATAGCCAACTTTCCCACATGCGCATAAGCTACAAAGTTTTACTTTTACAAGGGTTATGTTTAAAACATTGTTTGATCTCTTAAAGTGATATTTTTGGTCATTATGTTACAGCTCATGATGTGAGAAGTCTTTACTAGTTAAAACTATTTTTAAATTTTAATGGTGCAAACAGATTTAGTAAATCACTGGTCTGAGACTATAGTAGTTATTAAGTATTTTACACACAAACTAAACACTCTAATCCTGTAGCATCCAAATGACTCAGCAGGCTGCCATGCCTGTGCCTTGTGCTTATCAAATGTTTGAATCCCACATATGACCTCGACTGCATTTCATTCCTCTCCCCCTCCTGACTGTACGCTGTCTCATGAGGCAGCCATGCAATTAAAATATCTAAAGAGAGAAGACATGTGTACGACCTCCATGTGAACCCTTGCAAAGGCTTCTTTCTTCGGTCTGGGAATTCATTCCAGGGCTGATGCCGCTAAGAGGCGTTAAGGTGAATCACAGACAGTATCTGATTTGAATTTCAATTATCACACAGAGGGCAGAGCGTCTAGACAAAACAACTGTCCCCCGTCTTCATTCACTAAAAGACTCCTGACAAGTGTATCAACCTGCAGCAGATGCACTGAATAATTTAGGAGGCAACAACAGACTGTAGTGACATCTTAACTTCAGATCTCGCACTGGAGTTTATTACCTTCACTAAGGAGGTTATGTTTTCAGTTCTGTTTGTCTGTGTCTCAGCAGGATTATCAGAAAACTACAGGCCCGATTTTCATGAAACTTGGTGGGAGGATGTAGCACGGGTCAAGGAAAAGCCCATTACATTTTTGAGCGGATCAGAGTCACAGGGCGGATACATGAATTATTTTTACCTTCGTTAACATTGGTAAAAAAAAAAAAAAAGGCATTTAGCCTTGGTGGAGGTCTGCACTCTCTGGGTGCCCTTTCAGTTCAAAAATGTAACTAATGTAACACACAGACACATCTCTCCTATCAGTACAGTGTTGATGCTTCCATGTTTGAGTTAAATCTGATTGTGACCATGTTGCTACTGTTTGTGGTCATCAGAGATCAAAACTAACTCAGTACAGTTAGTCAAGCAGAGAGTCACTCATGGACCAACATTTCACCCACAACATATCCAACCACAAGCTTCATCACTTCTTTGTAGCTGCAGCTGTCTATGAGTAAAATCCAGTTTTGGTTGTTCAGCCAGTGTAGTGGTACAGCCGACCTCAGCGGCCAAGAAGGGCTCACCTTTGTCGGGGTGTATTTCACCAAACTGGGTTTTGGGATCAAGTATACTCCAGTCCGGACCTGGGTCCCTGATATGAAAGTTTTTTTTTAATTCCTTCTAACCCTGTATCCTTCCCTCCTCCTCCCTCTCTCTGCTTTCTGTCTTCAAATAATATAAAAAAAAACATAATGAAAATCCAAATCATCTCTCTGTAACGTTTATTTACTAAAACATCTGAGTATTTTTGATAGTGGTTGTTCTTGTGTTTTAGAGGTTTGCTGTTGCAAATATGTCCTGATGTCAAGCTCAGCAAACCACTCACCCTAACCCGCTGGTTGCACAAGCACTGACTCTCCTAAATCTTCAAACTATTTTGGGGCCTCTCATCTGTCGAATGATGAAACTCCACTGAGCCCACATGCTCGGCACGAATTTCCCCATCAGTCAGTGTGCGAACATAAAGCTTTGGAGACCACAGCCTAAACCCGCCGTAATCCCTCATGCCCAAACAAGACCAAAGACAGATTTCACAGGCTTGTGCCTCACAATACATAGAATGGAGGGGACATGGCTCTTTGTGGGCCCGATTTGTGTCTGGACATGGGTGCGCTGTGGATGTTGAGTGGGTGTGACTGTGTGGCCCACAAGGTTCAAGGTCAAAATGGTAGACAGAATGAAAAAGTCATTTGCCCATCATCTCGTGCACATACCCACGCACATACAGGGTTTTTTTTCTCCCCCATTCTCATTCCAGCTGCCGACAGTCATGCTCTCTCAGACGGGGAGAGAGGGGTGAAAGAGCAATCATCACCTCGACAATGAGGCTTTCACACGAGCTGAGCCAAAGAATGTCACTGCGTGAACACTGTCACCCATCCAAGGCGAAAAACACTGTTGCAGCACACAGGCGATGCCTAATAGTTTGTTTTAATGAAACAACATTTAGCTGCACAGGATGTCAAAGTAACTGCTAATTTTTGGTTTTGCTCTAAGACTTAAGGGTACAGTTGATCAGATGTCGGTGTGGTTACAGTTTCTATTTTACATATCACAACAGTCCTACAGACAGTGTTGCACATTTCAAGCTTACACTGTATATGCTTTAAAATCAAAAGTTTTAGTGCTGACTTATACTCAAATCCCAAACCTTGTGTACAGACATATAAAGCAGTAAATCAAAAATTAAACTTGATTGAGCACCTGTATGGCCCATACAAGCCAATGTCTTCATGTATAACTAGAAGGGTGACTGGTATTTTTAACCTAGACCCTATTTTCCAATGTCTTTGTGTCAAAGTGACTAATGGAAACAACAATGTTTGAAATAAGTTCAGTATTGAGTGAGAGCATTTTATTGTTACTGTACATCAATATACAACAAGATTAGGAGTGCCAACCAGTCAATAAAACATGGAGTAGAAAAAAAAAAAACGGACAACCTATTCCTTCATAAAATCGTAAATAAAAAGTCAACCCGGTCTCACTCTGAAGTTGTTGAAAGGCGATGCTTGGACAGTGACTTGTGCCATCAGACACTGACGGAAAAGCCATCCTTTAAAGGGATAGTGCACCCAAAAATGAAAATGCAGCCATTATCTACTCACCCAATGACAAATGACGTTTTTCCAGACAACTTTTTATGTCAGGGCTTCAGGACACTTGGATCACTACGGACGAGCAGTATGGAGATATTTTGTGGTTTCAATTATGTGTTTTTGGACGTTTGAATCTGGGGCACCATAAGCCTCCAAGTGTTGTGAGGACTCTAAAACTTCACCTGAGCCTCAATCGGCATATGGGTGAGTAGATAATGGCTGAATTTTCATTTTTGGGTGCACTATCCCTTTAATGTAAGCATGATAAGAAGGCCATCGCTGTTATAGGCGGAAAACGTGGTGGGACAAGAGCAAGAGTTAAGGCAATGAATGTCTGAGTAGGGCAGGTGGTAGGGGTGGTGGATGGGTCCAACAAAAACTGACTTTCACCTGAGGTAGCAGTGTTTATGTCCCATAAGATTCAAAAGCCAAGCTCTGTTCTTTTTTCCTAAACCTAACCACGTGCTTTTGTTGCCTAAACCCAACCTCGTGCGTTAGTAGTTGGACGTAGTGCGATTATTTTGAAAGAGACTATGTAGATCTGTGACGAGGTTGGAGTGAGAATGTGTTGAAATAGTGTGAAAAACAGAGAGCCAAGAGCCTCTGGGACTTTTCCTCACAGTCGCCATCTATCACGTTCACACTGTCAATTTGCGTCCATTAAAAGTGCTTGTTTTTGCCACTGACTGACTCAGATTGCTATTCTAAGTGTTTGACAACATTTTGAAAAGGATCCCTACAGAGATAGACCTTTTTTGTTAAAGAATAAGATCCATTTGTTTACTCAGAAACAGCCTTGAAATCGTTATAACCAAACCCACCAGACTCCATTCAAATAAACACTCATTTTATCATCATGAAACACACTTCATTCAAAGTCAACAGAAACAAAGTAAACCTCATAAAAACCATCTTGGTTCATCTTTCCACTGTTCACATAGTGAAAACTCTGATTTGATTAAAATAAAACCTTAATTCACTGAGTTAGATGTGAAAATATGTTGGCTCTTTACACTGTTAAATTACTGTTAATTTAAATGGAGTCTGGTGGGTGTGGCAATAGTGATTTTGGGGCTGATTTTACTCTATAACAAAAAGGTCTATCTGTACGGATCCTTTCTATAATGTTGTCATACACTTATAATAACAATCTGAGCCTGTCAGTGGCAAAAACAAAGACTTTTAGTGGGCGGATATTGACGGTCTGAACATGTCCTAAGTGTTTACATACAGTAGCAGCATGTTTCATGGCTGCCGCCTGAAGCGTTCTTGCTCAACACTGGACTTTTTTCAAAAATGGTTTTTCCCTTAAGTGACATAGACACAAAAACATGGGAACATAGGGTCCAGGTTAAAAACCTACAGATGTCACCCTTTAAGTAAAAGAAAATGTTTTATTGAATGCCTGATGAAGGTCCATGGCCGCAACGCTGCATTTCTAATTAACTGCCAAGGCAGATGAAAGTCCATGTTTCCTTTCAATCCTCTTTCTCTCGCTGCCTGAAAACATGAGACGAGATATGCCAGATACTGATTGGTCCAGGCTATTAAAACAATACATGGGATGCAGGACTCGCACTCCCATCTCTGGTGTCAAAGTTCTGTGCTTTGTACGCCCAACCACCAAACCACTCCAATCTTCTCCCTGTGACTTTACTGCAGTATGAGGATATTATATTTCCCACCATGAATGCCTCTGAGGTTGAGATGCTGTTCAACGATCCAACAAGCACTTCATTTGAAGCATACTGACAGCTGTGGAAGATGTACTCGGATCCTATAGTATACTATACAGAAATACTACATTACAAGTAAAAGTCCTGCCTGGATCTGAAATGTTACCACAGTTAAAGTACAGTGTTATCAGCATAATGTGCTTAAAAGTACTCATTATGCAGAGTGTCTCTTTTCAAAGTTTTGTTACAGAATATATTAATATTGTGGCAGCACGGTGGTGCAATGGTTAGCACCGTTGCCTCACAGCAAGAGGATTACTGGTTGTGGAGCCCCTCTGTGTGAAGTTTGCATGTTCTCCCCGTGTCAGTGTGGGTTTTCTCCAGGTACTCCAGCTTCCTCCCACAGTCCAAAGACATGCAGGTTAAATGGCGACTAAATTGTCCTCGGGAACCCATCGGCTTTTGTCTGACAACAATAAAACCTCTGGGGGTGAGGTCCAATATTTCATGTCCAGGCCAAGAGTTCTTCTTCTGTTTGGCAATTGTTTTGGCTAATCTCCATAAACAGATATTTGCATATGAATGTGGTTTCATTAAAAACTGTCTTCAGATGATAGCTGACAGGTTCCGAAGGGTTTCGGCCAATGCGTTCTGCCACTCCACATTACTGTTTACCTGCCATTCAAAGGTGACTGGTGGATATTACTAACTGACACCAGAGTGCTTCTGATGGTGAAAGATATATGCAGATATCTGTTTATAGAGATTATGTAGTAAGTAACGAGTAACTACAAGTGTAAGCTACATGTAGTGGAGTAAAAATTACCACATTTTCCTCTGAATTGCAATGGAGTACAAGTATAAAGTAGTATACAATGGAAATACTCAAATAAAGTACAAGTTGTGTGAATGTATTCAGTTACAATCCACTACTGCATACTGACACCTAGCAGATGATCCAAGCAGAAATAGTTTCCTGCTACACATATTTGTCAAAGCAGGTTAGTTAGTGGTGTAAAAAATAAGGTAAGGTTGTTTATTTTAACTCTATTTGTTAATTTCTAACTTTCAGGCCAGAATATGCATCAGCAACTATATGCCGCCTACAGGAACACAGCAGTAGCAACTGATGTAGGATCAGTATTCAGGTGAGTAAAAAACGTTTGCCTGTGTTCTTGTTGCCACAGCTCACTCTCTGTCTCCATGGATCCTAAGGATTAATGAAACCGGCTTCTCTTCTCTGCACCAAAGAAAACAGGAGTGCACTTCTCTAGCTCCTCAAACAGCGTCTCCCTCCTCCTCCTCCCTCCTCCCCCCTCTCCCCTTGCAGGTGGCCCCGTTCGCTACTTTGAGCGAAGCTGCAGGGCTACGGGAGGAATTCACATGTAAATAGGCCACTCGCTCTCAATAGACTGGGGGAAGAAAAATGAATCCCGTCATGATAACCTTGCATAATAAGCAGGCTAGGAGTGTGCATATATTGCAATGTCCCCTTTTTAAGTACACAATGGGATAAATCTCCAATCTCAGCAGAAAAGGAGAACCCTCTGGAGGTGGATTTATGGGAAAGTGAAGGCGTGCAGTTTGACACAAACATTACTGTGTCATGGCCATGCAGAAAAAGAACTTTATGGTATGCATTTTTAATGTCTGTGCCTATGTCCTTATTTTCATATCTAAAGGAAGACTCCGGATTCCAAAGAATCCTATGTTTGTGTCTGAGCATGCATGTGTTGTGGAGAGAGCGTTAGCAGTGTAGCTCAGGGTTCAAGGTAGAGAAAAAAAAACACAAACACAAATTTACACATTTACTTGCACAAACAAACCCGTATGCGTGCACTCATGTTCAGTTTCCCTTATCTCACACTTATTTACCAACATTTGCAACCATTTCTACCAGATTAGATTCTAGCTTTTGTTGCTAAATGTAATTTTTCACTGACCCTTTCCTAAAGGAAGACAAATAAAGAGGGATTTTTTGCAACAACTAGCCTACAGCTCTAGCTTTGAAACCTTTGTGGCTAAGACTCATGGGATATGTTGAACGTAATAGGTATGTTTTCTCTAGTGTATAATCACCTGAAAATACGAATCGTTGTGATTGTTACCTTAAAATGAGCCGTTTATATCTGCATAGGGAGCAGGTCCTCATCTACAAGGATCACCATGTTGCACCACCATGTTGCTACAGTAGCCCTGATTGGACAGACCAAACACTGGCTCTAGATGAGGCCATTCGCATTTTCACATCGGCCACTGAAGTATTTGAACAACATCAGAAAAATAGATTTTTCAAGTGAGACTGTTTAATCCGTGTCTTAGTCCATTTGTTCAGCAGAGGAAGAAACCTCTGTGGATAATTCAGCTCCCGGCAAAAAACTTCTGAACCTCTGGATATTAAGTTATTGGGAAAAATAGGTGAGCACAAGTTAGCAGCCCATGTCTGCAACGCATTCTCACTCCGACCTCATCATATATCGACATTTGGTCATGGATCTTCCTTCCTTCCCATCCAAATACGACCTCTTCCCACGCAAAAGCTGTGGTCTATAGAAACAGACTTCATGGGAGAAACTTTGACCCATGCTTACGAACATTTTAGAGACAGGAAATTGGTGACGTATTGGTGAGGTGGAAGCCTGATTGTAGAAACTGTCAAATATTTTTTGGCGCACGTCATTTTTGGCTTTTGTCCGTACGTAGGCCTACATTTTTAGTATGGACCCTTCATTGTTTTATAAATGAAACCCCTGGTTGGTTTGTTTTGGAGAGGATGAGATCTTTTATCAAAAACCTCCTGAACAATGAACACTGAAGGAATTCTAACCAGGAGAAGTTTCAGGTGGTTGCAATCCTCAGTGGTAGAATCCACTAAATCCCCCTAAGTCTTACACACTAGACCTTTAAATATGGATGGACAGATACATTCTTTGTCTGGCTAAGGTTAAAGGAGGGATACTTTGGATACTTCTGAGACACAGATATCTACAGTTAGTGGCTGTTCTCCACATTATATCTGTGCAAGTTGGCTTTCTCATTCCTGGCATACATGAAAAATTAGGACAAGGAGTGCCTGTACTCTGAGAGTTGGAGCTACTGTCTCCACACACCCACCAAAGGCCCACAGCTTGTTGAGAGACATTGTTTTGTTTTTGCCTTTTTAAAACTTAAATGAAAGCTTTTCATACTTACTTCATAAAGCTTTTTTTATTTTCATACTACATGATGTAATTTAGCTAAAAAAGTTGCACATGCATGTATTGAAAGCATCTGAAAGCCGCAGGTCTTTTGAGTAGTGAAAGGAGAGAACTTATTTTGGGCATCCAGGGTTCATAAGGTAAAAGTCCCATTTATTTTCTTCCTGCATAGACATTTTTATGTAATTGTCAGTTGGAGCAGTTCTGAGGCTTGTATGGACATGAACGTCTCCTGCTTGACTCACCAAAACATGGTAGAAAAAACTACCAGGCCGTACAGAAAGTCAAAGGTACTGCACAAGCCTTTGCTCTTACAAACTATGAGACAGAAATCGACTATTACTCCCAAAAAGCATTTCAGGCAGAAACATCCAATCAAACAACTTAAAATTCTTTGGCACACATCCTTATCAGCCAGTGGGAGCTGCTGGGCCTATGTTAGAGGAATTCAGCAATATAGCCTGATGTTTTGTCCTTTATAGAAGCAAAGTATCTCCCCTTTTGATGGATGACCATGGAACCTTATTTCATAAGAAAAATATGTATGGTAGTTTACGGCAAGAAAACAAATTACTTTTTGATCCCTTCTGCACTGTGCCATGAATTGTAGCATGTGTAGTGTTTTTTTTTTTTTTTACCTATTACACTTACTGTCTATTATTTATTAGTGGGAGGATTAGATGGGTGAATGTATGGAGGATGTGGTTTTAACTATCAGCACCTTACAGGAGTAACACTCCTAATGTTGTGTTTTTTTAATGATACAATAAATAAAAGGCATATAGACAATAAAAGGTATTCTGATTCTGATCATGTGTGGTTCATGGCACAGTTCACACAGGATCAAAAGTTATCTAAGTAAGTCTCTCCCTACTGACTATACCATACATTTTTTTTCCAACATAAGGTCATATGGGGACACCTGAAGGGGAGTGACTTTAACCATGGATGAGTAAAGAGAACTGGATACAGCGTTGGAAGCAGGGCCTCTTTCATGCCTAGGAAAGTTGCTCAGTACCACATGAAGCCAAAAAAGTTTGACTTCTTCAGTGTAAAATTATCTGGACCTTCCACATCATTGGGCCCACAGAGCAAGTGCACTAGAGAGAGCTGAGCTGGCTACTCCTGGATTCGAAATGTTATCAGACGAAATCATGGATGCATTAAGAGACCTGGATACAGCATTGTGGGTGGGGCCCCGTTCATTCCAATGAAAGTTGCTGAGTGGTGCATGAAGCCAAAAACGCTCCACTGAAATTGTCCGGACCTTCTGCATTGTAGGGCCCATAGAGCAAACGCACTGGAGACTTCTAAAGTTAAAGGGGATAAAGTGATTTAATATTACAGCTTTTCTAGACTTTAGAAGGATTATCAGACCAAATGGATCAAATCCCGACAGTGAAACATGTAATTTTGTGGGGTTGTGACCCTAAAAAAAAATGTATCCACTGATTAACAGACGTCTCTTTCACAATGTAAGTCTATGGGAAAGTCTTTTTGGGTCCCATGGCTTCATATGACAGACCAGTTAATAGTAATTCCACTTTTGACCACTATGTAAAATTGGCTTCAAAGCCGGACGCTGTTCCTGGAGACTTGGACCAAATCCCGATAGTGAAACGAGTCATTTTGTGTGGGGTTGTGACACTCAGGATGTGTCCACTGATTTACAGAGGACTCTTTCCCAATGTAAGTCTATGGGAGAAAGTTTTTTGGGCCCAACTGCACCATGTGACGGACCTGGAAGTTCTAATTACATGGTTTAGCCAATATATCAAATTGGTTTAAAAGTCCAGCACACTTCCTGAGAGTCTAACTTTGCTTCTCTATTGCAACAGCGTTCTGAATTTAGTTCAGCCTCTAACTGGCTTCCATGGCAACAGTGACGGAGGCTCATGGGTATTGCAGTGTTAACAGTGATATGGCAAACAACATAATTTCTCAATATTTATGTTGGAATAATTACAACAGACGAACAGATCTCACATCTATAGTAAAGTTAAATTATCCATAAGACTCCTGATAACATGTGTTTATATACTGAGAGTGTTTAAAGGGTGTCTATGTTCAACACTGAGGTTATCATTAAAAAGAAAACTTTGGCGTGGGAATTTACAGCGCAGATAAATCCTTCCAGCAGCTCCTCCCAGCTGTATGATGTTAAGGAATACTGTCATTGCTCTCCACGTGTCCTCAATAAACACACGGTAGAACATTTTGTACAGTATTCAGCTGAGTGCCGCCCAACCTGGAAAATAACTGCCAAACTCGATCATGCCTCAGGCGTATCTCTGGTACAGTATAAAAGAAATAATGGGAGGGAGTTCTTGCATGGATGAACTACTTCTAACAAGACATGAGGGCACTGCAGTGCACCTTTACTTCATGTTGGCTGGAGCATTTCGTGCCAAGCACACCATCTGAGGTTAATGGGTTAATGCACAGCCCCTGAAGGAGATTTATTTACCCTAATCCACCTTTCACTGAGGACTTTACAAGAATGGAAAAAGGTCTAAGATAAAGGACAGAACATGTGAGAAAAGTGATTATGTGATCCAGTGAGGTGATTTTGGTTGTTTTGGTCGCCACATATGGTTTTAGACATTTTAAACTGAGTCAGCAAAAGACAGGTAACAAGCTTTTTGATTTGCAGAGCCAATAACAGTAACCCCCTGGTGAGTGCTTTGGCAGATCAAAAGAAACGGCCTGAAGTACAAACACGGCAAAGCAGCACACGACATATGAAGTTATTTACTCACACGCACGCACACACACTGAAAGCTGACGCGGCTTTCAGAGAAAAGGAAGTAGAATCAGGAAAAGTGTGAATATGCCTTTGCCCTTTTGAGTTTCCTTCCTTGGCAAACACATTGGGAAGAGGCACCTGGGCGTCCAAACACAAAAACATGATTCATCAACTTCTGACAAAAATGGGTCACCCTGGGAATCAACGCCCTGGGGTCAAGTCCAGTCAGGAATCCACAGGGTCACTCCTGCTTATTCTCTTGCTTTTAACTATCTAATAAAGTCATAAAAGCCACAAAAAAGGATTTAAATGAACCATTAAGTACTCCACTGATTTAAATTACATTCTACTGTAGCTCTAAAGTCTTTCAAATGTGTGAAAATTAGCACTAAGGACATGTATTTTCTATTTTTAAATGCATTAGACCCCCTGAGATCCAGCACCAAAACCCCACATCAAGGTCACAATTATCACATTTAACTGGAACAGATATTTATATGTTGGGGATGTTTGGCGATTCAGCCTGTGAGCAGAGCAAATCTGCATCACAGTTATTTTAGAGAGCCAGCTGCTGCACTGGCCTGTCGGGCTTTACAGTCATTAATTGTTTCAGAGGAATGGGAGAGCAAATGGCATTAATACAGTGGGCTTCATATCCACCCAGCTCAGTCCAAAAATACCGGATAATGCCCCTGGCTTCACAGTCTCCTGCCCCAGCCTGTCACACTGGGTCTGGCCTCCAGACTGCCCTGACTACATTTTCAAGTCCTGATCACAGCCTGTCTGTGCTGCATCTGTGCATTTCTTAACCCTTTACACTGCAGCAGCCCAGAGTGAAGAGACATAAATGATTATTTTTTGGATGTTAACTTTGATATGCCCCAACCTTGTTCCCTAACACAGGACTTATCGATAAAGATCGCCCAATTATGTCAAGTAAAATGCCATGTTGGTCTAGTGTGCTAGTATCATGTTGCTGCTGTCAAACTTTAAATCCATTCTCCTCTTTGCTGTCGTCATCTGTCATTTTGGGTGGAATCGTCACGCCCACCCCATTCACCTCTAGTCATTATATCCAGTGCCCAGGTCAAGCTCATCAAAAGTCAGTCCACCCAGATCCCCAGTACCCTCTTAAGCTCATCGCCACCACACCACAGAGGGGGTACCCTACTGTACTACAGCCTCAACGCAACCCTTAAAATATGACATCGTGTTGGCGTCTAATTGTCAAAGACTACTCACATTTCTCATACTTCTATGAACTTGTAAATATTATTTTAGTGATAATGAGTCACTCCTGATTGAAACAAGTTTAGTTGGGTGGCGTTAGAGGCTGAAACTCCAACTATGTGCTGAGCAATTTGCCACAAGTTTGAGGGCAAGGTTGATAAAATACTATACTATAACTGAGACTTCAAACCATTTTGTTAATTCAAGTCTGTGTAAAAACTCTCCCCTTCGAAAATAACTAAGATAAAAGGGGAGGTTGTCCGTCCAGTTGCATTTTTTCCCCCCAACATTGTCCATGAGCAAATGTACACGGTATGATAACCCTCAACTTTTATATCAAGGTATACCCTGAAACCAGTATGTTGCTGCAACCCTTGTATAGGGGCAAATAAATGTACTGTCCTGTGTTCCCAAGTGAAAAAAACCCCCCAAACATTAATGTTAAACCCTGTAAAGTGTATATTGCAAAATCAGATTGACAGCATTGCTACCGTTGTCTGTAGCTCTTTATGCAAATACTGCAACTCAGTGTGTACAAAGATTTAGTAAGAAATGAAAGCTATGATTAAGGTATGACAAAGGTGTCAGTGCAGCCAACATAACGCTCCACACCTGCAAACAATCATTTAAATGGAGCTTTGGGTTTAGGGTGTGTTCCTGCATCGACACAATATGCGAATCAAAACTTAAAATGAAACCAAGGAGTATTTCTTGTACGTGATAACTAACAGGTAGGCTGACTTAGCACGTGTTTTGTTTTCCCCTTGCATCATATTAACGTGACAGAACAGATACTTCTATAATGTCTGCTATACAGCAGCTCCCCTGGGGGAACTGGTGATTTAGTGCCTTGTTAACGTGCACACTGACAGATGTTTTCACATACTGCTCATCCCTCTCTAAGGCCTGCTATCACCCAAATGAATTTAAGGTTACAACCCTGATCATCTTTGAGTACCTGCTTTTTAAATCCAAGCTCTTGAATGACAAAGTGGACATAATAACACCCTCCATACCACCGTCAGCATCGCTCTAAATATGTTTTATTAAGCAAAACATAATGCATAAACTGTCTAATGACAATGTGGCCGATGTCGACCAACTACAGTAGCATCTGTTGTATTTTGCCCAAACGTTTCTGTAAAATTCAACACAATATGCTAAAGACTGTAAACTTCATATGAAGTGATACTCTAAAGTGCTTTAAAAAAAGGAGAGATAAAAGACAGCAAGCAAATTGATAATAATGCAATAATGCATGATAATACTTTTCTTTCACAGAGAAAGTCCAGTGTAAAAAAAATTAACAAGATATAATAACATACAAAACAGTAAAATAAAACTGATGTATATTTCATTGCTCCTCTGGTGTAACAATGTTCAATCGTTTACCAAATAACCCTTCAACTAGTCAAAGCCTTTTCTTAAATTATTTTTGGTAGCGTTGTTTGGAACAGCCGTTCATGAAACATACAGCATCCTTAACTTCTATCACCCTTCCAGACCCCAAACCCTCAGTGCTTTTTAATCCTTTTAGACTCTTTAATATATCCACACATGTCTGAAACTTTCTCATCTTCATACTGTATTCTTTTAAGCGTCACTTCCTGATCAACAGCATCATCACAAGACCAAGACCGCGAATCCTAAACCTCAATTCTGGACTGATAAAACTCAGCATTTTGAACCTAGGCCTGCAGCAGATGCATGTGTCCACCCAGGAGAATATCCTTCACATATAACAGCAGGTAAGTCTTTCACATCATGACAAGTTTATCTCTTTTTCTTCTGCTGCCGCTGCACCTTTCTCCTTTTAAGAATCATGTCGTGGAGTCTCTCCAGTCCCTCCCTGAGTCCATCACCGATGATGGCGCAGGTCGGCTGCAGGTGCCAGGGAGTCGCGGGGCCCAGTTCTTTCAGCGCCAGCAACTTCTCTATTTCAGCAAGTCCCAACGAGTGTCTCAAGTCCTGTTTGTTGGCTACCACCAGCAGCGGCACCCCCTGGTTTTCAGAGGTCTTGGCGATTTTATGGAGCTCCGTCTTGGCCTCCTCCATGCGCTCAGCATCCACAGAGTCCACCACGAATATGATGCCATCCGTGCATCGTGTGTACGACTTCCACAGGGGGCGTAGCTTCTCCTGGCCGCCCACGTCCCAGAAGTGGAACGTCACAGTCCTGTGGCCGCCCAGGGACACTTTCACCTTCTCCGCATTGAAGCCCTTAGTGGGCACTGTGTTCACAAACTCATTGAACTGCAGTCTGTACAGAACAGTGGTCTTCCCCGCAGAGTCCAGCCCAAGGATGGCGATGTGAAACGACTGGAAGAACGGCACGTTTGAGAGGAAGCTAGGTTGTTCTGACAATCCATTCCCCATCTTTCCTCATGAGGAAGGATTGGTGACTTGGGAGAGTTGATCCAGTTCCAGTGCGACAATAATTCTCAGAATTGTGAATATTCCAAAATGACTGCAGCAGTTACCTGAAAGCAAATTGCAAACGTTATTCGCAGCACTTGACTGTGAAACTTCGACTGAACAGCCACTGTAGCGACTGGCAATTACAGGATAATGGCACATTTAATTTCACTATATTCCCTTGAGCCTGTTGCTTTAAAGAGACTGAGATCGGGTAACAAGTAACACAAGTAGAGAAGATTCATAAAGTCAATAAACTGACTAATGCAAGTTACATAACAACATATTTCCAAAGTTTGCTAAGCCACCTTAATCTACTGGTCATACCAGAGTCACCAGACCAAGTAAGGTTGTGGCAGCAAATGTGTTATTGACGTGAGCATGGGTGTATTTGATTGCTTCTAACTGTTGATTTGTAAGAGGGCAATCATGTTATGTTCATTTCACATTACACAAGCTGCACTTGACAATATATTGTATAATAACAAATCACTATTTCTCTATGCAATTTTTTTTTTTTAAAGTATTTTTGACTTTAGATGTTGATTCTTAAACTGTTGCAACATTTTAGGATTCATTTTTGGGTGCTATCACAAAATCTTCACATGCAACAGTTTGATTAAGAAAGATTATAACTGTGGATGTTTACCAGGATATCTGTCAAAGTCCACAGTAGGTGTGTCACTTGCTATAAACCAGCCTTTACGACCAGGAAAACACTGTTGAGCAATACACTATCTTATCAGATATCACAGTGTCATTATATTGATTTATTACCCAGCTCTAACAAAGCAAAAGCACTATCCAGACATGGATAACAGAAAATTACCCGAATTTAGTACAATAATGTGCTTACAGCCACCATATTGTACAAAGTTTAACAGATTAATCTCATATGGTTCCACTGTAACACTCCTACAGGGGCCTGTTTGCTAGTTTGCAGTTTTTTAATGTCATTCTAGTACAACATTACATCCTTACTTGTGTTAAAATAGAGTTTAGTTACCAATGACTGTATTTTATCTAGACATATTGCTGCATTTCATCTACAGAGGACTCGCAGGACAGCATTAACACGGCAGGTGAGCACATGCATTTCTATGTCCAGCCCAAAATTGGCTACCTACCAGTCTGAGCCATCTGTAGAGAAAACACTCAACTCTGAACAGAAACGCGGCTCTGTTCTCCCCAGCGTCTACACAGCCTGAAATTCAACTCACGGTGTATTTCCACCTCGTGTGTTTGGCAACGACGACAGAAAAAATCCTCCCTCAGCAGCGGAGACACCCTCCCTGTCTGTCCTCCGTGTCCCAGTGTGGATCTACCGCTGATGACACTGCTGTCAGCTTGGATCAACGCCCACACGAACACTGCGGCCGCACGCGATTGGTGCCTGGGCTCCATTCTCTGCCAGCGGATTGGCTGAAAGCTCTGTCAATCATGCTTCCTGCCCGGGAACCAGGATCACCTGTTGCTGCGTCTGTCCGTCACAGCATTTTTACTTTTTACATCAATAATTAATTAATATCGATTTGTGAGCAGATCAAGAGTTAGCCGATGTGTTTGAAATGAGTTTTATTTATAGAAGACGGCAGGAGAGGCGACAAAGGTACATTTTAATTAAAGACTGTGTGTGTATGTGCATTAAAATGTCCACAAAATGCACTTTTTACGTTTTGTTGACGTTGATAAGATATTTGTTTCACCGCCAAGTTGAAGATGCAGTTATTCTGCCAGAAGATGTAGCTCAAGAAACCGGAATACACTTGTAAATGTGAGCTAGTTGTTGTTGTAGCCCATATTAAAACGTAAACGGACATTCAGTTAGCATAAAAACGCCCTGGGATGCTAATGGCTAAGCTAGCAGCCGCACGAGACAGTAAACGTTAGCAACCATTGGAAGTAAAATAGAAACTTACCGTTGATTTTTCTCGGCGTGTTTTGCCTTTGCTGTCCGCTGTGTGTGTGTGGAGACTGCAGGGAGAAAGGGAGTGAGTGTGTGTGTGTGTGTGTGTGTGTGTGTGTGTGTGTGTGTGTGTGCAGAAACAGCGCCGCCCCATTCATCCGCGTGTTTTTGTTTAAACTGATTGGTCAGAGAGGCAGGAAAGGCACCACGCTCTCTGCAGCCCATCATGCATGAAGGATAACAAACACTAACTGGTCCTCCAGCAGCTACATTATATAACCTGTGTCTGCTTCTGATGTTTTGTGGGTCATGATCTTTTGTTTGAATTGTGTTTGTTTTAACACAGAGACAGCGAATGTGACACAAAACACAGGCCAGTGGCGGAAGAAACACTTGTTTCCTTAAGTGAAAGCAGCACTACAACAGTGTAGGAATACTCAATTACAAGTAGAAGTCTTGAATTCAAATATTGACTCAAACATACAGAAGTATCAAGTCTATATTTGTGAATGTTAAAGGTCCAGTGTGCAGGATTTAGGGGTACACACTGGCAGAAATGGAATCTAAGTATATGTTGGAGCCATAATACTTAAGTTTGTTTATTCTATCCTTATCTAAACAAGGTAAACATTATATACAAATGCAGTTATTAGACTGAACACTGGGTGGAGCATTCATGGTGAAAAGCATATAGGTAAGCTCCATGTACAGACAGTCAGGTGAAGAATGGGGAGGCAACATGTTGGCACGTGTTGTGGAAGCATGTTGACAAGCTTGAAGTACTGGTGTGTAAAACTGAACTGCTGAATGAGTAATTATTATATATGAACAATGCTGTTGCCCCTCTGTGTTATGGTGAACATGTGTATATTGTATTGAGAATAAATGGATCGCCAAATCCAAAGAGATAAAGCACACTGGGCATTTGTTTACTGTTAGCCCCGAACACACGTGCGGAACAAGTTCACCCATTTGCCTCTCAGTAGCTTGTTTAGACATTTTGTTTTGTTAAAAAGTCACTATCGTGTGTTTTTTATAGTGTATAATTGCCTGAAAATAAGAACTGTTGTGTTTTCCTAACCTTAGAATGAGCCCTTTAGAGGCTGAATCCAATTGTCCGGACTTCACCACACTTGCAGACTAGCCCACAAGTGGCCTCAAGCAAACTTTCTGCCGACTTCCAGAGAGTCCGCATAGGGTGCAGACTTTAGCAGACTTCACTGATTTGATAACCCACAGTTCATTGCCATATGGACATGATGTTTTTTTTTTCAATTGCTAAAAAAAACCCCCAGAAATAAATATTCAGCCACATCATGATACGGAAATATGTATGAGTATAGGCTCTAAAGGGAATGAAAATGCATTTTATTATTGCAACCAGTCAGGCTACGTAGGGAAATAAACAAACAAAAAAAAAATGGCGTAAAAATAGCAAAAGAAGTCCTCTACTGAATTAAAGTCCTGTCCATATTTGCAAACATTTTTGTTTTTGAACACCTGTAGCCTGTTATATAGTGATGTATTAATACATTTTTTTTTCAGTCACAAAAAAGGCTATATGCGGGATTCATATCTTATCAGTAGAGACAGAGGAGAAGGCACTGCTCATCAACTTATATGAAATATATATGAATATGACAGCGGCGATAGTTGAACGTTTCCACAGAGGGCTGTCTATCAGCTGCATGCAGTCACTGCCCTCACAGACTTTATGTGACGACGGTGTGTACGTCACACTACGTACAACTGAAGTCTGCGAGGGCTCAGTGGACAAATCCAGAGGGTGGACAGTTGGATCCAGCCATATAGGACATTTCATGCTTTTGCGTTGGCTACCGTAGTTAGCCATAAGTGTAAATGTGAGTGTTAATGGTTGTGTGTCTCTGTGTGTTAGCGCTGTGATAGTCTGGCGACCTGTCCAGGGTGTACCCCGTCTTTCGCACAGTGTCAGCAGGGATAGGCTCCAGCCCCTCCATGACCCCTAACAGGAGAAGTGGTTACAGAAAATTAATGAATGAATGAGTGAGTGACAGGCTGCCCCTCTCCGACGTGCCAAACAGCATAGGAGAAACATAGATTTGTAATATGAAACTGCTTTATTCAGTGTTTTTTTCTGTTTTAAATCACCACGTCTGTCTGTTTTGGAGAGGAAGAGACCTCTGTTGACAATTCTGCTCCCAGTAAATACCTCCTGAACAATAAACACTTATCACTGGGAGAAGTTTCAGCTGGTTGAAATCTGCATCCTCACCACTAGGTGCCACTAAATCCCCCTAAATCTTTCACACCTAAACTTGAAATGTCTGACTAATATGTCACTGGGTAGCTTGTAAATTTCACCAAGGGATTAATAAATTCTTTTCTCTATCCACAATACTACATCATTATTTTTTTTGTTGATTATATTTTGCATTCTTAATGATAAATATTAAGTAATAAAACACATAGGTATAGATTTCAGGGAGAGGGTGACACAAGGAACACATCCCATATCATATGTTTTAAATGCAAAAAAAAGCTAGTAATTGTCAAATAAGAAAAAGCAACAGTCCTTCACGTCCTGCATTCTTTCAGTTGGTAGCTGGCATACATTGCTATAAAGCTAGTAAAACAGGTTACATATGGCCCATTTGAAGTCTTATTAAAATCTCTCAAAAACTAAAGAAATTATATAATGAAAAGTAACAAAAAAGAGCTCGATGAGATGTATTTTGTTCCAGTGCTTTGTCACAACTTCTTTTGACTTTACATTTTGTGTTTTGCTTGTGTAGATTTTTCCGATCTGCCATTAGACTTCTGCACAGTCCTGTAAAGAACAACGACACTCGTAAGTGGTATCTTTATTAGCCATACATGGGATGAAACCTTTCATTACATTGTCCAGTATTGGAAAGGATGATAGCAGATTAAAATAAGAAAAAACACATGGCAGCCTGTGGGTCAAGTGGTTTATTGCAGTGACTGATATTCGTTTCATTTTATATTTAGTCAGTGAGTTATGCACAGAGTCACAGATGACTCGTTGAACACATATATGCAGCTATTTCGGATATGCTTCGAACATGTGCAGGCTTCAGATGTTTAGGATTCTTGAGGTACCGTATGAGCAGCTGTCAGTGGACCAGTGGGCTTCCTAATGTGGTGCGATGACTTCCATGACCCCACAGTCACTACATGTCCCCTGCCATACACCCAAAGCTACAAGAATCTCTGAATGTGTCCTTTGTATTCAGTCCTTTTTAGTTAATTTTGTGCTCTCAGCTGTATTACAAATCAACATTAATATACTATAAGTTTAACAGTAGAGATGATGTTTATGTTTAAAACTGTATTAAAACCAATACTAAACATATAGATACATGGAAGATGGAAACAACACATTACAAAAACACAATGTGCTTTGGGAAGTAGCTGTTATGTGTGCTTTAATATTAGGTGTATCTGAATTGTAGTAAAAAACATGCATTATTAATTTGAAAAAAGTTGTATATTTGTCTTACATTGTTCCAAAAGCTTCATTTTTTTCTGTGTTCTCTAATCACAACTACCAAAACTTGTCAAGTTTATTTTTTTTACATCCCCATTGTCTGTTAGTTAGTCTGTTAATAACATGTCATGCTTATGTACAGTTTAAAGAAGGCCATGCACATGTAAAAATAATTTTTTAAAAAAGGAAATCATGATCTTTTTTTCCACGATCTTGACAGTTTCTCCTCCACGCGGTCCAAGAATGCGCTGTAGGCTCCTCTTCTTCGTCGGTGTCTCTATGAAACAGACATTCAGTGTCAATATTAAAGCAGGTGCAACTCTGAAGTGTCTAAATTATAAATATTGCCCACTGTGTGAGATAGACTAAGTAATGTAAAATACAACAAGTAGTTAAAATCAAGTTATCTAAATTAAACAAGATGCATTCCTACTTTGCCTACATAAAGCACCAGAAATCACATGGTTTGTTGTATGGAGTAATTGTTTTGCCTCATGTAGATCTTTGTTTTCTTATTAAACAAACTTACTATTGTGTAATATTTTGATAGGCGGAGATATGATCAGGGTGGCTGTGGGTCCTTAAAAAGTCTTAAATACACATTTATTACTAAGGGGTTTAAAGCAGCACGATGGTGCAGTGGCTAGCATTGGCAGCAAAAGGGTTTGCATGTTCTCCCTGTGTCGGTGTGGGGTTTCTCCAGGTGCTCCAGCTTCCTCCCACAGTCCAAAGACATGCAGGTTAATTGGTGACTCTAAATTGTCCGTAGGTGTGAATGTGAGTGTGAATGGTTGTCTGTCTCTATGTGTCAGCCCTGTGATAGTCTGGTGACCTGTCCAGGGTGTGCCCCGCCACTCGCCCAGTGTCAGCTGGGATAGGCTCCAGCCCCTCCACGACCCCGCGACCCCCCATGATAAGCAATTACGGAAAATGAATGAATGAATAATTTAAGATTTTTATTCACGTCACTGTGAGAATATCTGGTGTTAGGAAGAAAACACAATTTGACAGAGTAACAGACTTTAACACAAAACCTGAATGCAGACAATGCCACTATTTTCACTCTCTCTATGCATTTACATCATGTTATGAGTCTGTATCGTTAAACTAAAACCTTGCTAGCCAGCCTGCTTGTTAGCTGTTTTTCCCCTATGCTTAGACCAGTGTCATTTTAACTTACAGTTCATTTTGATCAGACATCAATGTTTTTACTTGGTAAGGGTGTATTTTCACTTTTGTTGTGTATTTCCATTACAGTCATGGTCTTACATTTATTTAAAGTGGTATCAAAAGGGTCTTTTAAGTCTTAAATTTAATGTCTTTATTATATCAGTAGACACCCTGATGATGTAACATTTTTTCCAGTCAGTACTCCAGTCCATTAAGCATTAAGACCTCTGACAACATTATACTGTGTCAGCTGCAAAGCAAAGATCTACACGTAGCAACCCCTAACAGGATTAGCAGTTACAGAAAATAAATGAATTAATGAATAAGACCTCGGATACATTATACTGTGATGACATGTAATCATCACTGGTGGAGGAAGTGTTCAAATCATTTGCTTGATTAAAATTAGCAATCCCAAAGTAAAGAAGTACTCCACTACAAGTAAAAGTCCAACATTCATTCAGTTTTAGTCTGGCTCCTTTGGGACTGACACAGTTTAACAGAGAAATAGTTCTCTTTGACGCCAAAACACCACTCACGGTAAAGGAAGCGGATTTTGGAGGCCAGGGCGACTGAGGGAGTATGAGCCTCACATCCCACATGGGCTCTGCAGGTTTATAGGTGTCCATCTTTGTCTTGGTGTCCCTCGAACTAAAGTCTGGCTCAGATCTAGTGGTCCGAACTGGAAAAGAAATTATATTTATTCATGTAGTCATTCGTGCCTACAATGGTATTTAAAAATGTTAAAAAAAAAAAAGGCATTTGACTGACTGAAACATGTTTTCTTTTTCATGTTTTCTTTAAGTGTAGTACATTACCACAAAATGCATTTGTTCTGGTAGTGGCACAAGTGGAAGCATTTAGAATATTAAACTATGAGACAAAGTTTCAGCCAAAATTAACTCAAAGGTTGCAGGAAACGATAAAGTTAATCCACTTACTAACGTCCAAGTGCTTTAATTTTAAATTCAGGTTTCCAGGATCTCTCTCATATGTGGTAACTATGTCTGGAAGGTCCTCATCGAGCTGAAATCAGTCATGAAAAATCAGTCATGAAAAAGTTGTATGTTTTACTTTGTGTTTATCGCCATCTTGTGGTCAAATTAGACATTACAAACTGCTGAGAGGTTTGCTTCAAGATAGAATGACCCTGCTTTCCTTTCTTGTATTCAGCCTGTGTGTTTATCCAGCTCAGTCGCCAGATGAAAATGTTGGCATTGTACATTTCTGCAAACCACAAATATGCTGCATTTGTACATTTCACATCATCATTGTTTCTAAAGTGACGCAGTATATAAGCTGACTCTGTTGTCTGAAGGGGATGGTGAATGGCATGACACTGAGGTGAGACCCTTGCCAAGTTGCAGACCGCTGCAGACCACAGTTTGGCTTTTTACGCACCAATTGTGGTGTTTTGTATCAACCTGTCACTGTTTTTTCAGCGACTTTTTTTAGCGTTCTGTTGCTGTTTTTCAAGCAGCTGCCAAGGCACTTTTTTTTACCAAGACATTGCTGCTTTTCTAGCGGTGATTGTGCCCCCAAACAGGGGTATTTTCAGCCAAAACATCTTTTTCTAACTGTGACTAAGTGGTTTTTGTGCCTAACCTTAACCGCATGTTAACCGCAGCATTGTTAAAACATTAAGTTTTAACATATCTGCTACGTAGTACCGTGCAAATGTAGCGTATCCTTGGTTTGCAGAAATGTACAATGCCAACACTTTTTCTGCCAATTGGGTTGGTTTATTGCCATTTTGCATTCAACATACACTCAACAAACATATAAACAAGGTTTAAAGAAGATTTTGTGTTTGCAGATACTTACCGGTCTGAAGTTATGTGGTCTGGGGTTCTTGTAGGGCCCAGAAGGGAACTTCCCAGTCTTGACAAACATCAGCTCAGACTCCAGAGCATCAGGAGGCCTGTGCAATGTGATGAACTTTGGAGGGTCTTTCTTCTGAAAACTCTCATGTAAAACATTTGGTAGAAATATTCCAGCTCTCCTCTTTCTTTCACTAAGTTCAGGTAAAGATAGATTTGAATGTGTCTTTCTTTCTTTCTTTTGAGGAACAGACAGAGATCGGTACAGTCTAAGAGAGAAATCAGGTGGCTTGATGCTCCACACGTCGCTGTGGCTCTCAATCTCTGGGAGCCTGAAGCAATTACTTCTTGCATAAGAGAGATGCTGACTTGCAGAGAATTGGATTTTATCTTTAAAGCAGACTGAGGACAGTGGATGCAACAAACTGCGTGGAGCCATTTTGATGTGTTGATGTGCAGATAAGGTGTCTGTTTACCTTAAATTTCCTGGAGATATCTCCTCAGTATAAATCCACAGAGTTTGATGTTGTTTGTGTGTCAGGATCACAGTGGCAGCCCCAGGAGAAAGTAGCAGACAGTGGCACAAGGGTTAATTGCTGACAAAACACATAAAAAGTGCTGCTTGGTAACGAGGGCCTTTAGTCCTCTTAACAAAGAGAATTAACTTAAGTGGGCTGAGCTCAGTCAGACATTCAACAAAGACAGAAACTTAGCAACAGTGCAAACAAAGTGCCGTCTGAATAGAAGAAATCTTTGCACTGTACCAGTCTCATTTACAGACGTACTGTTACACGAAAAATATTCAATTACAGATACAGCGGATTATGCGTATTTATAATCTTTCTTTCTGTTGCGAAGAAACCTCTACGTTTAGTTTTACATTTGCAAACCTGGCAGTTTGGAGACACTCTCATATCAGTAAGACTTTGTTGAAGTTCTTACTGTAGAAAGAAAATGGTTTGTGTTTTCAGATTTGTAGAGTTACAACCAAAGGTCTGTTAACTCAGTCGCATTGTCACAAAAAAAAAAAAGTAAAATTATGATTTGGTGTTTTTAGTTATTTTTTAAAATTACACACAGGCATGGCAAGTCTATTTATACACAGTAGCAGCTCTCAACAACAAGGCAATTCAAAGTGCTCTACGTAAGTCATTACAGGCATAAAGAAAATAGATAAAAGAAACACAGGACAATCTCTAAAAGAGACATAAGTATGATTTAAAAAGAATGAAATAAAATGGAAGCTTAAGATAAGGCAAGGTAGAATGAGAGAGATTAAAAAGCAGTGCAGTGCAACACATGAATAAACTAGTCCAAATTAAGTTTACGCAAAGGCAGTGACAAACAGAATAAAAGCCTTGATTTAAAAGAACTAAGAGTTGTTCTGGAAGTTTACTTCAGCTTTGTGGTACATACAAACTGAGTGTATAGTTTTGGTCACTAGATGAAACTGAGGGGTTGTGAGATGATCACTGGGGTTGAAAAGAATAAAAACAAAAGTCTGATACCCAATCTGTACTGACATTTTTATGCTTCTTTAACCTCACCCTTTTTCATTTATTTACAATTTAATTTGACCTCATTAGGCAGTTATTTAAATGGTCAAACATCCAACAACTGATGAAGGTTTAAAACATGAGAAGACACGACATGTAGTTATCTTCCACCACTGTGTAACACAGTCGTGTGTTTGTAATGTAGGGATACATTCACTAGATGGCAGCATATTATTCAGGTGGTGCAGTCAGAGAACAGCTCATACCTCATGTTTTGAAGTGCTACTTTATTTTTTACCATCCCTGTTGGTAATTTCCTTTTCTACACTGTACTGTAGCTGTTAAATTCAATTTGAGGCAGATTAGTAAAATAAGAAAATAGGATTCAGTCCGTGGTGAGAGGTGGACCTGGCATGCAGAGATGATGCGTCTTTCAGATTCATAATGTAATCACACTGGAACAGAATGCTGTTTAACATCTACAATGGCTAAATTTTTTTTTTAGTGGAAAAAAAAAAAAACAACTCAGAGAAAAGTCAGGGAAATAATCTGGAAAAAGGTGTCATCAATTAAAAGCTGCACTACACAGTTATTTTATAATTAATACATGTGATGTGAAAGAATTATCACCAAAATCAACAGTTCCTTTCAAATCTACAGAGCTTTTTGTCGCATCCTTCTGTGATTGTTTCAGTTTTCCAGTATAGACAGTATAAATGGTACAAAAAGATGAGACATATAAAGTACAGTAAAATAAACAGATACAGCAGCAACAGCATTAGTTAGCAACATTTGTGGATAATATTGGAGTTCATAAACTGTAAAATAACGTCATATGGGGAGTGAAAATCTTTTTTTGTAAGTTTTGATTGCTGTAAACATGAAGAACTGAGTCAGAGCTGCTTATATTTTTCTATTTCTTTTTGACAAAAGCTTAGTTATCGTGACATATCACAGTCTAGGAAACATTGTGAAACCTATTCTCTTATGCATGAGAGTCATGAGAGTTTTGCTGAAGTTGTGACGCACTCCCATGATCTTTATTGTTTGGTGTAAGGAGGTCATAATGCTCAGTCCAAACTGTCTTCAGTCAGTCTTTTTCTTGTCTTGACGTTCTGATAAAATCGTAACATCGTAGGTTTTAGTCTTGGCTCATGCAATAACACTATCAAAAGTCAATTGGTGCACCCTCTCCAGCACCAAAAAGGAAACAGCAAACCAGGTAGACCCTAAATGTTGAGGGAACTCCAGGGAGAGGCAAGAACGAATAAATGTCGGTTCTCTGGTGGAGTTGTGAGACTGATTGTATGCAAATACATTTTATCTTCATGGATTGTATTGATGCCGAAATGACAAGAATACTGTCGACATGTGATGCCTTTTATCCTGTGTTTCTAGAGTTATATGTCTTTGAAGACATACAAGGAATTGTTATGGGAAATAATCTCAAAAGGAATTTAGTTGCAGTCTTGCAAACAGTGACCCTGCAAGATCCCGAGTCTTTGCAAAGTCTCATAGTGTGTGATTAAAACCTCACACTGTCTTTAGATGTGAGAGGGTGTCATATTTTAGTCTTTTCAAAGTCTTTTCAAAGTCTCCTATCGGGTATGGCAGACATTAATCATTGCAATGGGCAGAGTGTGTTATGAGGTGATTATAGAAGAAAAACAGTTACATCAGAGGTCATAGCTGTGATTTACAAGAGTCAGACAGTGAGCAGAGGAGCTCCCCTTATGTCAACACTGATCTGTAAGCAGCAGAGTTTTTCCACTCAGTTGTCGCAGCAGTCACTTTGTTTGTACCGACTCGGACAGCTGACACAAAGGGGCAAAGGCAACAGGAAACCTGAGCTGAGACCAAACAGCGCCTGTGAAGGAGCTGACCTCACCACCCCTGTTAAAGCAGGAGCTGCCACCTTCAGAGGCTCCTCTCGACCTGCGGCCCCTCAGCTCCGTGTCTGAAAAACTCCCTCCATTGTATCCGGTGACATTTACAGCCACTGTGCAGTCAGCGACTCGGCTGAAACAATTACAGGAGATTTTTTGTCAGACGTGACAGCCTGAGATGCTGCTGCCCCAGTGGCCTCAGAGATGTCTCCATGTCACTCTTGACAACTTGATGTAGCCTAACTGCATCGTTGTTTGAACACTAAGAGAAAGTGTACCACAGATAAATCATGCAACACACAGGAGCTTGTAAATGATTGCTATGTAACTGCTGAAGGAAATAGAAACAAGCTGAAACTGATTATTCAAGACTCAGCTGAGGAAACTATGGGTGTTCCTCCTTCCCAGTGTCTGTCTGTCTGTGTCAGGACCTCCATCTGTTTTTACTGTTTGAGCACTGTCAGTGAGGCAAGAGCGGATTTCCGGGTTCAAGGTAAACACTATGAAATGACAATAGCACAGCTCATCATACAGTACAGCTAGATTTGGTTGAAAACAAAACATTTGACAGAATTTTTTAGGTTGGTTCAAACACAAAAGAGATGCTTCTGGAAAGTAAACTTGAATTTGTATAGCATTGTCTGGTCTTGATGAGACAGATTTCATGGCACTCACATATAACCTCTTATGACAGTAACAGTAAACAGGTATGTTTGACTCTGAAAGGATTTGGCAATTTAGTTGGTTACTGCATCAGAGACTGTATAGACATTGTTTGCATTGTTGGTAGACAGTGTTGAGTGGTCAGTCTGGTTGGGGTATGTGATGGGAGGCTGGTTGTCGGGGGTGGAAGCAGGAATAGCCCGTGTCATGACCTAGCTGCTCTGAGGTCACATTTGTCCTCTGCAGTGACTGAACACAAAGCAGTTCCTTCTGCAGAGTGGACCAATTATAAAACACACACTCAGCAGTTCCGACTTGTTATTTGCTTTCTCTTATTGGTATTAGATTTAAACACAGTTCACAGGTACTGTTACTTCAGTTGGGTATTTCCATTTGGATAAACTACTTATCCATCACTAGATTTCAGGACTGACAAATCTAGACAGAATCAGACTTTACATTATAAAATAGCTCTAAATTTTTGCTCATATTATGTTTATTTCTTTCAGTATTTGCTTTATTAAATCTTTGCTTTGAGTCTTTCTCTTTTCCTGCGACTTTTGTTCCTCATTTGCTTCATCTCTCCATCATGTTTTTCTGAAAGCTGAAACTGTAAATACCAAACTGGATATTCAAGTTTTTCACACAAATGGCAAAACATTCTGTTTTCTTTTTCACAATGACTACTTTAACTTCTGATACTCAGGTTCAGTTTACTAATGTTTGTGCATTTTTGGTAGAAGTCAGGGGCGCATCTTCAGGAGAGGCAAACCAGGCAAACGTTAGGGGACTCCCCCCAAAAAATATGGGAAAAGGGGCCCCTGAGGCCACTCGTATTGGCACATTTTGCAATGACAACTATAAAATTCCCTCTAGGCCCTGATCAGACAGAGTCCGTTTTGCAGGTTGCAAAACAGGAAGTGAAACCCAATGCTATTTTTTTGTTGGAGCCAGGTTGCTGCATCTTTTTTAAAATTGTTTCTTGGAACCACGGAATCACCTGTCCTTAGCTTAACTCCTTATAAACTCATAGGTCTAAAAGTGGACAGGCTAAGGGGACCTTGCTCTGGATCTAAATGAGGTTGTTCCCAAATTGTCTGTAGATCACAAGGAAACGGAGATCTGTGTGGGTGGATGACACTCTCAGAAAGAGGATAAATGCTGAGGAGTACCACCAGCTGGTTGAGGAGCTTCATCTGGATGTGGGTCGGTTTAAGGTATTTTTTAGGATCCGTCGGTCGTTTGACAATCTGCTGAGAATTTTCGGGCCTAATTACAATTGGAAAAACAAACTAGGCTAAAATTTGTCCAGGTATGTCTTGCAGCTTCCTTAGCAAGGTGATGATGAAAATGAGCTAACGTTCGCTTAACACTGTATGCTACTACTTGTTGTCATTGCTACCACAGAAGGCCCGTCTCTCAATTTATCTGATTCAACAATGGGAAAAAAAGCCAGTGATTTTCAGCTCATGGCATTCAGCGCACACCTGCAAAATGAGAGGCACGTAGAGTAGAAAAAACTTGAGGTACTCAGCAGAGTGATTTAATTTGCTGACGGGCTCCACTGTGCCAACATCAATTCAACATGCTAAAGTGGCGGAAAAAATGCCAACTACCGCCGACAAGGGCCAAAGGTGCAGGACACACTGCACAGACGAGGGCAGCAGACGATCACCAACTGCCCAACTTTGACTGATGGCCGACCGTTGGCTTGGTGTGTCACGGCCTTAAAGGAGCAATAAGCGAAATTTCTAGACTGAAGGAATTAAAAAATTGCTATGTGAAGAACTAGAAGTGTAATTTCATCTGGAGTATAGCATGACCTCACACACCCTCTCTCTCTGTTGATCTCCAGCCCATTGTTTACAAGCCGGTCCGGCTGCGTGTTCATGTACGTTCATGTGAATCAGCACCCTAAAAAGAAGCACTTTCACTCTGTACTGAACACTTTCATTTTCATGCAGGTGATGGAGCGAGAAACAACAGCGATAAAGACAAAAAGGTAAAACTGGGAAAGTGTGTTTATGTTTAGACTTTAAATGTGGTTTTGGACCAGTGTTTTGGGGCTGATTTATCATTTTCCTGTGCTTTTCTGCTCTTTATGTACACTCCAAGTCTTTGAAGTTGTACAGTCAGTTTTGCTGTCAGTAGTAGATGTTAAAGTAATTATATACAGTTTGTATTTCCTGCATCATTTAGTTGATATCACATTTCCCAGGGGACACTGCAGTGCTGTCACTTCTCCCATGTCTGCATAACTGATTATAATTAGAGAAAATTGCAGAAAATGACCTCGTGTGTAGATTAAAGCATCAAGCGAGGTAATTATCCCCATTTATTTACCACTGTTTCTCACTCTCTGGATGTAACTTGAAGGCTGCAAACTCATACATGTCATGTACTGTTTATATGGTCACTTGACATAGATGTTTTCCATCCGGGAGGCCGATTGAGATTTAATTGCTGGTTGTGTAAGAGGAGGCATGAGCAGACGGGAGGAAAGTGGGTTTTATACCTGATAGCTATTCCAGGCTCTGAGCAGGTTGATGGTCCAGGAGATTTATGAGGGAGGGGTTATATCCCTCCTTGGCCTGGGAGTCGAACAGACGAGCGTCTTACCAAGACAGTCAGGCACCTCCGTGTTGCACTGGGAGAAGACAGTCTACGACCTGCACAGCTGTCAGCTTCCCATTGGTTCTCTCTAGACCTGCAGAAATAATTGTCCAAAGGTTTATTCATCGTTAATCACAGAATATTGTTGTACTGACTTTATTGAAACTTCACAGTTTCAGAAATAGTCCTCCTGCTGATGCTAAACAAAATCATCAGACTGAGTTTGAGTCTGAGTTTTCTCCATTAGAGGTAATTTCCCCTTTTGAACAAGCATCAGCTCACATCAGCTCAAACAGCTCTTAGATAGGAAAATTAGTCGCTTAGTAAATCAACAGAAGCTATCCTAATAAATGATTAATCATTTGAGTCTCTTTGCAAGCAAAAATGCCAAATATTTGCTGGTACCAGCTTCTAAAATGTGAGTTTTTATGTGACTGTAATTTGAATATCTTTTGGTTTAGGGCAGAGATGTCAAACTCATTTGAGTTCATGGACCACATACTGCTTAATTTGATCTCAAGTGGGCCGGACCAGCAAAACCAGTGCATAAATGATCACCTATAAATAACAGCTCTGATTTTTTTTCTTTTCTTTAAGTGTGAAGAAGTAGATGCTGAACACATTCATCCATTTACAAAACAGATGATGAACAGGCTAAAGAAAACTAAGTGCAATTTCAACGGTGTCTCAGTTTTTCCACATGTCTGCTACTCCCTGTCATTACATGTGCATTATCCCATACATTTCAACTCCTGTGCTGGGATCACCACACCAGACTAATGCACAAGCTATTGAGGAAGCAGGTTAAATTATTCCCTGCCTTACAAACCATCTACAAATTGAAAGTTTTGGCAGTGCCTTAGCAATAGACTGAATCACTGTGACGTCAAGCTAACAACAACAGTCACTTCCTGGTAGACAACTGGCAGTCGATAACAATTGCCAAGATATATAAAATTGGCAAACTTGCTGTCCTCTGTTGTCATTTGCAGGCGTAACTGTAATGTTTAAAGATAAAAATGGCTAAACACTGTGGCGCGACTGATCTGACGTTTCTGCTCTGCTTATTGTAGCCTTTGACAAGCCACATTTACTGACACAGAGGCTAAGCAATGGAAGTTACTGCTGTGGACGGGGCCAATATTGTAACCACCAAAAAAAAAAATCAATATCAGTGTAAGTGTAAGCTATATCTGAATATTTGTTCTGCTTTACCTTACACACTAACCAACTGATGCTGTGTTTGACCAACAAGTCAGTGTTCTGCTAAGTTAAATTACTGTTTTGGTCAGTGGAGTTTGGTGGCTTTAACGGCTTCAGTCCCCTGTTGGAAAAGACTGTCTGTGGGAAGGTAAAGTGGTGAAAGTATTCTAAATATAGTGTGCACTTAAACTGATATCAATGTTTTTGGTGGGCCTTTTTTAGGCTGCTAAAAACTAAATATTTGAGGCAAAGTTTGCTCAGCGACATTTGATTTTATGTATGTGATGTGAGGATTTTCTACCAGGAAGGTATGGTAAATAAACATTGTAATTCAGTCTATAAGGTTCCACCAATACTGTTTTAAGACAGAAGTCTGATACAGACTCTTCTGTACTGAAGCTGCTGATTGATTATTTTGCTCAATGTTCATTATCTTAAAATATGACCACAAGAAGCGGCTGTCCTGAGAACTATGTACCTTCAAGGTTTTTTTTCTGTTTGTTTGCACAAAAATGTCATAACGGTCGAGTGGGCAAAATACAGGACAAAACAAAGCTAAATGTAAAGTTACAACATTACCGTATGTACGCATTAGCTTGGTGAAAGTGGGTCTCGTCTTCTTCTTGTGTTTAATGGTGGGTGGAAATTAGCGTTTAAGGTGCATTGGCACCTCCCTCTTCTGGTGCTGGCATGGTTTAATTATATCGAACATTTATCGAACATTTGTTATATTAAAATTACATTGTGATAATTATCGTTTTAGTGCTGCGTCCTACTTCTAAGAACCCCCCTTTTTGTTGTATCCGCACCGCAAGAACTAGGAACGATCATGGTTACTAGGTTCTTAGTTCCTTGGGTATGAAAACGCCTAATAGTAGGAGTGCAAAGTCATGCAGTGGACCGCATGGACCATCTGGTGCCATCTGGTTGACACCTTTGGTTTATGGCAAAACTACACATTTAAAGACGTCATCTTGGGCTCTGTGAAACTGCGATAGAGCATTTGTCATTATTTTCTCACATTTTATTGGCAAAATGAAGAATCAATTAGTCAAGAAAATTATCACCATGATCTTCTACTCTTCATCTAACATCTGTGAAAGAACCAGCGACTGCCAAAAAACTTGTTTGTGTCAAAACCATCTCCAGTATTTACAGTTTTTTGACAATACAAATTGAGCCATCACTTCCTCCATCTGATATTTCCTCTTCTAAAGAGATCACTTTCTGGTCTTTGACAGAACAATCAGCCTCAGCTCCTCAGCTCCTGCCAGTGAAACTCAATATCTGAGTAGCACGGCTGCAGTTAAAGCGTGAGAATGGAAACGAGCAGTTTGGAAAGGACCCGACTGCGATATCTGGCTTATCCAAAATCCCACTCTTTGGCTGAGGCCGTTTCCCTGGAAATGTAGCATGTGGGCCATCTGTTTTTGTGGTTTGGAGTGTTGACTTATAAAATATAACTGGCTGGCCAGTAGTGAACTTCCATGATTAGACCATTAGTCTGCTCTCCCTTCTTTGGAAATGGAGAAAACATTTCAACAACATACAGATAGTTTTACAGGCCTCCGATAATTGATTTTAATTTGCTCTGAATAACAGATTAATGAAGTTGTGTTGAATCTTTTTTGTTTGGATAGTGAGGCTCATACAGAAAACAGAAGCCTACAGAATAAAGTTATTTAGGTTTGCGATGCTTTACCCTCTCTGCATATTGAAGATGATAACTTTGAGTTTTGCAGTTTAGTAGTTTAAGTGTAGATGCATGTTGTTGTTTGTTTGATTGACTTCTTCAAATATTGACCGTTTTGTAGTGGTATTATGGTAACTCCTCACATTTGCTCTGCTCTTGTTTAGTGTGTGTAGGGCGCTTGTGCATTTTGTACAGGACTTTTGTGCATTTGCTTTAGGTAGGGCATTGTGCAGTACTCTTGGTATGTATGGAACTGAGGGTGATACTGTATGTTAACTGTAGTTTGATCGTACATGTGTGCACCCGTGTTGTCTGTGTTCTCTTGAATGTCAAAGACAAATTTCTCCTACAGGCTTATTTTATCTTATCTTATCTTATCTTAGTAGTCTATTGTTTGGAGCTGAAACAACAGCTAATAATCCAATTAGTCAGAAAATCAGTAAGCAAATTGCAATACATTCTCTTGTTCTTTGTCTTGTGTAACAGTAAACTAAATATCTTTGGGTTTAGGACAAAACAAGCAGTTTGAAGATGCTTTGGGACATTTTATTGGGAATTTTTCAAACAATTTTTTGACATTTTGTAGATCAAACACTTCACGGAGTAACCGTAACAAGACTTTATTTAATCAGAATTGTTAGCTGCAGCCATATCATTATATGCATATGCACAATAAAAGAGTAGTTTGACAGAGTGATCAAATTAAGCATCCGATACAGAGCTGAAACAAGTAGTCAATTAATCAATCACTCAATTGACGAAAAAATTAATCTGCAACTATTTTGATAAGAGATCAGATTTGTTAGATAGTAAAAGTCCTGAATTCAAAATGTTACTTAAGTAAGTACAGATGCTATCAGCTTAATATACGCTACATAAAGTGTTAAAAGTAAAAGTACTTATTACGCAGAATGGCTTTATTCAAAGGGTTATTACAGAATATACTTTAAACTTTGATTAAAAGTCTTGTCCCAGTTAAACGCCCAGTCCTTTTTACTAACCTGACGTTGCTACAGATTTTGACAAATAAAAGCCTGTCTTTTTAAGTTCTTCAGATGTATAAAAGCGGGTTGTTCATTACCTCAAATTATGTGTACATTCTTCGATAACCCTGTAAGTTATGCATATTCCTCTTGTCCATAAGGGTCCTCAGAACAAAAGAATCAAAAGGGTTTTTCATCAAAATGTATCCAAGTTATGAATATTGTTTTAACATGATAAAGTGGTAAACCTTAGGTATCTGCCGATACTGAGTACCGATCCGATACCAGTGCGTAAAATAAAAATGGATGGGATATGAATTGTTGTATGTCTCAACTCCTAAAACTCTATGTAAAATATTAAGAAATAAATACATAACAGTAGAATGAATGCCATAAAACTTTTTATATAATTATTATCCAGTGTTGACACAGATCAAGACACAGGTTAAAGTGCAGCCACACAATTTGGTAAAAAAGACATTTTAAAGGCTGCAGTAGAATGCTTTATAAACTCGCTCCGTTTCCATTTCGTTTGCCTGTAGCATGCATACGCGTAATGACGTGAGGCATTGCGTGGTATCGGATTGGTCATAGGCTGTACTCACCGATACCCGATACTGCATATTAGGCAATATTGAGGCATTTCCGATACTGGTATCGGTGTCGTACAACTCTAGTCATAACTCACACTCTCTTTTTGTCGCACTGCCTGTCAGTGCTAGATCGAATGAATGATTCATAATTGATATTTTACCTGAGGCCTAATTTTTATACATGTAATGTTCATAGTGGTTTAAATAAACAATTTGATTGTATTTCTGATCTTTGCTAAGTTACTTAAGGAAATAAGTACATGTATATTAAAATTGTACTTAAGTACAGTGCTGTAAATGTACTTAGTTACTTCCACCAGTAGCAACATATGATGATCATTTCTGGCTGTTTTCTAATGTTTTAGAGATCAAACAACTAATCGATTCATCGATTGTATAAATAATTGTTGCACCCCTCTTCTTAGTAAACATTTTGATCTTTTAGGATTAGCACTGAATCTTTTCTAATCCTCGTGCAGCTCAGTGTCGGCTGTGTGCAGAGGTGTTGAGAAGGTGTACCGCTGATGCCCCTCCTAACAAACACCCTGTGATGCTGCAGCGTGCAGCAGCAGTCTGTGGTCAGCCGCTGCAGTCCGGCGTCTCGGATCAGCCGACAGCCTCTGCGATCACTGCAGCCTCGAGTGACTCCAACAAACCTAAACAAACCTCCGGAGTTCCCCCCGCTTCACTTGTTTCGGGTCGGATAACGGAAACGACGGCTGCGCTCCTGTTGCTCCGAGCAGACAGAGAGGACTTTCGGTAACACGGTGCCATTGCTCGGGTTCGGGGCTCGCGCTGTTTGGTTGCAAAGTCGCGCGCTGGGCGCTGCAGGACGATGAGACTTGAAACAGTTTTTAAACTTCTTCCGTGCGTTGTGTTTTTGCTTCCCAACGCAATGCACGCACAAACAGGTAAGATCACCCCTCTGAGTCATTCACCATCTCTGAGTTTGTCTGTTTAAATGTGGCAGAGGAGTTACGCACGCGCTGTTTTGGACCAACATCTTGTTAAACTCTTCACTGAAGTTTTCCTCAGAAAGAAAAGTAACAATTAACAAATCAAAAATGGGTCTAAACATGACATTTAATCACTGTGAACCAAAGAGCTCCTCATGTTCCTCTGGTAGGTTTTTGTCTCTGCCAAAAAGAAGCTGACACCGTCTCATCCATCATGTAACTGTCATCCGAGGCCACATACCTCCATGTCTCATGGTCACAGTGTAATGTATTGTGCTGTCATGGAGAAACACAGACAAGGCAGCTCTCATCTTTTCGTCCACACGGGCTGTTGGCTCTCCTGACAGGCAGACAGTATGTGGACTCTCAGAGAGCTTCAGTCCAGCTGATCAGGACTGAAGTGACCAGGTGTTGAGAATGAAGGATGTCTATTGGCAGCTTTGACAGCTCCTGTCGTCTCTGTCAGTGGCTCGTCTGCCTGTCACCACTGCAGCAGACTCCTATCACCTTTCACTTGACCTCTCAGGTCAGGGCCAGAAAACTGTGCTGCAGTGCACAGAAGCTGGCCGGTAATTCTTGGTTAAAGCTTGGATCTTTTTCCTCCTCTCTGATCTCACTTTGGTGGTCATGTGCTTTTATGGCTGTGTTTAAACTTCTATGGTCACACACTATAAAGTCATGTTTTAACTTTTATGGACACACAATGTAAAGTGATGTTTTAACGCCTATGGTCACACTCCATGAACCTTAATCCTCTGTCTTTTGATCTCTTTAGTAGTCACCTGTGTTCACGTCCTGATCTTAACCTAAAAACAACATGTTTCTCTAAGTTCGACCCCTTGGTAGCCTTGTGCAGTTGTTAGAAAAAAATGTTGACATTGTACATTTCTGCAAGCCACAAATACATTACATTTTTATATTTTGTACGTATCATATGAATGTTTCTAAAGTGACGTACACTGCAGACCTCTGTTTGAGTTGAACAAATGACAAACGGTGTGGGTGTTTTTTAGGGGCTTGTCACTGTTTTTCCAGCAGGAACAGTGGCACAAAAAGCAGTTGTTTTTTTTTTACCAAGACATTGCAGTGTTTGCTGCTGAGATAGTGGCACAAAAAGCAGTTGTTTTTTTACCCGGACATCGCCATGTTTCCTTACCGAGAAAACGCTGCGCTTCCTGCCGGAACTGGCACAAGAAGCGTTGGATTTTTGCTGAGATATTGCTGCATGTCTTGTCGGGATAGTGCCAGGAAAAGTGGTTGTTTTTTACCGAGACATCGCTATGTTTGCTGCCGGGATAGTACCACAAAAGTGGTTGATTTTTTTTTTTACGCAGACATCACTGCATTTCCTGCTGGGATAGTGCCACAAAAGTGGTTGATTTTTTTACGCAGACATCACTCCATTTCCTGCTGGGATAGTGCCACAAAAAGCTGTGAATTTTGCAGAGACATCTCTGCCTTTCCCACCAGGGTTGTGCCCCCAAACCCGGGTATTTTAAGCCAATACACATTTTTTTCCTAACCATAACTAAGTGGTTTTTGTGCCTAATCCTAACCAAGCATTAACGACAGTCAGACTTCTTTGGTTTTGCTTCTACAGCTTCATTCATTCATTCAGTCTGACAGTGTGTCCATGTTAACAAATTTCTTGTTGAGAGGGGTTTTGGGGGCGGCAGTAGCTCAGTCCATAGGGACTTGGGTTGGGAACCGGAGGGTCGCCTGTTCGAGTCCCCGTCCGGACCAAAATATGGAGCGTGGACTGGTGCACTGCACCTTCTGGGCACTGCCGAGGCGCCCTTGAGCAAGGCACCGAACCCCCCCAACCGCTCGGGGCGCCTGACCAAAGGGCAGCCCCCTCACTCTGACATCTCTCCACTTTGTGCATGTATAGGTCCTGTTTGTGCATGTGTGTGTCTTTCAGACCTGTGTGTAATTGACAAGCAAGAGTGAAAACATTGAATTTCCCCTCAGGGGGATTAATAATAAAAAAAGTAAATAAACTTTTACGTTTCTTTTTGCTTTAACCCATCAGTAGCTAACCACTTTTTTTCCTGGTGACATTTTGGTTGACATGGAAGCTGCAGTAGTGATTCATATGAGCAGAATTTTTATTTCTTTTTCACAGTGATATGTTTATATTCCCTAATTTGACTCACAATGTGTGCAGCTGCATTAGTCTCATCTACACTTGTTACCATTCCTCTGCTAGCAAAAGGAACATGATATCCCAATTCCCACTTCTCCAGGGCCCCGTGTTAAGTCAGACAGTTCAATAAGATTTCATCATAAAGATGTGGCCCTCTCTCACTGTTTGTTGTAGCCACTGTTTGTTCTCAGATTCACACGTAGAAATGACTCATGTGGTCATAACAAAACACTGCAGTTTCATGTTCGGAGGTTGCCTTCACATCTTCCTCTGCAAAAGTTTGAAGGTTTTATTTTTATTTTATTGGTTGTTTTAATGATCCCAAAACACAACTGTTTGTTTAGGAGTCCTCCTTTAACCTTTAACCTGCTGACCTCTCCTTTCTCTGTAGCAGTTTTAGGACTTCTTCCACTCCAGCAAAGCTTTAAAGACGATGTCTCCCATTAAGACATTTTGTGAAATACACTCAGGATTTTGAAGAAGTAGTCGCTCTCCTCCTTTCAGTTCACTTTCAACCTCAAACTGACATGTACCCATTTTATTAGCATGCTTATCCAAAGCAAAAGGACTGATGTTTCCAAGAGCTCTCTACCACAGTCCTGTGAATACCAAGTACTTCCTCCCTTTATGTTTCAGCTCATGTGAAACCATATCTTAAACATCAGCAGTCACATCCTGCTGGGAAAACCCATTAATAATAATGCTGTTAGGTTTGGCTCCAGCTCCAGTCTCCTCCATCATTAGATTTTCTTGTGCTGATGTTTGAAGGGTCTGGTTATAGTTCAGAGGCTAAAGAGAAGGGGAGGTGATTCATTTGTAGTGGTTAAAACCGGTAAACTGCAGATTACATGCCTGTCTATGACGTCTAATACAGAAGTAGACATCTGTCAGAGTAATTCATGACTTAATGCCAGTATCAGGACTGAAGTGACCAGGTGTTGAGAATGAAGGATGTCTATTGGCAGCTTTGACAGCTCCTGTCGTCTCTGTCAGTGGCTTGTCTGCCTGTCACCACTGTGGCAGACTCCTATCACCTTTCACTTGACCTCTCAGGTCAGGGAAAACTGTGCTGCAGTGCACAGAAGCTGGCCGGTAATTCGTGGTTACAGCTTGGAGCTTTTTCTTTCTCTTTGATCTCAGTTTAGCAAATGTGCATTTTCATGGCCATGTTTTAACTTCTATGGTCACACCCCATAAACCTTAAGCCTTTCTCTAATTTTTGACCTCTTAAGTCACCTGTGTTCACATCCCGATTTTGAGTTTAAAATAAGATCCATCTTTAATTTCCCAATCCTGGTAGCTATTATGTGTACCACTAGCTTCATAGACTGAATGGCCTTTTGCACAGTCATGATGGTCATCACCAGTCAGGACAGGTGTCTCTCTAAAAGGAGCCAACCTGTTGTCACCTATCCTTAGTATTAAGACCCAGACTGACTTTTCCTGGACCTGCTCCAGGTTTCCCATCATTTAAAAATATTGTGGAGATTTGGCTTTCTTTAAGACACTGTTGTGTTGAATGTTCTTCCGGTGGAGCCAAGAGGAGACTTGTGGCATGAGATGATGGCACAGAAACATCATCACAACAAGATGATGGTTTTCATGAGATAGATGAGATAGATATATCTTATGGTCGGCCAGACAGACTTACAGTAAGGGATGGTATACTACAATGCACAATAATATTGGCACATCATTATCGCAAGATTAAATCTTCTAAATGAAATATTGGCATCAGCCCAGAAAGCAAAAATCTGTCGATACAACAGGCCAAAAAGATGGCCTTTAAGTTATGCAACATTAATTAATCAAAATAGGTTAAACCCTCGGTTAGCCCTGGCTGTGGCTACTGTCAGGACTGATTCAGGCATGGCATCATCCAAGCCTGTTCAAGTAGGATAAATTTACAGTTTTGTTTGAAAATGGTACATCAAAATAAATATGGCATGTTTTACATGTAACCTAAGTTAAAGTAGTTGTCTTATTTTGCCCAGTGAATGTGTACATTTTGAAGAGCATTGTATTTTATTTGTTCATCTGCTACCGGGCAATCCAGATAAGAGTAGGCATACTAATATGTTAATACCACTACAGGAGAGACGTGATATTCTCTGCAGTTAGTTGGACAAAGATGTCCGTGTACCGTTACGGCATTCAGTCAAAATTAACTGGAAAATATCTTCACAAATCCTCTATCGTGCTTCCCTTACAAGTGTTGCTGTAGCATTAACCTCTGCAGACTTTTCCCCTTCTCCATGCATCTTTGACATCGGTGCAGGTGTGCCAGAAGTCCCTGCTTACTTCACTGTCACGTCACAGAACCCCATGCCCCCGATCCTAGCTTGGCCTGTTTCATCCATTCATTTAACAGTGACAGTCAACCGAGGCTCTGGTCTGGGGGACAAGCAGGCCTGTGCCTGGTGCGCCCAATACATAATCCATCCGCATCCCTGACCTGTATCTTCAGTAGGTGGACAAAAACAAATATTTGGTTAAAGTAAATACTGGGATGTCCTACCTCTTTGAACAGGCTTCTAAGGAATTCAAGTTTTTAATATATAATTAAGAGCATTGGGTGTTGAAATGTGTTGATGTTTAGTCTTAAAAAGATTTAAAGCCTGTGACACCGTTAGTCTAATTAATGTAAGAGAGCTCTTCTGAATCAGCTGTTGTTTCCTGACACCTCTACTAGCTCCTGATGAAAGGTTTATTTCTACATATACTGTGCCCATAGTCCGTATTGTTCATTGCTATTACAGGCTTTTTGTTAAAATTGAGAGAACAAGTCATGCATTTCAATATTTCCTGTCTTTGTGATGTTTGTTTGTGTTGCTTGTGTTATGTTTAGCTCTACCCCTGTGTTTTCATCATTTTCTTTCCTGTAACCACTCAGTTTTTGTCTTTGCAAAAGTATTTTAGTCTAATTCAGTAAATGCATTCATAGCCTGAATGATATAATCGTGCACTCTCTCTCTCATGTCAGTACATTTCATGGTCTGTGTGCAAACGTCAACACTGAGCAGCACCAGACCTTTTTATCAGCTTTGAAATCAATTTGTAATCTTGAATTTGGACCAGCTGGACGGAGCATGTCCACAATTCAGTACTTGTCTGCAGAAAGCTTCCCATATGTTCGATCATTAGCATTGACAGTCTTGGTGTACATCCAGTACTTATGTTGTCTCTCTGGCTGGACTTGCAGTGCTCCCTCCAGAGTGTACGCCGGGCGGCCACTCTGTCCTCCAGGACCCCTATCGCAGCACCACCTTCAGCTCCAGCTGGCTGCAGCAGTCGGCCCTGCAGGACTTCATTTGCGACCACTCCCTCACTCCAGGCTGGTACCAGTTTCAGATCTTCGACAAGCCGGCCAGCATGCCCACCCAGTGCGTGGAGGTAAATGATCGGCATGTGTTGTGTTTCTCTGTCATACGTTATATAAAATATCAGAAATATTTTGTGATGCCTACGCTGTGGCTCACGTACCTTAAATTCCAGTGTATTTACGCCTCTGTGCCGATGACAGCCATGGCCAGAGACATTATGTTTTGGGTAGTTTGTCCGTCCATCTGATCCATTCTCTTGACACGATATCTCAAAAACGCCTCAAGGGAATTTCCTCAGATTTGGCACCAACTTCCACTTCGACCCGATAATGAAGTGCTGTTCTTGTGAACATGATATTTGAAGAAAACCTTAAGGAAATCTTTTTAAAATTTGACACAAACATCCACTTTGAGTCCAGGATGATCTGATTAGACTTTTGCGGTCAAAGGTCAAGGTCACCGTGACCTCACAAAACATGTTTTTGGTCATACTTCAAGAATTAATTGGCTAATTCTGACAATAGGATAAAATGATGAAGTTATGCCATTTATTATCCAAAAGGTCAAAGGTCAACTTTACAGTGACATCATAACGTTCTACAAAAACACTTATCTGACCAACGTCAACGTCTTAACTCACAAACAGAAGGGTAGACGTTTGGTCAGATACTGAATTGATGACACTAGTCTTGGGTGTCCACCCTGAACCTGTGCTGATTGTTTAGATCTTCTGTGCTGCTGACCTAGCACCACTGATCTAGCTAATCTTAAATGGACCTACACTTGTATAGTGCCTTTGCTGTCATCTGGCCAGCGCATCTGAAAGCGCTTTTTACACTACGAGCCACATTCACCCATTCACACACCGGTGGCTGAAGCTACCATACAAGATGCCACCTGCTACTCAGTTTTTAACACACTCACACATTGATGGAACAGCCATTGGGAGCAATATGGGGTTCAGTATCTTGCTCACAGATACTTTGACATGCAAACTGGAGGAGACGGGGATTGAACTGCTATTCTTCCAATTAGTGAACGACCCGCTTTACCTCCTGAGACACAGCCGCCCTACTGTAGTATTACAAATCAGTTGAGGACGACGCCATTAATGTTTACATCTTACGCTGTCACAAGCCTCATAGATGCACATTTCCTTCTGTGCAATAATTCAGATGATGGGAGTAGTTCGGTAGAAAGAAAACATGAAACTTGAAACAAGGTCTGTGGATTATGTTGAGAAACCGGGTCATGATTTCTGGAAAGAGAAATTTGCAGTTTAGTTTGTAAATTTATTTTTTTGGAGGGAAGGGGGGGGCGCCACAAGCCGAGTGCCATCTAGCTCCATTATAATCTAGAATCCCTAAGGCCAATATTTCCAACTCTTTGCAGCTCAAACTAAAACAATCTAGATTAATATGTAGCACTACAGGTAAGAGGGAAAATATATATTCCTGATTTTGGGGTGAACTGTCCCTTTAAATGATGCAAACAATTTCCTCACCAGTGGTTGGAAGAGATTTTTCTGACTTGCAAAGTAAAAGTAATCTGGATAGACTGTCTGTAGTAACATATTTGGTGGAAAAATTGTCAAGTACGGCACAAAATTTAACTTTGGAAGTCACAGTAACAAAATCTGCAATTACTGTACAAATATTCCAAGTCAGTCAAATCAGATATCCGTGTTTCTTAACCTGTTGTGACCTCAGCTGAAGGTGGTGAAATTCTCATGACCCCCACATTTTCATTTTATCACGTCAGTCAATTTTGTGTTCTCATTTTTCAGAAGCATGCAGTGAGGACATGTTGATGTGTTCCAAATGTTCAATTTAGCTTTTTTAATTACAAACATCAGTCTCTGAGTTCTCTCAGGAGCCCATCTGTGACCTCATGTGGAGGACCTGTCCCCACCTGAGTGTTTGTCTTTGTGTCATAGTGTGTGAGCTTGAATACATATGCACTTATGGACACACACAGTCATCATTATGTGTGTGTGAGTACATATTTATGAAGGAGAGTGCAAGGAGAGCTGGAATGTGTCTCATTTCCTGCGGGCGGCCTGCTGTGAGGAGCCTGCAGGATCCATCTGAAGTGTCAGCCTCCCTCTGCCTTCTCAGGGCATCGCTGCTCTCCCTGGGTGATGGATATCCACAGGAGTGGGCGGAGGAAGGAAGAGAGGACTGCTGTGAACATGTGTTACATAATAAGGCGATGTCTTTATGATGATGGCAGATAAATGGCCAGATTTGTCAAGCCAAGGATTTTTTTTAAAAGGGGAATAAACTGCAACAATAAGTGTTAAAAAGTAGCGTTTTCAGATTGATGCTATTTTAGCTTGAAGAGTTAATGTTTGTTGGTGACATCATTGGTACAAAGCTGGAAATACAACAGCACTACAGTGTTTATTTGTCTCTTTATTATTATATTATCCCAACATGTCAGTACCTTTGTACAGCAAAGTAATTGCCCTCAGAAGTGTGTGCCCTAATATTCTCCTCTCTGTCTCTGTCCAAACATCCAGGTGAACCACTGTGGGACTCAGGCTCCTGTGTGGCTGTCTCTGGCTGAGGGTGAGACCCTGCCGGGGCCTCTGGAGGTCAGACAGCTGACAGCCTGCGCTGCCTGGCAGCTCTACCCGGGCGTCAGCAAAGACTGCTGCATGTTCCGCATCCCAGTCAGCGTCCGCAACTGTGGAGACTTCTATGTTTACCTGCTCCAGCCTACACAGGGATGCATGGGATACTGCGCTCAGGGTATGTCAGAGCAGAAAGAGACATGTTTGTAATAACTTTCACGTAATTATATCATGAAAATGGAAAAATAAGAGAAGCAGCTGAAGTTTTAAGCTTGTGGTTGAAAAGGTTTTCTAATCAACATGATGTCAAAGGGAAACTTTGCTGATTTGCTATGGTAAACTTTCCTCCATCTAACCAGCACCCAGATCTCCCTGCTCATCTCTCAGCCTTGATTTGGCAGATGATGCTGGCTCTAGGGCTGTTGCTCCAACTACAGGTTGTACGTCAGCATTTCCGAATGGAGACACAAGGAGTACCGAACTCAGACCAAATTCAGACCAACCTGTAAAACTGAGCAGTGCTGATCAAATTTAAATCAAGATTCTGTAACTGCGTTGTCTATTTCTCACCTTGTATGTCTCCAGAAACATATTTAAGGTAACAGTATAATGGTAATAAAAGACTGTTTGTTACCAGCTGGCTGCCATATTGTTTCCAAACGGGAAGCTTGCATTCCTTCACCTACCAGTGGGGGCGTTTATTGGTCCGGGACAGCGCAGTGCATTCTGGTAGTTTTATGTTTTCTACCTCTTGAGCAAAAGCGAATGCCGTAGCCCCTTTTCTCTGTTTTGTCTGGTCATGTAGCACAAAATGGAAAAGTATTTGTGTGTCTCTACTGCGTACACAGCCCAGGTTTTTTTAGAAGACCATCTTCTCAGCAAATGATATTGCACTTATTTTGACAGGTGTTGCGATTGCGATATGAGCCATGATTTTAGTGGGAATGGTAATTTTTGCATATCATTTTAACTAAAAAACATATAAAAATCATGATGTGATTTTTGCTGGTGTCTATACCAATCAAATATGCACCTTTGTGTCTGGAATATGATTTGTTGGCCGGGGCATCTCTGTAGCACCACAATGCTTCATTTATAACACTGTGTTGTGACACATTTTACCTTTATCAAAAGTTACGGCTTCAGCGTCACAATGCTTTGAACTGTGGGTAATTCCCTCAGGCGAAGTTTGCAGAAATGTGGACTTATACAAAGTGTGCATAAAGGGCTCAAAATGTCTGTAGGTGAGCCCTCATATACTTGACAGTTTGATAATGGGACAGCCTAAGGCCTCATGCATTTTGCAGGAACACGCCTCAAAGTCTGTCAGTTTGTCAAAGTGGAGATTGGGACTAGGCCATAGTGCCCAGATAGAGGCAGGTTACAACATTATCCTGAAGAAGGCATTATGCTTACATGTTGATTTTCAGTACAAGACTGCAACAGGGTCATTAGTGCGAAGCTGCCCATCCTTTCAAGGATACATCTACACTTTTTAATAGTAAACTAAACTGTTTCTCAGAGCAGATCTTAGAAACAAACTCAGTCTCTTCTCTGCCAACTTGTTTCATCTATCATGTTCATTAATGTTGATTTTCAGTTGAGTGCCTTTGTTTCTCCTCTGTCTGTCTGAACAGAGATGTCAGACGCTGCACCCACAGCGTCCCTGAGCTGCGGTCCTGATGAGGTGAACGTCAATGGAACATGTAAAAGTGAGGATCCTGCTGCCGTGTTTACAGCGTACGCTTGTCTCCTCATGTTAGGTCAAACACCAAAACAATCGGGAGGTCAGGGAGTTGCCATGTGGTCAGGAATGCACCGTCAGCCCCCTCACCGCTCCTCTTAATGAGCTGAGCATGTGTCCCGGTGTCCGCTGGGCCTCGTCTCCATGGCGACGGCCCTCAGCCAGGTCGTGAATTACGCAGAGGCAGGTTTTTAGGAAGCTGGCAGAGGTGGAAAAGAGGAGGAGGGAGGTTTAATCAGTGATAGATGAAATAACACTGAATATGTTGATTGACTTTTTTAAATAATAGAATCCAGGTTGGTTCGATTCCCAAACTCACTTTTCTACTTAAAATTCGCAGAGCAGGCCCAGCTGAATATTTCGACTGCTTATATTCATGAATTCATATTCCTCAGCTTAACCTACATTCCTCTGCATAATCATTTACTGCATTTGTCAGTCATGACTAAGACAATTACAAATTTGTATTACTTTCCCAGAATGGGGCTCTCTTGTTGTTAAATCCACTGGAATGCAAATCAGCATCAGTCTCCAGCCAAATGTTAGTAAAAGATGTGTTTAAGGTTGTTAATTTGATGGTAGAGGTAAAAAAGAAAAGGTTAGTGACACAGCATACTGAAACTACAGTAAAGAAATGATCCTGTTAGCGCACTTGATGAAGCTTACAGTATGGTTTCCCTTAATTGAAATTAAGGGTCTTAGCATAAACCAGAAATACAGCTCCAGATCAGAAGTACAGGGTGTATGGAGCAGGGTGTCTATATACTTTTGGCCATATGCTTTGATGTATATTAAACCATTAGTGAGATCGGAAATGGAGCCTATGGGTGAACAAACTTGTTTGGGGAGGTGAAATTGCAGTGACTGTAGATTCAATTCCACTTTGACATTAGACAGTGGTGTACATTTACTCTACAACATATATGACCTTGATTTCTTCATTTCTTCTTCACTTCTGTTGTTGTTTTTACACTTCCAATGTGCAGAGGAAAAAATAGCATAAATATCATCTGATCTAAAACACATGTTAGCCTCCTCTCATCTCCTTCTGCTTCTCTGCCGTCAGCAAAGCAGCCTCCCACTCCATCTACACCAGTGATCGTCTCAGAGGTGACAGGAAACTCTGTCTACTTGAAGTGCAGCTTCGGGAGCAGCTCCAACAGCTCCCTGGGTTATGTGGTGGCCTGGTCCCGCCTCTCACCTGAGGGCAGAAAGGAGGAGCTCAAACAGGAGACCACCATCCAGACCTCCGCCTTCATCGAGCTGGACGGCTTCAACCTCCGTCTGGGGGACAAGGTCTGACTGTGTAAATCACAGATACTGTGACTGAAGCTGTTACTGAAACCTGTCAGCATGTCGTTTTGTTTTACTGTGCACCGGTCATGTGTGTGACCCAGCCTTAACTGAAAAACCTTTTATACAGACGGGATTTTTTTTCCCTGTGTGGCTCCTTCTGTTCTTTCTGTCTGTCTTTACAATGTTGGCATAATAATTCAGATTGAAAAAAAAAAGACTACAAAGTTCTTTCTTTCCCTCCTCTCACAGATTTACTGCTCAAGCTCCAGTTTCTTCTTGGACTCGCCTGACGTCCGCGGTGCATCAGTGGAGAGTCAGGAGTTCTTTGCTGGAATTATGGTATATCATAGTAGTTTTATAACTCTGTATGTGTGTGTGTGACCATGGCTAAATTTTGTGAAGCAAAGAGAGAGCATTTATTTGTGCAATTGCAGGTTTTTGCAGGCATGTCTGTTTGGTTCTGTGTGCAGGTTTTTAGATAAAATAAATCTTCGGTTATCCTGATGGAAACTGCTGAGCATCTGTTGCAGTACAAAGTTGGAAGAGTGCAAATCAAAGACTGCAAATATACAAAAGACTAAAAAAACGTAACAGTATGTGCAAAATAGGGGTGAGCCATATCATCTTGTTCCCAGTTATACCAATTATTTTTAATATCATATGAAACGTTCATATCGCGATATTTTGACTTGTTGACATATTGACGTCATACTGTTACCCACGGCAACAACAAGCATGGCTGATAGTGAAATTATTATTGACTCTGCGGTGGTTCCAAAAAGAGGAGCAGCTTCAGCAGTGTGGAATAAACTGTGGCGTCCTGAATGTTTTATGAACAGGAACTCATTCAGCGGCTCCTCTGGCAGCAGCACAGCGTCTCTCCCTCTCCTCTCTCACTGTGTGCACACGGGAGTCGGTGTCGTCATATGATTTTATCATAAACCTTTGGTAATGTAAACCTACGTGACACTCGCAGCTCGACAAAAAACTCCATATAAGTGAATGTGTGATAGTTGTGGTATCATAACAGCCTGTCACAGGTTACAGTGTGATGATTAGAGGAGAAATGGCAGAACATAAAGGTCCAGGTGGAAAAAAAAAACAACTCCATCATTTAGGATTTTACTAAAAGAAGGAAATCACCTGTTGATTTATATATATATAGATCCCAGGGGACATTTTGTATTTGGGAGCTGTTTAAATGCGTAATTTGTGGTAGATTTTATTTTGAACTATTAATATTGTAACAGACTCTGAATCTCAGTCTGAGTTACTGTTGTTGTTCACAAACTAAGAAATGAGAGATCATTTTTGTTTAGTTTTTACTGTATATTTGAAGGCAAACTGTAAAACTATATCTCTTATTCAGTTATTAGTTGTATCATCAAGAATATCTTATTTTAAAAGTACCTTGAAATATCTTGATATTATTTTAGGGCCATATCAGAATATAAAAAAACTAGATAACTGTAAGGTATAAATATGGTGACGCCCAAATATCATTGCCATCGGGTGGATACTTGTATGTCCATATTTCTTCTTTTTTTGGACATAATTTAATGTGTGCATTCTTATACAGAAGGAAAAAGTGACAGCACTGAATATATTAAGATGAATGTTTTCAGGATTTGGGGAACTGCAGCAATTCCCTTTCTTGCAGAGAGTTAGAAGAGAAGAATGACACCAGTCTCATGTTTCTGTGTATGGAGCTAGATCCAGGAGGCAGTTAGCTTAGCTTAGCATAGAGACTGGAAGCAGAGGGGAAAGCTAGCCTGGCTGTGACAAAAGAAAAATAAATGTGCATTTTCCCCCAAATTAACCTTTGAATAATATCTTGTTGACCACCAACATTTTTTATTTTACCTTAATTTTACCAGGAAGTACATTTAACATAAACAAATTTCTTTTCCAAGAGAGACCTGGCCGAGGTAGCAGCCGTGCTAAATCACACCATATTAAATACAACATATGAAGCTGATATACAAAAATTATAATTAAACAGAAGAACAGCTGTTTGACACAGTGGCATCTCAAGAAAAACCACCACATACCTCCGTCATATTTTCATGCTGTCTTTAAAGTCCTCAATGGATATTAAGGTTTCTAATTTACACCTTTTTCAGATTATTCTGTGCATAAGATGCAGAGTAGGAAAATGCAATTTTCCACAGATCTGTCAAAACCAGGGAAATAAAAAAGCAACCACTTGGTGGAGTGTAGCTGGTAACTGCCAGAACATGGATTAAAGAATAAAAAGTTATTGCCAAGTTCCTGTTACACTTCATCTTGAAATTGTTTTTTACTCCAAGTTATGTCAGTTATTTTATCCAGAAAAAGAGAAATGTAAAAATGCAAAAATGGACACTACTACACACTGAAATTTTAACTGCTCTGCTCACAATTCGCTTGAAAAGTTGGCCACCTGACTGCAGAGATACTGTTTAACACAAAACCATAAGTAATAGGATTATTATCTCTTGTTCGCAAGACTGGTTTCGCTCACTTGGTGGTCACTGGAGACCATGTTAGCTAAAGACGTTAGGTGTTCCTCCAAGGAATATTTCTTTGTCCAAATCTAACTGTAACTGTTGTGTGCAGCTAAGACCAGAGATGAGCAGTGTGTCTGAGGACGGGAGGCTGTATGAGCTGGTGGTTGAGAGCACCGTTCCTGTCCCATGTCTGGAGGAGTCCTCTTCCTCTGCAGAGCAGTGCACTCTGTCTCTGCAGCTCAGCACGAGCAGTAAAGGTGAGCACTTGCAGCAAGATAATGACGTCATACTCCCCAGTGAACATAGGGCTATGGATAGTATGTCAGATATTACCTGCACAATTTTGCTTTTTTTATTTTAATGTAAATAAGTGGCTCATTCCCTGTTGTGTTCCAGATGAGGGTTTATTGGGCACAGATCTGTCTCTGTCCTCGTGTGTGGTGGACCTGTCCCGGGGCCCCTGTAGGGACGGGGTTTGTAGCCGAGCTGTGATCCACTTCAGCCCCGTCACTGACTTTGTCAAAGATGGCAACAGGACAACTCACATCTCCGTTAAATCCATCGTCACACCGAATTTTCTCTGGAACGGGTACTCACCAGAACCAGTTGAGGTAAATATATAATATGTGGATGGTTTATTGATTCAGGATTTTTGGATTTATATCTCTCTATATATTTAGCTCGTTGTTCCTATTTAACCTTCTTTGTGATCCCATTTTTTTCATGATCTTTGCTTGTGTCAAACTGCTTTTATGATGTGTGACCATGTTGTTTTTTTAATGTAATGCAACTAGAATATTTAATTTTAAGAATGAATTGAATTGATCTGTCATTTCAGATAACAGTGCAGGACGTCCCCTCAGCCTACTGCTACGTCTTCACTGATCCTCACATTATCACATTTGATGGCAGGTACTTCAGTTTCTTATTCAGTTCACCTGGAGACATACTTTTTATGTATCATGGACTGCACTATATTTAATCAGGATTAAACAGATTTAATTATGTGTGGAAATTACAAATTGTCTATAGTGAATGATGGTTTTTCTGTCTACTTTCGAATGGCTGGGCGGCGAACAACTGTGTGAATATTTTCCATTGAATATTCACAGGCATTATGACAACTACCAAGTTGGCACCTTTATTCTCTATAAGAGCGTTTTGAGGCCGTTTGAGGTCCACGTTCGTCAGTGGGAATGCGGCAGCGTGGTGCACTCCGCCTCGTGCGTGTGCGGCTTCGTGGTGAGGGACGGTGGCGACGTCATTGCTTTTGACATGTGCAACGGAGAGATGGGTGAAACCAAACCGCACCTGTCTGTGAAGAACAGAGACTTGACCAAGAGTGGCATTCGCATCACCGAGTCCTACCAGGGCCGCAAGGTCACGGTGAGCAAAGAGGAGTCACACTTAATAAACCTGTCTATAGATTTCTAAATGAATAAACAGTATGGCTGAATAAATGAGTTCTGGAGCACTTCCAACTCCACTCTTTCCTCTTCTCCTACTATGACAAAAAACTAAGACATCACTTATATGTTTAAAGACACCAGGAGGGCATTTTGATTTATACTTTGCCAAACCTGGTTAAAAAACTGCACACAAAAAGATGCCTTGGTTTCAAAATGTGGCGAACTCATGACAAATTTAGCTGTCGACATGCTCACTGTCTTCGTGTGGTTGTCCTAAATCTTCACAGATGACCTTCTCGTCGGGAGCATTTGTCCGTGCAGATGTGTCTAACTGGGGAATGAGTCTGACGCTGAGAGCTCCCAGTTCAGACTGGAGACACACTGAGGGCCTCTGTGGGACCTACGACGCACAGTCAGACAACGACTTCCACTCAGCAGGAGGCGCCACACTGGAGCATCTGCACGCTTTTATCTCTGAATGGAGGTCAGTGTTTTTAGAGTCGTATCTGTCTGTTGACACAAAAGTTTTGGTAGTGTTTGCTCAGAGCCATTAACATCTGTACACTGATTACAGGCATTATTTCAAGAGTTGTTATTTTCTCCTATGTTGCCATTTCTCCTTGCTCTTTTTCATGAATGTAGCAAGGCTGCTTTTTTGGATAAAGGATATGTAATCCTGCCTGCCAAACTCTGATCGGGCAGTAGATTCTCTAATTGTCTTTAACAACTGCCAATGAGCATAGCACCAGACCTTTTTGAATCCCTGAACAAATCTGATATGTGGGCAAGGATTCAGAGGTCTGGAAAGTGGTTAGCAGTTTATCAGCTGTTGCAGCTGATTTATCAACCTGGCAAACCAGGCACCTTTTTACCTGGGCCAAATCCCAGGTAAAAAGGTACCAAAAGGTTCACTGTGTCAATTGGTTGTGTGTAATTTGATTATTAGCAGATTCTGTTAAAAATGTGCACCTTTAATCTTACCATAGACTACGGGAGCCCAGGGCCATGTCAGGCCACCAGAGACCCTCCTGTCAAGCCCTGTTTCCTCCTCACTGACATCTCCTCCTCTCCTCTTTCAGGCTCCCTCCAGGCAACAGCCTGTTTGACACCGTGCCATCCCACCTGACGACACTGAGCCCCCGCAAGTACTGTAACTGTCAGGCAGAGCCCCGCCTCTCATCCCCCAGAGCCCGATCTCAACCGGTCACCTCCTCCGACTCCACCTGCTCTCATCACGGCAACGTGCACCTCCCCAGCGTCTTCCCCACTCTGGACGTCACAGCTGAGTATATCAGCTCGGTAGAACTACTCAAAGGTGATGGACACGACAGACAGACGCTGCCTTCGGGCCACTCCAGACACAACACCCAGGATCAAGGCAGTGACTCTCATCTGCACGAAAGAAGCGCCTCCTCCAGGGACAGAGCTTCAACCTCAGCTCAACACCAGCGGCACAGGAACAAGCGGCAGACCCACCATTACATTTCTAGCTCTCCACACCAGAGCCTCAGCCAGTCTGATCTGGAGGGCTTCACCTACTTTTTCCCAGAGGACCACGAAGCAGCAGTTCAGACAGACTTTTCCCTCACGTGGCCCACACCTTCTGGCCTGACGGAGCAGCAGGCCAGGACTCAGTGTCAGCAGACTGTGGCGAGCTCCAGCATAGTGTTGGGCTGCAGGCGCCTGTTAGAAAAGTCGATTATGAGCCGTGTGGAGGCGATGTGTGTTACCGACCTCCAGCTGAAGGATGAGCAGTCATGGCTGAATGCAACTTTACCGCTGCTGGAAAATGAGTGTGAGAGGAGGCTGATGGAGGAGAGGAGGAGAGAAGAAGAGTACCAGGATGTTGTGGCTGTCCTCAAGTGTCCCAACCTGTGCAACGGCAACGGCCAGTGCTCAGATTGGGGTTGTGTCTGCTTCCCAGGATTTGGGTCATATGACTGCAGTGTGCTATCTGGTAACATACTAAACACACACTAACACAGACGCAGAGGTGTTAAAGAGTTTCCATCACATATTTTGTCCACTAGTCACAACTGACAGGTTTATCTTTCAACTGTAAAACACTTAAACTCTTACATTCACCTCCTCTACTCCACCGCTCCATAACATAGAACAGTTTTTGTCTTCTTTAGGGGGGTCACTGAATCTTTAGGGGAACATAGAAGACCAACAGAATATGTCACATAGAAGTGATACACATGATCTTAAAGCTGGGAGCCAAAAGATTAATTTGAGATACAGGTCAGCACATACCATTTGTTACACATATTTGGGAGCTAAATTTAAGCATGTTTTACAACTCGAAAATTGATTAAAAAAATGGTCAAAAATCCCTCAGAAATACCACATAAAGACACAGAGACCTTGAGGAACACCATGAAAAAAATCCAAACTATGGTTTGGAATCAAAAACTTCTGACATTTGGAGATTCTTGTAAGAATTGCATTTTTGTTTGCACTTCTGTTCTGGAAACTGCAGATAAGGCTTCAATAGGCCTTATTATGCAGTGGTGTCCATTTCAACAAAATGGTCTCACTACAATGAAATGGCTACTATGGGCGCTAACATCATCACACATGAATAAAATTAGGCTCACTGAATCCACAAGAGTCTCAGCTTTCCAGTCATACCCAGTTTATGTAATTCCAAAACTGTTTAGCGACCCCAGTATGCAGAAATATTCAAATACAGTAGGCAAAAACAACACATGTATGCTGCATGCAAACAACTGCATGGGATTAAGCATAAAGAGGAAACTCGTGGGTACCCATGAACCCATTTTTATTCAGATATCTTGAGATAAGAAGTCAAGGGGACCCCTGTAAAAGTGGCCAGGCCAGTTTTTCCCTTGCCAAAATGTAGCCTTACTTTGCAGCGCTATTTTTCCTGATAATCGAGCTTGACGTGGTTGGTGCCAATGGATTCTTAAGGCCTTGTAGTTTCATGATACCAGTGTCTTCACTATGGCTTTAAAACTCCCACCACAGCCTCTGAATGACAGTAATGTCAGCCGAGGATGCCAGCAGGAGGCTAAAGGTAAAACAAGCCTAAACTACTTAGAATATCATTAAACTGACTTATACAAACATCACAAGAACATTTTAAGGTATGTTTTGTTATGTGATACATTTAGCAGTTACTGGCACACATCGATCTCTACACAGGACCTCTGTGATGACATACTGATTATTGCAATTCATGTGGTTTTTGATGGGCACTACATTCTCAGGTCTAACAGTCCGTGCTCGTCTTCACTTTTTGTTGTTGGTGTTGTGAAGACCAGATCCCAGAGATCACCGAGTTGGAGAAGCAGGGTCTGTGTGACGTCCGACAGGGAGACTGCTCCACCGTCCAGGTCTACGGTCAAGGCTTCAAGGACTCCTATGAGCTCAAGTGTGAGTTTGTTAAAGAAAAGGTACTTTGTTTTTCTGCTTCTTTTTCCCTGTGTTTAAATGATGGTTTTGCTGTGCATGCAATGAAATCTTTTGTCTATTTTTCTTCAGTTTTTTTGCTGTGAAGTTACAAACTGCAGACTGTGGGGGGCAAAGTCGCAGCAAAATCCACATTTGAAGCACTGTCAAGTTTCATGGCTACATACATATCTAGCTGATGTCTGTATTTTCTGCTGTTTTCATCTTTTCTTTCCTTTCCCCCCACTTTATCCTTTGTCCCTGTCCTTCCCTGTTCTCTCTGTGTCTTTCATTCCCACCTCCTACCCCTCATGGCTTTGTCCCCCACTCTGCTCTCCCTCTGTGTGTCTTGTCAAGTTTGAGGATGGGGAGTGGGTTCTGGACGAGCCCCAGTTTGTCCTGGCTGTCTTTCTGGATGTGACGGCTCTGGAGTGCCAGCTTCCCCTGGAGGACAGCCGGTCTCCTGCAGGCCTGGACCTGGAGACGGTGACAAGCAGACCACTGGCCCGCTGGCAGATCAAAGTTAGTCACGTCTCCAAACACATCGGTGAAACGGCTATGAAAAAACAATCCTATCCAGTCTGTCCTTATTGATATTTGCCTCTTTCTTCCTGTGCCTTCTTTCTCCTCCATCTCTTTTCTCCATCCTCAGCCTTAAATCATTCCCAAAACTAGGGATTAACATGAAATTTCTATTATCATTTTCAAGACATTTCATTTTCTCAGAAACCCCTAGTATAAGATAATACAGTGAAGCTGAACTGAAGTAATGAAAAGCAGACAGATGTGAAGGGTTGCTGGTTTTTATTTGCTGGCTGTGGTTGTGGAAATCGTCCACAGGGCGCAGCTGGAGGTTTTCACCAGCTTCGATGTGGTTCAGGACTCAGCAGTGTGAAACAGGAGAAACTGATTGGTTTACTCAACTGCCAAGTGCGTGAAACAAAGTGTGGGAATACTTTGTCACAGCAGTGAGATTTGGTAAACATGAGAACGTTTATCACTGAGGAGGTCCTCTCCAGCATCGAGACGTTACTCTAAGATTATATGATGAACTGTATTGAAATATCTGAGAGGTGCAATGTGAGCAGACACAGCTCACCTCACCACAGACCAGTTTATTTGTTTAATGCCTTTTTCTCAGTGATCCACAGTAATCAAACTTCTGCTGATGGCAGGTATCCAACGATGGCTACAGCTACAGTAATGCCAAGATACTGACTCTGTATGACGGAGCCTGTCAGATCTGCAGCCTCAACACTGAAGTCCTCTGCACCCTGAGGGTAAGACACCTCTCTTCATAGTGATATTATTTAATACATGGATCCAAAAGTAGATACAAGATACATTTTCCTCTCAGCCTGCTTTGCTTCGTCCTCTAACCATCACATCTTGGCCCAAACTCTCAGACCCAAAATCTGCTGATGTATGATCAGTACAGTTATGTAATCTATTAAATATTAAAGGCTTTATTCTGTGTAGTTTTTGTTTTATCTGATATTTTACAGAATTTGAATCTCAATGCCCAGATGAGCCAAACTAGCATCAAAGAACTAGTAGTGATGAAGGCCGATTGTTGCCTCACCTCATGTTGCAAAAAGTTGCACCTGAACACACGGCAAAGACGACAGCCAGTGGCCAACTAGTATGTACATTCTGCAGCTGTGTGAGAGGAAATAACTCTCTATACCAGCAGGCGGCTGTAGTTGGTATTTATCATTAAAAAGGCCGATGGCCCAACTAGTTTATTTATTCATTTAGTCATATTTTTTTAACAAACATTATTTGTAGTTCCAGCAAATGTTTTGCTGCAGGAGAGTGAACATCCATCATACAACTGGAAATTATAATAGTACAACCACTGATCAGCTAGTAAATAGTGTTTTAGCAAACCTGTCCTTGTTCTCTTGCTGCCATGTTCTGCGCTGCTTTATATAAACCTCTGTAGCTCACTGAGACAGGTCGGGGTTGGGCGGCATGTTTTTAGTCATGCAAGAGAGATTGTTTCAACGGGGAATAAACACTGAACATAATTGTTGTTATTAATTGTTATTTATTGTCTTTGCTTCCCAGGAGGAAACCTGCAACATTGACGGCCTGTGTTACAGTGAGGGGGAGTCCAATCCCAGCAGCCCCTGCCTCACATGTCGCCCAGACGTGTCCAAACACACATGGTCCATAGCAGAGAGTATGTACATTGTTTCTCCTCTGGTTTGTCTCACAGCTCCCTCATATTAACATAAACAGCACTGGAGAAAAAGTCGAGACGATACTGTGGACGATGTGAGATTGAGAAAGTTTCTAACGTGTCTCTTCCTCAGTCAAGCTGTAGAGCTGAGGTTGGATAGCCATCACAAACAGTCCCAGTTTTGTCGCTGGCAGTCGCTCAGGGCTGTTTTGATAATTTGTCAGCAGCTCTGTGCAGATTGGAGCCATTGAAGTTGCTTCAGTCCCCCGGCGCTGGTATGAGGACAGCTCACCTCATTGTTAGACTCTCCGACCAACTTTGCTTCTTCAACTTAAAGTAGGTCAAATGGTGCTCTGCTCTGTTCATAAGAAATGACAGAACCTGAAGCATTGACTCAACTGAGGTTAAATCACTGATCTGAAGGATAAAGACAGCAGGAGGCCGATTTCACCCTCTCACAAGTCAAGCTCATTTGTTCATGCATGTATTCATTTCTATATCGAAAGGTAGAGCGAATCTATATTGGATTTCTAAGGATGAAGTTGGTATTTTAGAGTGAAAACATATGACAATACATTCACCAGCCACTTTATTAGGTACACCTCAATGTATTTAGGCATGTAGACATGGTCAAGATGACCAGCTGAAGTTCAAACTGAGCATCAGAATGATGAAGAAAGGTGATTTAAGTGACTTTGAACGTGGCATGGTTGTTGGTGCCAGACGGGCTGGTCTGAGTATTTACTGGGATGTTCACACACAGCCATCTCTAGGGTTTACAGAGGATGGTCCCAAAAAGAGAAAATATCCAGTGAGCCAAAATGCCTTGTTGATGCCAGAGGTCAGAGGAGAATGGCCAGACTGGTTCAAGATGATAGAAAGGCAACAGGAAGTCAAATAAGCACTGGTTCCAACCAAGGTGTGCAGAAGACCATCTCTGAAGCAACAACACCTTGTCCAACCTTGAAGCAGATGGGCTACAGCAGCAGAAGACCACACCAGGTGCCACTCCTGTCAGCTAACAACAGGAAACTGAGGCTACAGTTCACACAGGCTCACCAAAACTGGACAATAGAAGATTGGAAAAACGTTGCCTGGTCTGATGAGTCAACAGTTCAGGCTGCTGCTGGTGGTGTAATGGTGTGGGGGAGATTTTCTTAGTACCAACTGAGCATGGTTTAAACACCACAGCCTACCTGAGTATTGTTGCTGACTGTGTCCATCCCTTTATGACCACAGTGTACCCATCTTCTGATGGCTACTTCCAGCAGGATAACGCACCATGTCACAAAGCTCACATCATCTCAAACATGACAATGAGTTCACTGTACTCCAATGGCCTCCACAGTCACCAGATCTCAGTCCAATAGAGCACCTTTGGGATGTGGCGGAATGGGAGATTCTCATCATGGATGTGCAGCCGACAAATCTGCAGCAACTGTGTGATGTCATCATGTCAATATGGACCAGCATCTCTGAGGAATGTTTCCAGCACCTTGTTGAATCTGTGACACCAAGAATTAAGACAGTTCTGAAGACAAAAGGGGTCCAACCTGGTACTAGCAAGGTGTACTTAATAAAGTGGAGTGTACACATCACATCATCTTTCTCTCATAATTTATTGTAAGCTCTTGATTGGCTCCTTTGAATAAAGGCAGAAATGCCACCAAAATAGTGTCAATTAAAAACAATAAACAACATCAAAAATACCATAAAATATATTTACAGTGACATAAGTGACAAAATGTCATTTATTGGTCAACACAGACAAGTTAATCATGAGACAAAATCAGAAAATAATAACCACCTGGTCATTGTTTATGTTTGTGCTCTGTCAGAAGGTTTATTGGGCAGAATTCCTGTGTAAAAAATAAACCTGTCTTCAGCTTGTTACACAGATTGGTGGCTACGGAAAATGGACTTTAGGACTTCTCTGTCACTCATCACATCATGACTCATTCATGTTTATTCAGTTTCTCATTTCTTCCCTCTTTTGTGTTTCCCATCAGAGAACGAGCCTCCACTGCTGCAGTCGTCGCCGTTTCGTCTCCAGTCCTTCCAGGGGGAACACTTCATCTACCAGCTCCAGGCTCAGGACCCTGAGGGCTCAGCGGTGCTCTTCACCTTGGAGTCAGGTCCTGAAGGTGCCTCTCTGTCTCCGGCCGGCCTGCTGATGTGGAAGGCCACAGCTGAAACTACAGACACACACACTTTCCAGTTTACTGTGACAGACGACTGTAACGCCCAGACAGCATCCTCCATACAGGTAAAGCTGGGTTTGTTGTTCGTTTGTGTGTCACGGTGTGAGCTGAACACTGCTTACATTAAAGTTTCACAACCAGTGTGAAGTAAATGTGTTGTGAAGTGGGACAGTGTAAAGTCAGGGTTAGATAGCAGTGATGTAAGTGAAGTTTAGGAAGTGTAGATGTTGGGAATAAATGATTTTAACAAACATCATTTAAATCTAATTCTGTGGTTAAATATTTTTGTTGATATCATATCTTCAGGGGCTAAACAAATCATCGAATGTGTGGATGCTGTTTTTTCTGCGTTTTTAATATACTTTCTTTTTGGAAACACTTTAAAATCACAAACATCAAAGCAAAGAAGGAAACACTTTTTTATACATGTGCTCAGTCAAGTTGAAGTTGACTCTTCTGAGCAGCTTTACTGCAGCAGTAGATTTAAATATCTTGTTCAACCACATTTAGAACTGTATATTGAGGGAGGGGTGAGCGTCAGTCATTTTGGACAGCTAAAGGGTCCAGAAGATCCACTGTCAGTGTGACAAACATACACAGACATTAACATATGAAACTGTTAAGATTTAAATACAGTACAGATTTTTTGTTTCTTTTGTTAGTGAGAGTTTAGTAAGTGTTAATGTGCAAGTATGAAAGTGTGTGTGTAAGTGTCACGTATATAAATGTAAATGTGATCAGAGGAGTGTGCAGGTATGAGCAATGAGGAGAGAGAAATAAAAAAAAAAAGACTTTGAAGACTCCTTCAGACTTTCACCCACTAGAGGGCACTAATGATTTGTAGTTCTCTGCTCATGACCCTCTGTCTCAACTGCATATTGAAATATTTCTGAGCAGGTTTTATGTGTGTTGCGTGTTTACACAAAAAAGTGACCAAAGTAAGAAAAGCTGTCAGAATGCATGTTAGACCTGCAGCAATTTAATTAGTTTTGTATGGATGGATAGTTTTGTCCCACAGGAAATAAAAGAGCTGCTCACAGCTGCAAAACATTCAGATTCAGATTCAGCTGCTGATGGAGGGGAAGAGAGAGAGAGACAGTTGCAGGGATGAAATTTAAGGATTCAGTCTTTCTCTTTCCTTCTTTGCTTTGCTTTTCTTTAAATTGGTAGTTCTAAAGTGGCAGTTTGATTGACACGTCATTGTGCATAAAATGGTAAATTACTTTGGTTTCTTATATACTGTAACTGTATTTTTATGTTATTTACAGAAGATTTTGTATAGTAGTTGTATGTAGTGTGTAACTGTGACTTTGCTTTCTTTGGGCAGAAACAATATTAACTCTTTATCAGATTTGATTTTCTCTATTCTCACAATAGTAAATGTGATTTTAAATATTAAGCAGGATGTGCTTGTTTGCTTATCTCTGTATTTGTTTCTTTTCTTATCATATTTCTACTTTATTGTATTGTATTTATCTAGACTGTGATTTGTATTACTGGGCAACAAGTTTCGCTGTCCACTCTCTTTCTTTCCTTTTCCTTATGTGTTACTAGCTTTGTCCATAAACCTCCTCGAGGGGTCGTTGATTTCAGATTACCAACCTGTCTGTTTCCCCTCTCCTTCAGGTGTCTGTGCACCCCTGTGAGTGTCTGAATGGAGCTTCCTGTGTGACCAACGTGAACCTCCCTGCCGGCAGCGGGGAGTACCTGTGTGTGTGTCTGGATGGATTTAAAGGCGGCAGGTGTGAGGTGGACATCGATGACTGTAAACCAAACCCCTGCAGACTGGGCCGCTGCATTGACGGCCCCAACTCCTTCTCCTGTATCTGCCCACCTGGAATGACAGGTAGGGATCAACCTGCAGAGATGTTTTCTTTCAAATAGTAAAGCAGTAGCCAAGATGTAGAGGAGACACTGATTGCTGCTATGTCTAACCAGCTGATACTGTGAGATATTGGCCTTGAAATAAACAAACAGTCCCACGTGAGAGATGCTGCCTGGCTGGCAGTGAGTTAGGAGACAGGCATGGAGTGTAAAAAAAAATGGAAGGGCGACGGTCACTCTCCTGCATTTGCTCATGACCAGGCCCTTATTTTGCATCACACACTGTACGCAGTAAAGTTGTAAAGTAAAATCGTTTGGTGCTTTCAGGCCACACATGCAGAGAAGATATAGATGAGTGCGTCTCCCGGCCTTGTTTCCCTGGTGTGGACTGTAACAACACGCTGGGCTCCTTCATCTGTGGAGTCTGTCCTCAAGGATACAGCGGTGACGGCAAAACCTGCACACGTAAGTCTTAAGGTTGGCAATATTCTACATTAAATAAATCCTATAAAAAGACCTGAACCAACAATGTGTCAGTCTGTCTTAGTACTTCCTGACTTCCCTGCCGCCTCTGTCTCTCAGCCCCGAGCTCGTTGGCTCCTTCGGATGAAACCGAAAACGGTGTAAATCTTTAAAAACAGCTCACAGACATATAGTTTAATTCTATTAAAGGGGCTTAAAAATATTAAACAGCTGGACACTGGAGGAGCATTTGTTGAGGACTGTTTTCATACAGGAACATGTCACCCAGTGCAACAGTGTGGCTCATTGTCTTGGGTTTAATAGTTTTTAGGCCGTTTCCTCTCCTTTCTAAAGACGTATATCTCTTCTTCATACATTCTTAAATAAATAAGTCACTCTTTGTTGTCCAGTTAAAGGTCGTCTTCATCCTTTTTATCTTCAAGGTAACCAAGACTCTCCTGGCAAAGCAGTGATCCAACCATCCAGAGTCCCGCAGGTATCACTGAGGCCCAAATCTTCAGGTTCGTCACCGTGCTCCAGGCGGCCGTGTCACCCGGGAGTTCAGTGTTTCGAGAGCACCCACGTCTCAGCAGGTTACGTCTGTGGACCCTGTCCTCCCGATCTCCATGGAAACGGACGAACGTGCACAGCGACAGGTGAGAGTGAAGCAGTTGTTTCCATTCAAACCTGATGCTGGTGAACAGACAATGGTGACTGCGTTGTGTGCTTTGTGGTTTTGATTTGTAAATTATCCTCTAACTTCCAGTGTTTTACAGGTCAGGGGACGGTCGCCAGCGGAGCAGATGGTCATCTCCATGTCATCAAATCAACTTCCAACAAGGAAATGACTCCCACCTCCTCCTCTTCCTCCTCGTCGTCATTTCCCACTTCATCCAGACGCCCCCCTGACAGGAGGAGACCAGAGGCCACCATCTCCAGCATCAGGAGAGGTTCCAGTGACAGAAGGACGACAGCAATGTCACAGAATCAAACCGCCATCAGAGTGTTCACTCCCACTGTCCACAGAGGTCAGCCCAGTGAGGTGGAGCTAAACCCTGACCTCACCACTGGGGTCAAACGGGTGTCACCATCTCACCATGTGACTTGCGCTGACGCTCCCTGCTTCCCGGGTGTTCCCTGTGAGCCCACCATCACCGGGTCCTTCAAGTGTGGACGCTGCCCGTACGGCTACACCGGAGACGGAGTCACATGTAAAGGTACGTAGTGTCAAAAACAGCTTCCTGTTTAGGGATTATATCGAACTAGAGATGTTGGCTTGCAGACAGAATACAGAACGAAGAGGCAGTGTCAGTCAAACTAAAGGTAATTTTGAATTTTCAGCACTAATTCTTTAAAATTATGGGAAAACATATCAAATAGTTGTATTAATGATATACTGTCACTAAGGGAAAATGTGGGGGAGCCCTTCTGTGTGGAGTTTGCATGTTCTCCCTGTGTCAGCGTGGGTTTCCTCCAGGTGCTCCAGCTTCCTCCCACAGTCCAAAGACATGCAGGTTAATTGGTGACTCTAAATTGTCCGTAGGTGTGAATGTGAGTGTGAATGGTTGTCTGTCTCTATGTGTCAACCCTGTGATAGTCTGGTGTCCTGTCCAGGGTGAACCCTGCCTCTCGCCCGGTGTCAGCTGGGATAGGCTCCAGGCTCCTGCAACCCCTAACAGGATAAGCGGATACGGAAAATGAATGAATGAATAATTGCAAATACAAAGCTGAATTCATAAGAAATATAACGCACCCTTGTTTGATGGTAAACACATAGGATTATTAATGCTGCAGCTTCACTTGGTCTGGATGACCAGTAGCAAACTTTAGAGCTGCTTTTGTTTCACTATATTTCACCATTATCTCATAATTGTCGCTTGTGGCCACTGTTGAACTCCCATGCTGTAGCTCAGCTTTAAAATGTGAAGGATTAACAACAGAGGCCCATTCATCAAGTTCCCCTGGGACCAGAATGACTCCCTTAATCTGCTTATTTTTGTTTAACCAACAGTTATAAATACCCAAAGTGTTCTAGCCACCAGATGTTCGCTGTTTTTATTGCAGGATAAATTACTTAAAGAGGTTATTAACTGTTACAGTCTGTGGCATGCCCTAAATAAAGTTAACATGTGATTTGGTTTCAGCTGTGTGCAGGTATCAGTGTGGGAGGAACATGGAGTGCACTCTGCCCAACACCTGCACCTGCAAGGAAGGCTACACCGGATACAACTGTCACATTGGTGAGAGGGAGACGTGTTTATTTTTGTACTGAAAACACATTCAGTAAATCGTGTCACTCCTGAATAATTCACACAGATTTAAGAAAGTAAACCTCAGAATACTCTGCACGCCATCACGACACATTACTGTTAAATCGCCTCTGAGGTTTTGGCTCATTTATCTCCGCATCTGATTTTAATGCCGCTCTTCCTCCCTCTCAGCTCTGTGTCGGCCTGACTGCAAGAACCAGGGGAAGTGTGTGAAACCTAACGTGTGCGAATGTGCTGCGGGCTACGGAGGGCCCACCTGTGAGGAAGGTAATCTGAGCTCATATTGTCACCTGTCTGTAGTGCTCACACACAGAATACTGATGAGGATCTTTGTGTTATTTACCTCTCTGTGTTGTTGTGTAGCGAGCTGCGAGCCGCCTTGTCAACACGGAGGCACCTGTCTGGCCAGAAACCTGTGTACCTGCCCGTACGGCTACGTGGGACCCAGATGTGAAATCAGTGAGATGTTATTTAAGTACTCTGACAGTTTGGGATGTGTTTACAGTTTGTATTAAAGTGTCGGTCCGTTAAGTAGCGGGACAGTGACACAGTTTGAAATGAAACAAGTGCTGGATTTTAAAAGGAGTAGTTCAGCATTTCAGGAGATACATTAGTTGACTGTCTTGCTGAGAGTTAGATGAGAAGATTGATACCACTCTCAGTCACCTGTAAATCAGCAGTGGAGTGATACTGTCATGTAATTTACCTTGGATTTTCTGCTCATGAAGTTTGAGTTTCTGTATCAGGCGCTCTGAGGACACGTTAACAAGTGTGCATAATAATAATTTATCTGTTTCAGTGGTGTGTAACAGGCACTGTGAAAATGGAGGCGAGTGTGTTTCTCCTGATGTCTGTGAATGCACACCCGGCTGGTACGGACCAACATGTAACTCAGGTACAACACAACTACACTGCAGCTACTAAGTGATTGTCATAAAATGTTTTTCTCACATATAATATCTTACACAACATCTTACATCACAGGAAAACGTACAGGCCCTGCTGCATATCGTAGATTCTAAAGAAAGAGCTTGTAGTAAAAACATGTTGGGTACTGTCTTACACACAGTGCAGCTGTCATTGCCAGTTTCAGACTGACACAGTCGTCATTTTCACGGCCAGCGCTCACGTTGTGTAAGTGGCAAATGTACTGTGACTCAGAATTACGCCAGTTGAATCAAATTTGGCTGTATACGAATATTCAATGGTTTGGGTTTTTTTTTAACTTCATATAAAGTTTTAAAGTTTGAACAGGCTCAGGGGAACGTTCAGCGTGACAGCAGCTTTCATGATGTCTGACACTAGATATCAAACATAAGACAGAGGCTGTGTCGTATTAATTTGGTGTGAGCTGCAAATTCACCACCTCAAAGCAGATGAGAGAAGATGTGAAAGTCAAGAGCGCTCACTCCGCAGCAAAGTCTGGGGAGCAGAACGTCCCCAGAAGTACACTGCACAGCACACTTACTAGCTAAAAAACAAAAAAAGACTGCTCGACTTGAATCAATCTCAGTCAACTGGGGGGTCTCCAACAGATGATTCAAATCTCGGACTCTAAAGGGGCCTACATAGGCTGGTTCACACCAGGCATACGCTCCGTTTGTACATCATGATGAGGAAAATACTAATGACTTTCTCTAAAATGTGATCATAGCATAGAGTAGAGCTGCTGTTTGACTCCCCATGGAGAGAGACGTTGTGCACATTAACACACGAGGAGCAGCGCAACTTCATTTTTTATTTAACCACAGTTTCTAGTTTTGCTGCTTAAATGTCCCACAATATTTGCTGCTATTTGCCTTGCTCCAATCTGCCGTATGAATAGCAGTACAGCAGGTGCAGGCACACCTAGCTTTTAAAGAGAATGGGAGATGACACTCTGATCGGTTGAACCCATGTTACACCCAAAGCACACCTATAATTAGTTAAGGGACTAAATACAACTTTAGTTCAGATTATGCATCATTTAACTGGTGGAGTTGGACACGCCCTTAGTGCACTTTAGACCACGCACTATAGATGGTTTAAATAGTGCCCAGTATCTGTGTCATCTAACTGTGTCTGCTTGTATCCTCCACAGCTCTCTGTAACCCTGTCTGTCTGAATGGAGGAACATGCATGAAGCCCAACATCTGTGCCTGTCCCAGCGGCTTCTACGGCTCTCAGTGTCAAATCGGTGAGATGAATATTTATCACACTGACACATTTTACTGCTCTGCTGTTCTAACTCACAGACGGGCTGCGCAGAGAATTTGAATCCTGTTTCTAGCTACTGTTGCAGCTACTAGGAGAGGATCTATGAGGTGGTCGCTTATATGATGATGCTCTTAGATACAGTGACAAGCAGGGCTGAAGAGATACTGGATTTTTATTTAAACTCTGGTATTATGGAGCTACATCAAACACATCCTGTACTGGAGGGTTTTTTTTTTAGTTTAACCTTCTCCGGTGGATTAATTATCTACTGAAAAGCATCATGTTTCCCTAAACATTTATAAAATATGGCTCACCAAGCTGTAACACTGAGAAGAATTTCATTAGTCTGGGTTTTAGTTAAGAGTGTCCAATAACGCTTGATCATCTGTTTGAGTGGCAAGAATGCAGCACCTGGGGGAAATCCAATTCTTGTTGTATTTGGTATAAAAATTGCCTGAAATATTAGCACTTTAGCACAAAGATACCAACATACTTGCCTTTAAAAAACATGCAGTGCAGAGGATTTATTTTCAGTAATATTATGGTGATTATTCGCAGCTCCCTGCAGGCAGACACACTTCACTTCCTCTCTACACAAACAGGTCAGAGTTCAGGGTCGGGTACACGAACCTCACTAAAGGGCTTTCTTTCCTTTTTCATTTTTTATTATAAGTGAGCAACTTGAAAACAAACAAACAAGACATATGACACAGCACAAGACATGAGGGGGAACAAGACTCAAAGACAACCAAAATGAAAAAATGAAATAAAATAAACATATAAGTAGGGATGCACCAATATGGATTTTTTCAACCTGTACCGATAACCCATAATTACCTGCTTCTCATGGCCGATAACAGATACAGTAATCGATAATTTTTGTATTTTAAAGGAAGTGTTAACCTGTAGTTTATGAACACCTGAGGGTAAGAAAGGCGCACAGATGTAGTGAGAAAATATGGCTAATTTAATATTTCATAACCCTGACTGAACAAAATCGAACTGACAGCACTACTGTTAACACAACAAACACAAAGACAAGCTCTGACTCCTCATACTTTTCAACATTAGGCGGTGGTATTGCCAATTTGCCTACCCTCAACGCCCCTGCCCCCATTTAACCCTACACTACAGGTGAACGTAATAAATACAAAGATGTGAAAGTAAAATGACTGAAAATGACACGCTTTAATACTCAGCTCAGACGAACAAGCAGCTGTGTCTCACACACACGCAGCCAGAGAAGTAGCAGTACAAATAATCGCAAACTGTGGGGTTGAGCCTTTTAAAAGCTCGGTGTTGGATGTAAGCCGCTGCTGCTAATTAGCTTGTGCTAACACTCTGGAGACAATTCTTCAGCCCGCATCCAACCGGTATCAGGCGGTCAGACATCAGACCTTGGCGCAAACCTGCTGTCTTCCTCTGGAACTGTAAAAGACGTCCACACCAGACATGTTTTGCCCTGTTGACAGTGTGCTGCAGTTGTTGTGTTCTTCTTCTTCGTGTTTATTGGCAGTTTGCAAACCAAGTTTAAAGGTACATGTATTGCCACCCACTGTGTCAGGGTGTGTATAAGCTGCCCTTGTTAAGTCAATGAAAGCAGTCTGGCTGCATATTATCGGCGCTATTTATCGACTATATTTTATCGGCCTGATTTATATCGTGCATCCCTTCACATTAAAAAAGTTGGCACAGATATTCTTACTGTAGTACATGTGTGTGAAGGTGTCTAAACAAAAAATAGAGGGAGGAGAGAACAAAAGGAGGAGATAGTACTAACCAGGACAGAGTGAGAGAAAAGAAGAAGATAAAACATAAAAAGCTTCCATGCTGTTGGAGGGCATCACTGTTTGGACCCTCAGGACGAAGAGGCGCAGGGCTGAATCTGGAGCAGGTCAGAGCAGAAGTCTGTGTAGTTATTTATTCTTTTGTTTTTGCTCATTTGTTTTACCCCTCCCCCCAGCGCTTAAAGCTAAGAATTAGAGCTTTCTGTCCTACTTAATACACCAGCTCACCATGAAGAAGAGGACGGTTGGGAGGAGATATGTGAAGCTTTTTCACTTTTTTAATTTGATAAAATGTTTTTGCTTCTCTGACTTACAGAGTGTGATGTAATTATGCACAGGAGGTTGGACGTTATGTCAGTATTTCTTTTCGAAGGTTAAGGGTCAGTGTCTACAAGTCTGTAAGTCATGTGCACAGAGCCTCCTGATATCTTCACAGTTGTTTATCGCTGTGTTTCTCAGCTGTGTGCAGTCCTCCCTGTAAGAACGGAGGTCAGTGTATGAGGAACAATGTGTGCTCCTGCCCTGAGGGCTACACTGGGAAAAGGTGTCAGAAGAGTGAGTAAAATCACCGACTGCAAATTTACACACAGTCTTATCTAAAGGTAATAACTGAACTCACAAGTCAATATGTGGATCTAATGTGTAAATAAATGTGTTCCAGGTGTGTGTGAGCCGATGTGCATGAACAAAGGCAAGTGTGTGGGACCCAACACGTGCTCCTGTGCGTCAGGGTGGAGAGGGAAGAGGTGCAACATACGTGAGTGACTCCATGTTTTATTCATACACGTCAGATACATCACAGATCATATAGAGATCATGCAGAAGTGTTCAGTAGACTTCTGTGTTCATGCCTCCGTCTCTGTTTCCTCACTGTAGCTGTCTGTCTGCAAAAGTGTAAAAATGGCGGCGAGTGTTTGGGACCAAACACCTGTCACTGTCCCACGGGCTGGGAGGGTCTCCAGTGTCAGACACGTGAGTGTGTTCATGATAAAACAATGCAGGGCAAACACTGCATTTACTTTTTGTGCAGACCTGAACTTTAAACAAATATACTTTATCACTCCATGTTCTTTTGATTTATTTTTTAACAGTGTAATAAAGAGTGTTTACGTCTGTAATATTGATTCCCTCCTCAGCGGTGTGTAAGCAGCGGTGCCTGAACGGCGGGAGGTGTGTCCTTCCTGACTACTGCCACTGTCGGAAAGGCTACAAGGGCCTCACCTGCGCAGTAAAGGTCAGCACCAGGGTCACACTTTATATACAGTACATGTCTCTGCAGCTCAGTGGGAGAGTATTAATAACTCCAGGGTTAAAGGCTGTATTCTCTCTGGAGCTCCCCCAGCCCCAGTTTGTGTCACAGAGCTCAGCATCAGTTTCTCTAAAAGATAAATACTCGGCCCAGAGGGTCATCCAGATGGTTCCTGAAAAATCTTCAGACCTGTAGTAAGTGATGTTTAATGACCTTCTGGGTTTTCCAAACTCCAGGTATTTATCTCTCAGAGAAAAGATGCCCAGCTGTGACTCGGGTGTACTACATGAGACGCATTAATTTGGGCTGAGGGAAAACTTAACCTGCAAAACGACAACTTGTTTGTCAGTTACTCAGAAAACTGTTTTTCTCACATGCCTCCACGGTGACTGGAGAATCCAAAAAGGTCAACACTATTGATGAGCTGACTGATCCTGAACCCCGCCCCACTTAGTCACTGTTGGACACGTTTGATAAAAAGAAACATGGCAATACCGGGTTTCGCTAAGCCAGGTGCTGCAGTATTTATTAGGTCATTTCCGGGCAACATAGCTTCATGAAGCAGACAGCAGGGACTACAGTATATGATGGAAGGATATATTTACAATGTTAACCTTTATAAACAAGGCAAAACGCTGCAAATTAAGACTTCTGGTCTCAAGTAAAAAGGGAGGAGCCAGAGGACGACAAGACTTTGAGTCAGCTTTGCTCCTGCACTGCTGGGATCTGTAAAGTACTCTGTGTTTATCACTGAATACAGACCATGGTGTTGACCTAACGTTCGTCTCTCTTTACTGTAGAAAGCTCTGTTAGTTACGTCAGGGTGGCATGTAGCCTTACAGAGAAAACACAAAGAAAGAAACATCAGCCTTGATCTGGCTAACGATAATTCCAATGACAAATCCGTCCTTTTCGAAATCTCTTTAACGTTACCACAGAAATAAGGAGGAAGCAAACCTGACTGATGTTTGATCTGCCATTAGGCCAACTCATCTTGATGAAGCTATACATTAGCTAGCTAATTAGCTAGAATTTAGCTGACATTAGGCAGCACGGTGATGAAGTGGTTAGCATTGTCACTTCGTATCAAGAGGGCTCCTGGGAAGGCCTTCTGTGTGCAGTTTGTATGTTCTCCCCGTGTCAGCGTGGGTTTCCTCCAGGTGCTCCGGCTTCCTCCCACAGTCCAAAGACATGCAGGTTAATTGGTGACTCTAAATTGTCCATAGTGTGAATGTGAGTGTGAATGGTTGTCTGTCTCTATGTGTCAGCCCTGTGATTGTCTGGTGACCTGTCCAGGGTGAACCCTGCCTCTCGCCCAGTGTCAGCTGGGATAGGCTCCAGGACACCAGTGACCCCCAACAGGATAAGCAGTTATGGAAAATGAATGAATAGCTAACATTAGCTAACTTTAGATGTGACTATACAGTATAACGCGTCCGTTAAGTTTGAAACAATCCACCAGCCACATCTTTAGCAATCTTGAAAATAAGGTTTTCTTTCAACCTTTTTAGCGAGCACGTATCACATCTGAGTATGACAGAAAAGGGAAGACTTGACCGAGGTTCTGCCGTGTTCCCAGCTCGCTCAACTGTTATTAGGTGACAGAGGAAAAGGGGCGAGAATTAGGAAGAGCTAATTAAAGTAAATAGCGTGTTTAACAACAGCAAAACAGACTCTCAACTAATGCAGTATAATCATCATTTATCTTGTTGTCTTCTCAGTACGTCCCAAACGCATTCATTTTCACTAAAACATTATGATCTGAAACAAGTCAGTGAAAACAGTCTCGTGTGCAAATGAGTAGTGTGCCTGGGCCCGCACGTGAGTTCGAACTCTGCTCAAGTGGAGCTCATACGTGCAAGCGTGGCCAGGTATATAAGGGAACGCTACACTAATGTTTTAGTGTAAATGCCTGTGTTTGAAAGTACTGAGCTTACAACTGGATAAATGAAACTTGGATTATACTGTACGAGTTGTTTAGAGTCTGTGAATGAAGGTTTTGATACAGTTTTTTTGTGTTTGTTAAACGTGGTCCCTGTTTACTTTAGCTCATGAAGTATGTTCTCTTTTTTTGGATTCTTCGTTCAGCGTGGAGGCATGTGAGAAAAACAAAGTTATCTTCACAAATTTAAGGGTAACATGCTCTGAGTAAGTGATATACAAATGATCATTTCGCAGGTGAAGCATTCTTTTAGGCTCCTCATGCTACACAAATATATACATGATATTCGTTCTACCACCTTGGACATATTTAAATGTGCAGTATGTGAAATCCAAGTTTTAATAAATGTATGTTCGCACCTTTACAGGCGTCACAGGCATGATGGGAAACGAGAAATGGGATGAAAGAAGCTACAGAATGCACAAAGCAAAAAGAGAGCATCATAAATTGTTGCGTGGGCGTGTGAGTGTGTGTGTGGATGTTGATGGATGTGTGTGGCTGTGTGCACATTTGAAGGCTAACAGGGGGACTTGATGTATTGCACTTGTCTGTCCGCCCCTGTATATCACTACCTCAAGGCTCACAGTAACACATCTGTTAAATGCATCAGCAGAGAGACTTCGTACAGATGTGTGTGTGTTGCTGCTCAGTATTATGTAAAATAAGTAAATGACAAATGGATCAGTTTTAGTCATGATTCATTTATCAGATGTAGGTTATTACCAGCAAGCTTTTAGTTTTAGAGTTGTCACAGTTTAGCCAAATTATAGCCTTTTATCAAACTGATGTGCACTGTTAAATAAGTCTGCTTTTAATTGCGCCTGATCTGGATGGTACACTTCAGTAACTTGTTTCAGACCCAAGACATTGATATGAATATGCTGCCATTTAACACAAATCTGTTTAATTTTCTTTATCGCTTTCATTAATATATTGTTTGACTGGATCATGGCCGCCTGTTGGAGTTATATGTAGGTTTGTTTTCTAAATAAAACTTCTGTAAACACCAGATAACACTGTGGTACAAGTGACAAAATAAAGACATGTACTATTTCTATGCTTTTGTTTTGGTTAAATGAGCTTCAATAATTACTGCATTTCACTTTTTAACTCATTTAATGACAAATTACAGTACAGGACATGTTTATACAGTCAAATGAGAACAAACAGGTTCAAGGATTCTTATAAAAGAATTGCATACAGGATAAAAAAATTTAAAAACTACAAAAGTTTCAGCTTAAAAATTGAATTGTCCCCGTCAGCATTAAGTCCCTTATTGGGCCTCTTTGACCTTTGACCTCAGCAGGGTCACACTAGTGTGACTTTTTCCTCTCCTCACAGCGAGGGCCAGAGAAAGGGGGGCGACAGCGGCATTTGTTTGGTGAAATGCACTTCCCTCCATTCAGGCAGGACTGAGCGCACACAGCTGCAGACAAAAGAAACCACACAAGTGTTTGTTATTTGCTAAACCTGAAAAACATGTAAGTGAATGCGAAGGGCTTGTAAATCCAAACACCACGAATCCAGAAACAGAGGTGAGATTTGTTCCCATGTAACATCTGGTAAAACACTGAACTGAAAACTTTCCCTGAGCAGACACATACATCCAATTTATATCAATCTCTGACAGTTAACAGGCATCATGGGAGAGCGCAACCGAAACAAAACTGTCTGAACAAGCAGGAGAGGAAGAAGAGAGACAAAAGAAACTGTGCTTGTAAAGTGCAGTGATGCATATGGAAGTGTTTGGTCTCTGGGACCAGTTTGAACTCACCAGTGTGGCAGGCGCCACCCAGCCATCCCTCCGGACAGCTGCAGATTCCTGGAGCCACACAGACTCCCCCGTTCCTGCAGCCTTGGGGACAGATCGCTGCACAGGGAACAAAAGAAAGACATTCTTAGAGATCTGAGCTTTAGCTGCAGGTGTAAAACATTTACTGGATGCAGAAAAATGCTCTGGAGACATTTAGATGAGTTAAAGGAATAGTTTTATATTTTAAGAAATGTGCTTAATTGTTGTCTAGCAAGTAAAGTGAGAGAATCAAAACACTTGTCATATTTGTCAGCCAGCAGCTGACTAACTTAGCTTAGCATAAAGACTGGAAGCAGGGAAACAGCCTGGCTCACTGTAAAAAGAGTATTTGTTTTAACTTACAAATGTTGGTAGGGCTGCCTTAAACTTTCTGCTTTGTTGCACTGTCATGTTTCTACAGTAGCTCACAACGGACAAACCAAACACTGGCTCTAGATAGAGCCATTCACGTTGTAGCAGTAGCAACCGTAGTTAGCAGCCCCTCAGCGACGAGCAGTGAAACGTGAACCTGATTTATTCAGTGTTTTACTGGTGTTTTACTGGCTTACATCATCTGGTCTGTTTGTTTTGGAGAGGAAGAGACCTCTGCAGGTATTTCAGCTCCCTCTAAAAAACTGCTCAACGTCTGGATCTTAAGTTATCATAGAAAAAAAGATGGGCACATATTATCAGGTTCGTGGCCCATCTCCAATGAGCCCAGCAGCGTTGGAGAAACACGTTATTTGTGAAGTGAAACTGCTTTATTCAGTGTTTTTACCGGTTTGAATCACTTGGTCTGTTTGTTCTGGAGACCAGAAGACCTCTGGTGATATTTCAGCTCCTGGTGAAAACACTTAAGGAATTCTAATCGGGAAAAGTTTCAGTTGGTTGCAATCTGCAATCCTCACCACTAGATGCCAATAAATCCTCCAAAATCATACTCACTGCTGCTTTAATTCAGTTGTACTAAAATCCTTTTAAGTGTATTTGACTAGAAAATGTTATTTGTTTTGAATCATTACAAAATGACCTGAACTTTGCTTCTCAAATTCAGTCATCTAAATTTTAAGGCACTAACATTTCTTACAGTAACCAGCACCTCTAAAGCTCACTAAATGTGCTTTCACACCTGCCCTGTTTGGTTCGGGACAATCAGAATTAAGTTCATTTGGTTCGTTTGGGCAGGTGTGAACACAGCAATCACACTCAGGTGCGCACCAAAACAACCGGACTGAGACCTTCTTGAAGAGGTGGTCTCAGTCCGGTTACAAACGAACTCTGGTGCGGTTCGTTTGTGGTGAAATGGTGTTCCGACCTGGATGTGAAGCAACTGCAGTCACGTGACACATTGTTTGGGTTAAACATGAGCATGTTACAGTCCTGGAGGATTATTAATGTGCACCTCCTCCTGTACTGCCTTAATATGCACATTCAGCACATCCAATGCATCAAAACATTGTTTTCTAGTTGGAGCCGCGCCTCGTTTTCAAACTGTATGCTTTGACTAAAATGAACAATGACAGCAATATAGTCCACGATGAGCAGCGCTAACATCAACCTGCGTAGTTGTCCCTCCATTGTGACATTAGAAAGTGTCACATTTATCTTGCAAGTGTACTCTTCTTCAACGTTTGCTTTACTTCCTGGATTTTTCCCACATGGAAATTCTGACCAATCAAGAGCAGCTTTCTCACACAAGGCAATTCTCGGTCTTCATTAATTCATCACAGTGATTTTTGGGTTCTTGGGAGGTCGACAAGCAAAACTCTAAACAACAATAGTGTGGATACTTTGAATTTAGAAGATCAGCAAAATTAACTTGCTGATCTAGACCAAAGATTAAGATTGATTTAGTTCTGTAGAGCCCTAATTTCTCATGGAGTGCACCAAAACTTTTGGCACATTACTCAAAAGCCAAGTTGAGTCTGTTTTACTTCTACTGCCCAAAAATATGAGGACAAACCTTTACCAGGGAAACAAAAGGTTCTTGTGCCTCTCAAGGTTTATCTGAGGAATAAGAGACATTTCTGCTGAGCCCGATTTGAGCTAAAATTCACTGCCAAGAACGTCTTAATCATCATCCACAAGCCGAAAATTTAAATGTCATTCATGAGCATTAAGTTAGATGAATGGCTTCAGGGCAGACTGAATGTTTCCCATCACGACAGCAACTTGGAACCGGAAAGGCATTTTAAATGTTTTTAGAGAGCTGCTGCTGCTGCTGCTGCTGATGATGATGATGAGCAGCTCCAGCTGAGAGAGCCAGCTCCATTTGGTGACTTTGACCTGTGGTGTTAAAAGGGTAATTAGATACGGCCATAAACAGACCCTCCTGGCATTTTGAGCCCGTCCAGCTCGAGGGGCAGATACACTTGGCCACTCCGTTGACGGCGGTGCATTCGCCTCCGTTCCAGCATCCCCCGTCGCACGTCACTGCAAAAACACAGACACAGATCACACCCATCAGTAGACATAGTTTTAACTGACCTGTCCTCAAGTGTTTACAGCAAATTTTTAGAGGCTTTATGAGGTAAAATTATCTAGAAATAATTATCTGTATGAAAAAGGGAAGGATTAAAGAACATTATTTGTTTGCTTTTTCCTGGCCTGTTATTTATGTGAAGATGCGATGTGAAGATAACTGCTGGATTAGTTTGACCCGACTCAATGTTTGGCCAAAAAACTAGAGACATTCAAAGATATTTCCTCTCAAATAATATCATAACCATATTTTAAAACCCCATTGTGTGTTATCTGAGTGACTCTATGAATGGAAACTCCACTACTGGTTGGATAAATCCCCAAAATTCACAGACAAGAAATACTGAGGACAGCTTTCTCAAGGATAGCTACAGAACAACCTTCATAGTGATAACATAAATCTGGGGTTTATTTATGATAGGACACAGTTAAGGTTGAGCCCCTGGAGAAATATTTACTGCATGAACTACGGCTGCAGTTTTGTTCCTGGGAAAAATCTTGCTCTTCGACTCTCTGACTGAAGGTTAGTGTGTGTCTGGTAAAACAGAAACCGCTGTGTGTTGGACTGAGATGATATATTTCTACTGTATCACATGGAAGAGCAGTTACTGCAGGACGGATTCAGATGAATGGACGCATGAAGACTGATGTCCACGCTGACTTATAAAGCAGACGGCTTTCAGACTCCTCCAGATCACACAACCCCTGTCAGCAACTTCACAGCAACCGCTGGACCAACCAGATGTTTAGTTTACATAATCACATCACGGAAACCCTGCTTACCTTTGTGACAGTATCTCCCTCCATATCCTGGAAGACATCTGCATTTTCCAGGGCGAAGACACGTCCCTCCATTCTTACATTTGGGGTAACAGTTGGCTGCAGTCACACGAGAACAAACAAGATTTTAACACAAGCCTCTCAAAGTTTCAGTCATCTTTATTTTTGCTTTAAGTATTGTTAAAGTAAGTAGCAAATTAGTTATTAAGATGAGGAATATGCTCAATAAACAAGATTCTTTCCCCCTCAAACATCTGAAAAGGACTCTTATTTGCAAAGACTTGACTCTTTTTATGTATGATTGTTATTTAATAGGGGAGATATCTTTTTAAGTTCTTTATAATTTGGCTTCTAACCTCTCCTGCACAATGTTTAACTTTTAATTCCCTCTTCCTGTAATTTCTACACATGTATGTGCAAATAAACTGAACTAAAATCAAGGCAGGTCATTTTTTCTGCATAATTTCTGCAGTAAACTGATGCAACTTACATGAAACCTGCTTTAAATCACATATAGTGGTTTGTTTTTCTTTGTATATGCAGATGTTTGTCTTACCACAGGTAAATGCATTCAAATGCATGACAGCAATCGCTTTTTATCATCCATAAATATCTATAAGCATTAGTTCTTCCACGTTAAGCTGTAACATTTAAATGCACATGAATATAAAGGTGTATAAAAGGTGTGTAACATCACCATACTGGCAGGTCTCCCCTTCATATCCCTTGGAGCAGAAGCATGTGTTGTTGCGGATGCAGACCCCTCCGTGTCTGCACAGCGGCTCACACGTCGCTTTGGGGTCAAAAACGAACCCGACCGCGACTCCCCGGGGCGCGTCCGAGCCCGCGGAGCAGAGAGCGACAAGGGAGGCCAAGAGGACCGTCAAACCGAGACCCACAAAAGCCATAGTTGGAGTTTATCTCCGGGAGAGGACGGAGCGAGACAGAAGGTGGAAGGAGATGGAGGAGAGAGTGTCGAGACGTCCCCACGTCGCCCCCGCTGCTACACACAGGGAGCCCAGGTTAGTCCCGGGGCCGGGGGGAGCGGCCGGGGCGGGGCGGGGAGGCTGTCGGTGAAGGGGGCTGGCTGATGTGGAGAGGTTGAGTGTGTGTTGAAAGTGGCCACACACACACTTTAATATAAGTTTTAAGAAAGTTATACAGTAAACAATTAGGCGATAAACCGAGCACATAACTTTAAAACCGTTTTCTCGAAGCTTAAAGTGACGTCACTAACGGTTGACGAACGTTAGCCTTTTAGCTAACTAGCTAACGACGTTGGTTACGATGCTAGCGTTAGCAGCTACAAGCTAACAGGCAAAACAGGTAAAAGGATGCTACAAAGCCAAACGAGGCTTCTTCAGTGTGGCTTTAAAGGTAACTGAGTATTTATTTTTGTAGCTCTTAATGAGAATTTCTTTTTAATTTTGACATGGCCTCAAAACATGTAGCGTAGCTTACACACATAACAATTCACATAAAGATGGAAGTAAACATACAACGTGAGGCTTCAAAGTTAAAACAAGGATAACAAATTAGACTAAAAGGAAAATTAAGAGCTTTTATTGTCCACGCTTTTTCTCTCAGATATAACTGAGCTTAAATTCATTATCCCTTTATCCCAATACTTATCTTATTTTACAACATCAAAATGTGATTTTCACCATTTTCTCATCCTTCTTAAATTCAGCTCTTTAGATATAAACTTCCTCTTGTCTCAGCCTGATCCTTATTAAAGATCTTAAACACTTATTCTCCTCTCACTGCAGAAATCTATATTTGTCTGAAATAATCAGCACCTGAGGTAACATTAAAACACAAAACAAATCTTGATCGGCTGATAAATGTGCCTGCACAATTTCAGAAATTTGTCTTCTGTGATCAACTTTTTAATGTATATACGCTGATCAGCCATAATATTAAAACCACTGACAGGTGAAGTGAACAACATTGATCATCTTGTTACAGTGCAATGCTCTGCAATGGCAGTGCTCTCCCAGCAGGACAATGTACCATGCCACACCACAAAAACTGCTCAGGAATAGCATTTAGCATTTTCCTAATAGAATTAGGAACGTGACAAAGAGCTCAAGGCGTCGACCTGACAACCAAATTCGCCAGATCCCAATCTGATCAAACATCTGTGGATGTACTGTTACCTCACCTCACAACCCACAGAAATCAAAAGATCTGAAGCTAACACCCTAGTGCCAGACACTATAGGACACCACCAGAGGTCCTGTGTTGATGCCTTAACCAAAGATACTGTATTATAACAAGATGGCCCACCTACAATATACCCCCATTGTATGAAATGGTATACATTTCCGGTCTCCTAAGTAGGCGTTGTCCCCCGTAGCCCAATCAAAGACGATGGAGAACCGCCAATCAAAGACGAGTATCCCCAACCTCGCTTGGTTATCGTAGATTAGCTGGGCTAACCGTTAGCGGTGTCTGTAATGGGTAATAACTCATTAAACGGTCCGTGAAAAAAATATTTTTTCCAGCGGATATCTTAGTTACAACATGATTGAGCTAGCAAAGCAGTTTTGTGTTGCTATGTGTGGTATTTATTCAGTTTTGGGAAATCACGATGTCTAGAAAGCATCAGTGGCTGCAGCTGACAGGGACAGCTAACACTAGCAGCTAAGCTAACATCAGGACGTCATCTGTTAAAAGCCTCCCGTTGTCGGATACGACATGAAACTACTCCAGTTAGCTCAATCATGTTGTAACAAAGACATCCGCTGGAAGAAAAATTTTTTTTTAATCCAGTATCTTTGGTGAAACTGCACTGATTTCAGCACGAGAGAGGAGCTATCTGTTGCCAGATCTCACGAGAGTGTGTTGTTGAGACAGAGACAGGTCTTGAACAAAGTAAATTTTCTCCTGATTTGTCCATCTGAAATTTGCCATTGTGGTGTCGGAATGTTCTGAAGATATGTGGCTTGCGATAAATGGGTCCAATATCTGCTTCCGTGACTATGGGGCGAAAGAATCGGCCATAATCTGTAATCACGTTCATTTCTCCCACTGAAGTCAATGGACTCAGTACCTGCTGTTAGTCTCCTAAAGGGGCGTGGTGGTCGCGAACCCCACGTGACACTGATACAGGAAACTGACTCGCAGTGGACCGTCTTGGTTTATCCACCGTCTTTGCCTTAACTAGGGATAGACCGATATGGATTTTTTAGGGCCGATGCCGATACTGATTTTTTTCCATCACCCTTAGCCGATGACCGATTATGGACTGCCGATTTTCTTGAACCGATATTTGGAGCCGATACTGCTTTTGCTCCCTCAATTTACATCAAAAAAAATGACACAATGATAACAAATATTACAGGTCTCAAGTTTAAAATAAGAAACTTTTATTGAACAGTAAAAAATACTAAAACAAGATGGAAAGTTCAGGTAGAACAGGTAGAATATTATTATTATTATTATTATTATTATACATTCAAATAAAAAAAAGAGTTCAGTGCTCTTAAATCTTCCAGTAATATCTTTATAAAATAAACAAATATTTAAGCTGAAGCATAAATAAAACAACAACTACTGTACAAGTAGGATACAACAGCTTTGTTCAACTTAACCACATACTTTCAAATGAAAAAAAGTGCTAGGGAAAAATAAATCCACGAACCCACGCGCGTATCGGCCGATGCCGATACAAGTAAAAAAACTCAAATATCGGCCTGATATATCGGCCGGCCGATGTATCGGTCTATCCTTAGCCTTAACAGGTCAGAGCTAAATCCAGTCGAAGGAGCACCCACTGTGGATTGGGGGTACCTCTGCGGTACTAGCACGTCCCTCAAATGTCCAATCAGATTGGAATCTGGGGTGTTTGGAGGCCAGGTTGCTGCCTTGAGCTCTTTGTCCCATTCCTTGGGTCATTCCTGAGCAGCTTTTGTGGTGTGGCACGATGTCCTGCGGGAGGCCACAGCCAGCAATAAGTGCCATTGCCATGAGGGGGTTTATTTTGTCTGCAACGGTGTTCAGGTGGGTGGAACACGTCAACCATTTACATACTTCTATTTCATACTCTTATTCTTACTTATTATAAGTCTCTATTCTTTACATCAGAGCAACTAACAAATCACAATTTCCCCTCTGGGATCAATAAAGTGTTTCTGATTTCTGGTACTGAAGTCTCAACTTTGTATTTGATCTGTTCTCAGAGTTGAGAAACCTCTGAGAAGCCTAAGAGCACAGCAAAAGAACTCCTGCTGAATTATCTAATTTATTTTTTTGCTCCTTGTCTCCTGAGGGTGGTTTAGGAGAAACAGTTCACAATTTGGTTATCTCAAAATAAGAAGCAGACTTATTTCTCATGAGACAAAGAAAAGACTATTGTGAGCAGCAAAAATTTTCCCATGGGGAAGTTCGACAAAGATAGGTGAGGAAAAAAAAAACACCAAAAAACATAGAACTATTAAGCACATAGAAGTAGGTGGAAATAATTGTGTAACATTGGCAAGTGTTCTTTAAATTGTAAATGAATGAATGAAGTAGCCAGTTGCCCTCATTGACCCTGCCTAAAAAATAAGCAGGATTGTAAGCTTTATCAAGATACCTTTGGCCAAACGTGTAGTAAAAGTAATATAGGGCAATAGTAATCAAATCATGCTCATCAGCCACCCAAACCTGACCCAGCTTTGGTAGGAGAGACTGATAGAGAGGGGGAAGAGAGGGTGGAGGGTGGACTATTGCACTAAGCTGCATCACTAGATGCAAAGCAAGCTCTTTACTGCAGTTGCCAGCCGCAAATAAACGTCTGCAGTTCATCCCACCTGTTACTTTTCCTCATTGGACTGCCAAATTATTTGCTTCAAGTGGGGGGCAATTGCTTTGCAGAGGACACCTCATTTGTGTCTGACACTGCCCCCTCCTTTAAAGTTCCTCCACCAGTTTAGTGGTAAAAAACAGATTACTTTGGAACTGTGTATCCCTATAAAACATTATTTATGGCATCGTTTTTGTTATCCAGAGAAACAGGGACACTGTTTCTTGAAGGATGTATTGCTTTTGAATTTTTTAATGCTGTGTGCTGCTTAGATTAAATTTAATTCACTTCTTTTGTATTAGAATGATGGCAGAAATCTCAGAGGCAGATCTGTGCTAATTAAACCAAAATTCTCTTCATGGCTAGATAACACTAGACATAAATGAGAAAACAAGCAATCTTGTAATTTGGTTGAAATAAGTGCTGAGTCTGTCTGCTGTCTCCTTGTACAAAGGTTTTTATTTTTCATTATGTGAACATGAACAGTCATAATGTTGTTCATCTCCAGTAGGTATAGCGTAGTGCTTGTTACAGCCACTGGAGAAAAGTTTCAGTGTGGAGCCACCTAGCTTATTATTTTCAGAAAGCAGGACTTGTAGAACACATGTGGAAAAGCCATTTCCTTTTACCTGGTGAGAGGAAGTGCTGAGTCTATATGGAGTATCGGGGGAGGGGGGTAGGTTCAGCTGTAATGGCAATAACACAACCAAATCAATAACGGATGTGGCCGTCCTCTCTGCTGGGCCTCTGTGCAGAGAAACCTACTGACCGAGAGCTCACAGGAAGGTAGCTTTCCAGATGATTATCTGCTCCTTCTCAAAAATTCACTCTGCTATTTTCCCATAAAAAGTCAGTAGTCCTCGACTCTTCGCACGTCATAACTCACGCTCTCAAGCAGGACATTGATCATCCTGCTGCTTATCCTGCTGCAAGTCACTCTGAAAGCAGAGGACTCAGACAAAGCTTTGAAATTCACAGTAATTCTCATTTTCCTGACAGCTTGACCTTAAGTAGTTCTACTTTGTTAGATACAAACACACTGGGTGGTGAGGCTGAATTAGTGAAGCTTATGGTCACCTTATTATTTGAACATTTACCTGTATTATTTGCACAGCGATAGCCCATTGTGATATATTTCTTAATGTACTGTACTTGATATACTCATTAGCAAAAGTCAAGGGTCAGCTGGCATAAATCCCAGCATGTAGTGTAAGGCAGGGAGACACTATGATCACCAGTCCATTATTATATGGCTTAGATATGAACAATTTTAAAATCAAAGAAGAGAAAAATTAAAACACAAGAAACAATGAAAAACAGTATATGTTGACGAAAGCTGTATATAATTGACAAATACTTGCATTTTTGAAATTAATTCATTTCTATAACTGGAATTAAAGGTGTTTTATGCGACATTCAGAGCATTAACACAGCAGCAATCCACTATTTGTGATGTAAAGGTATAGTGGAGTAATGGCGTCCTGAGCAGAGAATGAAGTCAGCCCTCTCTGTGTGTCAGTATGTTTACATGACATTTGAGAAAATCGATTTATTGTGTTAGTCTGACTAAAAACTTACTTTTAAAACACATGTAAAAATGTACGTCCGCCTGAAATCGTACTAAATCAAATTTCGGACTAACACACCCAGATAATGTGCTTGGGAGTCGCATTACTCCTGTATGTATATAGTCAGTTCCAAACTGCCTGGGTTGCTCTGTGCATGCTCCACAGTTTCTGCTTTGGCCAAAAGTCGAACAGCATTGAATGTTTAACAGAAGGAGAAGCCAGAAACAACATGGCAAAATCTACATCCAGAGGGGTGCATTTTTGGACAGACGAAATGTTCAGAGCTGTAAAGTTGTTCACCAGTTTGCCGCCAGCTAACCGTAGCCAAATAGTTTATCAATTGTTGGTCTGTGGCATAATAGGCCAGCCGGAAAAGCTATAGCCATAGCTCGACTTAACTGTGCGTGTAAACTTAGTGTGTGCTGTAATTTTGTTGTGGTAAGCTGATCCGGCCATATGTGCATGTTAGTGAGTGTGTCCCACTCAAGTTTATTTATTTGTGGTGCACAATGTCAGCATTTGCCGCCACAATTTTGATTATATGATTCTCTGAGCACAGACGGAGCAGCAGAGCGCCAAGCGCAGTGAAAGAGAAACTTAACCGTTCGTTAATTCATATAGTTTTAGTGTGTTGTCTATTGTCTGTCCAAACTACATTAGATGAAACTGTCTGCGATCTCATGGAAACAGTTCACCCTGCAGTTCAGTGCTGAGTCTAACCAGCAAATGGAAGTTTGCTTTCACTCATCTCTGCTGCTGCTGCTCCTATAATCCATTGATCTGATCAGTCTGACCACATACTGATTGAGAGGATGTCTTTTGTCTGATGATCAAACAATTTGCTTCTCAGTTCTCAAGCACGTCCTTCTCGAGTTCCACCTGTGCTGCATTCACAGACCAACTAAAACCTCTGAATTCAGAGGCACATTAAACCACTCCCCCTGCCATTAGCTACCAGCACACATAGGATTTATTTCTGTGGGAAATGCTGCCACTGGCTAGCTACTCCGAGCAGCTCCTATACAAGGGTTAGCGCTAATATTAGGATGGTGGCGTCGCAGCAGCGGAGTGCCTACCTCCTGATTACCCCCTGCCATTGTTTAGTATTGTTTATGGGGTTAGCATTATTAGCTGCAAGTCGTGCGCTCTCAGGCCACCTCTATGTTGTGTCCAGACAACTCATACAGTCTGAATTTTTGCACGGAGCCCCCTAAGTCCTGAAGGTTATGGGGACTCTGTCGAAGATTAAACTTGATTAGCTGAGTTCTCTCCATTATATGGTGGCTGTGTGCATCTAAAGTCGTTAGATATGCATATGAATTTATAGTCAATTATTTTGTGCGCACAAGATTAAAAAATTTGTCATACAAAACAGATCTGTTTGTATTACACCAGCCGATATTCAATTTTTACACAATAAACAAATCTGTTTGGTAATGTACCCTGATGCCAACATATCCCTGATAAGATAATATTGGCTCACTAATATACTGGCTATGATTTGATCAAAACAAATTAACATATCTCTCAAACAGAAAATTGATTTAAAGAAACTGATAGTGCTTACTGGTTGTGTACATGTGTGTTTTTTGGCCACATGTGTCCCAGTGAAGCTCAGGTCCAAACCACTGACCTGGATCTCAGAGAGGAAATGAACTGGTTTTTAAATGAGCGCAACAGATGTGAGCATACCGAGATACACTGGAGACATCGTGTGCTTCTGACTACAGCAAGGAGTATATGAGAGCCTGCACTGAGTGACAGGTTCGTTCACATGCAGCCAGAAAGGTGTAGTGAAAGAAGATCTTCATACTTTATACAAGTAAAACAAGAAAGCAAGAAGCAGCTTTATTTAGTAGTGATTTGGGTTTTTTTCTGGGTACTCACTGTACTCTACATATCCTCAGGTAGTAGTGGATTCTCCCCCACCACATAAGTGGAGTGATGCTACTCTAAAACATTTTCATGCCCTCTAGTGGTGGGACCAGTGGGTGCTGTTGTTGGTCATTCAGATGGTCTAACTATTCATTCAACAGTTTGGTTAAGAGCACGGCTATCGGTGCTCCAAAGAATTAACTGTTTTTGGTTTTATGTCATTTATGGCGTTTTCTCTCGTGTCACCCTCAGGAGAAATTTCCATTGTAGCTCTTCTACTGATATCTTAAGGCTTTAAGAACACAAGGAGTGTCAGGTTGTTGTCTGTTGAGTCTGCCTAACATGAATATTAAAGTTCCTACTCTAATGGCTTCCCTATAACAATGACAAACGCATTTTGCTGCATGTGGAGACAGTAAATTAAACTGTAATCAGCCGACACTGTTTGGTAGTGATCAACAGTAAAAAATAATCAAAAATCACTAGTTTCGACTTCTCAAGCGTGGATATCTGATATCTATTTTTTGTTTTCTATTATCATAAACAGAATATCTGGATTTATGACATGTTGGTCGGGCAAGATAAGACGTTTGAAGATGTTTTCTTTGGGTCCATGAAACTGAGGGATTTTTTTTTTGTGCTATTTTTTTACATTTTAACGCTGATTTTTTTTCTATCAATCATTGAACCAATAATCTAATAATACTTACTTGCAGCTGTACAATAAACAAATATCAGAATTGGTGATCATGTTCATATTCCTCTAAATTAACTGTGATTAATCCTGTAAACAAATTTTTTGGTGTTCGTCTCTCCATCATTTGATACTATTTGTGGTGTAACACTTCTGAGTTGTCTGTCTGTCCATCTGTCCTGTTCTTGTGAATGCGATACCTCAAGAATGCCTTGAGGGAATTTCTTCAAATTTGGCACAAACGTCCGGTTAGACTCAAGGATGAATTAATTATAGTGGTCAAAGTCAAGGTCACTGTGATATTACAAGATGTGTTTGGCCTCAACTCGAGAATTTATATGCTAATTATGACAGGATTTCACCATGATGAGTTGGTGACATTTCGTATCCAAAAGTTCAAAGGTTACCTTCACTGTGACATCATAATGTTCTGCAAAAACACCTTCTTGCATATAACAGAAGGGGAGACATTTGGTCAGATACGGAATTGATGACTCTAGTCCTGAAACCTTAAAACTGTGCTGATTGTTTAGGTCTTCTGTGCTTCCGGCTTGAAGATGTGTGTGCAAAGTTTCTTTGCAGCAACGTGCATTTTTGAAGCATTGTTAACTGTCCTGACTACATGTGAGTCTGGACAGACATGGGTGTAAACTGTAACCACAACTTGACTGGTTCATGGAGGCACGCAACCACGAGGTGTTAATTCTGGTTTCACAATAAAAGTCATTGTGCTAATGGAGCTCAGACATAAGATTTTGCAGGTTGTCTAGCATTAAGCTGGTGGTGGTGTCAGTTGAAGTATCTCATAAACATGACTTTAATTAGAGAATAGTGAAATAATGGTTGCAACAGTGATCTGAGTGATACTGTAGTTTAGCAGACCGCTCAGCACCACCCAGTGTGTAAAGAGAATACTACAAGCACACCCAAGAAAACTTTCAAAATAAGTCATGATTTTATTTTCAGTTTCATGCATGAAAAACACAAAACCATTGAGAAGAGGCAGTGACAGAGACGTAGTCACATCTACACTGTCATCGAATATCAAGAAGGGCTGGATCTAGGGATACAGTTTCTCAGGATGACTGTGTAGAAATTGTAAAATTTGCATATTGACGTTTTATTGTACCTGTACGTATGAATTAGGATCAGAAACTTTTAAATCATTAATAAGTAATTCATAATTTTTATCTTCTGTCAGACCAAAGTCGTTACATGATCTGTTTGAAAAGCCAATCCAAAATGACAGCAGGTAACAAAAATTACAATATCATAATAATTTCAAAATCCAAGAATAGCAGTCAACTCATGATACAAATTATAAATGCAGAGTGGATTAAAAACAGCAAACAGGTTATTGCAGGTGACACCATACCCCACAAAAAAAGGACAAATTAATTAAAAGAGAAGGAAGTTGCTCCCAATGCAGAAATTATTTTTGATATAGCATGTTTTAAAGCAAGCCAGAAAGTACAAATTATACATTTACACAATTCTTATTTTATAGCCCGATGTAACACTTCCCACATTTGCTTTGAAATAAAAAATATTATCCCTTTAACAAAGTTATTTTGTCACCCTTCACAGTAGTCACATTTGCTTTTAACGCAATCGGGTCAATGACAGCGAAACAGAAGAAAAGACTTGTACTATTTTCACTCAAGCTAAAAATAAAAAATCCTGCCAAAAAAACCCCAAAACAAATTACATAAGACAATGGGTCATCTATATTGCACTACACATAATCAATTATTCTTGTTAAACCAAAAAAGAGAAAGGAAAGAGGTGGTCAAGAACAGTTCAGTGGTTTTCACTGTGTCAAAAAAAAACAACTCTTCTTGAATCTTAGTTGTTGGTTTTTGTATTTTGATTTAGAGTGGTGTGGAGTAGAAGGGGCACTCGTAACAACATTCTTATGCCGAGTACACACTACATGATATCAGCCTGATTATAGCCCGACACAATTTCGTACGGTGTTGGCTCAGATCATGAACAACAACAAGTGTCATACATGATAATCCATCGTTTCATCTCATGTAGTGTGACAACCGACTCAGCGTCTGGGACACCTCAAGACGTTCCGACATAAAATCTGGCATGTTTGCGTTTCTTTTTGTAGTTCACGACTGCTCCCGTCACAGCTGTCACTTTGACCAATAGGAACACAGAGTGATCTGCTGCCGTAGACAAGTGTACGACAACAACACTCAGCCTTTTTGATATTTCCTCTAGTGACGTTATCACACAGAGTAAAAACAGGAAAAATGATGGCGTGAAAACAGCAGAGGCACTTTATCACCCCCCTGAGTACTGCCATTAGCATCAAGCTAGCAAAGAATGTTATTTTTTCATAATGGAGACGAATATAAAGTAAGTACTAAAATTATAAAGTAGTGGCTTTTACCCACCACAACTGCAGAGGGTACCAGCTTCATTTGAAACAGACTACCATCATGAACGAGCCATTATTCCTCGTTCATGTAGTTAATGCATTGCGCCAACTCAACACTTCCTGTATCTGTTTCAAATTAAAAGCACCTTATAACTTCGGTTAAGAGAATCCCTTAATTTTCTAAAAAAGGCTTTTATTGTGAAACATTTGTCGAACTTGTTGTGGAGGATTCAGTGACTTGCATGTTTTCATGCAGTACTTCAAATGTAGCTCCTGACATCTGGCGGTGCTTTCTATGTTACTACAATAATGTTTCAGCTGGCACATGAACAGCCACAGTGACTGAATCAATAGTGATAATGATAAAAATGGGACAAAAATAACCCTGTGACATCACACGTCGTGAAAGACGACCAAGGATAATTGGTGTGGACCATCATGTAGTCTGTCATGTCTGTTGGCCAAGTCACACCACGATTTAATGATTCCACAATTGCGTAATCTGACATAGTGACTGTCGGAACAGACAAAAATGTTGTGTAGTGTGAACCCGGCATTGTTACTATCTGTAGTTAAGGGTCAGGTTAAAGTACATCATATCTGAAACTACTGCTTCCAGTGATGTAGTTGTTGAGGAGTAACAGTGTAAACATGATGGGAATGTCTACCATTATGTGAATATTAAATTATACTTGTCTGTTTTGTTGGCACCAAAAATGACAACAAACCTCGAGGCAAATCCTGCAGAGTTCTGGCTGTGTTTGTCTGCTTGCACCAGGCTGTTTGACAAGTAACCAACCACAGAGAGCTCTTCTTATCACGAACGCTGATGTTAAAAGGAAGAAAGTGGTTGGGAATTTAAGAATGGATGAGCCACTGACTAGTAAGGAAAAGTGATGTCCCTGTCCATTAAGTTGTCACCAAGATTTCCCAGCCCAATTTTCTCTGTGAGACCCTCAGTCACAGCAGTATTTGACGCCTGGGCTTCTTTTGCTTCCTTTACTGGTAGACCTGCACATGCCCATGCAAGGAGGTGGTGTTCCCCCCACAGTCCACATACTGGTACATCTCCTGGGAGACCTGCTCCGCGTGGCCGAAGTACGACGTGGTAACCGTCACCCTGAAAAATAACCACAGAGTCAACTGCTGTACACGAGACAACAAGATAAGAAAAGCACAGGAAGACTTTCAGTACTAAATTAAGCAACGGTGTGGAAAATGTGGATGTGAAAGTACCCTTCTTTAACAGGTTGAGATTTGAGTTTCAGTAGGTTATAAATATTTCTCTGGGGAAGAACTTTTTGTTTGACCTGAATCTAAATGAGTAGATCCCCAAAACCACAGATAATGTATGTGATAATGTGATAATCAGTACAGCATACAACACCATCTGTCCTTCGACCTTTGATTAACCTTAAAATTTCACCTTGTATACAAGAAACTAAATCCCCAAACCACCTTTTCTCAGTTGAAAACCAACATATATGGGTATTTAGGAGTGTTGCTGTTTAATTCAGGTTCAAAACCTTGACATTTGAGTGCAAAGTGTTTGAATTGTACATTTTATGTTGTAAATATGCAGTGACTGCCTTCCACAGGTTGAAACCTGACTATTGCAGTTGTATTTTGCTACTGGCTGATGTGGTGCCAAGTGACATATATGGAAACAGCTCACTTCACCAACTGACAGCCCCTGTTCCCGCCCCCTCTATAAAACCAACATCTCCAACTCAACCAGAAGACTGTCAGTTACCATAAAACTTCAATTATAGCCTGGGCTATTTTTTTTGTTGCTTAAACCTGCATATATTTGGGACAGGTGTCTATATGTGATAGGCTTTGACACTATTCACAACTAGGATTAATGTTTATTAAAAGCCCTTTGGATTCGTTTGATTTGTGGACCCTTACAGATTACAGGAATATCGACATAAATGGATACAGTCTTCTGTCTTATTGTGGATGATGTTTGTGAGCGTAGTATGGCCAGTTTGAGTTTCCTTGTTAACTAGTGATAGTCCCCCCTTCGGACAGGTTTTTAAGTATGTAAAAGCTACGATCAATACTTTGTTAAACATGGTATTCCCACATAAAAAACTCTGAGAGGTGGCTGGAAGCAGATCTACTGCTCATTAAGAAATACTGGATCTGGCCTCTGCCCTGCCCACCACAGCTGCTTGTGCTAGCTTTCCTTTTTGCTTTCCTCAGTGCTGGCACAATGCTCAAACAAAGTGGGTATAGGTCTGGCTATGGGAGACCAGCGCTAGGTTGACCAGCGAAAGAACAGATGCATCATGATGGCTAACATTAGCGTTAGAGGACACATCGGAGAGATTGAGCCATGCAGTGTGTCCACATTGTCACACTGTGTTTTGGCAAAAATTTCTGCAAAGTTTGCAGAAATATGCTATATATTCTGTCTGACTGAGATTTTATACTGTATGTAATAAGTCCACTATGTGCTTATGTTTTCAGTTTTCTTTGCAGGCATCTGCATGAAAGAGATTGGCATTCACGCTCGTGGTGTACCTAATCGAGTTTACGTTTGAATCTCAGATTTGTACATAGTGCACAGATATTGTCCCCTCAGTAGAGAAATGTGAAAACAACTTTCTAGTGACAAACTTTGCACAGACACAAGTCAGTATAACCAAGGTCAGGCACTTTAGGGGACACAAACAGGAGAAAAACACATTTTTAAGGTACGTAGTGTACAAGAATGCATTGTTCAGCAAGAACAATAATTAGTAAAATAATTATTGACTTAATTATTATTCTTATTCTTATGCATATTTATGGTATATCTGTGTTGCTTTTTGTTTTCCCGGTAAAACCAGCTGTTTGCCTCGTCCTCCCAAGATATCTAGACCCAAACAAAAGCAGGTTTTTTTTAGGGATAAACACATCTTCTATTGTTAAATCCATCACACTGAAGCCTCACAACTGGTCTTTAGGGCATTCTGTACTAGATATAAAGCTCTATTGCAAGAGTAGGCGTTGCAGTGTCAGTGGGTTTTTATTTATTTATTTATTTTTTCCCATTTTCACTGGGACTCAGTCTACTGTTACTTGGCCAGAAAGCTGTTCTTTGGCTTTGACCACTGAGGATTAAGTCTGCTAATGAAGATTATTTCTGCCTTGGAGAAACGTTTGCTTTGCTAAATGTACAATCTGTTTGATTGTCAGTGGTGACGTGTAAATGAGCAAGGCACCCAAAAGCCCGTGAGTCTCCTGTTGGACTGTGTTGTTTCTGGGCAGCTCTTCAGTATGTGTGTGGGTGTTGAGGTAGGTGTGGATGTATGAGAGGATAAAAACCACAACAGATAATGACAGTTTATCACATACAAGCCATACTTACTGCATCATGACCACTATGTTGTGAACTTTAATGGTCGGCAAGGTGCAGTAGTCACTGTAAGAAAAGAGGTGGTTTGTGATTTAAAATGATCCAAGTGTAAAAAGTACATTATTAAAACGTGTAGAAAGATACTTACAACATGTAACTCATCTCATCAGCAATGGTGGTGGGAACTGTGTAGTCAATCTGCAATAAACACAATGTATAAAGCACTTGAAGAGAAAAACATTATACCATAACATATTACACATGTATGCTACTTACAACAAAAACTAATGGTCCTAAATTCAGTTTAATCAATGGCCTAAGAGCGAGTAGTGGCACCGAGATTTGTCATGTCACAAGACTTTAAGACAATGAGGCTTAAATGGTGCTTAAAACATTTGAAGTCTAGATTTCTGCAGAAACATAATTATTATTTTGAGCACATGACGAGCCTGTGAGTTGAGTTGGATGAGGTTTTTCTGTATTGTGACTGTGGGTGTAACAATGAGCTGTTGTGTAAGCTGTGCAAGCTGCAGTCTGAAGTAGTGAATCAGAGTTTCAGTCCATTTTCTGTCACTTATAAAAATGAATTGATTTTTTCATCAGTCGTGAATTTGTAAGAGCCCTATGAGTATAGCTTTCCTATGAGTGTGTGTGTACAGTAGAGTGTATTTCCACCTACCTGCCGTTCATCCAGAGGTATGATCACTGAGCTGTTGTTGAACTTGGCCTTGCCGATCACCGTCTTGGAGAACTGCACTTGTGCTGTGATGTTGGTCACAGATACAGTGTAGTAGTTGTTATTGGTGATGTTCAGAGTGCTCTGGATGGGAGAAGATGATAGGTGTGAGATTCTGGTAACAGAGAGCTTTATGAAAAGGGCCCCGATGTTAAAGATATACTACGCACGATTTTCCTGAAAGAACAATATATACAATCAGAAGTAATCCCTCTCAATCATCACTTACGACCCACTCTCAGTGTGTGGATGTGTATTTTTCTGCAGACTCTGACCTCTGCCTGTATTTTATTATTTTCTGTGTTCAGGATATGTATGGGCATGCGCTCAGGTGAGGTTGGGGCTGTATAAAAAGGCAGTAACCAAGTTTCAGACTTCAGCAGCAGGCATCCAAGAGACAGCGCCAAAAAAAGACCCAAAAACGAGTGAATCACTGGTTGACTTTTACTTTAACTTTCACCTGTGAGCATGCTCACAAACAGTAACTGGCAATCCTGCATAGTAAACCTTTAACTTTTTAGCATTTTAAACCTGCAGCAACCAATTTATGTTTACTTGGGAGCAAGTAAACTGGCAAACAGTTGTAGATTTACACGACAAGGATACATGAAGCAACATTATCGAGATTTTGGGTCAGATTTCTGGCAACCTGGTGGATTTAAATCCAATGTTCACTCCTCACCAACCTCCGAGGGAAGTATCTGTCTCTTTTGCTGCTAAATGTTCCACAGCTAGTTGCTAACTTTGTCTGTCTCCCATTGGGTGTTTACTGGAAATATACAGAGGGTTGTTAGAGCTTTTTTTGTTGAAAATAGTGAGATGCTAAAAACAGTACTGATAAGAGAGGTGAGAGTGAACCAAAACAGCAACTCTGTGGCTGAAAAACGAACATGATGAGCTGCAAGGTGGGATAAAGCTCTGTAGACTAGAGCTGAAGAAAAAATCAAGTGATAAATTTGTGTATTCATCACTACAAGTGGTCATGTGATCCATCGTTAATATAGAAATATTGATTACTGGTGCTTTAAAGTGTGATGTGTTGGATTTAGTGTCATCTAGCGGTGAGGTTGCAGATCTGAAACGTCTCCCGTGTGCCTTGCGTTTAAGAGAAATATAGACTATGGCGGTCGACGTAGAATCGTGAATGGCCCTATCTAGCGAGTGTTAGCTGCGGCTGCAGACACACTATAGTATAATAGATACAATCAGCTCATTCTAAGGTAATGAAAACACAACTATTCCTATTTTCAGGTGAATATAAACTAAAGCAAACATAGTTATTAATATTATATTCCATTTCTACCAATAGATGCCCCAAAATCCTAAACCAAGATCTATTAAGGTTTGGTCAAAAAGTTAAACACAAGCCAAAATATTAAACTGTCGTACAGGTTTTTTATTTTAAATCTGGAATATGCAGAAACAATCTTACTGTAATGTTGAGATAGACGATTCTCTTGTCCAGGTCGTAGGAGACGTAGGCGGACTTCACTCCCACATAGGAGACATCAATAGAGCGAGGGAATAGGAAGAAAACAGCCAGGCCGGACAGCAGCAGGCAAAGTGCAACTGATATCGTGACATACAGCTTTCTGCATGAGAAAGAAAGGAGAAGTGAGACCCTGAAAGCAGCTGAAGACTTCAAAGTCTGTCATGGTACTGTGTGTTCTTTGAGTTTCATCATCATGCAGAAAGCTATCGCAGCTCATTCACTGAGAAAGAGCACTGAGTGCAGACTTACGTCCTGCTCGGCCTCAGCCTTTGGTCGCTGTATGGAATCAGAGCCACGAGCTGATTCTCTTGACCTGTTGAATAATTCAAAGAACGGAAAAGAAAATCTGTGTCATTCTACTGTTTGATGGAGAAAGCAGCATGTTGTAAAATCTGCTCTGTGCAACACCACTGTACAACTCCTGAGAGGAATATCAAAAGGTTTTTCCCACTTGAAACTACAGATCATTTCTGTTGTAGATTGGTTTATTCTTAATGCAAACAAATGAATAAGTAATGGAGTATAAATTGTATGCACTGGTGAAATATGTCTTTGGCCATAATCGGCAACAAATATGTGTATAGAGTGTAATGACATGACAATTTTAACCGGATTCCTAATTTGTTACACTGGTGCAGCAGCAGGAAGAAAACAGATTGTTTGAGCTGTTGGACCTGTAAAAAGCCACACGTGTCCTGATCTATATCATACAAACTGCAGGAATTTAAGAGCATCAATCTTTTATTAACTATCTTTGACAAAACTTTAAAATATAAGTCTGGTGGATGTTTAATTGTTGTTGTTTTTTTAACATTAGCTAACTCTATCTCAGTAGCCTGGAAGAGCAGGCAATATGGTCTATTTATTTAGTCTTTCTCTTGATTTTTCTTGTACGTTATAAATTTGCTACATCTGTGATTTATGGATCTTTTTGTAGATATAAAAGTGTGAAACTTTTATTTATTTTGACTTTTGTAGTACAGTGGAAACCATGTAATAGTGATCAAAAAGCTTCAGACAGAGTCATTCCAAAACAAATGCTGTTTAAATATTTCACTACCATTTTTTCCACTAAAATTAGCATGTGTACGCAAGTTTTTTGAATGCAGTAAAAGCCGTGAAAATAGGCAGTAGACTGCTTTCCCACTGCCAGTAGACCAGAGCTGTGTATATGGTTCTGCAGTAGATAAGCCAGGTTAGTAAACAGTAGAAAGCTGTATGGACCCCAGTTAAACTCTTATGGTGGTTACGTATTCAGCCTCTCTCTCAAACTTGTTGACAACTAAAGTTTGAACGATGTTTGAGTGCTGCTTGGATGGAGACGGATGGTGTTTTGTGGTGGCGCCTCATTGCATCCTGCTGGCAAAGGGGCAAAAATTAGCACATTCACACAGGTGTCGAATTTTTATCACTGCCGATCAAAACCGATCAGAGTCATTTGTCCTGGCAGTGCGCGGGGGCTTTATAGTAATGGAGTAGTCTGCTTACAGTGTTTTGGGGGGGTCTTTTCATTTAGTGACAAAAAATTACAACTATAGTGACTGTTTTTTTTGTTTGTTTTTGCTCCAGTGATCCTTTCCAGCTGGATACCAGAGGCTGGTGCTGTGTGCACATTGAAATCAGTGACAAAAAGAAAGTAATTTTCAGTGAAAACCATAGCATCCTCAAAGCTCATGACAAACTGCCAATGACATGCAGCAGCGAAATTTGATGTAGCTCAGGCTACCATAGCCGGTGTGTGGTGAAAGCACCTGTGGTTGATGCCGCCCTCGTCAAAATGCCCACGTAATGAAACAGCTGTACTGTATTTTGAAACAGTCACTAAAATTCAGTAAACTGTGAAGCTGTCCATTTTGTTACTTTATATTCATGTAATAAATGTATAAATGCCAGATGGTCATCTGCATGAAGAATAAAGAAAAAGAAAAAGTTCAGTCATTATGATAATCTGCTTACAGCGATCAGTTTGACCCTGACAGATGTGATCACTAAAGAGGTTTCCACTGTATTATATTTGGAAATGTATGCACTGGCATTCTGGATCTGGCTCATATAAACTCTAGGTTTCTTACATGTATATATGAGCTGGACATATTTGAAAACTTCAGTCATTTTTACTGCAATGTGCACTTTAATATAACTTGAAGTGGGACTGAAATAGATCATCACAGGCCCTGTTATCCCTTCATGGTTGCCCCTTTTGCCACAATGAAATCCTAATACAGGTTTTCATGCTTGTACAGTTCAAACCTCATCTTGCCTGGAATACAAACATCATCTTTGTAACATCAGAGAGAGTGTTCTGGTCAACAGGAAGCTGCACTTGGAGACTTAAGATCATTTTGCTTGTAGACTACATTTGGTATAAAGCATCAACACACTGGCCTGGCTGGTAAACACCACCCTGCTTCTTGAGAATTTACTATCATGTAACAGGATCTCTGTATCAATGAGTCAGAAATAATCAATGTAACTTCATGCTTCAGTTTGAAGGTCGGTGTCTAGTGCAGCTGTTAAAAGCCCAGAAAACTCTCAGACTCACATAACATAGCATTTTCTGCCAAGGTTAGAACAATTTGGGTCATTTCACAAGGCATTTCAGCATTTTGTGTTTTTCTCCCGCCTTTTCTCACCAGTCAGAAGGTGTTTTGTGCTTTTAATGAGCAACACTTGATTCATAATGTGAAGACAGCTGTGTGGTTGTTTGCTCATATTGCCGGCACACCCAGTCACATGTGATCAACCCACACAGTCCTGGTGAAGCAGATTAGCAACGTTTTGGATGTGAACTCTTAAGAAATAAGACCCCTAAGGATGTATTTTTTTTCCTGAACTTGACGCGATTGCTGCTTAAGTCATGAATATTTAATTTTATTGAGAAATACTTTGATTTGAAATGTTTTCAGGAGTTTTAAGTGCACTGCTTTTCAAACAGACTTAAAATTCTCGGCTAAAAATAATGACTCAAAGGTTTATTACTAGAGCGTTTTACCGCGTGGTATTCTGCCAGTGCCCTGACATGTCGGGCATGTGACGCTGTCCCGTCCAGTGAACTCTACGTAGGGGAACTGTGAAACATCTCCGTTCTTTCCATCCTCCTCGCCGTCTCTGTACTCTCCAGAGGCCGTCAGCGCGTCCTGACTCTCGTCTTTGGGGTTGGCCAATTGAGAATGGAACTTGCCCATGGCTGCAGTTGTCTGTGCACAACACAAAAGACAGCATGAGCAAAGAGGAACTGCCGTGTTGGTGCAGCAGGATGTGCTGACTAACCACATGCCACACAGCCGCTTGAATGTGAAATTGGACCTGGACGGATTCCAGCAAACATTTTCCAGGAGAACAAATTTCAACTGGTGCAGTGTCTGTGAAGTAAAATCTCTTGTAGTACTTCAGAAATAATTCTGTTGTGACTTGGAGTGTGCTGCTTAGTAGAGACTAGAGTGTGACCTTTGCTTGATGTATATTTGTTTTCATTATTTTTATAATACTATCACTTTGTCCTAATATTTGTGTAGTACCCCTCTGAAATGATAAAAGCATCCCTATAGTTATTTATTCTTTCACTCAGTCACACTTTATATTACTTCGCATGTTCTCCAGGGTTGCTGCCTCATTGTTAGGTGACTTCTTGGTCATTAAGACCATAACTGCTGGAAAAATTGATTATTTTTCTGGAGAATGAGCTGATAAGTTATTAGCAAATACTGGAAATAGATAATCACATCTCTGGAATCATTAATAATATCCATAAATATGTTTAAGTCCTTTTAAGAACAAGGATTTAAGAGATCTTTCTGAATGATTATATTCATCTTAGGAGTGATTGGATATTTTTCCCGATTTCATTCATTCATTCATCTTCTAACCGCTTCATCCTCTTGAGGGTCGCGGGGAGGCTGGAGCCTATCCCAGCTGACATCGGGCGAGAGGCCTGGCACAGTTTTTGGACTGTGGGAGGAAGCCGGAGTGCCCGGAGAGAACCGCCCATTTTTCCCGATTTAATTTAACAAATGACTTTGTCAAAATGTGACTACCATCTGGGTTTATTTATTGAGTACAGACCTAATGTTCAAGGTTTTCATCAGAACAATTGTTATTTTCTAAATGTAGCTGCTGTACATTTTAAACAATTTTTTTATTGTAATAGAGTTACAGAATATAAATGTATGTCTAAATGACAGTTAATCACTGATAATTGTGAGTTAGGTATATCCCTGTGGTGGAAGAAGTCCTCAGATATTTTTAAAGAGGGAGCAATACCATACTTTTGAAAATATTACTCATAATATTAATATTACATACCAGCATGTAGGTATTATGAGCAAAATATCCACCAAGTATCAAACCTAAAAGTACTCCTAATGCTTAAAAGTGACCGCTGTGGGTGTTTTACTGTTTCAAATTGTATTACTGTATTCATATTACCAACACATTCAGGCGTAATTACCTGCCACTGTTGTTGTTGGTCGAGGTGGAGCTGATTTTTTTATATACAGTTGTGGAGTGAAAATTGTTTGACGTAAAAGGAAAAAAAAACCCAGATAAACTACAGTAGTTACACTCCACCACTGATATTTATACAGGTACATGTATTACATTACTGGATAATTATTATTGATACATTATCATATAATCAGAATTCTGTAGTTGCAGCTGGTGTAATAGCTGGATAATACTTTCTACACTTTTTGGCAGTTAAATGTGCATTGTATTGTTTATATGTCAAATCTTAATCTGCAAAGTAACAAAGTACAAAAATATCCCTCTGAATAACAGCAAGGTTGAAGTATTAAGCAACATAAAATGGCATTTGTGGAATGTAACTAAGTACATTTACTCAAGTACTTTATACTTATACTCCACTAGATTTGGAGGCAAATACTGTACTTTTTATTTCAATACATCTAGTTTTGACAGCTTGAGTTACTAGTTACTTTGCAGATTAAGATTATCGATACAAATATAAATAAAACTAATAAATAATCATTTATTATTATGGGTTAAGCTGTATGTAAAGTATATAAAATTAGCTCCAGCTGCAACATTGAAGTGATGTACACATGAATGCATGTAATTATACAGTAGAATAGAATAGAAAGACCTTTATTCAGCTGTCCAGCAGCTCATAATAGACAAAGTACAACCACACTTCCCCTCATCAACAACACCGTGGTATTAAAATAAAAATAAAATAAAATAAAATTGCCCATTCCACAGTCCAGTCCAGTTGTAGCTAATGTGATATGTGTGCGTATGTATATAATAGTAATAGTTCAGTAATTCAGCAATATATGTATGAAAATGAAATGAGTACTTTTACTTTCTTTACCTAAAGTATATTTTGATGCTAATATTTTTTTGACTGAAGGACTTTTAACTTATGAACCATTATTTTACAGTGTAGTATTGCTGATATAAGTATTTCTCCTCCACTGTAAAATGGAAACACTCAAGTAATGTACATGTACCACTGTTGTTTGAGTAGGTCTGTCCTAACGTGTGTCCTAGGTGATGTTGGTGAGAGTAATCAGGGAACACATTGTCCCGTCTCTGAGGCCACAGCAGATATAAGTGATATTGATAACGTTACATTGTGTAAGCATATTACAACCAGGAGACGGGCAGCATGTAAATAACGAGAGGTGACACCGACAGCCCGCAGCCTGTGTCTCAGAGCAGCATGACTGCTGTTTGTCCACATAACGTTTCTCTTTATCACAGGCCGCCATACTGCTGAACCGCTGAGCATCAGCCAAGAACACAACGTACCGGCCGGAGGAAAACAACCATAACGGCGTCATTCTGACAACCAACACTGATTTTTCTTGTGTAAATTATTATTTCAACACAGTCAGTTCAATATTATTTCATGTCGTCGCTTTATTCTGACATTTATTAACATATCGTAGGATTAACGGTGGCTCTGTAGGACAAACCGCGCTGCATTGAGACGTGCCTGTAACCGTTATATCATTCTACATACAGTAAACCAGGTGTTATTTCTCCGTTAGCTAACGTCTTACCTGTTTCTGTGTTTACTTGTTTACCATTCGTCGTATCGTCGCTGTTTGTTGTGGCTCAAGGTTCAACACACCGACGAGAGTGAAGCCGACGTCACGCCCCCCTCCGCTCCCCATTGGACAGGCTCGTGCTGTGCCAATATTATTGTCCCAGGATGGCGAAGGCATGTCCCGCCCCTCGCTCCATCTGATTGGCTAGTGTTTGTTGCCTTCGTTGGTTGTGATTGGTTAGGGTTAGGATGACTATCAGGGTAAGCCAATCAGGGGCAGAGTAAGGGAGAAGAGGGCGGGTCATGCCTTTGCCATCCTTGCTTTGTTTGGGCTGTGTGTGTTTCTACCCTGCGGAGCTTTTGACACAAATACAAATGGACTGTTGTAATGTTAGTGTAATGTGTGTTGTTGTGGAATTTACTGTCAGTGGTGAAAGAAGTATAATTGTTTTTACTCAAGTAAATAAACTGATACCACGTTATTACAGGGGAATCCAAATTTATCTGAATGGAAACCGGCTTAGATAATGTGAGAATATCTGGGGGCCAGCTGAGGCCTGTCCTATGAAATCAGTTCAACTTATCCAGGATATCTTCTCGTTTTCTGGTTTGACTCACCCTGACATTGGCCATCTGGAAAGACAGATAGATAGATAGATAGATAGATAGATAGATAGATAGATAGATAGTACACTATTGATCCCAAACTGGGAAATAATTGTGAAACAGCAGCAAGTAATCAAACAGTATATGGACAGTAATATACATCAGCAGACCAAAGCAGATCAAAATAAGATATATGACAATATAGAAATATAAAACATATACAAAAACAAGTAGTACTAATATTTAAAATATACAGGAATAAAATAAAAATAGCAAAATTGCAGCAGTAAAAAAAGTAGATTAATTTTATACACAACACAGTACACCATATAAATCTGGTTATCAACCTGAGAGGCCTGAACTACGAAGCCAGTTCAACTTACCCAGGATATCTTCGCCATATCTGGTTTGATTCCCCTAACATTAGCTGTCTGGATAATTGATACTACAAAGCTGGTTCAACAAGTTCAGTCAACGTTTTCCTATCCAGCCATGAGCGTGTTTATGTGAAAGAAGCAGGGGTGTTAATTATGAGTGACATCATCAGAACCATAAATGAAGTAGGCTGCTTCATATGATATGATATGAAACGGTAGCAAAAGTGTCTGCGATAAAGAAACAGAAAAATGTCAGTGGCATGGGATGTAAACGATAATCTATAATCTTAAAATGGAAAATCTAGAAACTCAGATCACATAGAAATAAGAACACTATTTTATCATTTAGCAAAAAAGTATTCAACTTTTTGTCACTCCTGAAGCAGCAGCCCTTGCTGTCAACTTCACACTGTTAGGTTACATTTCATTTGCTTGTTTACCTTCTGTTTATGAAAACACATTAGTTCCACCTGCATAGCTCCTACTTGGTGCATGTCTGAACTGCCATCATGAGGTGAATGGAAAATATGTCAAGGGATCTCCCTTGATTGACCAATATTTTATGGCAGGCCACAGATAGTGTACTTCAAAAGACAAGCCGCAGGCTGTTAAAATTCAGTCCGTAGGCCATAATTGGCTGCCAGGCTGGACCTAGGACATGCCCGCTCTATCACAAGTAAAAATCCTGCGCTGAAAAGGTTGCTTAAATAAAAATATTTTAAAAAAGAAACACTTAAGTATCAAAGCTAAAGGAAGCCCATGATCTGCTGTAGAGTATTATGTTAATATTCAGGTATAAACCGTTATATTATTAGGTTATTATTACTGATATCATTTAATCAACACTAAAGTATTGCAGATAGTTGTAGTGAGGCTAATTCTAGATATTTTTATACCTCCAATTTGTGCTTGAAGGTCGAGTGTGTAGGATTCAGGGACATCTATTGGCAGAAATCATAGAGTAATAATATTCATAACTATGTTGTTTCTACAGTAGCCCAGAATGGACAAATCAAACAGAGGTCACACTACAGGGCCACTACGAAGTCTGTCCTGTTTGCCACTGCATTTTTACACAGACCCAAACAATGGCGGCATCATTCCATTCCAGAGGTGTGACGGGTGTGACTCAACGGCGTCTTCCTCTAGTGTGACATAAAGCATACACATCAGCAGTGCTTCATAAACAATAACCATGGCATAACATAGTAATAACGATCATTTACTGTCCCTGTTATATGGCGGCTGATCTTGTCCCCTCCTTGAAGGGTAAGGTTTCTTCTGGGCCTCATTGTTTTCCCAATTTGCACACATTTTTGGCCGCTGTTCTTGTTCTTTGAGTTAGCTGCTAACTGCTGTCAGCTACTTGTTGAATATCTCAGCTACTTTATAAATCTAACACGTCTTAAAAAATGTTACATCTATGCCGCCCATGATCCCATCCTGCCGGCTGTCTCTTTTATGTAAACATCATTTTGGTGTTGTCACTACCTCCGATGTCTGCTTAAAGGCGAGACAGCTCTGTCCCACCATTTCTTGATCGTACCTTTTATAAAGAACAGTGAGGCAGAATAACGGTGTGAAATTCCTGCCTTGACAAGACAGTCTAGAAGGGGCTGTTGGCTATAGGCAGGGCCATTCACATCTTTGCATCACCCCACATGGTTCTCCTACACACTTGGCACATGGGAGAAGTTTCAGATCTGCAACCTGGCTAGATGCCACTAAATCCTGCATACTGGACCTTTAAGTATTTCAGTAAAGGTACTTAAACGGTTACATTCCACCACAGAGTTTTATCAGTGCCAGTGGCAAAATCTGGAGTTAATAGCTTAAAAAAACAAACAGAAAATAAAGCTTTACTCTTTAGATAAGAATATCTACTTTTATACCGAAATCAAATTTAGAGGCTGATATCAATTCAATTACAAATTAACTTTTAAAGCAGCAAGAATTTTATTAACTGCAGAAACAAATCAAAATCTTTTCAGACAGTAGGTCATGATATTCATTACACTGTTAAAACTGCGTAGAGTCCAAAATTAGACCGGCAGCACAGTCCCATATAAAGTGAACCAGACAGGGTCCTTAATGTGAGATGACTGCAGTTCCTGGAAAATGTTGTCAGCTGACAGAAACATGTCAAGTAAGTTCCTGGTGAGCAAGTTGTGACACAGTCACCACCATTGTTGTTCTTAATCATCTAGAATTTATGACATTATTCCATTAAGACACTTAAAACAGATGTATCCCAGTGGAGCCAGCGTCTCAGAAGATGTAACAGATGGCAAGAGCTTTGATAATGAATAGAAACATGCACCCAGGAGACACTCACGCAGTATTTTAGTAATGCATATAACTTTTAATTTGTACTTTATTTTGTTTTGCCTTTACTGTTTTAAAGCTACAGTTGGTAACTTTTACGAAAAATACTTGCTGTCATTATATTCATAGAGCAGGTTATATAAAAATTTCATTCAAACAATTCTTTTCTACAACTACAAATAATTTCCACACTCTTACAAACTTGCATCTCTCCAGCAGAATTTCTGACAGCTTTAAGCAGTGATTTACAAGCACACACTCGCTGATCATCATGTGAAAAGCTCAACATCTCTCTATTTATGCTCTCAAAACCTTTGACACTACAAATAACTACTTGAGACAACTGTGGATTTGTCCCCAGGTTCACTGTAAACTCTGACTTATCGATTTTACTGTCAGAAGCAGAAAATAACTTTATTTCAGCCTGAATTTTCTAAATCTGCAGCATGTTTGTCTGGAGGTTTAAGCTCATGTCCTCTCACAGAGTCTGTGATTAAAACTGGACTTTCAGCTCTGTCTGAGAAAACTGATTTCAGACTGCTACATGCAACACTCACTGATAACTGAACCTCCTACCTGCCTGCCAAACAGTAAACAAACCATAAACCATCTCAAGACAGTCCGGATCTGAGCAAAGTCCTGCCGGATCAATAGATGAGAAGACCGTTGGCTGGCGGCTGCTTGGTCTGCTGTGGTTAACCTGCTAACAAGGGAAACATCATGGCACAGACTATTTACAGGAGTTTACAGCCTCTCATACCCCTCATGTGGCATTAGAAGATAATTGCATGCACAACCATTCTCTGCTTTGTAGTTCAAAACATTTTTACATTTCATAAAACAGTTTATCATTCACCTTCTTCTCTTGTCACATTTTGAAAGTCTGATGGTCCGCCACAAACACTTTCATCCCATCTTGTCTCGTTAACGATCTTTTATCAAAGATATATTTTTAGTCTGTCAACATCCTGTCTTTGTCATGGAAAAAAAAGATTGTTGACAAATGTTTTTCATCATAGTTTTCCTCACTGAAATTAAGACTGATTAAGGGTGTTTTCACACTTGGTCCTTTTCAGCCCTTTTAAATGGACTCAGAGCGGTGACTTAGCATTTTTTGCGCATATGTGAACACTCCAAGATGGTTTGACTTGGGTTCGCTTTAAGTCCGCGTGCGGTTCACTTAACCTGTGCCTTATGAGCACAAAGCACACCAGGGGTCCGTTTCACAAAGCAGGTTCAACAAACTCTGAGTCTAATTTTGAACTCTGAGTTGATCTACTCTGAGATAGGAAACTCTGAGTTTCCGGTTCCAGAACAGCTGATTTGAATCAGTTTAATCAACTCGGAGTAGTTTCACCTGGAGTTAAGCGCGTGCACCACAATTATAAAAAGCCAGCATCAATGGAGCCCCGATTCGACAAGTCACCATGGCAACGGGGAAGAGGAGGGCTGCGTTTTTCACCCCACTGGAATTAGAGATATTAATGCGGTCATACGGCGACTTTGAACATGTTTTCAGGAGGAAGTACAACACCGCTGCAGCTGCTGCTGAGAGAGGGAGACGGCGTGGGAGAACATTGCTGCTCAGGTCAATGCGTAAGTTTAAATGTAGTCCTTTGCAATCACAATAATATTACAGGGGAAAACTGCTTGAATGGTAGCCTATTAATTTATTTCATTTAGGTGCAATCCCGCGGGGGAGAAGCGCACTTGGCAGCAGCTTAGGATGAAGTATAAAAACATTGTTCAAACAGGTAAGACCTCGGCATAATCTCATGGGGGTACCTCATTTTGATCATGTTTTACATTGTAAAGTAAATATTAAATGGCTGTTTGACTGTGCGGTTGTTTTATCCCCAACATAATGCTGTCTTCACACACATAAATGTCTTCTCATCTATATCATGTTCTGTTAAATAATTAAGCCTATTTAAACTAACACAGACTTCTACTCAGCCAACAGAAAGAAGGCAGATGCCCGCAAAACGGGTGGTGGCCCAGCACCGCCACCTCTAACGGAGGCAGAGGAGCTGGCCCTAAGCCAGAATGTAGGAAGGCCAGTGGCTGAGGGAATCCCTGGAGGGAGCTCATCCTCTGAGCCCACCCCCCAAGACACAAGTGCCTTTATAAAATGTAATATGCCTAGGCCTATATATCTTTTTTGTTGAGCCTATTCATACAAATATTTATTTCCCTTTCATGTCTTTTTTTTCCTTTTGTCCCAACAGATTCTGATGGTGCCATCTGCCTGGTGGAGCCCCTTCACGCCACAACAGACCTTGTAAATGTAAGTAGGCAATACTCCTAAGATGTTGCCAAATGGTAGTTTAAGTATACTGAAACATGTCACTCATCTAGGATGAAGAGGATGAGGAAACTATGTCTGCTGCCTTTACAGAGGGGGATCCAGAAAGGCATATAGAGGTAACATCTTGATATGTTACTGATAGTTCTCTTCCCATTCACATTTCTTACCATTCTGGTGGAATATGGAATGTGACATTTAGCGTACACTGAAGTATTAACACATTCTCATCCTTTTTAACAGAGCATGGCTGGGCAGCAGCAGGAGGGTCCCTCAATTTCCAGTGCACAGATTGACACAGTGAGATAGATGTTCAGTAAACACCAGAGGTTCATTCTGTGGAATTTATGTGCAACTGTATAATTTAATGTCCTCCTTATGTACAAGATTCACCTGCTGAAAAAAATACAAAAAACAGACAAAGAAATGCTATACTTGGACCGCCAGATCAGGGCAGATCTGGAAATTGAAATACTGGAGCACAAGTTAGAGGTAGGTGCATGGTCACAGATGAATTATGTTAATTATGTTAACTATTGGAATGTTAACTAAACTAGCTTTTGTATTTTTAGGCAATAGAAGACCAAATGAAATGTGTATTATGTCTTTATTTGACTGCTGTGGTGGTGGTGATGATGGTGACTTAAACTCTAAAGTGATTATGGCATATGGTGTCTCTGACTGCTCTGCCGTCCTGGATAGCTGGCAGGTGGATGGGGTCATCATCAGGGTCTTCAATTTGTAGGGCAGGGTGTTGCTCTCCTCTAATAGTGGCAATATTATGAAGAACAACACATGCCACAATAATATCACAGGCCCTCTCAGGGGTCACCCTGAGGTGACGTAGGCACTGGAAACGGGCTTTCAGTAGGCCTATGGTCATCTCCACCCGGGCTCTCGTCCTGCAGTGAGCCCGGTTGAAGTTCTGTTGGGGGCCTGGTTCAGGGTCAGGGTAAGGGGTCAGCAGCCTAGGTTGGCATGGGTAACCCCTGTCACCCAGCAGAAGGCCATCAAACTCTCCTGTAATGTATAGTGGTTACATTAGAGTGCATTAAAGGAGGGAGACAAGTGAATTATGTTGTGCAAATCTTTAGGCTGCTTACCACGTTGCAGTCTGTTGATCAGATTAGACTCGCGATATATCCTCGAGTCATGAACAGACCCAGGCCACTTGGCCTCCACATTGGAAATGATGTGGGCTGCATCACATATGATCTTGACAGTGCAGAGAATGCCGGATGTTAGTTGAACTATGATGCAGGCTTTAACATTTTGAAACCGTAGTCAATCTAGCCTACATGTACCTGCACATTTATGCTGTGAATGGACTTCCTATTCACATAATCGGCTTCATTATGTGAGGGAGCCGTGATGGGAATGTGTGTGCCATCTATGCAGCCAATCACACTGGGAAATCCTAAAAGAAATTAAAATTAATAATCCCAGTCTGAGGTTGCAGCACTGTCATTATGTCATTAACAGAATAAATTTAAAATTAATGTAACAGATCTCTACATCATTCACCTGCAATCCTGTGGAACTCCTCCTTGATGGCTCTGACAGGTTTATGTCCAGGGAAAACGACAAAGATGGGTAAAAGCCGTTTCAGGGCGAGGCACACTTTTCTGACCGCCCTGCATACAGTTGCCTTACTCAAGTGCTCTGCATCTCCGACATTGTACAAAAAACTTCCATTTGCAAAGAAACGCAGGGCAACACACAATATCTGCTGGGATGTGAGAGCGTGACTACGACTGATAATGTTGTACATGTAAGGACGGATTAGGTTGTGTATGTAGATGATGGACTGTGACATGAAACGGTACAGCTCAAAAAGATAATTGTGTGGAAATGCTAGAACATCTATGCGTGGTCTGATAACCATCTCCCGACGAATATTTAATTCTCTGTGCAGTAATGCTGCACCTTCATCCACTGGATCGTTATCAAAAGGGCATGCCATGGTCGTTTTTTTAATGATTTTTTTTAAAGGACAGACGGCAGAACTAGGCTATATGCCAAAACTCGCCCGCTGACTGACTGAATGAATGAGGAAATCAAATGGAGTGTGTGGTTCTGAAAGAGGGCGGAGACAGAGAGAAACTCAAGGTTCATTGAGAAAAACCTGGTCCCGACCAGGTTAGGTTCATAGAGTCTGTTACTATGGTAACTGACCGAGAGCTTAAGTTGCCTCTCTCTCTGAAACAGGCTAGAGTTACCCCTCTTTCTCTGGTTTGAGTTACCTCCCTTTTTGAAACGGAAAACTCAAGAGTTTCCCTCATTTCAGGGTTAACAGACTCTGAGTTTTCACTAAACCTGCTTTGTGAAACGGACCCCAGGTTTGCTTTGCTCTTATCCATTGTATTTAACCCTCTAGATCTCATGCTGTTGCACTGGGACACTTGAAAAAACAGATGAAACCACGTCAGCCTGTTACGCTTGCAAGGACGCACGACGAGGAGTAGTTTGGTCCATGGAAGATACTGCGCGTCTTCAGATGCAGAATGTAGAATACATCAAATGGCAACAGTCTATTAAGGTTTTTCTCCAATTATAGGTTCATCTGAAAGTGAGGGGCTTCATAACTGCACTGCAGTGCCACGTCAAAGTAAAAACAAAACTATGTCAGTATTATATAGGCTGTAGTGTGAACAGAAAGCGGACTGAGGCCTCATCAGAGCTGAAGTTGACCAGAAAGAGAACTGAGTCCTCTTTCAAATGTACTGACAATGTGAACACAAAAAGATCAAGTCCCTTTCCTGTTGGTCCACTCGTTGGTGCACTTCCAGAGAACTGAATTCAGTTCATTTGAAAAGGACTACATGTGAAAACACCCTGAAAGTTGAATTTACCAACACAATCACCAGGATAGATGTTGGCATTGTACATTTCTGCAAACCACGGATATGTTACATTTAGCAGATATGTTGAGACTTTATGTTTCTTTGTTTTCATTTTCAATTTCATGTTTCTGACAGCGCTGTGGTCAAAATGTGGTTAGGTTAAGGGACTAAAACTACCTGGTTGGGGTCAGGAAGATGTCATGTTTGGAGCATAAATATGCAGTGTTGTCACCACAAACATGGCAGGACATGTCCTGAACTCTTGTTAAAAGACACCCACTTTTGTTGGTCTTGACTGTAGTCTGCAGCTCTCTGCAGCTTGGCAGTCCTCTTGCCTAGATGTCACACCATAACCCCCATCCCCTCCTCCTCTTGATGAGAATCTAATTTTATACACATGTAATCTGAATTATGTCAGACATATGAAATGTACAAGTGTAACATATGCATGGCTTGCAGAAATGTACAATGCTGACATTAATTCTGTCTGTCTACTGAATTAACTGAAGGTTGAACTGTAAACACTTGTTTAGATAACAAGTTTAAAAACTAAGAGTACTGCAAAATTGTACCCCTGTTTCAAATACGTATAGAACAGTTACTTGTAAATTACATCTCTTACTATTGTCTTTTACCAACAACCTACCTTTCATGGGACCCTGTAGTTTAACTCCAGTACATGTCTATGACACATCTCAGCTTGCTTGTTTATCCACAACACAGCATTTCTTCAAACTTGCTGATTGAGAGATTGTATTTGGTCACTGGCTGTTTGGATGTGCTCTCCTTGAGCCAGATGATGGCAGTGTGCTGCCATGTGTGAATGTATGACTCAGCAGCACTCAGGCGGTGAATCCTCCTGACAACAACAACATGGTCATTCATGCCCGTGAGCAAACATCAAATTATAGTGATAATAGATTTATTTTAATCCCTTTCTGTCTGATTTCAGAGGGACCACTTTGAATAATACATAACCTGGCAGGCTGAGGGAGAAGTACACTTTGAAAATGGCCTAAATAATAAATCTGTAATGCTTTTGCACCAACTGTGCTCAACACTGACCTGGGTCAGGTTGATATTTGAAAATATCAATTAGTGTTTGTTTTGAGTACCAAATGGATCCGGTTTAATGATTTAGGGCAATGCAGATATTCAGTTTTTGTCCACTTTCCTGGGATTGTTTAACTCAGTGACACTTCTGAGTCGTTGTGCTGCGCTGTGTGCAGAAACCATCTGGTAGTCAAATTAAAAATGCGCTAAAAATAAATAGCAAATGCTGTTTGACACAGGTTGGCTTTAACAATGACCTACTTGGCATCGTCAACAAGTTTGTCGTAATGCCAGTGCTAAATGACAGCATTCAGCGTCAACACTGTGGCTCTGATTATCCCCTTAAATACGGATTTACTACTTAGGAAAAATATGTTTTTAATAATGTGCATTCACAGTAGTTTTTAAAAAATGTTCTATGAACCATCTAGACTCTGAATTCCCCCGAGTTTCACAATAATTAAGATTTGAATGTCCATTAGCTCGGTGCTGAACCTGGAGGACCAGATTATGTATCCTTGAAAAGATTCATAGTGCAGATCTGCTGCTGCTGATGCGCGAGTTTTAGAGCAGAATACTTCCTTTTCTATCATTAACTGGGTTGGAAATTACCACCAGCTATGTATCAGGAGGTGGTGGCTGGTTTGTCAACTCACTAGGCACTTTGGCAGGAAATCAGCCATTGTTAGAGCTCCAGTTGCATCTAAAGGAGGCCATCAGTGCGGTTTGTTCTCTCTGATGTGAAACATTGTGGAAAAGTTGTCCAGTACATGTTGTTATACTCTGCTTTCCAAGCGTTTGTAACTCATAGCTTTCAGATGCCAATAAATCCTCACCTCAAAGCTATAAAATGTAATGATCGTTTCCCACAGTTAGTTTGCATTGCATTATGACTAACAAACCCCACTGCAGTTTTCATCACAGCGAGGAGATGTGATCTGCCAAACAATCTAACTTACAAAGGAAATGTGCTTTTAACACGCTTGTTATAAACGTAAGGCTGGTTGCGGATAGTCCGTCCTCCCTAATCTCAGGATACTCTCCTGTCACTGCACATCACAGTACCAATGCAGTCCGTGTAGTACACAGAGAGGACTAATTCATTTTGAATCACCGTGAGGCATATGAAAACACCTCAGCACTAGTCTGAGAAGGCAGGTTAGAAGTGGCAGCTCTGGTCCAGTCTGCTGTGTGAGGAAGCTGCCTGTGTGTCCCCGATAAGAGGGAGTGAGTGGTGAGGACACGTCAGCCTACTTCAGGTGTCAGCACTTCAAACCAGAAGCAGGGCTTCAGAGGGAATGTGTAAAACTCCATATTGCAGAGGTGAAGTGGAGGATATTCGGAGTTGGTAGTATTTGAAGTCTGGTGTCAACTTGTTTTTAACCTGAAAGGAAAAAAAAGGAAAAATGAATCCTCGGAGTGGTGACTCACTGGATTCCTGCTTCTGAAAGCTCTCTGTTTTCTTCTCCTATAGTGTTGCTCAGTGAAAGCATGCACTTTATTTTTAATTGACAAGCCTCTTGTGGTGTATTACAGCAATTTACTGCATTGCAGTGTAAGGCCACTTGAGTTATTAGGCATGATCAAAGATATGATAGCACATAGCGCCAAGGCCGTGCCGTTTAATGGGAAATTACTGAGCATCACTGAGAGGCGTACACCTATCAGTCTCAGTCATAAGCTGTTGGATAAACTGACAGTGAAAATAAACAGCAATGACTGAGCTCTTAAACTCAACCTTTTAAGTGAACTGTAATTCATTTGTTGTTATTGCTCAGTAATAACATGTTCAGTCTAGTCTGAATGATTCTCTGTGCTCATAAAATAATATTAACCTTAAATAAACAAATAAATAATTGTAAATAATGTCAGGGAGAGGATAAATATCATTCACCTTGGGTGTTTGGCCATGTTCACATTTCAAGCAAATGTGGCTGAAATCCAATTTTTATTTTTTTTGCTTTCATGTGACACAAATCTGATTTCAGTCAGGAACACTTTAGTCAAAGGAAACTGTAACTGGTGCTATGACTGTTCTGGGGCCTCTCTGCCTTTCCTCAGGCCTACACAGAAAGCCTCTTCCACACGCCTACATGGAAGCCTAACAGTGTGTTCACACCGGGCGCGAGGCGATTTTTTTGCACGTTAAGATTACATCAAAGTCAATGTAAAGATGTGAATAGACGCGAATTTGTGCCGGCAGTGCGAATGGCGCGAAAGGCACGACGCGAATGGAGCGAACACGTGAAGTTTGCGTCATTCACCTCTTCGCGCAAGTTCAAAATATTGAACTCGAGCAAAATATTCGCTTGATGCTGTGTCGGGGCAGCCTATAAGCGTTGAGATTTTCCTGTCTTCACTGACGTGCTGCTGTCCCGCCCCTGCCCCGCTCTCTATTACTCGCGCGAATGACTCGCGTGAATGTCGCGAGTAAAAACAAATATTCCAGCGGTCAAACTCGCCCGAGTAGAGCGAGGCGAATATTTTACTTGCGCCAGGTGTGAACACACTGTAAGGCAGAGAGAGCAGACCTCTCTGCCCTTCCATGTGCAAATGAGGAAAGCTGGAGGCAGAGAGAGCAAACCTCCCTGACCTTCCATGCGCCTACATGGAGAGCCTAAGGCAGGGAGAGCAGCAGCAAAGACCCCCCAGAGCAACATCAATGACAAACAGAAATGACATTAAAAAGTCAGACACATGAAAAGGAGGAGCTGGGGTGGAGGCAGGTTGCGAAGTGGCTTGCAGAGGAAGCAGCAACAATAGTCAGGCCAGAGCAGAGATTTGCCAAGTGGTTGCATAGAAAGGAATCATGTGAGCTGCTCCATGAGTTGACTGGGCTGCTTGAGATCAGCTGATGTGTCCTGCCTGAACTGACGTTATGCTCAATTTTTTCAGAGTAGTGTGGACCACAGAGTGTATATAAAGATGGACATACATCACTTACTCCCACTGTGAAAACATGAAGCCAAAATATTGCAGAAACGGCTGCTGCCACCTTGCGCTGGTGACATGATTTGGAGCCAGAGTAGTGAAGTAGCGATCTATGCATAATCGAGTTACCGCCCATACACCCATCCGACCAGTCGTGAGCAGAGCCATTGAATATGAGCACGCCAACTGGCACACACAGCTATCAATCATGTCGTCAAATCCCCTTTTTAAAACATTAAAAAACAAAGTAAAACCAAACTTATTAGAAAAACAAACACATGAACATACATCGGGGTGATAAGATCTACCTTAAATGTAAGAAATCATCTTTGGGAAAAACTTACTTGACAAGTACTGTGAGTTTTTACTGTAGTTTGGCTCATGTCCTATCTCCTGGCTGCACCCACACCGCTCTTTCAACAGAACTACCAGCAATAGCTGCTCATAGAGTAAGTGGACTGAAAGCTTATTTGTATGACAGCCTGTTATCCTGAACACAAAAGCCCATTGCTCCGAAGGCCCATTTGTCAGAAAATATGCCACAGAGAATGGCATCATCAGGGCTGTCATTTTTTTCCCTAAATGCCTGAGATGCGATATTTTTTGTTGTTCCAACCCACATGTGTGTGATGTTGTTGGTTGCATGTAAGGCATTTCAGGGCAGAGATCCGTTCACACTGATGTCATATATGGGTCACTTAAAACACAAATGTGAACAGTTTAGGCAGAAAGATCAGATCTGGGGGAAAATTAGAATTGAGCCTTGTAGTGTGAACGTAGCCTTTGTCTGGGTTCAAACATACATTCAGAGAGGAATCATCCCAACAATTATCATAAAGTGGGATTACCCAACACATACTCTTACCAGTTTGAAATGGATTCTCAGTAAGAACGCCACACACCCAATAGAGACCACACAGGAAAAGCTGCAGCATGGCAAAACTGCATATTGAGGAAAACTTAGCAGGGATTCATCATGGTCTGACCCAGCAGTAGACGGATTTATTTTGCACAGGACTTACCAGACATTTAACGCAGCAGGAAGAAGAAGAAGAAGCAAGCGTTGCGAAAGGGATCAAAAAATGTGTCCGTGCCACTGTACATAACGTTTGATTCTGCTAAATATGTAGAACAAATTGAATTCTGAAATTTGCAAATTGATTGTTTGCTGTTGAGTGAATGAAATTAGCAGCAATCGTGATAAGAATGGCTCCAGTTTTTGAGTTTTGAGGAATTTCACAGCTAGTTTTCCGTTACATTTCACGATGACATCAAAAACGAGCACATTGAGTGTTTGTGCCTGTGAAGAAATGGTTACAGGCCTAATTTGAAACCTTGAAAGTACATTTTTTTGTATGAGACTACATTTAAACAGGCAGTTACTGCCTTCAATTTGCTCCAGTGTGGCACTGTTGATGCTTTTGCTTTTGTTGTTGTGGGATTGTGTATCGTCAGATGGAAGACTTCCCTTTCTTTAGACACAGAAATCACTAATTAGAAGCTATTTTTCTGTTTTTAAACAAGAGCAGTCATTTTTTTAATTTCCCAGAATATTTTCTTTCTCACAAGACAAGAAAAAGCCAGTGTATGGTAGATGCAGCAGAATTGAATCAGAGGGGATGGGATCCAGCAGGGCTACTGTATGCTTCCAGGCACTTCACCAACACTCATCCCTGGCAGTGCTGTGACTCTTTAGGGACCGGATGGACCCCAGCAGGGAGTCTGTCAAATAATTCCAAGCAGATCCACCATGCTCGGGCAGTTTACAGTATCCTTTAGTTGTTGTTGTCTTGTGCAGCTGACCCATGATTCAACTCTGGTCAGCTCAGCCGGCGGTGTTCACATCTGCCTGACTCTGGCAAAGATCGCACGCATGCATCCTCCTTACACCTACTGCTGGGTTTGGTATTAGCTGCAGATTTGTTTAGAACCACATTGTGACTCGTGGGTCATACGCAAGAGGCAAAAAACTTCTCAACTCATGTATTGAAAAACTGGCTGCCCACTTTCCCTGCCTAAGATTTTTATAATCAAAAATGGTATCACATAATGGTTGGGCGCCTGCCAAAGTGGCTGGTTGATGCACGCACCAGATTCTGTTAAAATTTGCCAGCATTTTGTCTGGAGGCTGATGGTTATTTTCCACCCCGCTTATAAAGCATGTCATCTCTGAGCACCATGCAGCATTTCTGATTAACTCCTGCTGGAATCCAATCTGATGCTCTATTTAAAAAAGAGAACACTGTGGCAGAAAAAAAATATCAGAGGGTTTTTACAAAGAGGGTTAGATAACAGATAAAGACGGGGAAGATGGATGAAGTTTCCAAGTATATTTTCCTGTCTGCAAGATGCTTTAGTCAGGATGTATATGGCTAAAATAATAGCACCATAATGTAGGATATGAAAGAGAATGATCTTATATAGTGGATTAGCAGCTGGAAGTTAGAGGATGGAGCACTGGCCAATATTTGATCAGATTTTTCTGCCTTTTAGCTCTTTTTTTTTTTAGTACATTTGGAAGCTGTCCGATCACTTTACTGTCTTCTTAAATTCTCAGTGGTTTGCAGACTGGTGGTCTAATTGGATGCCCACACAGGTCAAGGTCAATTACCCAGGCAATCATCTGGAGTACATTGCATTAATCTCGCTGTGGAGCATCGGAAGGTAAATGATACAGGAAAGTTTTAACTTAAACTTCGAAGACACTCTACACTGGTTATGGAGAAACTCATAACAAGAACCCAGAGTTTGAGCAGCATGATAAAACTAGCTGAATAGATGGCATACAAGGAAGTTAGCTGCTCACTTAAATAATACCCACGGGAATGGAGGAAATTAGGATGCCATGTACTGTCCTTGGCAAAGTTGGGAGGCAGATGCCTTGGCAAACCTTGCCATCAACAAATGGGATACAATAGATAAAAAAAAAAATCGTTTGTTTTCTTCATTAGCTGATACAGCTAAATAATTATTCAAACTACATCCACATCATGAAGGCATTTTCTCCTTTTCTGCTTTGTTGCTTTTGTTTTGGTTTTAATAAAATGTTGCAGGTTAGCTCTTTAAAGCTTGATGAAACATAATCTGCATCTGATTTGGTCTTAATTATCACCCAGTGGTGGTTAAAGCCCTGCAGATATTTTGACCCAAGTCAAATTCTGAAGAGTGGTTGTGTTGTATGCAAAATAAATGGGAGACGGTCATTTGTGCCAGGAATATACAAAAGGCTCTGATCTTAAAATACGGCTGTTGACAGTTCCTACTGTCACCAGGAATGTTGAATAAAGGCTCTTTGTTCGGTCTGAGGGGCTATTTTGGTGTTAGTGTGGCAAATGGGATGTGACAGTCTGCAGTTTACACTAATCTCCTTGATCACTTTTTACTTTACCAAATTGCAGCTTGTTCAGGGAAGAGCGGACAGGATTGGGACAATGGCAGCCAGCTCGGCATTGCTGCAGAGCTGGCTGTGCGATCGTCAGTCATGTCTGGTGACCCATGGAGGTGTTAGTTCTTTGGGCGCAGAGGCAATATGTATAGGCTCACATACATGTATTGTCATCTCTCTATTGTAGCCATTTTTTATACATCCCATAAAGAAGAAACCCAGCTTTCTTGATAGAGATACAGGATCAGAATAAAGATTACACAGCTAGAATTTTGCTGGAGAAAACTGATTTCTTGGCCATGTATGTATGTATACGCTTAACCAGGTCTCTAAAGGGGTTTTCAGAGGATTGCTTGTAAAATCCAGAGAGAAAAAGTATTGCTGTGGCAGCAGCTTGGTGGGATGAAACTGAGATCAATACTTGCAGCTGGGCACTGGTATGTTAGATGTATAAATAAAAAAAAAGCAAACTGTCAAACTAAACTCAAAGTGAAATACTGCATATGTTTTAAAAATCTGTTTCTACTGCAGGTGTTAAATTTTTAACTAATGTTTCATTCACTGGTCTGTTGCTCTAAACTACAGTTAGTTAATCATCACAGATGCCATTGTTGTTTCAAGAACAAGCCGATGAATAGATTTGAAAGTACAAGGTTAACAAAGCCACTTAAAGAGAAAAGCTGGGATTGTTCAACCTGGCTCTTACAGGCCCACAGGAGGTGTGCCAGGTTTTGAAGCCAATTTTCGTAATGGCCAAACAGTGGGGAACGGTCACAAGATGCTGCAGCCCAAAAACACTTTTTCCCATATACTTACAAGTTTGATTCAATTCAATTCAATTTTATTTATAAAGCCCAATATCACAAATCACAATTTGCCTCAGAGGGCTTTACAGCATACGACATCCCTCTGTCCTTGGTCCCTAAGGAGAAACTCCCCCCAAACTACTTTAATGGGGAAAAAATTGTGGAAACCAGTAAATAATCAGTAGATCATTTTTTGAGCGTCACAACCCAGAGGTATGACTCATTTCACTATCAGGATTTGAGCCATTCTGTTTGATAACATTTAAAATATCAAAAAGAGCAGCACGAGTAAACCATTTTTATCCCCATTCAAGTTAGCAGAGCGCTAAACCAGACGTAGCCAGCTCAGGCGGTGGAAGTCTCCAGTGTGTCTGCTCTGAGGGCAACACAGTGTGGAAGCAGTGTCGATCACCAGGGGAAATTAATACACAGCAGCTGAACTTTTTTGGCTTCATGCACACAGCAACTTTAATAGGAATGAACAGGGCCCACCTTTAGCGCTCTATCCAGTTCACCTTATACATCCATCAGCTCTTATTCTTGTAATTGTGCCTGTTGTAACTATGGGTTTTACTAAGTTTTCATTTGCCTGAGGGCGTCCTGATAGCCCTAATGGTTAAGCAGCATACTGCATGACCTACAGTTCCAGCTGAGGTCCTGTGTTGATTGTCATAGCCCACTCTCTTCCCTTGTTTCCTATCTAAAAAAAAAGGCAAAAATGCAAAATAAATAAGCGTAATAAAAAAGCACCCCCCACCTCCTCTGTAGAGATTAGGGAAATGGAACTCAAAGCAGCATCCTAAAGCTTTCCAAATCAACTCCAATTTTACAGAAATTGATTTGCTTTTCTCCGAGTCAGACAGAAAGTAAACAAAGAATTCAGCCCCCTGGATTGTAGTTAACTGCATAGTGATGTACTTCTGGGGGAAGTGAAAGCTTTATGAGGACACAACGGAGGCGGTGAGTGCCGAGTTACCATCAGTCATTGTCAGAATGGTCACATTTATGAGGAGAAGACCCAGTTTGAAAAACAGCAGAATGTACCTTTAAGTAGTTTTTGGGCCAGCTCATAAATAAGTTTAAACATGTTATGTGGGAGCTCAAATTAGTAAAACCCAATAGCTCAAATATAGGCTGATTAATTTAAAGTCATTTTGTGATGCAGGTCCCAGAATGTATTATAACACTGGCCACTTGCACTTGTGGTGTGTCCATTAATCAGAGGTAAAAAAAAAATTGAGTGCACAACTGGGTTGGGGGTAGTTATTGATCGACATCCCTATCAACCCCCCACCAGATGTATTAGGGTCATTATGTGCTTTGGGACTGGATAAAACTCCTCTATACAATTTAAAAATATGAAAATGTCCTAAATTGCAGTGATGAGGGTTTTTCCCAGAAAGCAGAGCTTAATTTAAGTGTCACACATGCACAAACCTTATAACCTTGTGGGTGAGCGTGGGGACTAAGGGCTGTCTCCACTCTCATTTTTGTTTAAGTCTCTCAGCTAAGAAGCATGGCAATGGCACACTGAGGAGTTAATGAGCTTTACATACAAACACAGACACGCATGCACACTGAAACACACAGGCTGTAGCCGGGAACATGCACACACAAGAAAAGTATATACTCTCAATAAAACACCCGCCCACACTCGCACATACACACACGCACATTCTTGCCTGTCAAATCATATTAACATCAGGTCAGGCTGCTTTTTTTGAGCTGGTTGCTATGGCAGCAGTGGGAGAAAAATGGCCGTCTATGGGCCGTTCCTACAGGCGTCTCCAACAACAGGGCTGCAGCAGTAAGATTGGTGTAACTACGAGAGATTGCTCCCCTCCGCTGTGCTTAATGTAATATAAGAGTGTGACTCAAAAATGCATGAAGTGCTGAAATGCTGTTGATATATATGAAATGGCTGCAATTTGTCATCGTAAAAAGGGGTCAGAACCTTTCAGGCCTCCACATCTACCCATTAACAGTGTTGTACAGCTCCAGAATAAAGTTTAGTGTTTCATTATTTCTCTCGGAGATTATCTGACTGATCTCATGAAGCACTAAATTTGAATTGTCTCAGGCGTGAAGTTGAAGTTGTGTAGCTGATTGTGTCGTCAAAAGAATACTTCACTGGCAAAATGACCATTTGTCTATCAATTACTCAAAGAAACAAAGAACATGAGGTCGTCATGCGTGTTCCAAGATCAAATCACAGTACATTTTTCACCTACATCCTGGCATACGCTGTCACACTTTTCTCAACGGCGTTTATACATCTATTTCTCCCAATATTTTGTACATTTTTCCATCTCAAGCCTTAAAATAAAAGCAAGTCTTTCTATACAGTATATTTCTTTTATAATTCCAAGCCATTGGGCCATTGTTGGAGGATCAACCTACACCTATTTGCGAGTTATGACTTCCCCACTACTAAGACTAGACTAAATCCATCCCATTGTTACCTTGAATTCTTGAAGAAAACTCTTTTTTCAGACATGCTTCCACGATGAACAGAAAAACCAAAAAAGCAAACATTCCTCATGAATTGCAGTCACTGGGGAACACGTTTAACAACAGCAAAACTATATCAAAACATCTGTTTACAAAGTCTCACACAACTCATGTGGTATAATCCAAGTCTCATTTATCCAGTCAGAATTTTGACGAAAACCTCACTCTTTAAAACACTTCACATGCGAGTGGTGTCACAATGCTGAAATTTCTAACTTGGATACAGTACCTTAACAAATATTGATATTCAGTACTATGCGGAAAATTTCACATTGATGGCTAAGTTAATTTTTTTATTGAAATATAAATATGACAAGGCTTTAACATGACAACAACTTTTCCTTTCTTTTTTTTTCCAAGTACATTTATTGACTTTTCTCACACAACACTGGTCTGCACAACCATCAAGAATAAAAATGACGAAACATTTAAATATGAATTCAAAACAACTGTACAGTCCATAGGTGCAGTGTCTATAAGGCAATCAAGCAAAATGCTTGCAAGTGTTGAAGCCACAGTGTAGTTTGTGCCAGTCTGCCTTAGGCCCCGATCACACAGAAAGTGGTGCGAGGTATGCCGCACTGCCTTTTTTTTTTTCAATTGAATGCCACTAGTGAAAAAAAAAAAAAAGTTTTTCCACTTTGAGTTGAAGTTTTTTCACCTTGAGGAGTTTGGAGTGCTCTGGCAAAAACACAAGGTGCTTAAAGCGCAGAAACACAAGGTGCCTGGCAACACAAAACTGAAAGCAAACAGGGTCAGCAACAATACTCAGGCAGGCTGTGGTGTTTAAACCATGCTCAGCTGGTACTAAGAAAATCTCCCCCACACCATTACACCACCAGCAGCAGCAGCCTGAACTGTTGATACAAGGCAGGATGGATCCATGACACCAAATTCTGACCCTACCATCTGAATGTGGCAGCAGAAATCCAGACTCATCAGACCAGGCAATGTTTTCCAATCTTCTATTGTCCAGTTTTGGTGAGAAAACCCGTGTGAATTGTAGCCTCAGTTTCCTGTTGTTAGCTGACAGGAGTGGCACCTGGTGTGGTCTTCTGCTGCTGTAGCCCATCTGCTTCAAGGTTGGACAAGGTGTTGTTGCTTCAGAGATGCTCTTCTGCACACCTTGGTTGGAACCAGTGCTTATTTGACTTCCTGTTGCCTTTCTATCATCTTGAACCAGTCTGGCCATTCTCCTCTGACCTCTGGCATCAACAAGGCATTTTGGCTCACTGGATATTTTCTCTTTTTGGGACCATCCTCTGTAAACCCTAGAGATGGTTGTGTGTGAAAATCCCAGTAAATACTCAGACCAGCCCGTCTGGCACCAACAACCATGCCACGTTCAAAGTCACCTAAATCACCTTTCTTCATCATTCTGATGCTCAGTTTGAACCTCAGCAGGTCGTCTTCACCATGTCTACATGACTAAATGCATTGAGCTGCTGCCACATGATTGGCTCATTAGCTATTTGCCTTAACAAGGAGCTGAACAGGTGTCTGGTGGCTGGTGAGTGCACAAATGGTCATTTTACAGGTGAAGTGTTCCTTTAATGTGATTTTTACTCATTAAGTAGGACATAAATATTTTTTTAATTTAAATCAGGCAGTAATAACTCACACCTCCATAACTGTAGTGATAAACATGCTAATTTCTTTACTATTGGCCCCAGTCCAGTCTAAATCAGTGACATGTGTTAGCTCTCTAATGTCACACATTTAGTCCCGTATCTTAAATATACCCTCAGGAATCCTCCAGTCTAATAACATTAGTTTAATTTGACAAATGTCAAAATGGTGACTATCTATCTGGGTGAAATTTTGCCAAAAATGTTATAGACCAACTCCTAATGCCAAGCTTTTTTTCCTGCAGCGTGCCAAGAGTTTTTTTGGTCATACCCTTGAAGCACGAGTTGTTTACAGGAAAGTGAGCACGAGCAGAGTCAGAAATGAAAATTAATCAAGTACAACAAACACATTATGAGCACTTCCTGTGCAGGATCCTGTAAACAGGAGGTAGCTGTGTGGTTCGAGTGCCAACTTTTAGCACATTGTGGAATATAACCCCCACCCCCACCCACCACTCTGTTTTGTATGTATTTCACAATAGGTGTGATCCTGACTGTGATGTAGAAGCTTTTCTATCAGCAGCCACGAAGGTGCTGTGTGTGCTGGCATGACAGGGAAGCAGAGATCGACATGTGGCATATGGGTCAAGTTTTTTTATTTCCTGAATTTGCAGCGGCTTGGCAGAGTAGCCACTAAAAAAAAACAGCCTTATCTGACCTCGTTCCGCTTCAGCCCCTTTTTGGTCGCTTCTGATAATGACACTGACCCATATTTGCTGTGACTATTCACAGACGGTTTTGTTTAGGACACAAACAAGTTTGTTTGTTACCGAAATGAAATGTTTTATCTAAATGTTTCCAGAGGGAACCAAATGAGATTGAAGGGGGGGAAAAAGCCTCCATGCACATGTACATGCATACAAACAAGTAACCACATTTCAAGTGTGAGAAAAATGGGATAAAGCAGATTAAACTTATGACACAATTTTAACAACCGTCACAATTAACAATGAATTTATCTGATGTGATTACAGGCTGCTTACAGGAAGATATGCAAACATTTTGTGTGTTTATGAACCTTTTACCTTTTATACAGTATATTGATTATATAAGCACTTTATCCACGTATGAGAACACCTCATAATAGCTGAAAAGTTAGCTTGATGTGCTTAAGCATGTTCTTTTAGAAGTGCTTGTTAGGCTGACGAAGTTGAAAACAAGGAAATTGAGGTCAAGCTTTCACAAATCACGACTGGTGGAATCAAAAACTTAACAGCTTGCAGGCTGTAATTTTGGAGAGCAGGTAACTGTACGAATTGATTTGATGTGCTTTGTGATTGTCAGAGACAGCCGTGTGGCTGATGACAGTTGATGGACGTTTATTTTACACCCACGTGAGGAGTTTCAAACGTGTCAGAAAATCTTGTGTGCAAGTGAAACCTAGTATGTTGGCACACCAGAATAAACATCTTTAGATGCAATCAGGTTAATTGCAGGAAGTATTGCACAAACATTTAATTAATTTGCCCTTTTGAGAGAAGTCTGTTATTTCCAGTACTGTGGTGTTTCAAGCTGTGAAAAGTACATATGCATTGATTCTGCAGGTTAAACATCTCAAATAAAACTGGACTGAATATTCTGTCTTTATGTCGTGCAGCTTAGCTTTCATGTTGTGTAGGCCATCCTCACACCTACATGCATGTTAACACACATAACTAACACATCTCACATCCAATCCATAACACTGTAGCTTACTCTTTACTGCGAACTGTTTTTTCCCTTTTCCAGATTTATTTTTAGACTGTAGTTTATATATAATCATTGTGTCAACAGTGTTTAAATGAGCATACTTCAATATGTAGCAGGTCCAATCTGCACTTTGAAATACAGTCATTGAAATGCTTTTGAGCCTTCCAAATGACTAAATCTATACTTACTCTGAACTTTAGCCATTCATACCAATAAGTCATGTGACTGTTATCAGGAGCAGACTTAAAGGTCCAGTGTGTAGGATTTAGGGGCATCTATTGGCAGAAATTAGGAATTGTAAATATTCAAATTGTAAAATTCTGGGCTGATTGCGATGTTTAATGTTTGATGTTTATTCTGTTTTTGTTGTTATTTATTCTCCCTTTTGTGCCAGGGAAACAAAGAAATATTCAATATAAAACTTTATATAATATATCTTAATTCCCTCTCTATTACCTATTTTATATATCTGTGGAAACATCAACAAATTTCCTCCTCAAACAGCTGTATTTATTCAAGGTTATCGAGCTTACATTTTGTCATGTGGCACAGTGGTGCAGTGGTTAGCATTGTGGCCTCACAGCAAGAGGGTTCAAGGGCAGTACTTCTGTGCTTTGTTTGCATGTTCTCCCCGTGTCAGTATGGGTTTTCTCCAGGTTTACAGTCCGAAGTTATGCACGTCAGGTAAATTGGTGACTCTAAATTGTCCGTAGGTGTGAATGTGAGTGTGAATGGTTGTGTGTCTCTATGTGTCAGCCCTGTGATAGTCTGGTGACCTGTCCAGGGTGAACCCCGCCTCTCACCCAATGTCAGCTGGGATAGGCTCCAGTACCCCTGTACCCTTAACAGGATAATGAATGAATGAATGAAGGGAATGAATGAACATTTGGACACATTATGAGAAAAAATTTACCATCACCCAATACTCGTTTTTACCGAAGAGCTTGAACACATCATAATGTAACTCAATGTAGCCTCTGTCAGCAGTTAGTTCTAGCTGCCACTTATGTTAACTAGTTTTCTTCCTGCTGACGTCAACATGGATTTGTTGTCCACAATGTAGTATTATCAGGGAAACAATAGGGTGGGTCCTTTGACATGTGGATAGAGAGTTTAAAGCAGCTGTGCGGAACTTTTTACCATTCATAAAACTGCCCCTAGTTCGTATCACCCCCTCTTGAAGATCCGCATATTTATTTGATCCCAACAGCGACAAAAAAGCCTTTCTCTATATGGCTATTTAGCGTAGCCTCACTCGGGTCGGACACACAACGGAAGTCAGCAAACCAGAATACGGCACCCGCAGCGGCCCGCAGCGATTAAACCACAGAAGAAGAAGGAGTAAGCAGTACGCAAACCTAACAGTTTTACCAGAGATGTATCTGTGAGGACTTGGTTGTACTTTTGATGTCATGGCAGATAACGAAGGAGCATCATCTAAAATTATCTGTGACTGTGACCATGAACACAAATATACAGCAGGCAGTTGTCCTCAGTTTATAAGAAATTCAGAGCTACACCAGAACATTTATGAGCAGGTCTTACTTTACTACTAATTTGTGTGTAACGTTAGCATGTTAGCATGTTTCCACTAATTACTTGGACTGACCTAACATTAGTAGCGTTAGCTTTGCAAGCGAAGGCTGCAGGTAACAGCTTTGTTGTGTTAGGATTATGTTATGTCTTCACTGTGTATCTTCACATAAAAGAATACTCAGACGATTTGGGAGTTATGCCCTTTCTCTATCATTTTCATATTGAGACAACATGATCGATATCTTTTTTGTGTCTGTACGTCCAGTGGCTGGGTCTCAGCGGTTAGCATTGCACTTATAGGGGGTCAGTACGTCCTGCGCTGTGATCCGCGGAGGGATACACCGGTGAGCAGGCACAGACGTAGCTTGTAAACAAAACTCAGCTGTTTATTTAGCCTGGCGATATCTCCGGACTATAGTAGCTGCAATGGATGACTTTGAACGCAATTTTGAAGAGTTTCTTGTAGCGGACACAGATCCAGAGCCATACCTGTTTGAGCCGGAGCATACAGATGAGGAACTCCATGTGCTGGATGCTGAGCAGGTGAGAAGAGAGGCTGAATCCTCCGCTCCCTTGGTGCTACCATCGTTGTGGAGATATACCATCAGGAGGAAAAGCGCCACAGAGAGTGCATCACAAGGAGTGAAAACTTTGCAGCAATCACTAATCCTGGCGTGATTGAAACTTTTTTTCATGTTAATAAGATGAACTGGAAAAAACGCCCAGGCCTGCAGGAGCTGATGGACAGCTTTCAGTCGAGTGAGTAATTTCGTCCGTGTCGTCTCTTTGTTTGCTTTTACCGAGTGACCTAGCGTACCTGTCCCAGAGCCAGCTGCAGCTGTTGCTCACCAGTGTATCCCTCCGCGCAAGATGTACTGACCCCCTACAAGCGCCAAGATACCCATCATGTTGTCTCAATATGAAAATGTTAGAGAAAGGGCATAACTCTCAAATCGTCGGAGTATTCTTTTCACATAATAATGCGGACTCAGCAGATGACTTGTTAACTGTTTACTCCTCCTTACACCGAACATACACAGCTGCTTCTCATTGTTTCCAGTAGCACAACAACGGTTACTACATTACCCAGAATAACTTGAGGCTCACACTACTACGGTAGCCTTAGTAGCTCAAAATACACAACAGATTAGATTAGATCAGAACAGAAACACGACAGGAGAATTTACTGAGTAATTTTGCAGTTTCCACTAATTACTTGGACTGACCTGACGTTAGTTAATCCTCTCGCTCTCCAAAACAAATGCATGTCGGAATTTTACGACACCAGGCTGTGGGTGTCATGCCGCTTTGACCAAAGGGGCGCTATAATCAACGAAAACGAAAAGTTCCGCACAGCTGCTTTAATGCATCCTTTCAATCTGATGGTGTCACGGGAAAGATTGTTTGTCCCAAACACGTTTTCTATAGTCCCTGGGTTGATGGGATGATGTTAGTTTTGAGCACTGCTTTTTAACCTGCACAAAACTGATGTGACAAGATGGAAAAACATTGGCCACTGCCATCTGTGAATGTCTTATTTGCCAGGAGACCGATGACAGTCAGCAAAGCAAATATTGGCCGATACCAACGTGAGGCAGATAAATTGGTGCAACCCTGACAACAATGGAATATAATGTTCATAACTATGTTTTCATTACGTTATAATCACCTGAAAATAAGTGGTTGTGTTATTGTGACCTTAAAATGAGCTGTTTGTATCTACGTACCGAGCAGGTCGTCTTCCACGGAGAACGGACAAACCAAACACTGGCTCTAGATAGGGCCATTTGCATTTTGGTGTTCTCGTGTCGGCCACTGTATTTCTCCTACACACTTTGCACACAGGAGAAATTTCACTTGGTTGCAATCTGTAACCTCAATACTAGATACCACTAAATCCTACACATGAGAACTTCAACTTTACCAACAAATGGATGTTTTTTCCCTGGAGAAATAGAAGATAACCATCAAAACACAGAAGATTATTAGTGGCGTAACATATTGGTCATTGACTCTGACTCATATTGTTCGCAGGGACCTCGGACTGAATCACGCGACCTTTCAAGTTATTTATTGTCATCTCCACAACAGTTACAGAGAAGCATTCTTTGGCTCAGGCTCTCTTTAACAGTGCTCATTAAATGTCTGCAAATGAGAAAATCATGCAAGTAAAAAACAAGCACCTAAGACATTAATCAGAGCAGAGGTAACTGTACAGCTAGACAGGTGTATAGTGATGGCAACCATTTACTTTGTTGCACTGGCCAAGAAAATTACTTGTCTCTGCAGCAACTGAAGCTGAGGTGAAAAGGTTTGGTATCTTTAGATAGCCTAGAGGTCACAGTGCAAATACACACCCACTTGACTGTCGGAGAGAGATACTCTAATGTGTATATTTATTTAAGGAACTGTGGAGTGATACTTTAAAAACTAATATACACATAGAAAAAACAATTGTAACCTGGCCTGTCTGATGCTTGTATTTCAGGAAGTCAGTACAAATTAATGTGCTTGGTTTACAAGAGTTTTAAGTAAATGTCTTCAAATGAATGATTGCATTAATATCCAGAGCGACTTTAATACACATTTTAACATATTAAAACAAGGAGATCATCACGTTGATTAAATTGCTGTGTCCCGTAGCAGAGGGTGAAAGTCAAGTCTGAGCCTAAGACTACAATTAATCAATGGTAAGCTAAATAAAGAAGCAGCCTTTTTTTTGCCTGTGAAAACCCTTTGATGCTAATGGCTGGTGTTCTTGTGTGTGTCATCAAACTAATTGGCTTTGGCTGGTGACCACTTGATGAGGTCGACGGGGAGTGGTCAGTTGGAGAGTAAACCCTTCATCTCATGGATTTCTTGCCTCTAAAGATCTGCTTCGATGTCCGAATTGAGCCTATACTATTGCTGAGACTTAATGTACAATAAGCGTTACCAATACACAAGGAATTTATTCATTTTTCAACTTTTTTTTTTACTGAAATTAGATAAGATATTGTGCACATGTGGATGGTAAACTAAAACTTGGAACTCTGCTGACAGTTTGAAAAAAAACTAAAAAGTTAGCATAGTGTTTTTCCAAGCATTTATTTTAATTCTTCATTTTCTCAGCTGCCTCCAGAGCTTTCTGCACATTTTTACAATCATAACTTAGTAAGTAGCTCCTTCATTCCCACTGTGGGTTGTATTGTGGGTGCGTAGTGTCGTTTCAAATCTCACTTAGAATTCAAGTGATCTTATGTGAGCATTTTAAAGTATACTTCATTCTGTCATTATCCCAGTTTGAATGTAGTACACAGTCAAAACAGGGTTTGAAATACTATAATGTGTACTATGCAATGGGAGCACAGTGAGTGTTACCGTGGTTTCTGATGGTAAACACATGCTGATATGGTACACATTTTGTGAAACTGGACCTAAACGTCCTCCCAGAATTAAAGAGGAACTCCACTGATTTAACACATGAAGGTCAGTTCACTAGACAGTGAGAGTACCACACAGCCTGTAAAAAATGTTGTTTCGTGTCCTCTGGGGCTCGAGAGGAGACTTTGTTAAGTCTGAGAAAATAGCTCCTGATGAAGCATTTATCAGGCAGTGAGGGTTTAATGAAAAGATGCTAGTGGTTGATATTTTTAGGGCGAAATGTGGACTCCAGTGTTTGTGGAGCTTGGCCCACATTAGGGACTGAAAGTCAGGATATTGCAGCCTCTAAAGGCTGATGTATGGTTGTGTGTAGGCTCTATGCAGAAGGTACGCCGTAGCCTATACAAGTGGCCTATGTTGTCGCTCTGTAATTATACCTCAGAAACACAGATTTTTTGCCACTGTGTTGTTGAGTTTATGTTAAGTGTGGCAAAGTTTGATTGATTCAACCACCACATCTAAAACACACATTGAAACATGGCTTGATAGTTAACATGCATTCATTCATTTTCCATAACCGCTTATCCTGTTAGGGGTTGGGGGAGGGCTGGAGCCTATCCCAGCTGACATTGGGCAAGAGGCAAGTACACCCTGGACAGGTCACCAGACTATCACAGGGCTGACACATAGAGACAGACAACCATTCACACCTATGGACAATTTAGAGTCACCAGTTAACCTGACGTGCATGTCTTTGGATTGTTAGAGGAAGCCGGAGTGCCCAGGGACGCTGACGTGGGGAGAACATGCAAACTCTGTACAAAAGGGCTTCTGCACCATGAGGTTCGAGCCCCCCACCCGGGTTCGAACTGGAACCCTCTTGCTGTGAGGCGACATTGTACAAAATTCAGCTCCATTATAACTCACAAAGCTCACATACAAAACAACTGTCTTTAGCTAGACACATTTTTCACACAAATACAACATGCGAACGTTATAAGCATGAGCCTGTGACATTTTTCACTGCATGAATTAGCCTAGCGGTTCCCAGAATTTCCCTCTGCTCATACTAAGCCAACAGCAAACTCCCTTTTTTTATTCCTTATAAATGCTTGCAAGTTTTACTTTCAATGCCCCTGACGTTCTACTGCTTCGTCTCTGCCCGGAATGCACTCTGTGCTCCAACAGTGTGGTGCTATAAAGAAACTGAATGGACATATATTCCAATAGTGCTCCTAATAAACGGTCCTTCTCCTAAAATAGAAAATCTGTGTGTGGCAGCAGATGTTTTAATTGTGGCGGGCCGCCACAAATAAATGAATATGTGGGAAACCTTGGGATGAAAATGTCGATCAGTTGCTCCACCACCGCGGTTCAGACTAAAATCTCAACAACTTTTGATGGATTGGTGTGGAATTGACAGAGATATCCATGTTCAACAGAGGATAATCCCTAATGACTTTGGCGATCCCCTGACTTTTCATCGAGAGCCACCATGGGGTTGATATTTGTGGTTCACAGTGAAATGTCTTAACAACTGTTGGATGAAATGTAGTCTGGTGCAGACATGATCTTTGTGAACCTCTGACTCTATCTAACATCGTCATCAGGTGAAAGTTTACATTAGTCAAATACTTTGGTTCATCTATCTTACAGACTCACAGCGTTGACAGCATGGCTGCAGACAGACAGCGAGTGGTTTCCCTTACCACTTCCATTGTTTCCAGTGTAAATGCGACAGCTGCCATACGAGACGGAAGGTTGAGTTGATGATGGTTCAAATCTCCAACTGACCCCGTAGCATGCCGTATGACAGTGGTAACCAGAGAAACTACAACGAGGTAAGTGACACAGGAGCTGATTAAACTTAATTATAAACCTCTTTACCTGCATTGAGCAAACGAATCAATTAGGAGAAACGGTCTTGGAGCTTTAATTATCAAGTCTTGGCCAATAAGCATGTATTATTACTCTCCAAAACTTGCTTAATTGTATTGGTATTCATTTAGCCGCATGATGAAATTAGAGTGGGAGTGGGCCTGTACAACAGACTCTAACAGCAGTCTGTTGTGTACTCTACAGGTTGTTAGTAGAATTGAAGAAACTCTAGAGCTGCGATGGGTTTAAATACAGAGCATGATGTCAGCGGGCAGAAGCTGCAGCTGCACTTTTCTCTGTCAAGTGGGTACAAATGGGTACAATAAACACCTTAGCTGTCTGTGAGTGTGTGCACATATGAAATCAAAGGTCACTCACACATACACACAAACTGGTCTGGGTTCCTCCCTAAGTAGGATTGGAATGGTGTGTGTGTCTGTGCAAATTACACTTGAGTGAGGTCTCACGCAAACCCCTCCCTGACCAGTGTGTGTGTGTCTTTGTGTCTTTGAGTGTGACATAGCGATGGATAGACATGAGCTGCCATAGCATGTGCACATAGTGAATTAGTGCTTACAGCATCCAGCTTGCTGTGCACGCATATTACAACAGATGCTGATGGTTCCTGTGTGTCTGTTTGAACTCAAAGTAAATATTTATCTTGCATTATTGCTTTTAGTCAAATGTTTAGAAATGGCTGCAGTTCTTTACCCTGTTGGCATGCCAGGATCTCTGATCCTTGGTGCAGAAGACTCCTGTAAAGACTTAGAAGTACGGTGACCTCATGGTTGATCTCATAAAGCCATTACCTTCCTTGTGCTAAAGATTCTTTAGGATGGATTACAGGTCACATACTTAGAGATTGGATTACTTTGATGATGCTTGCAAAGAGCGTTTGGCATCCAAACGTTTGTAAATGAGGTCTCAGATTAAGTGAATGAAATACAGATAAAGTTGAAAAGCTGTATTTGTTTCAGTCTTTTCCGGGGGTTTGAAATGAATACTAGACATCAGTTAGATATAAAACACGGGCCAGATGGGTCGGGCTTAAAGGGATACTGTGCCGATTTTCAACCAGTTTTGAATCAGAACAATGTGGGTAGTATGTTAAACTTCCCTCCATCTTCCCAGCGCGTGTGTTCTTAGGTATTTTTGTATGCCTGCTACAAAAAACTCAGATCAAACTTTAAAACTAAGCAGTGCTGATCAAATATCAACCAAGATTATGTTACAGTATCGCCAGTTTCTCACCTACAGTTTTTCAGAAACATATCTTAGTGGACTTTTTAGCTGTAATACGAGAATTTGTCAACAGGAAGTAGGCGCCATACCGTTTCCTATGTTGTCAAAATGCTGAACAAACTAAAACTAAGCAGCACCGGCCAAATATGAACCACTTTATTGCCTATTTCTCTCCTAAAATGTTTTCAGAAACATAGTTTAGCTCACTGTTTAGCTGTAATGTGTGATCATTTGTCACCAGCTGCCTGCCATATTGTTTCCTGTGTCAAAACTGACAAACTTGCATTACATCATCCACCGGTGTGAGCATTTATTGGTCCAGTGTGGCGCAGTGCATCCTGGTATTAGTGGGCTTTTTTTTTTTTTTACAAGGCTTGGGCAGAAACTATTTCATATACCACCATACTTTCCAGGGTGTATGGTATATGACAGTTTGTGTGCAGCACTGTCTTACATTTACAAAACTCATGAAATATCAAGAAATGTAATATTCGCAAGATCATCTTGGTCAGTTCACTGTTCCAACAATCACCAACTCTGATTTGAATAAATCCTTTATTCATGGATTTAGATGTGAAAACATGTCCCTGCCGTCTCTCTCTGCTCGCAGGCCAGCTGTTTACAGTCCTGTGACATTATCCCCACCACCAGCAGTAAGCTCGGCTTCTTTTTGCACCAGACTGACCTCTGGTGACGTGCATACACTGCATCCTCATTACAGCCTCTTCAGTTTGAGATTGGAATCTGTATTTTTGACAATATTGAAAATCACACGGCATTTTTAAATGCCCTGGTATACCTTAATAGCCTAGCCTGGTAAGACCATCTTTATGACGTGAGCTCTACATTGTGTTTCGCTCTCTTTATCAGTCTGGACTTAGTGCCACCCCGCCTCGTATACAGAAATTAAAATCTAATCAGGGCCAATCAGGGATCTGTGTTATAGCTGACGATGTGAAATGGGCGTGTGGGGGTTAAAATGATATATTTATCATTTTGTAGTACTCTCTGTGTCCACTATGTGGCACCTGAGAAAACACTACTTATACGTCATGTTGCTGTAAATCAATTGTGGACTCCACCATGCAAATTTCAGGTAAATCAAAAGATCATTGTCTGACAAGTCTTACATCCTGGTGCCAGAAGTTGGCGCAATTACCATGACCCCTAATTTGCATGTAGTTTGGGGCACATTGGACCATGTATGCTGGAGTGACAAACCACTTCCTGTTTGGTGGCGAAACATTGACATTTGACACCTCGCCATGGTCATAAGGTTCAACAAAACCTCAAGCTTTAAGAAACTTTTGATGTCCAAGATCTTAAGATGGTACAGGCAGGATAAAATCTGTAGGAGGAGTTTGTAAAAGTACAACTCCTGGAAATGCCCCAAGAGACTTTTTGTCCATCTTGGGATGTTACATCTGCCTACCAAGTTTCATACATGTAGGTGAAACCAGCCTCAGGGGCAGCTTCGTGGAAATTTAATAGGGGGTGCTACTGAGCCATTTTGTGACACCTGTTAACCAGATCCATGTTATCTCTGAACATTATAGCACCAAATTCAAAAGTATTCACATCTTTCTGCTGCATAAACAGCCCGGTTTTATGAAAATACCATCTTCCAGCAGTGAAATACTTCTTTAACTATATGAAATACCTCTACAAACAAGGAATCTCTGAACTCTGTAGATCAGAGCAACATAGTTCTAACAAGTTCAGATTTTTATTTTCCAAAGTTTCTGCTGCTCATTTCTTCATCCTGATTGGCAAATCCTTCATCTTTGGTCCCCCTTTCACACAAAATTATGCTGTATTTGCAAATATTAGTCAGCTCAGCTCTGCTGAATCATCTCAGGCTTATTGTAGTTTGTGCTAATATTAATGTGGGACACTTTACTGTGTAACTGTCCCCAGTGACTTTGGTGCTTACTTTTCACCCCAGGCAATCACTCCAGCAGCTTTGTCTGAGGAAAGATGTATGGGGACCATTTCACAGAATGCAGCATTTAATCAATGCCATAAGATTGTGGTCAACGAATCAAACATAGCTTTCCTCCTTCCTCCGGCTGCAGAGGGAGCATTGTAGTATTACATCCATTTGGTAGGCCAATGGTGTGTGTAACGTGAATGTGTTTGGCTCAAAATCTCTCTGTTACTGGAAGAGACTTGTAGGATGTACTGTATACTGCAGCTGTAAATGAACTGTAAATGTAAAGAAATCTGGGATGTTGTTGTGTGTTGCATACATGAGGAGATTTATTTTTGTTTCAGTTGTTTACATTTGATGCTTTCTATGTTTAGATTTACACCACTCAGTACAGAGCCAGAGTCCATCATGATTGTATGCTCTGTGGTCTTATATACATTCTAAAAAAGGCTGTATAAGTAAAATGTATCATCCAACCATCTCTCCATGCTGCTGCTGCTTATCGGGGTCAGGATCATGCTGGCAACAGAGCTCCAGGCAGCCTGAATGTTTGACAAGTGATGCTTCTCTCTTCCAACAATCCTTGAATTAAGTCACTTTTGTATGGTTTCTGAAATTAAATGTGCACAAACATGCTCAGTTGCTGTTTGTCAGCCTGTGTGTTTTGAGTCTGAGATCTAGAGCAGTAGCACAAACCTTTGTCTACAAACCAAAGAGAGGGATTATACCTCCCTCTCAGTTCTCTTCTGAGTCTGGATGTTTTTCATGTTAAATAAGCTTTGGGTGAGAAATGTTAGAATACTGGTAGAAGGCACATTTCTGATCGCAGTAAAGAGACAGTTTACCACAAAATCAAAAATAGGTATTTTTCCTCTTACCTGTAGTGGTATTGTGTTTCAGTGTGAGTTGCAGAGTGTTATATCAGCTGTAGACATGTCTGCTTTCTCTCAAATATAATAGAACTAGATGTCACTCTGCTTGTGGTAGGGCTGCCATGCTGAAGGAATTTCCCCTGCTGTGATTAAGTGTGGCTCAACAGTGCAAATAACTTCTTTTGTCCTGATTTTATTGCTGTGTAAATAAGTTTATTTTTAGGCGATGATGAGTAGGGATGTCCCGATCCAGCTTTTTCACTTCTGATCTGATACCGATATTACAGCCTTGAGTTTTGGCTATATATATATATATATATATGTATATATATATATATCGATACCGATCCGATCCAAGCACGTATTATACATATTCACTTATGTTGCTGTCAGTCGTGTTAGAAAAGGTTTGATCAAGCAATATTACTCTAACAAGAACAACTACTTAATCGGGTTAGTTAGAATGATCCACAACAGTTGGTATGAGAAACTGACCTGTTTATTGTTAACAGGATTAAATAAACAAACTTTAAACTTGAACTTTAACATTAAATAAAAAAATATAGCTGATTTGCTCTGGCTGCTTTGGCCCCTTAATAAATAGAAAATAAATCAACACAAGAAATCTTTAAAATGTCTAAAGTTGAAATTAAAATAGCAGCAAGACCCCACACACTTATGCTTTGGCCCTCTAATAAATAAAAAATAGATTAACACCACAAGACATTGTTGACATTTAACAAACAATGCAGCCTTTCCTTTTCAGTTATTTTAGTAGTGTCAGTGCCAGCCTGGTGCACAGGCACACAATATTGTACAACTGTTTAAACAAGCAATAGTCCATCCATGGCTCCAATTTCACTAATTGTGCCTAAAACAATGCCATCAGTGCTCTTTACTTAAACAGTAAGAGTGTAAACCAAATAAAAATATCACTCTCAAAAAACCAGAGCAGAAAACAAATAGTCAGTTAACTAAGTTGACCACTACTCTTCCTACCCTTCGTGTGTGTGTCTGCTGTCTGCATGCTGGCCTGGTGGATTGATAGTAAGAGTTGGAGCGGATCACTGGAATGGACTGCTTGAATCGCGGAGCGCTGGGCTGGCCGGAAAACCTGGATCGGACTCCGTGAAAAACTGGATCGGAGTTCTTGGGTTGGCATTTTTCCATGCAGTCCAATTCGATGCCGATGCACATTTTTTGCTAATATCGGCGGCCGAAACATCCCTAATGATGAGGTATATTGTTGTTGTTTAAATGAAAAAGGTGGCACACTTGTAAAACTAATTAAACACTAGTTAAGTGTTGAATGCAGAACACAGAAGGGTACAGTGGGGTACAGTAAGGCCCTGATCACACAGAAAGCATTTTAGCAGCTGGAGGCGCCTTTTTGTAATTGTTTTAATAAGAATGAAGCTTTTTGCTCGCTGTGTTTGCGTTGTGACACGCGACTTGTTTCTGCGCTCTTGATGCCTGGCATTTTTGCCAGAGTGCCGGACTCCTCGAGTTCAAAAAACTTCAACTCATATGTGAGTTGGTGTCGTCACATGATCAGAAACCTGACATTAGATAACATCAACATACATATTAGTAACCAGGTAATGATTTCCAGAGAGAGAGAGATTTTTTATGTTTGCGCTTTGAGCACCACAAGCTGAGTGCCATCTAGTTCCATTATATTACAGAGAAGGCAGACATCTCTACGGCCAATATCTCAACACTCTGCAACTCCCACCAAAACAATCTAGATTGATAAATAGCACTACAGGTAAGAGGAAATGTTTGTTTTTGATTTGGGGTGAACTGTCCTTTTAACATAGACCATGCTTCAGATAGTGTCAGCATTGAGTGGCTTTGCTTGACAGCTGTCTGTGCAGTGCTGTTTATGCTCACTAGAACCTAATATAGACTCAGGAACCAGACATACTGTAATGGAAACTGTTAAGGTTTATGTAAAAGGTCCGAGAATTGGTATGCAGAAGAAAACAAAGGGCAGGAAACCAGCAGAAACTTGGAGGATTTGTTGTTAGACTTCCACTTAATTCCTCATTTACAATGCTGAGCATGTGCTGTTTAGGACTCAAGCAAAACTCTGCTGTAACGGCTGCAAACACTTCGTACTATCGCTGCTGTCTCTGCTACTGTTTCATGCCCTGAGGGGGGAGTTTTCATTGTCATTCCCCAGTCCCAGTGCATCTTTGAGGAGAGTGATGAGATCGGAGCCTACGTGCAAGATAATCTGAGTTGGCTGAGTGAAATACATACTGTATGCTACTGTATAAGGAAATGCATGAATTTCGTCCACCCTCTGTAGCCTGAGGCTTCTGACAATCTCCTTCCCATCCTGACAATCTCCTTTTTATCAACCTCTTTTTTTTTTACCAATATGTCAGACACTAAGCACTATTTTGCTACAGCTCCAAAACAGCTACATCTTTCAAGATATTTTTGAACAGGTCCTTTCTCGACTGTACATCCATATCTCCGGAACACACAAGAGGCTCCGAATAGACCCTATCCCTTACAACAGAGCTTTTCAATTACAAATGAAATTGGGCCAGATTTTAAAACCAAAGGATGTAAATGAGCCAGGTATTTATTCACCAGCCCATTTTAAACCTTTTGGTAATGAAACAAATAAACAAATGCATTTAAATATACTTATGAAATAGCAGTGTTTATCATTTCACTTTTGAAATGAAAGAAAATATACTTCTGGTCACGTAACGGATCCAGGCACATCACAGAGTGCAGGAACCAAATTAAAAAAAAAAAAAAAAACATTCAGCACACAGAATTACACTATCTCTTTACCAGTATATTCCTTCCTCTTCCATTTTTCCCCTGAATACACTCACACCTGACCTCATTACATTTCCCATCAAAGTGAAGGAAGAGTGTTCAGGAAAAGACACAGGATGTGATATATATATATTTTTTTTTCTTGACTATTTGCCCATGTGAAAAGCTCCTAAGTGTGGTTGGAACTGCACGAGATAATGTTGTTTTGTGAAAGATATGATTTGGCAGTGTCCCTACCTGATTTCTACATGCTGCCTGATCGGTGCTGCACATGTGTAGCTCAACAGAGATGAGAAGGAAGAGGGATAGCTCACTTGTTATCTGCCTCCACACACTATATACAGTGGTGGAAAAAAGTTTTCGGACACCCCATGCATTTGTGAAATATTGCATTAAGAATCACTCTTAGGTCTTCAAGTGCAATTTCTTTTAGTACAGTCACAGCCAAAATACTAAATAAATCCTAAAAAAGCCATTTAAAAACTTAAAATTGATTGGTTCCATAAAAATACATAAGAAATTTTGAGTATTTAGTCATTTTGGTACCAGTGATGAAGGTCGTTCTTTTTATTAAAAGACACAATTTTTGTTGCCAAGCTTCGTGTCTACATAAAGCCAGCACATTTGAAAGTTCTTCAGACACAAAAATGGCTAAAACAAGGAACCTAACGCAGGAAACACGCCTGAAGATAAAGATTCTCAGCCAGGAAGGGTACAGCTGCCGCCAGATAGCCAGGAAGTGCAGATGCAGTCCTTCAGCAGTTGGATACACTCTGCAGAAATACAGACGAACCAACAGCTTGGAAGACAAACCAAGATCTGGGCGTCCAAGGGTTTCTCCAGCAAGAAATGACCACATCCTGATCCGCATGTGCAGGCAAAACCGCCGAATGACATCACAGGAGCTTCAGCAGCAGTGGTCAAACCAAACTGGTGTCCAGTGTTCCACCCGCACTGTACGTGGCCGACTTTTAGATCATGGCGTAAGGTCCTACAAGGCTATCAAGAAGCCCCTGATCAATGAGAGACAGAGGTTAGCCCGGCGTCGCTGGGCCCAGGCACAGAAGAACTGGACAGCCAGGAATTGGAAGAAGATTTTGTGGTCAGATGAGTCCAGTTTCCAGCTTTATCTTCCTCCTACTAATGTGAGGGTACGCAGAAGGCCAGGCGAAGCATTATCTCCAGCATGTACAGTACCTACTGTCAAGCATGGTGGAGGCAGTATCATGGTTTGGGGATGCATGAGTGCTGCTGGTGTTGGTCATCTCACTGTCTGTGATGGCACATTGAATTCTACCAAGTATTGTACCATTCTCTAAACCCACATGCTCCCTTCTGCGCGTGCACTGTTCCGTCGAGGTAAAAACTGGATGTTTCAACAAGATAATGCCCCTTGCCACACATCCAAGGCCAGTAGAACTTGGCTGCAGGAGCACAGTATCCAGGTCTTATAGTGGCCAGCTCAATCCCTGGACATGAGCCCCATTGAAAATCTGTGGTGGATTATCAAAAGGTCTGTTTCAAAGCATAAACCAAAGAATTTAGAAGAATTAAAAGCAGTAATTCAAGAAGAATGGGACAAGATTACCCCTCAACAGTGTGAAAGGCTCGTGGGGAACATGCCAGCCAGGATTAGAGCTCTACTACGCGCCAATGGCAGGACTACTAAATATTAATTTGATGATGTGATGGTTTATTTATTTTTTGTTCAGTTTTGAACACATTCTCTGTTATTTGTTGACTTTGATACCGACAATGTTGAGAACTGACATATTGAAACTGAATTTAGTTTTGTTAGTTTTTCTTGTAAACAATAAACAAAAAAATATAATTTGTATTTGTTTGTATCTGTCTAATGCAGCCACACCTTTTGAAACACAAAAAAGATTTTTCCACAAATATTTCATGATAATATTTGAGATTGTGTGAAATTTTAAGGGTGTCCGAAAACTTTTTTCCACCACTGTATGTAGTTTACATATTTTTTAAAGATATTTTTTGGGGCCTTTTGCCTTTATTTGATAGGATGGATACAGCATGAAATGGGGATGGAAGGGGGCGTGACGTGCAGCAGAGGGCTGTGGGTTGAAATCCAACTCGAGGCTGCTGTGGCAAGGTCATAGTGTTTGTACATGGGGTGCCTGCTCTACCAGGTGAGCTAGTGGGCGCTCCATAGTCAACATAGTGTGTCATACATCAGATTAATGTGTGCAGAGCAAATGTGGCCCGCAGGCTGCCAATTGACCCTTCACTAAGTCCCGCCCACGGACACAGACTGACCAATCATAACGTAGCATCAGGCCGGCTCAGACCAGGGTCCGACAACAACACAGCTGTGCTCCATTGACTCTAACTCTCAGACTCTCTATTTAATGAGGAATAAATCAGCAGTGTGGACATACTTTGGATTTCAAAGAAAATATAGCTCAACAGACAGAGCACATGCTGTATATTAATAATGCCTTTAAGAGATAGAATACTCAGGAAACATGATGTATCTGCTGGCCGGGCATCTCGCTCTGCTAACTTCTCACTACTGCCACATCAGCTGCTCTGCTTCAACAATGTTAGGCTGAAAAAACGTGCACGCAGACCAAGCGGCAACCTCTGAGGCTGAAAAATGAAGCCAATGTGGAAGTGCCAAAAGTTCTTTAAACGTCCACGTTAGGCTGGCTACAAATGGAGTCAATACACATAGACTGCCATGTTAAAATGCTGACAGCATGGTACAGAAAACGGTTTTGGTCTCTCTAGCTAATTTCCCCCTCCATGACGACTATTCGGGGGGTGAATTTATATATAAATCAGCTGTATACATTTTATTAAGGCCTTAAGTTACTTAGAATTAAGGGTGGGGCTGCTTGAGTGACAGGCTGTCTGCAAAGTGTCGCCACAGTCTGTGAGTCAGATCCACCCCTCGCTCCTCCACAGCTCCACCCTCTCATAGAAATATGGTCACTTCTTGCTTCCGAGAAACAAGATGGTCATGGCCGAAATGCCAAACTGAAGGCTTCAAAACAGCAGTCCACAAACATCACGTCACAGTACATCCTTTATTTATACAGTCTTTAATGCGGACTGAAAAATGAACCGTGCTGGTCTTTTGTCTATGAACATTGACAGTTATTAGTGTTAATTTTATGCTTTTGTTAAATGATCTTTTTGTTAACTCATGTTTTATGGCTGTTGGGACAAGTTTGCCTTCAGGGCTTTAAGACAGATATCCCTGAAGATTTAGGAAAAGGGTTGTGGTTTGGGTTTAAAAGAAAGGATTTCTTAGTATTTACAATGATTTATGTGTTGTTTTTATCTGTTGTGGCCTAAAGCAAAAACAAAAGGGGTGGCTGCTTTCTCTGTTAACTCTGTATGGGAATATGATATTACTTCACATCAGTAATAGGTCCTAAATTGAATCGAATTTAAGTCATATTGTGGCGAACTTTGTGATATCGGCAAATATTTTAAATTATATTATGTAATAAATTCAGATAGATAGATGAGAAGAAACTCAATTATCGAGACTTCGAAAAAGGATATTTTTGCTTATCTGTGTGAAAGAGTTTTTCTGTTTGCAGTTTGGAGTTGCTTTGATGTAACCATTTTATTTCTCTGGCTTGTGGTTGTAAATCACACCTACAATATACAAACACAAACCTGCATATTGAGGAGAACAAAATAAAACATTATAAATACTTAATATATGCACTAGTCTTCCACCAATCCAGCCGTTTCACAACCTAATCTTGACTAAACAAAGCAAAGACCGTTTTTATTGCATCTGCCATAAAATTCATCATTAGTTTAATCTTGCCAGGAGAGACAAGCTCATTCAGCTGTTAATCATATTGCTTCATGAAGGCAGAGAACGCAGCGACGGCGTGTGGCACGCTGCCAGCGGTGGTATGTGATATAAACTCTCATCGAGTTTTTGTTATTGTATTTCATTATTGTGTTTGTATCGCTTGACTTCAGTGTCTTATCACGCTGCAAAGTAAATCAGCTCAAACAAACTCAGTTAAGAATAGTCTGCATATCCCAGAGCTGTGCTCGCTGTAGCGCGGGGGTGAAGCACACTGATCTCATTGTGTCACAAGAGGTGCATTCATACACTGCAGCTTGGTCACCAATTCCATAAGGCGCGGGTGTAAGGGTATGTTTTGACTTGAGAAGTGCTGTTGTAGCATTGTGTCCTTTCTCCGCCACATGAGTCATTCTCTGGAGACCCAGTTTCAAGGGAATCCTGGGCTCGCTGTCTGTTTGACTTGAGCATTGATGTCAGTGTCATTGTCCTTTGCTTTGTGAGTCATGCTGTCACCCACAGCAGATCAGCCCTGAACTGAGTACATAATAACACAGTACATAATAATAATAATAACAACAGCGATAGAGTTTCTTTGTACAGTTCTGTAAAACAATAACTAAATGCTTAATATTTATCATGACCTTCAATAATTTATCCTTAAATCTGCATGCATAAAGCTGGCCAGTCGCCAGGAGAAAATGTTGGCATTGTATGTTTCTACAAACCATGATCGCACATTCTCACTCTGACCTCATCACATTTTGACGTTTGGTCATGGACTTTCCACGTCCACATACAGCGTGCAAGGTACCCTGGGTGTGTTGGTTGTTGACGTTCTGGGACATCGTGTCAAGTTCTGCCTGTTACATACACTTCCATTTTCACAGGAAATTTAACATTTACATACAGTCTCTTTCAAAATAAATGCACTACCTCAGTACAACACTGTGAATTAACCTTTTTTTCCCTTCAACAGCAAAGACACATGGTTAGGGTTAGGCAACAAAAATACGTGGCTAGGTTTAGGGAATAAGAAGAAGGACATGAACACCGCTCTCTCGGGTGAAAGTTGGTGTTTGTTTGACCCATCCACCACCTATCCTGCCTGTCCCATTCAGACTTTCGCTGCCTTAAATTTTGTCTTTGTCCCGCTGCGTTCCCTCCTGACATTTTCTGCCAAGATACTGGTAGAAAATCCGTTGTTTTTTTGCTGCTTTTCCAGCAGGGATTGTGCCCCCCAAAACTGTGTATTTTAAGCCAAAACATGATATTTTCTTAATATAATCAAGTGGTTATTGTATCTAAACTAACCACACGTTACCCACAGCTTTTTTGAAACGTTAAGTTTCAGCAGGTCCGCTAAATCAGTGGTTTCCAACTGGTGGGTCATGGTCCAAAAGTGGGTCACGGGTCCATTCTGAATGGACCGCAAGTTACTTGGGAATCTGTCAAGTTTGTTTAAAAAAAACAAAAAACAAAACAAAACAAAAAAAAAAAAACACACTTTATTTTGAAATACAGTGAAGTGCTGTTTCCTGCTGTAGAGTGACTGACTGATTGACGGCTGCTTGACAGAGACAGCAAACTAGCTTGACAACATGGCCAAACACAAGTATGATGCTGAATATATTAAACTGTGTGGACCTTGAACTAATGACTAAGGAGAAAACTGGACCGTGTGGTTGGACCACATGGGAAGCCCTTTACTAAACGTACAATGCTAACATTTTTTTTGGTGATTGGGTTGCTTAAAGCAGATATAAAAAGTATTTTTATACTAATGTATTACCATTAAGACAACGTAAAGTCACTCTTCATCTACAGAGAATTATCATCTGGCTTTGCAGCTCCCCTTGGCTTTACAGAGCTTAACAGCGAGTTTCAGCTTATTGTTTGACTGTTCAACCTGTAAATGTACTGTTTTGGTTCATTCTCAGTGCTCTCATGGCATCATTTTTGCATGCAGCAGGCAGCTGTTCACAGAGAAACAGATCTAAAATCCCACTGTACACTACCTGCTCAGTACCGTATGGTAGAAAAACACAGATTGTGACAAGCTGGTCGACATAATGGATTATTTAGCAGCTAAAGAGACAGAAATTTCCCCCAGGAGTTAGTGGGGACCAAAACAGAGCTAAAAGAGAGTGAATAATGGATTTGGTGAGACTCCAAATGAATGATAATGTTTCCTGATTGCTGGATGTGCAGGTAAACAACTTTTCATGTATATATATCATGCCAACCTTAAATATGATCATATGTGTATTTCTGCTTGCTCCAAATGGCCAAAAAATCAGTTATTGAGTGCGTAATCATCAAATTATAGTTTTCTCTCCACGTTTATTTAACCTGCAGTCATTCAAGAACGCTTTGCTAATTTTTGCTTTTTTTTCTGAGCTGTCTGCGATTTGTCATCTTGTCATAGGACATTTCAACCCACACTGTTGTTGTATTTGTTGTGTGAAAAACAAGTTGAATGAGTTTTTTTTTTTCTCCAACAAAGTGATTATGGTCAGTTTACCTTGAAATGGTGTTTGGCCTTCTGTGAGATTACTGTGATGACTTCGCTCTTCAATCCCCCACTACAGCTCTAATCAATAGAGCAGAATACAGCAGTTGCACCTGGCACAGTGCTGGCAGCCACTCTCTCCCGCTTTGTCCCACTGAGGCTGTGATACAGTGCGATAGACTTAAAACATGTGTGGCACTGATTCAGACAGTTAATTAAGTGAGAGACTTAACGATTTGGTCTGATTGTTTGTGTAAAATGTCACACATGAGCATGAAAACTTCGTTACGTGTGACACTGTCCTTCACACCTCAAGTGCATAACATCCATTTTGTTCTCGTGATGATGCCGTTGTTGTCATGCTTACATGCACTGAGAAATATACTCTTAACCGCGTTTCTCCTGCACTCAACTAATCATGTCAGTGAGTATAAGTGTCACCGTTTGTTTTGAATAGTTGGATATTTTCTTTGTTATAGAAATGAAAAGACTTTGCTTTGACAGGCAGCAAATGAGCAATGATGTTTTTCCTTGCTGATCTTTTGTTTCTCTTTTTATTTTGCTTAAGAGCATGTGTGGTCTACCCTGGTATGTGCCATGTACACTGTCCAGTTTTGCTTCCATCAAATACTTATTACTGTGCTGACAGAGCTGAAACAATGATTAATTAGTTGATGACAAAAATGAATCGCCAACTGTTCTGATAATCTAATAATTGTTTTGTCATTTTTTATGCCAAAATGCCTAACACGCTAGTTTTAGCTCCTTATGTCAAAGGATTTGGTGCTTTTTGTTTTTATATTATATTAAACTGAATATTTTTAGCCAAGCTAGCAGCGTGGTTCCGTAGACTGTGTAAAATAATGGACGTAGCTACCGTGATGTCACCCACTGGTTTGTGCACTGCTGTTTTGAAGCCTTGAGTTTGGCATTTCAGCTGTGATCGTATTTGGAGGGTGGAGCTGTGGCGGATTGAGAGGTGGATCTGACTTACAGACTATGATGACGCCTCACAGACACCCGGTCACTTGAACCAGCCACATCCCTAATTGTGCTTAACTTTAAGCCTTGATAAAATGTAAACGGGTGAGTTATAAAAAAATTTTTAAAAAATGAACGGGGAAATTACCTAGACACCCAAACTGTTTTTTGTATCAGGCTGTAAACGTGTTTAGCTCTGCTGTAAAGTTGTCCTAAAACACGGGGGTTTGTGGGGATTCACTGAACATCAAGGAACAGCTTGGATGCAGGGACTTTTTTAATGCATTGCAGAGCTATTCAAATCTCAAGCATATACATTAGGGCTGGGCAGTATGACAAAATTTTCATATCACGGTTTAAGAAAAAAATCATATGGGTTTCACGGTATTTCATGGTATTTTGCTCAGGTTCGGCCAACTTGACATGCTGCTGTGTTGTGTTGTGGCCTATTCAAGTGCTGGAATTTGTTATGTACCTGACAATGCCTGAAAGCAACACACACTGCTCCATTCATTTGGGCTCCACTAACTGCGTACGGAAGCGACACATAGAGAAGCCAGCGGGGTTGTTTACCGTTTGCCGAGCCGAGAGGCTGCATGAAATGTTAAAGCATTTTCCACCTAAGTTATTACATATATTTCAGTTATCTACAAGTTTACTGTACTGTTTGTCATCTACTCGCTTTCAAATGTCCGCCACAGACATTTACACAATGTCATGGATAAACATGGGTAAATGCATTAAAAAAAAAATCATCACATATCACCTCTGATAATGGTTATTCATTTAAAAACACATTGTGCTTGTTTAGCACACTATTTCATGTAGTTTTTATCTGCTGGAGGGTCACGTAGGGGAGTGTAGCGCGACAAAAATAGAAGAGCCGCATAAAATAGAGAGTTGTCGCACAACAGACGGGGGTTGTCGCGCCGCTCCCATTGCTGGTGGAGCCGCTGATTAACAGGGGGGCGAGCTGCTACGGGACTCGCGCTGCAGACGTGTCGCGCCATTGTCGTGCCCAGTGGATCCCAGCCGTAACTGTCTCGGACTCGGGACAGGTCATCTTCGGTCAGGAAAGGTGCTCTAGTGTGCTCACTAGAGCGACAAGGTTCAGACCATTAAAAATGCCATCAATTCCACAACACCAATAACAACCCTGCAGCTACCTAGACACTTAGAGCTGACTCATTTTGCACCTGTAACTGACAAAACTGTCCAAGAGATCATCACCAGTCTGAGTTCGTCTACATGCTGCCTCGATGTGTTACCCACTAGATTTGTAAAGTCTGTGCTGAGCAGTTTGTTACCACCACTCGCTCACATAGTTAACATGTCACTACAATCTGTAACATTCCCAAAGGCCTTGAAAACTGCAGTCATAAAGCCTCTCCTAAAGAAGAGCAGTCTTGATGCCACAGTACTGAACAACTACCGGCCCATTTCAAATCTGCCGTTTTTAGGCAAAGTCCTTGAGAAAGTTGTTTACCAACAGCTTACTGATTTTCTCCTTAAGAACAACTCCTTTGATGTTTTCCAGTCAGGTTTTAGACCCCATCACAGCACTGAGACCGCTCTTATTAAGGTGACAAATGACATCCGCCTGAACACTGACGCAGGCAAAGTCTCAGTTTTATTCCTGCTAGATCTGAGTGCTGCTTTTGACACTGTCGATCATGAGATCCTTTCACAGAGACTAGAGGACTGGGTGGGCATCTCTGGCACTGCCCTAAATTGGTTGAAGTCCTATCTAGAAGACAGGAAGTACTTTGTTGAAATTGGTAACTGTGTCTCAGACCACATGGCCTTGACCTGTGGGGTGCCCCAAGGGTCAATCCTGGGACCCCTTCTGTTCAATCTCTACATGCTGCCTTTAGGCCAGTTAATACAAAGTAATAATGTGTCCTACCACAATTATGCAGACGACACTCAGATCTATGTCTCACTGACAGCAGGTGAATATGGACCAGTGGATTCATTCTGTCACTGCATCCAACAGGTCAGTGTGTGGATGCAAAACAACTTTCTCCAGCAGCTAAAATCTGGAACAGTCTTTCTGAAGATGTGAGACAGGCCTCTACTCTGACAATGTTCAAATCTAGGTTCAAAACAGCTCTATTTCACTGTGCATATGACTGAAAGGATCTTATCTGCACTCTTTTCTTTTAAAGTTCATTTTATAATGATTATTTATGTTTTTATTTTGTATTGTGATTTTAATGCATTTTCTTGTTCTGTAAAGCACTTTGAATTGCTTTGTGTACGAATTGTGCTCTACAAATAAACTTGCCTTGCCTTGCCTTGCTTTGCCTCACCTGTGTGTGTGTGTTTTGTGTGTGTGTGTGGGTGTGGGTGTGGGTGTGTGCGCATCGGGGCGAAACTCCGCCGTGCGCGATACAGAGAGCAGAGGAGAATTGTAAACGGTGGTACGCCGCTGCTAGTTGCATATAGGGGAAAACACTGCTCTTTTTGGTATGAGTTCTTCTGGGTCATCGTGTACAGTTGCTTTGCTTTCAGGACTCTCTCCGGCAGCCATTCTCACCTCTAAACTTTTCTATGTTCTCACTCTCACCTGCTCAAGCATGCCTGTGGTGTGCAGCGGTGAAATGGGTCCCCGCTGAAACACTTTCCCGCCACGCACGTTCCGGACGTTGTTTGGGCTATTCACTGGTATTGCGGTATATGAAAAATTCATATCATAACGAAAATAAATACCAGTTTTCGGTACAAACCGGTATACCGCCCAGTCCTAATATACACTGGATTCATTTTAAAAACTTTAATTTACTTGAAGTGTACACTGTGCAGCGGTATTGCCTAGGAAAATGGAATCGGATCAGGACTCAGTATCGGAAGATACTTGGATCGGTATTGGCAGCAAAAAAACTTGATCCAAAACACCAACTATTATTCATTCATTCATTTTCTATAACCGTTTATCCTTTTGGGTGTTGCGGGTGTCCTGGAGCCTATCCCAGCTGACACTGGGTGAGAGGCAGGGTTCACCCTGGACAGGTCGCCAGACTATCACAGGGCTGACACATAGAGACAGACAACCATTCACACTCACATTCACACCTACGGACAATTTAGAGTCACCAACTAACCTGCATGCACCTGAATCCAGCCTCGCATTACTACAAAGCCTGTGCCAGATAGCTCCTGCTGTAGAAATGGTTTTGCCAAATCTCTGCTAGCTGACACATTTATACCATATATATATGTACTGTGATATCGCACAACCCTAGCTGCAGCTGGTTGAATGTCCGTCATGAGTTAGAGGACTCAAACTTGATCGTATGGACACTTGGAGTCGTGTAGCTCAGAGACACCATAGTTTTTCATAGTGATCATCTGCAGCTCATCTTTCTGCTGCCCCCTCTTGTGACAAGCCATTCTGACTCAAATATAATAACTATAAAAAAGATTACACAGCTGACCACATGTCTTTTGAGCACTTACTTAGCACATCATTATGGACACATTTCAGTGTCAGCAGAGATCACTGTAGTTTTATGCTCTTGGTTCTTGCTCAGTTGGTGGCTGCTTGCTGTTGAGTCTGTGAGTGTAAAACTGACAGACAAGACAATTCTGTGAACTGTTCTCAGCAGCAGGGAAACTTATTTGCATAACCTGAATACATTTTTTGTTAGTCAATAACTATATCCTGTCTTAACATGTAAACACACCCAAATTCACAGTAATAATGTTCAGTTGTCAATCATGTGCACTGAATGTGTGTGTATTACAACCAGTAACCTTCAGACGCTCCAGCCTGAGAATCTGCTTTAATCATCACTTCCAAAAAAGCTTTCTTATTATAGAAAAAAAATGTCAGGAGGTGATATTAATATCTCTAATATCAACTCATGACATTTTTGATGTTCAATATCTCTGAGACAACAAAGGCTCAATCTTTAAAAGTCTTACAATTTTGACAACCAGGAACCAGGGCTGTTACCTTTCATCTGCTGTCATTTTATAAAGGACTGTAATATGTTTAATTTTCTGCCGTCAATCATTTTCAAAGTGCGACACTGTCAGGTTTATCAAATGGTAGATTTTTAATTTTAGAAATAAAGTAGCTGCAAAATGAAGTTTTAATTCATTACAAATGAGAGCTTTTATTTGTTAATCGCTAACTACTTTGATTATCAAGTAATTGGCTCTTTTATGGCAAAATATCAAATACTCTGGTTCAGTTTCTCTATTTAGAGGATGAGCTGCTTCTTTTTCATATAATGATAAAATGAAAATGCTTTGGTTTTGCATTAATGGTCAAACAAAATAAGGGATTTGAAGAAGCCACTTTAGGCATTTTTAAAGCACCATGTTTTTAATTTCAGAAACAAAGCAATCACTTAAGTCACGTTTCCACCAAGTAGTATGGTTCAGTTCAGTCCAGTACTTGTTCTCTGTTTCCACAGTGAAAAGTTGTGGATGGTACCAATGGATCCGTTCCGTACCGTCCCCATTTTTGGTCCCCCCTCTGTTGGGGTACCTAGCACACAGATCTGGTACTGAAAGGTGGAGCTGTGAACCCTGCAGTCTGATTGGTCAGTAGAGAACGGTCACTCTGCTCAGGGCTGAGTTGTGGCTGGTTTTATTTGTGGGCTTTTATTTGTTGAGATTGTCAAAACAATCTGGTCCATTAGAATGACATATGTGAAAGGCTTTTCTTGACTGACAGCTGCCTCCTTGTTTCGCAAAGCCAGATTTAAAGATGGCAGGAGTCGTCATGCTGCTCATCTTGGTGTTGTTTTGCTCTGATTACCAAATAACATGCTGCAGGGACTCCTTGAGCGCTGATGTATAATTCACTACAAGGAGCGCAATAATGTTTTTTTGTTGATTCATTGTGTTTGATTAATCAATTTTAATAGTTGTAATCTCTTGCGGAGTGATTGTGCTTTCTCTGTCATTACCTCAGTCATTTTCTCTTTTCTCTGTGTCTGTCTGGTCGTCCGTTTATCAAACTGCTGGCTGCGCCACATAGAAGAGCTCTAGAGTTATTAAAATATTTAGAAAATGACTTGATGGAAGAAGTCGTTACAGCTGCAATTAAACTATAAAATATTAAACTTTTTGACACCCATATCAGGAAATGTGTTTAAAAAGCTATTAAATATCTAAATAGAACTGGAATTAAGTTTCATTTATGTGGTATAACAAGACTGGGTTGAAACCAAGTATATGGCTGGGCTGTGTGTGAAAAACGAGAGGGCTTTTAATTAAACAGGAAGTGGTGGCATCAGAGTTTGTTGGTATATGCTGGCTTTTGGCCGGTATCACGTGTAGTTGTCGAGCGGATGAAAATATCATCTGCCAATATGTTGCTAAGACAGTTTAAATATAAACTTATATTATGCAGACCACGTTTTTTGGATATTAATTACCAGTTGATCTATTTATCCACCAAAGCTGCACAGCTCTCATCCACGGCACTCATCGTCTTCCTCTCAGCGTGCTTGGTGTAGTTGACGGCATCATGGATCACATTTTTCAAGTTTGGGGGTCATGAGCCCCGGCCTGAGCTTCATGGCTGGCTCTCTGATCTGCAGGGATAATTTCGGTGTCTGGTCTATTTTTTCTGTGTGAGTGAATTTGGCAAGAAAACACAGATTATTTATTATGAACAATGTAAAGGCTATTTTAGATGTGATATAATTAATCTGATTATGATAAATGATAACATATGAAGCCCATGCTTCCATACAAATTTCAGTTGTGTCTGAACCGAGAGCAAAACAAGTGGACACAGGAACACACCCACAGACACATAAGCAGACAGAGATAGGTCTCTACATGTGATCAGAACAGAGCATAAATTTAATACTTGAGGAGATGATTCACCACCGTAGACACTACCGTTTGATATATTTCAGGCTGATGGACTGTTTTCAGGTAAACTTATTAAATTAAGGTTGTTTAAGCTGTGTGCTTTAAGTTAATTGTAATGTTACTAACAGTTAACTGTTAGCTAGTTAACAACTGTTAGTTAATTTAACTTAATTTAACTTCTCGGCCGCATTGGAAGGAGCCTTTGAAATGGGACAGCCTTGGTCACGCAAATGTAACACAATCAGTCTCCAAATGCAGCCTTCGAAAGCTGCAGCCCCTGAATTGAGACAGCTTGAAAGTTTTTAAATTTGACTCATGTAGCGGCTAGCTAGTTAGCTACCTAGCTTGCTAGTTCAAACATGCCATCAAACTACAATGGTTAGAGAAACGGCCAATGGGGAAACGCTAACACTTTCGTCAATCAATCAGTCAATCAATCAATCAGTTTTATTTATAAAGCCCAATATCACAAATCACAATTTGCCTCACAGGGCTTTACAGCATACAAAATCCCTCTGTCCTTAGGACCCTCGCAGCGGATAAGGAAAAACTCCCCCAAAAAACGCTTTAACGGGGTAAAAAAGACGGTAAAACCTCAGGGATCCCTCTTCCAGGACGGACAGACGTGCAATAGATGTCGTACAGAACAGATCAACATAATAAATTAACAGTAATCCGTATGACACAATGAGACGTCATCACTAACTCTCTCATTCATTCACTCACTCATTCTCTCACTCACGGACAGACTTTTGTGTTGAGAGGGCTGGCTTTGCATGTTGCGGTCCAGCTTAAAAAAATATATAACATGCAGTAATACTGCATTTGAGGTTAAGTGAAAATAAAAAGTATTTACAATCTCTCAGAAGCCCCCTCAGTGAGAGGCAGATATAATGTGGCCAAAGTGCTTCAGGCTTGCTGGTAGATTATTCTCTCCTTTCTTTAATTATTAGTTAAGAAACCCCAAATCCCTGATAAGCAACCACTCGGAGGAACACTGCAACATAGGGCAACACTTTAGAATAATTAAACGTAACCCTAACAAGCTGTGGGTTAATGATGAATTAAATAACGGTAACTTACAACTCTTATGATAATGTACAATGAAGCTTGAGTGATACCCAGGGGACGAGAACAGCAAAAAGCAGCAAAAATAACCTCACAGTATTAACATTATTAACAGTGTTTGACCTGGATTTACTGTACTGTATAGAGAAGAGTCTAAATTATTTACATGTATGGATTTAAGGTAATTGTTTCCTTCAGTCTAAGCATGTCTCAGAGGACTTTACAGGTATTGCCTAAAATCTAATCAATGAAATGATATAAAATGCAGCAAAATAAAGCACAGTAAACAAAGCTCAAGGCACAGAATACATGTTGCATGCAGGACTGGACTGCTGGGGAACATTTAACCACATGTAGTTGAATTACTCGTTTAACTGCAATTTATATTAGTTGGGTGACAGTTTAACACATTGAAATCTCACTTGCTTTTTTAGTAGTTAACCACATTGGATCATGTAGTTTATGTAGTTAATTACAAACTTCATATTTATGGTATCCTTATGATGTTTTTTACCGCACAATATGGAACAATGCCACAGCTCTAGGTATGGGTGATATAGCCCTAAAATAATATCACAATATTTCAGGGTATTTTTGCGATAATGATATTCTTGACGATATGACAAGTTAGTAAAAACTAAACAAAAATGATCTCTCATTTCTTAAGTCTGTGAACAACAGTAACTCAGACTGAGATTCAGATTCTGTATACAATATTAATAGTTCAACAAAATAAAATCTACCACAAATTACACATTTAATCAGCTCCCAAATACAAAAATGTCCCCTGGGATCTATATATATATATATATATATATGTATATATAAATCAACAGCTGATTTCCTTCTTTTAGTAAAATCCTAAATGACTGAGTTGTTTTTTTTTCCACCTGGACCTTTATGCTCTGCCATTTCTCCTCTAATCATCACATTGTAACCTGTGACAGGCTGTTATGATACCACAACTATCACACATTCACATATATGTGGGTTTTTTGTCGGGCAGGAAACGTCACATAGGTTTACATTACCAAAGGTTAATGATAAAATCACGTGACGACGAGAGAGGAGAGGGAGAGACGCTGTGCTGCTGCCAGAAGAGCTGCTGAATGAGTTCCCTATGAGCGGTAAGTCACTAAAAGAGTCTGAGAAGTCCGGGGCTGTTCAAAACATTCAGGACGCCACCGTTTATTCCACACTACTGAAGCTGCGCCACAGTGGAGCCGGTAATAATAAGTCAAAATATTCAAGATTCAAGATTCATATTCATATTAAAAATTATACTGGTGTTATATGAATGATATTATATGGCACACCCCTACACAGCTCACTGACCACGATTGTCATTTCACGAAAATCACCTGCTACTCGACTGAATTCATGGTTTGGACTTAGTGAGGCAGCTTCAGGGTTGACTCTGGGTCTTCAGTACGACAAAGCTGGTTTTTCTTTATCAGTATCAGTTCACAGTCTGTCAATATCCCAACCTCTGACCAATCAGACCACTGAAGAAAAAAGTGTCTCCACATGGACAAAGGTCTGGAGTAACAGGTTAAAAAAAAAAGAAGCCTATACATTATTATAGATCAGTAGAATCATTTCATTGTTCTGAGGCTCTCGTATTTCTACTGGTTTCACAACAGAGCTTCTGACAGACAGAGAGATCATTTACAACACTCAACACATGATTTCAGCTACTTATGCAAAGTTTATTTTAGTCCACAGTGCAAGCTGACAGTGCTGCTGTTATCACACTCTGATTTCACCACTGCAGCTCAAAATAACATGAGACACCTGCGTGATGAGAACTTGGGGGAAAAAAAGGATTATATTTTATCAGAAAAATAATCCACACACTGTTATGTGGCTCCTGTTATTATCATTAACTAGACTACTTTTCCACCCTTAACTTTAGAAGCGGAAACAGTCTGGTGTTATTTTAAATAATTTATGTGACATATTCAAAGTTTTGCCATTACCTAGAGACAAAAAATACTCTCAACTCAAGTCTTGTCTGTGTTTAATATTTAGAAATTATTCCCAGTGTTTCTGTATCTTCTGTCATCAGATTACAGGCTGTTTTTTACATTTCACATTGATGACTTTTCACTTTCCCATAGACGAAACATTCCCACAGGTAGCTATTGTTACCGCTTCATCTCATACCATATGAAGCAGCCAACTTCATTCATGGCTCTGATGATGTCGCCTGTCATTAACTCCCCCGTCTCCTTCACATGAATGTGCTCATGGCTAGATAGGAAAACCCAGAGTTAACTAAGCTGGTTGATAACCAGCTTTGTAGTACAGGTTATCCAGATGGCTAATGTTAGGATTAGTCAAGCCAAATAACTAAAAGATATCCTGGGTAAGTTGAACTAGCTTTATAGTACAGGCATCTGGTTTGCAACCAAGCATATACCATAAATTACCCTTGAAGTTAAACATAGTCCTGATTCCTCCTTGACAACTGCTCCCTATCCTCTCCTTAAAACACATTCTTCAACTGATTAGCCTGCCCTAGCCCCTAAATCAAACACACCTATGATTTACTCAGTGTCAGTTCAGTTGTGCCTCCATTTATTAAAATGAGATTTCACACTCAGATTATGATGATTTTCCGTGATGTAGCTTGGATGTAGTTAAATGGCTTTTCATGGTGAAGTTTGGTGAACTATATCTTCAGTGTAGTTTCCCCAACCAGCACTGATAACAGGAGAAATACATGTACAATATGAAAGGTTGGAAGCATCATTAAAAGTTGCAGTATGTACCAATGAGAGCAGCTGACACGTGAACCTGCAGCGGACATGACATGAAAATGTGTTGATATTAACAAGCCCACAGATGGTCATAAATATACACAGAAGTAACACTGATGTGTGAGCGTGAATTACAAAAATGCCCCTTGTCAACATAATCAGTTACAGATACAACCACAGAATGAGCTTTATTGGTTACGTATGTACACTTTAGAACACTAAAATCAAGTGCAAGACAAATTATTGTCCATTATCTCTGTCATTATCCAAACTTTAGAGGTATTTTACCATCATAACAACTGAAAATAGAAAGTTTTATTTGTGCTGAGTAATTAGTAGAGTTTATAGAAATAAGTTTGAGTCAGAAAATAACACAAGAAAAGGAACATTTAGTAAATTGAGCACATGTATAGATTATACAGAGAAGTATTTTCCAACTGAGTATTGTATCTTTAGTGATTAAATTAATAAATTATTATATATGTTTTATAAATGAACTATTTTGAGTACAGCATCTTTACCTCATATTCTTCTTCTTTCCATCACGTAACCCACATTATTGCTTTTCACTTTATTCAGTATCTTTTTGGTTTGGAAGACCATGACAGAACAGCATGTACTCTACTTTGCTTATATTGATATTATTCTACTGGGTATCAAAAATCCCCTGTGGGCTTAAGGTTCAGTAAAAAGTTTATGGACACCTGAGGCTATTTGAGTGTGATTTACTGTATATATGTGAGTTTTCACAGCACAAAAAAAAGTGTGAAACTGTCCAAAGACATGGCTCATGCCCCTCTGCAGCAAAATGTTCTCCACTGTCCATCTGTCTGTTCAGTACAGTTTGTTCCACAAAGTCACTGTTTTACCAAAATATAGCGAAATACAATTTGATAATGAAGTACAACTAGGAGCTCCAAGAAGATTAATTATTTTTAAAATTCATAGATATGATTTTCTTGTAGAAACAGAGTTAGTAGTAAATTAAAAATCCCCTGCAGACATGTTTTAAGACATTAAAAATGCTCTGCTTAGAATAATCATTCACGTCTGATTCGGTTCTTCCACAAAAAGTTCAATTAACTAGTTTTGAAATTAAATTGAACATTAAATTAAGGACAAACTCCTTCTCCCTCACTGAAAAATAAGTATCTAGGAATATGTTTGTATTTTTTCATGCTGAACACAATATGTCTCTGTCTTCATTGTAAAGTCCGTTCTCAATGAATGTAAATACAAGCTTCCAAATTACACTTGTTTACGTTTCATAGTACACGATTGTGATCTCACAAAGCATGATTGTACGTATACAGCTTAAAATTTAAAGGGACAGTTGACCCCGAAATCAAAAATGTTCCCTTCACTTGTCATGGTATTTATCAGCCTAGATTGTTTTGGTGCGAGTTGCTGAGTGTTGGAGATATTGGCTGCAGACATGTCTGCTTCTTTCCAATATAATGGAATTAGATAGCATTCTGCTATTAGCTAGCTACAGAGCTAGCTAATGTTACAGCTCACCCAGGAGGAACGTATTATTGTTGCATCTTGCTGTGTCTAGAGCAAGAGCCTCTCGTCCATGTGAAGATGCACGCTTCCTTCTGCGCGGTGATAAATAGCCCTGTTTCCACTGAGCAGTACGGTTCAGTTCAGTTCAGAGCGCTTTATTTCCGTTTCCACTGTGAAAAGTTGTGGATGGTACCAATAGAACCGTTCTGTACCGTCCCCATGTTTGGTCCCCCCTCTGTTGGGGTACCTAGCACACAGATCTGGTACTAAAAGGTGGAGCTGTGAACCCTGCAGTCTGATTGGTCAGTAGAGGACGGTCCCTCTGCTCAGGGCTGAGTTGTGGCTGGTCGATAAACGAGGTGCTGACTTCCATCTGTTGCTGGTAATGAGGAAATACAGTGAGTGCTGGACGGAGCAGTGAGTGACAACAACCCCGCCCACATTTAAGAGTACTGATTGCGGTGGAAACACTAGGGTCTAGGTACCATGTCTGAAGGGTTACTGGTGGTTCCAAAGGTACCATATTGAAAGTGTTTGGTGGAAACGGGGCTTAAGTGGTGAGTGACAGAGTGGGTACCTGACCCTGAGGGAACAAGACGGGAACAAGGTGGGAACTGACGGGACTAGACACGTCAGGCTGGGTTCAGATAAATATTTACAAATGTCACGCAAAATTGCTAAGTTGGGTCTGGTCTATGATGGACATACTGTCTGTTTTAGGCTACTTCCTGTTCAGTGCTGGGGTTTGTTATTTACAACACATGAAAGCAACACAGGCTATTTCAGTTGGTAAATATTCACCCGACTTAAAGTTAGCTAGCTAATGATGGAGGACGTCAAACAGTTTATGTCATTGCCTCACAATACTTGAAGCTCGGTCAACTTGCTCTGGACATTCTTGCCTTTCCGGCCAGCAGCAGCGGACAGAACTTTAGCAGTGCAGTACGATTGATGGAACAGAGGAGGACAGCGCTGAAGCCATTTACGATGGATGTTGTCCTCTTCCTCCTCCGATAAATACACCATAGTAGTTGGATTATGTAAATAGTTCATTTTACAGTGGTTAGAATTCAAGAAGAGTTTGTGGAGATACAGATGTGACATACACCTAGCCTGAGTGTCAGACTGAAGCTCCCAGAACCTTCAGTCTGACATCGCCTCCATTGAAGGTGATTTACAAGGGGGAGGGAATTTGATTTTTCCCTAACCAATCAGTAGAGATCAACGACTACCCAGAATCTGACGTCATTAGTATCCATGCCTCTGGGGTGGCAAAAACAAGCGAGCATTGCCCGTTTAAAATGTCTCCGTCGTCGTGCACGTCCAGCTGCATCGCTGTTAAATCCAGTTTAGCAGCTTCCTTAATTTGGTCCTCCATTAACGCGAGTAGTGGCGAAATACCTCAATAGCATCGTTAACGTGGTCTGTAGGGTCTGTAGGATCTGTAGCAGTCGCCATTGTTGCTATCTTCACCAGTTATCCACCAGCACATAGCTTGACATCAGCGTGGCGCTGATTGGCTAATCGCTAGACCCGCCCCCACACCCGGCATTCACTGGTCCTTCCATCGTTTGGACAAGATAAATCGCAAATTCATTGCAGTATGCCAGACCAGAGATGCAAGCCTACTCAGTTGAGTGGGTGGGGTCTATGGTCTGGAACCAGGCTAACATAAACCATTAGTAAGTATTTATAATCGCTGATGACATTGTGTAATGTTTGTGTTTGAATAATCTGCCTATATACGGCCTTTAGTTTTAGTTTAGTTTAGTTTATTTGTTTATTTGAAAAGGGACAATGTACATTAATCAACATTTAAAAAAAAAAAAAAATGTAAACGCTTCCTTAATTTGATCCTTTATTAAACAAGCCTTTTGACAGGTATTTACAAGGTCCAATGTGTGCAGTCATGGCATACTGACAGGCTGTAACCATGGTAACAACAATTGTGTGATGAACAAATTCAGGGCTTCAGTACAGCACTACAGGTAAAAGGTAAGATATGTGTTACTGATTTTTGGGTGAACTCTGTCTTTAAGGTGAGCACAGAGAAACTTTCCACCTGCAGCTGATGAATGTGAGAAGTACTTTAGTTATACTCGCAAAATTGAAGCACAGCCACATAAATATAAAACTCAATTTTTTTTAGCTCTTTTGTTATTTCAATTATCCCACAGGAGACTAACACATGTTGCCAGAACTAACACATGCTTGTACAGCCCAGCATGACAAAATAAACAGAAAACACACAATGTGTTTTCTGAGCGAAAGTCAATCATTTTTAAAAAAGAATGACAACCAGTGCTAATGAATGGGGAGCTTTCTCATTTTTAAAAGCAGGCTTCACTTCAAGTTGGCAGCCAGATAATGGTCTGACGTCTCATTCAAATTTCAGTCAACATCCCTTCTTGCCTGCTGACTGATGCTAAGTGTTGATTGTGATTTGATACAGATCAGGGCTAGGTGTTGTCAGACGTTTGGGCCATTGAAGATAGTGGCTGCTCCTTTCCCTCTTTCTACAAATGAGATGTTTTGATTGAAAGATGTTGCTAATTAGATGTCAAAGCCGATCTGTAGAGTCGGCCCATTTGTCATCACCTGATAAAGACGATCCTGTCAGTATTCAGGTGGTGGCTGGTGTTGACTTTTCATCCTGCCACTTCCACCCACATCTGCCCCGTCTTATCTGTTTTTCTCCGTCTGCCTGAATGAATCCAGTGGGCTGCTCGCAGCTGACATTTAATGGTAAAGACAGTGACATCCAGACACTACGTGATTAACTGACACTTTAACACTATTGTTACGCTGTCAAGTCATAGACACTGACAGAAAGATGAGGAACTTTTTTGGTGTCTGAAATAAGTTGAGTACAATGAAAGTCTCTGCTTTTTAAACAGCATGCAGGATCATCTTTTGATTTTTTAACAGAAAGAAGTTGACTGCAAAGTTTTGTGCTCCAAATGAGATCTGTTGTGTTCATACATCCTGTAGAAAAGCAAGTATAGAAATGACTGTTTCATTAGTCTAAATCAGAAGTTGTAGACATGATATCATCAGTTATCAGTTATATTCTAATGATGTGTTGACACAAGCCACAACAGACTGCAAGTCATTCTGTAAGGAAGCCGGTGACATGAAGCTACAAACTGACACCACACACCTGGACGCTGATTGTGTGCTACAAATCAAAGTTGAGCTGTCTCTACTTTTTTTACCGCTCCAATGATGTGTTGAAGTGTCAACCAGTCATTTGTTTTTTTAGTTCCTAGCTTTGGTTATTCAGCTCACACTATGCTAGCTTCCCTGTGTATTACTGTGCACACTGGGATTTTTTTTGACCAAATACAAACTTAAGATGACGTTCAGTTGAGATGCTTTGTTGCATGAAGCAGACACACAAGCTCAGGATGACACAACTATGTCAAAGTGCGCTTTAGCAACACTTCAACTGCAGTAATATAGCTGGTCACACTGTTGTCGCTCATAGAGTTTGGTACATTTTTCTGTGGAAGTCGACGTCGCTTTGGTTCCCTTGTTGAAAAGATTATGGGATTTTTCCGTTGGATTTTGGATTACTGCAGAAAATGAACTCTGGGGCAAACAAATGTTTATGATACTTGCAATTTTTTCAGTAAGATAATCTCTAATCTCACCACTTTTATGATTTTTGAAGCCTAAATGCATTTGCTAGTGTAAAAAGCTATCATTAGGCAATAAAGGAATCACACTACGGTTGCAAGACTTAACATTCCCACCACGATGGGGCTGTAAAGCTGTGTTTGGTGTGATGACGTTCTGTAGTCATAGTTAGCAACTTGTTAGAAACTGCCTTTTTAAAGACACATTAAAGCTTCAAAATTCACAAATGCAATATTCAGTGATGAATTTTAATGTTGTGGAACAAAACGTGAAAGTCTCTTTAGCTTGTGTTCACCACAGGCCTTATTTTAGGTATCTAATGCTAACTCAGGTTTGAGGACTCATTCCTGGATCACTCTATAATTTCTTTATAATTTCACTTCCACAAAGAATATCAGATTCTGATAGTAGGCTTGTCACAAAAATTATGTTATCAGCTTATCAAGATCAGCAAAAATGATCAGGGTCATGTCCACATGTCGTACAATACTGACCATGTGTTTATATGTGTTTTTTTTCCTACATAACAATATTACCAACATTTTAGCTTACACAGATTTTTTACAGCACCTACGTCAAATTAACAGAAAAAAATATCTATGCTGAGATATGTTTTGCTGTGATTTATGGTCGTGCTGCCTCTGTACTCGCATCTGCCTTTTTGTGGCAGAGTTTCACCATAGGCGGGATTTAGCTCCTTCACGTGCACACATACACACACTCACACACCCTCAAACAAACACTGTCTACTTGTCAAACTGTTTGTGATGTACCCACACATTTTTACATTCTACTGTCTGAATATTGTTAAGAATTAGAAGTTCATTGCTCTGTGAAAGGGTGTACTTGCATACTTGTGCTACTATATTATCACCATATCTGTGGCATAAAATGGTCTTAAAATGACAATAATAGTGTTTATCGCAATTATTTCTTGGACTATATATTGTCCAACAAAAGTAGTTATTGTGACGGGACAAGTACCAAGTAGTGTTGAGATGTCTCCAGTGAGTTTGTGTTGGAAGTGTGATCCCTGACTCCCCGATTCATACGCAGACTTTCTGTTGCTGCAGTCTCTGCAGCTGCTCTCCCCTGGGTGAGCTCAGTTAGCACAAGCTAACACAGCAGCAACGCCAGCATGCAACACTGAGCCATTTAATGTTCCAAACAAACTCACACAGACACCGAAAAGGCTTGACTCTGTCGTTGCACCTGTTAAACACGATTACATAACATTAACCGTGGATGCTAACAGTGTCACTGAATGTCTGCGGCTGGGCAGACTCTGACAACTTTTTCCTGTGCGGAGCTCACACTCTCACAACAGCTACAACCCATGTGGTCTGTGGTGTGTTGGAGTCGAGTGCGGTGTATTTGACAGAGTTGGTAATTTAGCCTGCTGAGATGCCGCCAAAATGTACAAAAGCATGGCTAAAATACGTGCCACTCCATTTCCATGGGTATCTAATGACATACTCAGTTGGTACCAATATCACTTTAAGGGTACTGCTATTGGTACTGGTATCATAATTTTTTAAATGATACCCAGCCCTACATGTGACAGGCCGGTTTGACTGGCAACAGAGTTTGTATAATTTTCAGATAAATGCACTTCTTCCAGGTAGAAGTCTAATAACTGTTCTAGGCGGGGGTCGGCAGGGGTAATATCGGCATTGTGGCAGCAGCCATAGCAAGTAAGCCAAAATGTGGAGCAGCCATTCTATCTCAAGCTTCTTCTTGGTATCTGAAGACCTTACCCTCTTCCCTAAACCCAGATACCCTGTGAAGGTAACTCATTTCAGCCCCTCGTATCCATTAATTCATTCTTTCGGTCATTGCAGAGCTTGTGGCCACACATCAGGGTTAGAACATAGAACAAGCAATTTTCAGAGCTTCACCTTCCCGCTGGCTCTCCCTCTCTTCACCATGACAGTCCTGCACGACGGCTGCATCATTTCACTTCATGGCAGATTCTGCACCAATCAGTCTGTCAATATCACGCTCCATTTTCCGCTCACTTGTCAACAAGACCCTGAGATACTTGAACTCCTTCACTTGGAGAGGCAGCTCGCTCCCAATCAAACCAAAAAACAGTAATTCACCGTTTTCCAGCAGAGGGTCAGGAGGTCAGAGTTCAGTGAAGGCAACGTAATCACATCGTTGGCAGAAAGCAGAGTTTGGTCAGTGCCTGCTGGTATAAGCTTTCCCAGAAAGGCTTAACAGTATGAGTAACTAATACTTTTATGTTCATCACAGCAAAGTGGAAAATGCAATCTGTTACATGAGGCATTACAGATTCTCTGTGTTAGAAGACTCTGCTGCGTGTGATGATGCACAGCTGCCTCATGCTGCACAGTGTGACAGCCTCAAGTAAACATGACCCTGTGCATATCTGTCTTTATTATGTCTTCCTAATCAAACAGTATTTTTTAACATTGCTACCAAGATGCACATTATGAAGACTTAAAATTAGCGTAATTAGTTTCCTGACATCCTGTGGAAAGGAAATAACCAGACAATATGAGGCAGACGTTTGTTTATCCAGTCACTCTGATACACACAAGTTTTTTGTTTTTTACAGCCAGCATTCAGCTGCCATTAGAGGAGCTGTAGCTTAAAGGACATTGGCTTTAAAGTTAAGTCTCCTTTGTAGCCGCTTGTTTTATTTTTTTGTTGTCTATTCCAATTCCATCCTCCTCCTCAGATATACTGCATAAAGCAAATTAGAATAAATACAATAAGAGTTGGCTTCCTTCAGTTTTTTTTTTTTTAAATCTGGCATTAATCAAGCTTTTGCATCCCCTTCAACTGCCTCGTCCAAGTTAAAACAAAAAAGACAGGTATGACAGGCTAACTCTGCCAAAGTGAAAGCAGCCTGCCAGTCAGATGTCCTGACTCGACCTTCGCCTGGCTTCTCTGTCAGGAGTGCAGGCAGAAGAGTTGAGACAGCACAGGCACATTAAACTCAGGTTAGTGGATTCAACCTGCAGTGAACCCCCACCCCCAACCAACCCTTCCCCTTTAATCTAGCTGTCTGGTAGATTAAAGGTTGTGTGCCGGTCATGCTTGAAATTTAAAAACAATCTCATCCACATACTCTGCCATTTAGCGTTGCTCTCAACTTACTGGTGATACACTGGCTTTTCTCGGTCACGCACTGAGTTGTTATAATCTTTTCATTGCCATTACTTTAAAGACTAAGGCTGGCAATGTTCAGTATTTTTCATAATTGTCAACAAATTCCACGAAAAGACCAAATAAACATTGACTTTATGCACCAGCAGATATTGCCTGTGTAGTCACACCTGATCCATCTTATTCCTTGGTGCCTTAGACCTCAGTGTTGCCCAGAAACTATTAAAAACACATCAGTGAGCCCCAGGAATACTTACCAGTGCACTAAGTGTGTATTAATCCACGGCATGAAATGGTCTCCAACACAGGGTGTCTGTACAACCTTAAAAAGTCTAAAATGGTAACAGGCATTTCTCCACTTGAACCATATTTTTCCATGTTTTTGTGTCTAAGTGACTAATGGAGACAGTTTTTGAAATTGGTCCAGTACTGAGAGAGAAACAGGCTGCAATCCAATCCCTATAGGCAACTGTGCAAAGTCAATTTACGTCTATTAAACTTGCTTGTTTTTGACACCAACAGGCTCAGATTGTTATTAGAAGTGTCTGACAACATTACAGAAAACACCCTATGGAGAAAAGACAGATTCTTCTGTACATTTTGACGGTCTTTTTGTTATTATGACCAAGTCTCGCTCACAGAGAAGTCTCGTTCAGAAGAGGTGACTTGTTGCAGAAAGAGAACGGTGGAAATGTTAGTGCGAGTTGGAGAGAAGAGTGCCGTAGGAGTTTGTTGTATTGGAGCACAGACAGAGAATCTTAGTGTCTTCTTAAAGATTTACAATGTTAGAAAGTCAGCGAGGCTTTGCAACAAGACTTTTCCTTCAGTGAGACTTGGTTACACACACCACCAAATAGACTGAACCAGCGAGAACATCTCTATAGGGTCTTTACTGTAATGTTCAATTCAATTCAATTCAATTTTATTTATAAAGCCCAATATCACAAATCACAATTTGCCTCAGAGGGCTTTACAGAATACGACATCCCTCTGTCCCTTGGACCTTCACTGCATATAAGGAAAAACTCCCTTTGGGTTTTCATTTTATTACAAACAAATGACTTTGGGTTTGAGTGCCACATACAGGAGAGGGAAGTTCGGAAAATTATAATGCCAGCCTTGTATTTTAAATCAACAATCCAGACTTCCACTGACTTTCTTTAAATTGGTAACCTGTAAGATCCAATTATATATTTGGCACTATGCAGCCACTTCTGTGGCATTTCTGCTCTATTAAAAATTACGTCAGTCAAACAGTTTACTAAGATGTTTTATCTAGGGATTACCACAGTACTGGATTTTTTTTGCCAATATCAGATATGCTGATGTACTGTATAACAACTAATTTGGCTGATAACCGGTACTGATATCGATATATCCATATATTATGGAAAATTATGTAACTTTATTCCCCAAATCCTTGTTTTTCTGTATGCTTGAACCCCAGTTTATCTTTATTATTATATGTATTTTCATTTATGTAGGCCTGCTTATACGATACCTTGGTTTAAGACCATGTATTTGTGTTTGCATTGTGTAGTACTGTTTAGAGCTGAGTTGAAAAAATCGATTTAATCGATTCGAATCGATTTTCCTTTAAATGGCACAATATCAATTAATTAATTAAAAAATCGATCTTTTACTATAACTATTTTCCTCCGTGGACGTGTTGTACAGCCGGTAGCAGACTGCAGCAGCCTGCAGTACTATCAACCCAGGTAGTCTCGCGAGATCAGCATTTAGCACCTGAGGTCATGGCGAGAGATCTCGCAAGACGGCCGGACACTGAATGAAGACAGAGCAGCAAACAATGGTGGGAGCACATCCACTGAAGGCATGGGTCTACGGTGCGAGTATTTTCACTCGCATTTTCCCATAAAAATATAACGCTAATAATGTATGAATGTTTATTAAATGCACATTAGTTTCACAGAAAAGATGCAGAAATACCACTAAGCATCAGCACACTGCTAACTGTAGCCTTAGTTTGTACCTCATACAGATCTGCTGGTAAAGTTAACATAGCGATAGCAGCGTGATAAAAGACAGCAGAGAGGCGACGTTGTGCAAATAAACCAAAGATTTATTAATTCTCTGTAGCAGTAAACACATGGGCCGATAACAAATGTGTTAACTAACTATGCTAAAGCTTTACAAGCTATTCAGGGCTGCCTGCTCTCATGGGACAAAGATCCTCTGAGAAGAAAGACGGTTCACTCTGCTCTGCCGCCAGGAACAAACTGGGAGGCAAAGATCCTCTCTGAGGAAGAGGGTTCACTTTGCTGCAGGGTTCACCTACCTATATTGTTTCTCTTCTGATACAGTCAATGTGTCCATCACAACTACTGTAGTGTATTGCACAAAAGCTTTATAAGACGGTTACAGGCAGCAAACTTGTGGATGTCCTTTGTTTACATTTTTTGTAGCCACTTCATTTAAATTGTCTGCCTTGTGATTAGATTTAATTTAAAATATTTATTTTGTATGTGTTGGTCAGGTAATGTTAAATAAAAGTACATGATGACTAATGTACTGCTTTGGAGTCAATTCTTAATGTAAACAGTATTTTTAATAGTAATGCACCAGGTCAGAGGGTTCCTTGTTAAATATACTTCGTTAGTTCTCAGAAAATATCTTAATATCCAAGCAAATTCTGTATCATAATTGAAATATACTTGACTGAATCGATTTTGAACTGAATTGAATCGAATCGTGAATCGGATCGAACAGAGTCCTTGAAAATCGAATCGAATTGATCTGGAAAATCTGAATCGATACCCAGCCCTAGTACTGTTATTTCATTGTCTGATTTATTTGCATTTACAAAAAACGTGGTAACACTTTACTTGAAGGTATCTTCATAAGAGTGACATGACACTGTCATAACTATGACATGACACGGTCATGAACTTGTCATAAACATTATGTACATGTCATAAATGTTTATAACTGCTATCATTAAGTGTCATTCGGTTTTTGTAATGACAAGTTGACATTGTTTGGGATTGTCTTGAATATGACAACTTGATATTAATCAAAGTGACATTACCAGCAGGGCCCGACCAATATGGATTTTTTGGGGCTGATGCCGATTCCGATATTATGGAATAAAAAAAATCCGATAACCGATATATCGGCCGATTAAATTTTTACGTTTTTCAATTTAAAAATCCCCAAAATACCTGCTTTTGATGGCTTAAATATAGTTCGAACACTCATTACAAAGATATAAATTGAAGGAAGAACATTGTACTATTTTCAAATACTTTTATTATCAGAAATTGTGTGGAACAAGCAGCATATGAACAATTTGAACACAAAATAAATCAAAAATATGATGTGCAAAAAGGCAGTAGACCTCTGGGAAATAAAATAATCATGCAAAGTCTATATGAATTAAGACATTCACATGTATGTTCACAGTACCAGAGTTCTTCTTATTATTGCCAATTTAACAGAGGTATGTTATAGTGCAAAAAGTAACACAAGGACATCATTTCTAAGTAAAACACCCTGCATTTTACTAGGGATGAAAATATAAGTGTTAACATCGGTGTCAATCGGCCAACTTTTGGCCAATTGCCGATTATTTTTTATTGGCTATAATCGGCCAATTAAATCAGCCGGCCAATAAATCGGTCGGGCCCTAATTACCAGGGCTTGACATTACTTGACATTAAATTTGTTTGGGATGTCCTTATAATGACAACTTGGCATTAACCAGGATGACATTAGACTCACAAGTCAGTCTTCAGATGCTTTGCTTAACTAAAGACTGATGACTTTCTCCCTGATTTTGTGTTTAGATGGGTGGATACAATTTCAGAGTTTAAAAAAACTCCCTACGTTGCAGAACCAATAGTAAATCTGTAGGGCGGTCCTTCGGTGGCTCGCTGAACTCCTGTGCTTGTAAACATAGTCCCACTAGAAACACGTGTAGCGGTACAAAATGGCTCAGCCGCGCTCACAGAAAACGCCGTCAAAGATTGTGGATGTTTGTCGCGTTTTCGGCGACACATTCTCGCCAACTAAAAGAAACAAACATAATCTTTTACAAGGCCATGACTCATCCGTCCGGCCGGACTATAGAGGGAATCGCGTTGTTGTTTCACATCACTGTATCAACGTTTAGACTAATCTGATGTTTGTAAAGTCTATAAACACAATGATTGAACAAACATTACTATTTCTTAGCCGTTAGCGGTGTCTGTAATAGGTAATAACTCATTTAAACGGTCCGTGAAAAAATATTTTTTCCAGAGGATATCTTAGTTACAACATGATTGAGCTAGCAAAGCAGTTTTGTGTTGCTATGTGTGGTATTTATTCAGTTTTGGGAAATCACGATGTCTAGAAAGCATCAGTGGCTGCAGCTGACAAGGACAGCTAACAGCAGCAGCAAAGCTAACATCAGGACGTCATCTGTTAAAAGCCTCCCGTTGTCGGATACGACATGAAACTACTCCAGTTAGCTCAATCATGTTGTAACTAAGACATCCGCTGGAAAAAATATTTTCTTCACGGATGAGCACACGTTTGATAAAATGGAGTTAAATCTCTCGGCATCCATTTTCAAGCTCTCTGCGTGTTTGTTTCCTCGCGGACGAGAACCGAGAAGGCGTGTCCTTTTCAAAAATGCAAGAGGCGTTGCTTTGACTATCAGAAGGCGGAGATCTCTGATTGTCTGGTGGTGAGACTAGGATGACATTACCAGAAGATATCTTTGTCATGACAGTTTGACATTAACATAAAAAGCACCTCTTTTTGTGTTCATGACAAGTTGACATAATGATTATTATTATGACAAAGACATCTTCTGGTAATGTCATCCTGGTTAATGTCAAGTTGTCATAATAAGGACATCCCACACAAATTTAATGTCAACTTGTCAATATAATATAATGTCAATTATTATTATTATTATTATAACTTGTCATGACAAAGACAACTTCTGGTAATGTCACTTTAATTAATGTCAAGTTGTCATAATCAAGACAACCCAAACAATGTAAACTTGTCATTACAAAAACTGAATGACACTTAATGACAGCAGTCATAAACGTTTATGACACGTACATAATGTTTATGACAAGTTCATGACAGTGTCATGTCATAGTTATGACTGGGTCATGTCACCCTTATGTAGATACCTTCAAGTAAAGTGTCACCAAAAACGTTTCCTTTAAAATTTGAAAAGCCCTAAGGAAAGTATTTATTCACGGCCTTTTGTTTTTGGAAGGGTGTAGTTTTATCTTGTGGTGGTTTATGAAATTTGTAAAGCAGATGTAAAAACTCATTGTAAAGCCCTGGCAGAGACATGCAGTAGTCGAAACATGTTGGCTCTTTTAATGATTTGGCCTCGATAGTAAAGAGTTTTTAATACTTCCTTCCTTGTTCTCTATAATTTTGGAGCGCCTGGATTGCCTTCCTGTGTATCCTGTTGTTTCCCGTTCTCCATGAACACCTGACAAAAGATCTCTGTTTGATTATACAGAGCAACCAGTCATCCCTCTTTCTCTCCAAATATATACATAAATATATATATATATATCAGTTTGTCATGCATCCCTAGTTTTGTCCTTGATTTTTTGTTGTTGAAGTTCCAAGTGATGGCACTCTCTGTCTGTCTGTGTTTATCTGGGTATCACTGCCCATGCTGAGCACCCAGTTCATTTTTTCTTTCTCTTCTTTTCACCACTGTGATTTGAAATGATTCATATTTAGCACCGACAGGGTTTTAAAGTGCACGTACCACTGTAGGTCAAAGACTGGTACAGAGATAAGGATGCATGTAAGCTTCTTAACCTAAAGTTAAACACTCCAAGCTCATGCCAAGATGTAAATAGGTTAAAACATTTTAACATGTTGTTGTGTAATTCTGTCTTTTTCTTTCAACATACCTGCCACAGGTTGGCTCATTATTTTCAGTAATAGAGGCAGGGCAGTGATATGTTTTGTATGTGAAAGTAAGCTGTTACTGTGCGTCTTCATTGTCACTTCGCCTGTTCCATCATTTCACTTTCACACTCCTTTCTTGCATGCACAAACACCCCCTCTTCCCTCATCTCTTCCTCGCGCTCTCTCCTTCTCTGCTTTAGTGTTTTGCTCCTCCTCGCTTTCCCCCATCAACCCCCCTCCACTTTCACTCGCTCTGCATTAAGCCCTGCTTGTCTCTGATCCTGGAAGCAGCGCTTATGGGAGCTTCTGAGACCAGTGTGAGCACTGCTGGTCTCCAGTCGCCTTCCCAGCACTGCAAGTGGAGGACGAGTGGAGGAGGAAGGAGGAGGAGGAGGGGGAGTATCCGTCCTCATGCCCTAGGCGGGAGAAAGAAAAACGGGAAAGGAAAAGGGAGAGAAAGTGAGAAGGAGCATGCTAGAGATGCAGAGAGTGTGAAAATATAGGGGAAATGAGAGGGGGAGAGAAACGAGGAGATGAGGGCAGGAGAGGAAAATATATAAAAAGATAAAAGCAAGGAGTAGAAAAAGAGAGAGGGAGAGCAGGGTGGCACAGGGAGAAGAGCAAATGAGTGAGCGAATAGGAGGAGAAGAGAGAGAGTGAGAGCAAGCGAGAGGGAGGGAGGCGAACAACACTGCAGACACTCGCCCACTGTCACTGCTCCACAGCCAGAGGACAGAGGCAGCAACGGCAGTGGAAGCGGATACGATGGAGGAGGAAGACCGAACCATCCATCTGCAGCTCAGTCCCCGTCACTGACAGCCTCCCTCTGGGACCATCCTGCCAAGTTGGGAGCGGAGAAAAAAAAAGAAAACTACTCTGTCTGTCCTTCACAAGACCAAGCACCGGACCTCAACTCCTGCAGGACTGATAACACACACCACACACACACACACACACATACACACCTCATTATTTCTCCCCTCTCCCCTCTCTTACACTTCCTCACACCCTCTCTCAAACTGAAGCACACTTCACTTCTTGTTGCCTTTTGGACTAGTTTTTTTTTCTTCTTCTTCTTCTGCACCGCCTTCGCTGACCTTCTGAGCTGAGTGGATTTACTTTTATCCTCTGGCGGACCATGGGGCTAGGGTGGAGGGGTGCAGCAAGGACCCTCCGATTAAGGACAGAGGGGAGCTGGTACCTTTTGGTGACATTGCTGCTGCTCTGTGGTTTCTGGGAGGCTCACGCGCAGACAGACGATGGGAAGTCTGTCTACTTCTGGGAAACAGGTACCGCTTGCTAAACCACTAATTAGAGATTATATTTGATCCCTTGTTTTACATATGGTACGTTAACGATGGTGGGTAGGTGGTGAATTAGTGTGTGCTGCTGGTGGTGGTGCTGCGATGTTATGTGACCTCCCACACTCAGAGGATCTCATCATGTATGTGTGTGTGTGTGTGTGTGTGTGTGTGTGTGTGTGTGTTCGCAGCTCATTATCTGTGAAAAAATGTATGGTGTGATAACTTTTAGATTTTTTAGAGAACATTTAAAACCAGTGCGTCGGACAGTGTTGCATCATGAAGATCAAGTGTTCTTGGGTCTTGTCCGTACAACAGACACATCCTGACGCTTAATTGACTCTCACATGTCTTCAATGCCTCCAGATGACACACTTTGGTTGTCTCATAAATTTGTCATCTGAGGTATACGACTCAACGCCGCTGAACTTCAAAGATACATATACTTGAAAGATGACCCAGAAAATCTACAGTAGAGCTGTCTCCCCGTGCTGAATAGCATGTAGCACGCAGGACAACTGTGATCCATTTTTGAATGGATTACTTTCATCTTCCCGAGTCTCAGGTGATGCACCATTATTGAAATGTTGCTGCTGTGTGTTACAGCATGCGGATGATTGATAGGCATTGCCGCACAATAGTGCCTGGTGAGGGGAAGCAGAGTGGAATGGTGTTTGATGGTATTGATACGACATCAGCAGTGAATGAGCTGGTGTGTGTGTGTGTGTGTGTGTGTGTGTGTGTGTTCGAAATTCATACGTGTAGCAGATGCGTAGATTGATGGGCGGTTGCAGTATTTCTTATCTTTGCACATGTTCTGCGCTGAATGTGTTAACTGTCTATCAGAGGCAGAATCATGTGGAGTCACAGTGGGACCTACTGAATTATATCATCACTGTTGACATACATGAGGAGCCCGCTACCAGGCATGGGTGCTCAGCTCTAATTGAAGGTTCCAGAGTACAGATGTGTTACAGCAGTGATTGACGATTTCTAATGGACACTGAGAAAATAACTCTCTGCAGCCTTTTTAAAAACATCAGGAAGTCCTTTAAGGCATACATTAAATGACTTGATTTAATCCTAAATTGGACAGAAAAGCTCAGGAGGTTTCAGATGTGCTCTTTTTATTTTACCAATAACTGTATTTTATTTTTTTAATACTAGTACAACTTCATTCCCTTTACCCTAACTCAAACAACCCCACTCCACTTGTCCTGCCCCGCCTCGCCCAGCACCACCAGTCCCCAGTTGACGTATCCCACGTCTCTCCTGTGGTTCTGCATCTTTAAAGAGGATGTAGCTGAGTAAGGAGATTAAAGGAGCAGGGATTTAACAACCCAGGAAAGACAGCCCAGGGAACAGACTTGAAAAAGAGAAAGGCAGAGTGAGCACTGCAGGCAGAGAGAGGGACTAACTTAACCTACATCTACCCTACTGTAGGTCATAGTGATTACGCCTCTCTCCCACGCTACAGCACCTTTCTCCCACACTATACGTGCTCCTCAACTGGAAAGCTCTAGGCTCTGCGCTTTGAAATGTAATCCAGTGCTTGGAGTTTGTTCACTTCTTCCCAAATAAAGAGTAGCGCATTGATTTCAGCCCTGGAGTCTTCTTTTTTTCAGTGCCTCTTTGGTTTGACAATTGCCTGCAGAGTATTAAAATCACATAGGGCAATTTAGGGCTTTGAATCCCAGTGCTTTTCATCAAAATGTGATTATGTTTGCACAAGATTTGCATACTTCCTCTTTCCAATCGAAGCTTGTTTTTTTTTTTTTTTTTTTTTTAAAAACACACACACAAAATGTGATGATGTTTGTGCACATTTGCAGAGTGTGCAGTGGAGGGAATATTCTTGTGGCAAGCAATGCTCTGATGTTTTGCATATTGATGAGTCTAGCTGAAATACAGCCCCTGTCTTCAAAACTGTGGGGAATTGGGCCTGCATTGCTTTTATTGCCTTCTGTGAAAATATGATGTATCTGTTTTGGAAGGTGAGACAGTTCAGTGCTTTTTTTTTTCTATTCAAATGAGCCAGATAGAGACAACAGGCTCCGCCAGACACCGCAAGTGATATTTCTGAAGGTGGCGGTGAGGATAACTGGAAGAAAGAAAGGAAAAAAAAAAAAAAACTGAGAATGATTATAGCCACCATGAGGACGGTGGTGGCGATGATGATGGTGATAATGGCTTGCCACAGTTTTTCCGGGGCCTTTGAGAGATTGCAGGGAGTTTGTCTCCCTCTCAGACGTTATTTTCACACCATTATTCTTCTTGCCGCTTCCTCTCAACTGCGCACTCCCTATACACTTCTTCCTCTGCATTTCTATCGCTCTCTCTTTCCCTGTCTGGCACTCATGCTATATTTTGCATTTCTGTTTTAAGAGCCGCAGTTTTTTCCCGTTCAGTGCTAAAGTAAAACATGCTGGAATTCTAAAGCAGCCTTATCTGTTGCCAGTAGTGAGGAGGTATGAGTCTGCACACCAGGGTGACAATGGATGGAGCAAATTTTGCAGCATCCTGCTCATGTTTATGTGTAATAGAGAACTGCTAAGTGCCACACATGCAGAGGCACACATACACACACACAGCAGGTGCATCGCTCCCATTCTGGTACTATGGCGTGCTTCATTAGACTCTGTTGTTGGAGCGACAAGGTTGCCAGGTTTGAGCTGTCAAGACCTCACATGTGTGCCTGAGGACAAAGCAATTACAGGTGGCAGGGTAGCTGATGGTGTACTCAAGCAAACACATACTGTAACATCTCGATGTCTCGGCATTCTCTGCAGGCTTCTCTGTGAGTGTGTCCTCGTGCAGTTTCATGATGATGCAGGTTAATTATTATCAGTGGATGTTAAACTTCATCAAAAGGATAACTTTGTTAAGAAAACAAACACTGGGACTCATTCATTAACTGTTCTTACAAACCACCGGCAGAGTTTTCATGAAGATTCTGACATTAACTCGTGTTTCTTATTTGTGCTGATATTTTCATGGAAAATAATTGACCTTTTGCTAAGCCCCACCCCTTTGTGATGGACCGACAAGCTGTCACAGTAAGCATGGAGCCCACACTGTAACTAACTGCACTCCCTGAAGAAATATTATCATATTTTTTGGAAAAGTGAAGCAGTGATTCCAGAGAGAAGCAGACAGAGGGGTCTACAGTCTGTGTTTGAAGGATATATCCAGGATGTCAAACTGACTCAGCAGCAACAACAGGTTAAAAAGACAAAGATAGTCAGAAGCTAAAGCTGAACTATAGGCTACAGATCACAGTGTAAAAGTGAACCACCACATCACTGCTGATCGCCACACAAGACAATGAATATAAAGGGAAACTTTGCTGATATTGAACCAGCTGTGTGGCATCACAGTGTGTGCAGATGAACATGTTTGGCTTCACCCCCGTGTCGCTGCCAGCACCTGGACCTCTGCCGCCGGACGGGCAGGGATCTCAGGAGGAAGCCAAACAACATTCATCTGCGCACACTGTGATAACACAAAGCTGGTTGAAAATCAGCAAAGTTTCCCTGCTTCCCTTCACTGGTTCCTGTACAGCAGGGTCGGCCTTTGTTTCACTGTTATAATCATTAAAAGCAAAAGCAGCATGTGTATACATTCAGTAGGCTATATCTTCAGTAGCTAGCTAGCTAACTCTACACTTTTCAGGGTCTGATTTTGGTTTTGGAACAGAGAAGAAAACGAAGAAACAAACATTTAGCTCCAAATCCACAAAACCAGCCTGAAAATGAAGGAAATCTGAAACGACTGCATTACAGTCAGTGGAGCACAGCTGTGTTGTTGTCGGACCCTGGTCTGAGCCGGCCTGATGCTATATTATGTTTGGCCAGTCTGCGTCTGGGGGCGGGACTTAGCGAAGGGTCGATTGGTTATTGTGTTCTCTTCAATTCTGCAGTTTTCTAATATTATAGGATTTGAATTTATAATATTTTATAGTAATTATATTAATGATGTTACAAAAAGCATCATAGTCTTTTCAAGTAAACACTACACTAACAGTTCAGTTTATATCAGTTATGTTAAGATGTCAATGCTGTCTAACAATTAGTGATCGATCACGCTAGAAAATATCACGGGCGGTTCGGGAGGCGGGACAAAACGTGACAAAGCAGCGTTGCGATTAAGTTATTAATAACTTACAGAAACACTGCGTGAAATCAGGGCTGGTTGAAAATCAAAAATCACAATATTTGTATCGATAGTATTGGTATTGTTAGGATATTTTAGGGTTGACTTGCTTGGGTCCAGAACTTTGAATCCACTCACTCCACCAAGTTCAAGTTGGTTGATTTGTCTGGCATCACGACATGAAACGGTGGTTTCTTGGTTAAAGTAAAAAAACAATGATCGCTGTAGTGGGACTCGATTAGCTGATCAGTGCCGCTGGCGGGACTAATGATATTGTCAAGGTTTTGTTAAACTAACAAGCGGTGTGCCGGAACCAATAAGGAGTAATAACAACAATGGTGAGCGCTATTAAAAGATAGATGCTGCGATCAAGGCTATTCTAAGTCGACATGTCTTTGAGTACCACCTGACATTGTAGTTTGTTTTTCCTTCTCTCTGCGCCACTCTAAAAACCCCGGCAAAACAGGTATGTTAGCATGACTACGCGACAGTGTTGATTTAAAGTGACGTGAGATTCAGGTAGAAACGTCACAAAATATCAACTCCCCCTCCCCCACAGAAATCAGGTAGAGACGATGCTATATTGGACTGAAGATGGAAACAGACAGTCAGCTGACATTTCTGTCCGATATCAGGCAAATAATTATCTTAACTTTTTTCTTCCTTTGCAACTTCTGTATGTGCACGCGGCCCTGCAGTCTCATGCCGTTTCATAGGGATTGTTAGGGCATTTAGCTATGCTAATTAGGATCAACTAGCACGCGCTTTCACTCTAAAAGGACAATGGGATTCATTAATTATAAGAACACAGATGTGAACAATTCTACTGTTTAAGATCACGTCATCAATCTGACATTGACTTTTCCTCAGACCTTCCTCCAGAACAAACTTACGAACTTGCTGGTGAATGAGCCCCATTGTCTTACTGATATGTTGAGGCGTGTGTCAATCGGCGCCAAGTAATTAATCAGTTTGGTTTGATATCCTGATCTGATCATTGTTTATCAGCTCCCACCCCTCCCTGAATGCCGCCCCGTAATCTTTCCCGGGATCCAGATTATCTATCATTGAGATTACGCAGGAGTCGCCTCTGGCCTCTGATCAAGCCAATCCCATTTCACCCACCGTCTCGTCTCATCAGGTCAAGTGACAGTTCTCAGCACGTGCCTCTCTGTTGTAGGCCTGTTAAGTCACCTGAGTCATGCGCGGGCTGTCATACTAATTGCTCTAACTTATCCACTTACTAACTTACTGTGCATGTGTGTGTTTTTATGAGTGCATGTGGTGTCTGATTGACAGGTAAAATTTGTGTTTAATGGATAAATCTGTTTTTTATTCCATCAAGTTTGAGCCACCATATTACAGGTTGTATTCTGAAAGCAAACCAGTGGCTCTGTTTCAAACAAACTTCTGACTAGTCACCTGTGACATGCTTTTCACAAGGAAGTGAACTTTTTTGGGTTATGACCTGGATGGTTAACTACCTAAATCATAAATCAAAAACTTGAAAAGTTGTATTTATTGACTACATTTACATGCACAAAATATTTTGGGTTTTGTACTTATTTTCACAAAAAGACAATATTCCTATTAAGTGTTCACATGGCTAATACAAATGAATATTCCACTCATATTTCTGTTTGAATGTAGCCGTGCATACTCTCATTAACACACCCTTATGAGTCATTTATCACGTCAAAACACAGAAAGTAGAACGGCCAGAACTGCCTGTGCCTTTTCCTCAAAGTCTGAACAAATCAGAAATGTGGACTTTTCTTTTGGGCATGCATCTCTACCCCCGCCTTGCAAACTGTTGGCTAGTTGGTGTGTGAACGACACATCCATAACAACGCAGAGAACTGACTGTAAACAGGCAGGGGGCTGTGTGTCACAAACTGCGTTCAAACCCCAACTGAAACGCATAAAGAATGCCCCTAAACCTCGAATAACACCGGCATATCCCAAATATCTTACTTGAAAAATGCTAAATTTAGAAAAAGGCCTTATTTGGAATATCCAAACCCAATATGCTGTTTACATGACCTGTAACAATTTCAGAATATTGTCAGATTCAGAATAGCAATGAAACGTTAGTGTGCATGTAAACAAAGTCATTGTTGATTGTCCATGTCAGTGAGTTACACCCAGTGAGGATGGTAGGCTTGGACACTATCACGATATTACGATATACCAGGGTATGATTTTCAGTACCATCAAAAATACAGCTGCTCATGCTTTTATAAACACTCATATGGAGATACTGTACTGAGGATTTACTGAGGTTAGTCTCGGCAAGTGGAACAGGCAGCTGAGTTGGCAAACGTGCCAACTGCAAGTGGTGGGGATACCGTTATCGGATGGTAAACAACCGGCTAGACTGTGGGGAAAAAACTGCATATCTTTACATCTAACTCAATGAATTAAGGGTTTATTTAGAATATACCAGAGCTGGTGATTGCTGGAATAGTTGAATAACTGATTGGTACTGATTAGATTTATTTAGTTTGTCGACGGACAATTTAGAGTCACCAATTAACCTGCATGTCTTTGGACTGTGGGAGGAAGCTGGAGTAACTGGAGGAAACCCACGCTGACACAGGGAGAATATGCAAACTCCACACAAAGGGCCTCCCCCACCCTGGGTTTGAACCGAGAACCGTTTTGCTGTGAGGTGACAATCCTAAACACTGTGCCTCCATACCGTCCTGAGGCCAACCTCTGAGGCTGAAAAATTAAGCCAATGAAGAAGTGCCAAAAACCGCTGTTCCTCTAATGACCACTTGAGGCTGGTCTGAAACAGAGTAAATCTCTGTTGACCCCCATGTTAAGATGCCCAAAAATATGTTTACAGCCTTGCACAAAAAATGGTTTGGTCTTTATAGATAATTGCCCCCGCCATGACAGCTGTACAGGGGTGATTTGTTTTTATAACTCATCCATGTACATTTTATTAAGGCTTAAAGTTAGTGCATGTTTAACAGCTGGGCTGCTTGAGTGACAGGCTGTCTGTGAGTCAGATCCAACCCCCTCTACTCCACAGCTCCACCCTCTCGTCCAATTATGGTCACCTCTGGCTCCAAAAGGCCGAAATGTTGAACTTGAGGCTTAAAAACAGCGGTCCACATCACAGTAGCTACATCCATTATTTATACAGTCTATGGAAGGGAGGGTGGGTAGGTGGCGCTACACACAAATACCATCATATACCGTATACCTGATGATACTGCACAAGCCTAAAGGATAGTAAAAACTATCCTGGGCTTAGTTTTATCAGATGAGCTAATGAGATCATTTCGGATCATCTGTTAATAACCATGAGGTGAATCCAGAGTGTGTGTATGTGTCTGTATGTGAGAGTGTTTTGCACGTACCTCTGTACATTTGTCAGCCCTGCATCTCTAATGACCTGTCACTACACAGAGACAATGGAGTTTTAGTCCTACACACTATCATACAATGAGGACCGCTGCAGATTTCAACGCTCTGAACGCAATGCTGTGTGTCACCACGTCCCGCTGATGTCACCTTTCAATGCATGGGGACAAGGCGACTGGCGCTGACAGGCCATTGTTAGCCGAATACATTCCTCCCTTCAGAGAGGCAGTAGCAGTGAAGGATGTCACCCTCGCTGTGGATTGTTAGTGGCTCTCCCACAATCACCTGCTATTACGGCAGACCCACTGAAGAGGCCATCCAGGAAATTGAGGGAGAGCAGGTGTGACGGGTTCACAAGCGAGCCAAGGTCATTAATATGGCCTTCAGCCAAAACGATTGTTGTAGCTGAACTGTACAAAAGTGGAGCCACGAGATAGATCAAAACAATAGTACAGTATTGATCTCCTGAAGGTGCCTCGGACTAATTAAGCCGAAAGTTTTTCTCTTGCTTTCATTTCCTGTTAAAGAACCACATGAGAAATCTGAGATTGGTCAGTTTTGCTTCATCATCTAATTTCATCCGGAGTGACTTTGGCTCAATGTTCTCACTTACAATTTCTCATTTTAAAAGGATTTTTTTGTCTGCATACTTGATGGATTCTCGTCCTCGACTGAACCTGACCACAAGCCTCACTCATTGTCCCAGGTCTAAATTAGAATCTGCCGTCTCGGTGCGCCCTGAAAATCCTTTTCCTTAAATAGCCGTGCGCTAATACCTGCACACCTATTCTGTCTGACAGTTTGTCTTGAATTGAGCCAGGAACAAACACCGGTCTGACTGAGAGGCTGCAGCTTTGATATCAGCAGGAATGTGACTGGCATCATCCCAAATGAGAACATCCCTTGGAGATTCCTGCCTCATTTTAGCGAGTGCATTACAACGTGACCCCCTGTGACCCTAATTAGCATAGCACCTGAGGGCAAACAAGAGTCTGGTAGGTAATTGGCCAGCCACTGTTGAAATTCCTTAGCAACAGGCAACAAATTTAGGCCATGCATATAAATTAAGAGAATTTCCTTGGGATTTTCAGTTTTCATTACACAGTATGCCAATGGGTTTTATTTTAATTCAGTATGCCTGTGTTTTTGTTTTGATTTCTAGTTCAGTTGGAGTGGAAATGGAGGCTAATTGTGTCTGTTGTTTGTGTCTGGCCCTACAACCATTGGAAAATGAGCACTCAGCAGCCTGTGGAGTCTTTCTCTGGAAACAACAGCAGCGGCCATGTGGCCTCAGCATCTTTCTGTCTGAAAGAGGAAGGAAGCTATTTTTCAAAGTTAGTTTTTGTCTCGGTGGAAAACAGACCGAGTGCGGCTCAAGCTCCGGTGGTCAATGATACAGAGCTGACCAACAGCGCACCATGACATTGCACTTGATTTTAAAAGCATTTGCAGCCCAATACGTCACGTTTGACCCAGATTGATCTGTTTTGTGGCTTTAGAGAGATTTCTCCCACCACTCTCCACTTCAGACTGCTGCGTTTTTGAAATAGCCTATCCATCCAGGGGAGAAAGATGCCAAAGAGATGCCAGAGTTTGTTTAATCTAAATGGCAGAGCTTACACTAAAACCTGGCTATTACTGATATAGGAGGGATGGCAGGATTAGAGATTACACTTCATCCAAAAAACTTTATTTAGAGTGACATAAGAGGATTCCCGCTGCCTCATTCCACCGTATTCAGATGGCTCATAACATATTTTAGATGGGGCACTGTGTCATTCAGCTACGCGAGCAGTGTACTTTGTGGATGGTCATGGCGTGAGTAAGCAGATCAGTGATAGATTTATGTTATGTGGGGATGTTTTTCTCCCTGATTATCAGCCTTGACCTGGTATATGAAAGCAACACGTGCTGCTGTAAAAAGATTAGTACATGATCGAAAAGTCTGACCTACTCTTTTTCAGTAAATTTTAGCCACATCACAATTCACACTTAGTCATCCTTACACCTGGAGAAAGCTACTGTAAAACCTAGAATGTCTACTAATCTACTTCAGATAGGGCTGGCATGATATCAGATATTCCAGATTCTCGTGGCAAAAACAGTTCATAATATATACACCGATCAGCGAAAACATTGAAACCACTGACAGGTGAAGTGAATAACTTTGATTATTTTGTTCCAATGCATTGTTCTGCTGGGAAACCTTTGGTTCTGGCATTCATGTGGATACCACCTGACATGTTCCACCCACTCAAACACTGTTGCAGACCAAGTACCCCCCCTCATGGCAACAGTACTCCCCAATGGCAGTAGCCCCCCAGCAGACAAAAAAACAGCATGCCACACTACAAAAAGTGTTTAGAAATGGTCCCAGTCTGCTCAAGGATTCTTGTGATGTGCCGATACCCCAGATGTACCCCTAATCCAAGGTGGGGCCTCCTTGGATCGGACTTGGCTCTGACCTGTCGAGGCATGGACACAGGATCTCTGGGAGTGTCCTGCTGTGTCTGGCACCAGTGCATTGGCAGCAGATCCATTTAGTCCAGTGGGTTGTGAGGTGGGTTAATGGCACGTGCAACAGATGCTCATTCAGATTGGGATCTGGGGGATTTGGAGGCCAGGTTGACACTTTGAGGTCTTTGTTAAATCCCTTGGGCCATTCCTGAGCAATGTTTGCAGTGTGGCATGGTGCATTATTCTGCTGGGGGGCCACTGCCATTGGGGGGTACTGTTGCCATTGGGGGGGGGGTGGTACTTGGTCTGCAACAGTGTTTGAGTGGCTACTGAAAGTCTTGGGGTGGCACACCAAAACCAAAAGTCATAACTGAATTTGAGGGACTTGCTTATACTGTTAGTAGTAACCATATATAGGCTGGTTGAAAACTATGTCAATATAAGAGTTAAAACAGGAGTATTTTTCTTGGATGCTGGATGTTGGTCAGGATGTAACAGTTAATATTTTAGTTTCACAACAATCCCCTTTCAATGTGTTACGTATCAATACATGTGTTCTTCAGTCAGGCTAGTTGGCTTTTTTCTTAAAAAGACAAATATACACAAGAGACAAAATATTTTAATGGGAGCAAGCTGAAGTTCAGTGGAGACTTGTTGGTACCCATAGAACCTGTTTTTTACTGTGATGAGAGTTTAAGGGACTGCGTTATGGACATGCCAGTTGTTGACCCAGCAATATTTAGCCTAACTCTGGAGAATTATTTAGCCCCCCTTCCCAACAAGCCATGACGACATGGTCGGTACCAATGGATGCCTTTTGTTACCTAGTTTCACAGGATACCAATTAGGATGTTCATGGTGATAAATTTCCCTGTCAACTAAACAAAAATTCTAATTAAGACTAGTCGACTAGTCTAAAAAGGAAAACATTCAGAAAACTGTCAAAATTTAGCACATTTTATTGTTAAGTTATTATTTTATTGTTAAATATTGTCCAAAAAAATATTGTGTGCATTAAGAGCCCTTTGAAGCCTTTAATCGGATTTTAAATGCTGCTGAAGTACGAGACACTGTGCACCGTGCAGTATGAATGTGAACATGACAGCAACTCAGTCAAAAGTTAACCACTAAAATAACATCTAAAATAAATAAATTGCCTCTGAAATGTGGGGCACATTGAACCTTGCAGATTATCTGACAGAAATGATTCAGCAATTCACTTTAAAGTTAATAAAACAACATCTAATTTATAATTAAATTTCAGCTGAAATGAGAGGCATTTTGCTCCGTGCAGTATGAACTTAAACCTGCACATTATCTGACAACTCACCTAAACTTAACAAATAATATAACATCTCAAAATAAGATTAATTGCTGCTGAATTCATTTTCTAGATCAAAGTACTGCCAAACCACGCTGGTGTTGCAAGAGGACATCTCTCCAATTTCCCACCGTGCTGTTTTAAAACTCCAGTCTACTTGAGCATTACCACTAGTGGGGGGCGGCTGCATGACAGTTAAGTGGCCTTGTACATGAATAAAACACTAATAGGTTTAACTGACTAATATTTCTGGTGCTGACTAGCGAGTGGCGGACGTTAAATCCTTTAGACATCTAATCGCGTGCATCCTTAATACCTATACCTTTGAGCCACGGCCTCTTAAAGACAATATTGTCAGCCAGAAGGGGGTCAGCTATTGTAGCAGGGGGGCTATGGCCCCCTTTGGCCTTACCTTAGGGGCGCCACTGATAGCCACTAGCACTTCCACCCAATTGATTGTCGTCCACTTCAGCTTCGACACAGCTGCTCAAAATATTCTCCCAAATGGCACTTTGTTCCTATTAGTTCCTATTTGGAGCCACAATTGTTTTTAAGGTCTTAATTTTACCGAACACTTACTGTCACAGCTTCTAACTAATCATGGAGGTATGCATGTGCTACGTTCATGAATGTGACTATATGGCAGGCTGATATCAAAACAAAATATTTTAAATTGCATTTCAGAGTATTTTCATTTGAAATTTTGTGTACCAGTAGAGGGTGCCTGTGTACCAACACTGGTACACGTGCCATAGTTTGAATACCAGTGGCTAAATGATGAAGGATGAGGCTAGTTGCTGTTTTTTATTCATGTCCCCTCTTGTATTATCGTAGTCATACCACACAGCTCGATCTGGAAAACATTTACTTCTCAATTTCCCCTGTTTCACCAACTACTTTTCTCCAGAGTGTTCTCTCTTGTTTTTCCGTTTCACAGCGGTCACATCCCTGTTGTGTCTGTTCACAAACCATAACTCAAATCTGCGCTCAGCCGCAAGTTGAAACACAAACAAATCCCGTGCCCATGTTGAGGAGACCGAGCATTGTTGTGGTCATGGACTGGTATTCAAAACAGGCCCTCCGCTCCCACGAGAGCTAACGAGGCGGCTTCAGTGGGCTGAGAGGAATAGCGGCGTCATTGAAGAAAAGCAGTGACATTTAGAGGCCGTGCTGCCTCCTCCGATGCTACTCTAATAAAGCCGGAGAGATGGACGAGGCTCGGGAGTAAATATTCTCCTGTCCATCCAGCGGCACTGTCGTTAATCCTTCATCTCTTCCGCTGGCCATCAGTAGTTTTTGCCCAGCTCTGGGGTAGACGTGCATATTATACAGTCTCTTCTGAGCATAAAAGCTTCTGATTTCATAGTAGTTTCGCTTTTGTTGCTTTGCTGTCGTTGGTGAGCTGATGTGGTGCTGGGTGCTATGGAAAGCACTCATTGTTGTTTGGCAAGAAGATTAACTCATCACTAGATCATGTGATGAACTGTAAACACAGACTGCAATAATCCACCGTGTGCTTTAGGAATCATATATCAAAGTTATTAAATCCTGCTGAATATCATGAGAACATTGCATTAGAATATTGAGCTGCTGCTGCTGGTTTGAATCTTATATAACTGCATTGCTTTTGTTGTTGAAAGTCACATTGTTCTGATGCAGTTTTGACCCCATTTCCCAATGATTTCCTGCATTTTTTTTTAGTCCATGTGTTCTTGGTTCGTTGAGTAAAAAATGGTGCAGTAATTCCTCAGAGTGCTCTAAGCAACAGTGACAGGACGGTAGCTTTAGGTAATTGTTTGTGACAGTATTTTCCCAATCCCTGATTTGATGGTGTTGGTCTGTGGAATTACGTTGACCCCTGTGTCTTCTGACTCGCACGTGTTGTGCTTTGGTTTTAGCTGCAGAAGAAGAAGATTGATTAAAGAATAACAGTTACCATGAGTCTGCAACCATGCAAGCAACCAGTCTGCACAGTCATGCTTTAAGTTAATTGCTAAAGTCAGCATGCTTACATGTTCACAGTGACAATGTTAACATAAGCTAAGCTAACAAGTATCATGCTAAAATCAACAACAACAATCACTTGTGGGTAGACAACTAGCTTTTGATTTGAGTTGCAGAGATATGTAAGATATGCAAACTTGTGTATTTCTGCCGTCATTTTTAGCCGCAGCTGTAACGTTTAAAGACATGTAGTTAAACACTGTGGTCTGACCTATCTGACGTTTCTGCTGGGCTTATTTTGTGTACTGTGTTACTTTTTGATAATCCAAATCTACCCGCACGGAGGCTAAGCAAAATACTGCTGTGGACGGGGCTGCAGCAAAACATATTTTAGCTACTTAAAAAAAAAAAAAAAATCAGTTTAACTGTACGCTATATCACCAATCGAGGCAATGGCAGACCAGCCTGCGAAATAAAATAGCTATTTTTGTCAATGTTGTCTGGTGGCTTTGAGATAACCGCTTTATGTCCCTGTTGGAAATTTCTGTCTGACGGTAAGGTAAAGCAGTAAAAATGTTCTATATAAATAGCGTACACTTTAACTAATATAATTTTTTATAGGTGGCTAAAACTTAACCTAACGTAAGTGTTTGCTCAGCGCTGTTTCATTCATTGTGTGAGACACAAGGGTTTTCTACCTGTGATCTTTTTGCAAACAAACATTATGATTCGGTCTTTTAACTAATAAAAATTTCTGACCAGAGGATGGACCGATAGGAAAGGTTAAGGCTCACCATGATGTCATAGAGAAGGAGGTGCTAGGGACCAACTTCCAGGAGCAAGAATGTAAACAAGCAATAACGACTGACGACTAACTGATGCTGGCTGCCTCTTGTTTGGAAAAGCCAAAAAAAAGCAAAAGAAATAAAGACTGACATTTCCTCTGTTCCATAGAGCGCCAACATCTTTATCTATACATCATTCCTCTTTTGCTTCCCCATGTTTACAGTAAACGAGTACTCTTTGCTCCTATTGGTCAGAGTCACAGTTGGGAGAAACATCCTGGGAGGCAAAAAAATAATAATCTAATATGCTAGTGTGTCTGTCAGGACACTGTGAGGTGTTCAAGACATGGCTTCAGTAGTCGTCTACTATGACCCATTACGCATGATAAAACGATGCATTGACGCAGCTGACGCCTTTTGTCGTTCCCGATCCGATCCAACACCCTACGATGGCGGGATCAGGCTATAATCGGGCTAATGTTATGTAATCTGAACCCAGCATAAGGTGGTGCTAGAGGGAAAGTAAAGGGACGCTAAAAAGTCATCAAGACTTATCCTCTGGACACCATGAATGTTTGTGAGAAATTTCATGGCATTTGGATTACCAGAGAAACAGGAAGACATAGGCGTCCGTAGAATCACACTGCTATCATGGCTTAACAAATCGATTGAGAACAAAGCACTGATGTGCATGTAAACACAGGTACATTGACAGTGCATGATATCATAGTGTTTTCCACAGTTGTTGTTTCCACTTATTAATCCTATCCATTACCATATCTGTTACCCAGCGCTCTCTGAAGAGCTAACCTTCAGACTACCAGGGTGTACTTATTACTCACACAGTTTGAGGGAGGGGAAGATTTCAAACAGATATTAAAAGTCAAGTTGGTAGTAAATCCTTCAATTATACCCTTGATTGATGCTATTGACCTCATTTGCATTCAGGCTGCTCTACAGTAGGTGCTTTATCCTTGAAACTGCTGCTGAAATCTGTCTGCATTTTAAGTCTTTTTGTGCCACAGAATACTTATAAGAGCTTAATAGAGGTGCACATGGCAACAGAAATTGGAAAAATGCGGTTAATTTGTGGACTTAAAAATGCATGGAAAAGAAAATAAGAAAAGAGGGCGCACTTCATTTAAGCCCTAACAGCATAATGGGCCTGAAAGATAGAATGACGGAGGGAGGAAGAGAGACTAAGATAGGGAGAGGAAGCACAGAGGATTTGTTGGCATCTAGGCTTAGAGAGCACAACACACAATGCTTTAACACCAGAATCAAAATAATAAACCAGAAATGCTGTATATAATGGTAGAGGGAGAGAGGGAGTGATAGAGTGGCTGGCTAATCACCAGTGACAAGCCCCTGGATTAGAGGCAGGGCAGCAGATGGCCCCAGGCGGGGCAGGGCTGACCGTATATGAATATCCCAGTAGGTTGATCAGGCTCACTAACTCCTCATGCCTACAGCAGACAGGCGTGTGTGTGTATGTGTGTGTGTGTGTGTGTGTGTGTGTGTAATATTTGTCAGTGTTTTGGTCACTTCCCACCCGCACAGTTATACCTACAGAGGAGACCAATCATTACCTCCGACAAGGACGTCATGTTTTCAACTCGGCTTGTGTGTTTGCTTTTGTGCCTGGCTGTTTGTCAGCAAGATTACAGAAAAACCACTGTCCCGATTCCCATGAAACTTTGTGAAAGGATGTGGCATGGGCAGAGGAAGAACTCAAGTTTTGAGGTGGATACACAAATTATTTTGCACTTTCATTCAGGGTAGCCAATACTATGCAGGATCATTGGTTACTGCTTGTAAGCACGCTCACCAGCCAACCCCAGATTCCCTCGTTTTTGGTGTTTCCCCCACTATTTTTGCATTTTATCGGCGCTGTGCCTGCTGCTATATAAAGCCCCGACCTCACCTGAACACTGTGGGAGTACACAAGCATGAATTTCCCGAACACAGAAAATAAGATGCAAATCAGAAAACAGAGACACCGGACAAAGTCTTTGCAGAAAAACACGCTGAGAGTGGGTCATGAGTGATCATTGAGAGGGATTACTTCTGTCTGTGTCATGAGTCTATACATTAGTTTTGTAGGAAAATCCTGCATCTGCATAGTATATCTTTAAACTTGGAATACACATCGGGGCTGGGATTACCTGCACACGGCTCTGACCTTGGATGTCACAAAAAATAATGCAAGAATGGAGGTGCATGAGGCGAAATTATCGTGGCTAGCAACAGCAACAGTGCTGACAGAGCTAACAGTGTTAATAGGGGTTAACTCACACTCAAGGTGGGGAGAACAGCAGGGCAGGTGCTACTTTTTGTGATGACGCCGTCCCACAAAATGGGTTATTTAGGCCCTGGCTGAGCTCTTCAAGTGCCCCTCTAGTTTTTGGATTAATTGATTAATTCTTTGGTCTATAACAGTGGTTCCCAACTGGTGGGTCTCGGCCCAAAAATGGGTTGCAGGTCCATTATGAAAGGACCGCAAGTGACTCGCAAACATGTCAAGTTTGACTTTTATTTTGAAGTGTTGTTCCCTGCTGTAGAGTGAGTGACTAACAGACAGATACTTGGCAGAGACAGCAAACTAGCAACACAATTATGATGCTGAATGTGTTAAACTGTGTAGACATTGAACTATTGACTAAGGAGAAATGTGGACCTCATGGTTGAACCAGTTGGGAACCACTGGTCTATAATACATATATAAAGTTTCTGGAGCCTAAGGTGTAGAGTTAAACATCCACACATAAACTCTTTTAAAGAAACATAAACGTGCTTCTAGTTACTGTCCAGGCTCTGCCGGTCTCCTTGCCTTTCCAGCAAAGACAGGTGACATTTCCCTTTCTCTGCACACTATCCAGGTCAAGGTGACATGGCCAAAGATGATGATGATGATGATGATGATGATAAGGTGTATTATGAACATAAATAGCAACCCTTTTAAAACCGTCGTTGTCGTGAGCAGTTCCCAGTCCATTCTTCCCCAGAGGTAAAATAAAAGCTGTACTTTTAATCCACAATGATTCAGTTTGGCAGGTAGTGAGCCTTCTGTCTCTGACTGTGCCCTGTGATGCTTCACCAATAAGGTTATTTCTGCTGCTTTTAAATGGTTGCATAACTAAAACTACAGTCTTGAACGCCATCCAACTCTTCATCCATCCATTGATTCAAACTTCTATTCATCTGTTTGTCCATTAGCTTTTCTCCTCTCACACTGCCCATTGTGCTGTGGGTGTACGGCGTGGGCCTGCACTCAGAGGTGTCACTTCACAAACTAGGTCTCTGGCAAACACTTAGACCAGTACACACACACACACACACACACACATACACTCACAGTAAATCCCGCAAAGACCACACTTGTAATCCATAGAGAGAGAGAAAGTTGGCATTTCCCTTTAACACAATGTCGATAACCAGGCAGCTTTTCACGTGTTTTAGCAGTTTCAGTCAGGGAAGAGAATTCTTTAGTGATCACACCTCCAGTTTTAGCTCACAACATGTGACTGATTGTCTCATCCTTTCTTACCTCATATAAACTCTGTGCAGATGGTGTAATTATAAGTGAGGATGAATTAGATGTTTCATCGTTTCTGAGTTTAGGTTTAAAACCCTGGTTGTATGACATCAGCCAGAATACACCTGGCTTCAAAGTCAGAAGTCAAAAGTCTCCCTTGGTTCAATCGGACATTTTGGCTACAAAAGTGAATATGTCCCATCATAACTATTCAGATCTTTCAGAAATAATGTTGTTTTTTCCACAACTGGGAAAGACTGAAAAATGATCTTCTTTTATTATTTTAGAGTCCTCAATCAACGAATATTGAAACCAAAACTCCAGTAGCATGTATCAAGTAAAGGTAAACAACCCAACCAAACCACTGTGTCCTCCAGGACGTCACATCCAGGTTAAATAGTAAACAAGTGCAATTTTCAATAACTAAAACAAATAAATTGTCCTGGTTGTGGTTTACCTTATCCTGTGGTTCATATTTTCTTTCCTTCCTTAACTTCATTGCTTTTTGAAGTTGTTTCTGGGGAATACCTCAAGTAGGTGGGAAATCTAAAGCACTTTCAGCAGAAAATGCTCTACTATATACATAAAATAAAACACTTTGAGAACATAACAAAAGATGAACAGAGCCTGCGGGAGTAAACGAGTCTAACTTTTACCTAGACAGTGTTATTGTCTATATTGTTGTCTTTTTGTTTTATAGTTGAACCATTTTCTCAGTCTTTTTCAAATTGTCCTTCATTCATTACTTTCCTGTATGTAAGATACTCCATCACGTGAATTTATATGATGGTTGTTGTCTGTATTTTTAACGTAATAATTTTACTCAAAGCATCTTAACTCGAAGCACAGCAGTGGCATTATGAGCAAGAAGATGTCAGACTTTTAAACTTTGACATTTGGGACGGCTGAAGAGTCTGTGTGAGAAAGAATGATCTAAACACTTTGCACCTTCAATAAGCCGATTCTCAAAGCAGCCATTGTCTTTATTTTTATAACAATGTATCAAATGACAATGTGAAAACAATGTGAAGACAATTTGAAAGAGGTTGCTTGTAGTTATGAACCCACTGACAATTATCATCTGAGTGTGCAGCTTCTCTCAGCTTTAAAAAGCTTTATAATGAGTCTCAGCTCATTTTTTATTTGTCGGGTCCACAACCTTATTTTTCTGGTTCACTCTCAGCGCTCTTAGTTGTTTTCAGTGGCTATTTTCAGAGAAAAAGCTCTAAAATCCCACTGTTCACTACCTGCTCAACACCAAACAGTAGTTAGCAACTAGCCATTGAACACAGTGGAGCATTTAGCAGCTAAAGAGACACATATTTCCTCCAGGAGTTGGTGGAGACCAAAAACAGAGCTAAAAGGTTACTTTGACACAGCAACCTTTAAGACCAATTCAGACCAATGATTCGTGACGAGATTAAACCGTTTTCGAACGTTACAGAGTAGAGTTGCCGCAGTGAGAACTGGCCGTCTAAGCTCGACTCAAGCACGTCACTTGTTTCTACAGCCAATCAGCTTGTAGTGAAGTCCACTGGTCAAGTCAAAATGGCCGCAGACCGTGTGTTCACCTGCTGCGGGACAGTGTCGGACGGTGGGTCGCTGCTGCTGCTCGCTGTATGTGCTTATGCCCTCACACACACATTCTCATTGCCTCATTAATTGGCGCTGGTTATTTATATCATTGTGGTGTATTTATTATAAATACAGTCCATCTGATGCTGGTTTTGTTTCTCTTTTCATTGTTTCATCACTACTACAAATGCAACTGTATCCAGTATCTCACTATCACTATCTTCATTCATATTTTATGAAGCTCCAAATTATATTCAGCCACAAAATAAGCCTGAAAAGCTGAAAATCAAAACAGAAGGACAGAGAGTTGTTGCGTAGAGATGATACATCATCTCATCTAGTTGTATCTGTGTTAACCGGCAGGTTTTAAGAACGTTGCAGAACGGCACATTGCAAGTAGTTGCCTGTTTCAACTTGTCTCATCGAATCTTTGCTCTGAGCTGGGCTTTAGCACACAATTTGGATGTATTGCTTAGATCTGATTTTTTCTTTGCTTGGCTGTTGACATTATTTTCTAAAACTGTTAAGATCAGATCAGATTCCAGTGTAAACTGGTCATGGTCCTGAGCTGACCTGTATGCGCAAAAGAATGATAACAAAGACATGCAGCATGTAAGTAAACAGGGAGGCCACTGACGTCAGCATTTATGGCTTCATTTATGGGGTGATGTGCAGTGGAAGGCAGTGAATTTCAGAGCAGAGAATAACAGGGATGAGGGGAAAGAGAGCCAAATTTTTAATTATGGCTTTTTGTGAAGCGTGGCTTCGTGTGGAGGTGTGTGTGGATGTGGATGTGAGTTTGGAGCCAGGAGTGGTGGGATCATGACAAGAATGGCTTCACTGAAAAGCGAGTGCTTCAAAAATTTAAAGATGTCTACGGCTACTTTCAACTACATCTGCCAGAGCCTGTCCACAGGCCACCTGGTGGCAAGAGACTCCGTTCAGACCAGTGACGTTAAAGTTGCTTGAAATCCAATATTGCGTTTCTCTGTAACTGCTGGATGTTTAAATACACAGCTGTTTGCTAACATGTTTGCCATAACAAATTTTAAAGGTGATGATATGTCATTGTCGTGTTCCCAACTTGAATCTGTTAACCTCAATTGGCCATAAAATGTATATTATAGAGCACCTACAGTACATCCAGGCAGTTGTTTGTAGGACCAGGAGTCAGTGGTCAAGTTAGTGGGTGGATGATGTGCGTGGAGTACTGAATCATTATGCATTCATGTGTTGAAGTTTGGCAGCCATATTGTACATCTATATACTGTATACACCCATGGGGATTCAGACATACAGTATATTTGTAGAGATATGCAGATATTGCACTGTTCTGTATGTTTAAGAGCTTCTGTTGGAGACTAATTAAGGGTTAAATTTCACATTTTGTGTTTGAGAGAATCTATAGGCATGAATATTAATACTCAAGTCTCATTTTCAAAGTAAAATAGTCTTAGAAAATGTCTGTAATATGCATCTGGGCTGTTCCGGTCCTATAAGTGCTGCGATCAAAGTAGAGTGCGACCATAAAGTATGCAAATTAGCTTTTGTCACTTAAAGATTAGGCGAGCTGTACTCGATTATGAGAGCACACAATTAGATCCAAAACAAGCAGCACAGTACAGACACATTGTAAAGAACTGATGAGAATTGATGTCCCGTTGATGTGTCCTTTTGTGTTGTCGCAGCACACTCCCCTAAGAGGACTCATTAATGAACAAGCAGCCAAGACAACCCCGGCTACTGTAATTCATCATGGCACGTGTGACCTCTCTCCCCACTGCCACTGGCTGTTCTCACTGTGCCCTTCTTCATCCTCTGCAGACACAAAGGAATGTGCTAGATACTTAAACCCAGAGGCTCCATTTATTCTGGATTAAAATATTTAAGGATTAAAATGCTCAATTGCGTCGTATGGTTTTGCATTTCTTTTTATTTCTGTGTGTGAGCTGTTTTGTGTCCCTGCCTGCCTCCAAGCTTTTATTAGCGGCTTTATCTTGCAGTTTTTCTTAGCAATTTCCCATTGTGTAAATACAGTATGACACGAAGCATTAACTCTGCTCTTTCCATACATCACGCATGGCTCAGTCGGTGCAATAATGACGTCACTGCATGTCACCAGAGACATGTGTGATAAAATGTGGCACGTGTTGTCGTTGACCCTTGCCTTTACTGCAGGCATATTGTATATCTCTGTGGAATATCCCACAGTGTTTATGTGCCACTGTCACGCATGTTCATTTTTACATTTGCCCACTAGAAGTATCACTGTTATTTCAGCCTTAATCTTCTTCTTCACTTCTTATAACTAAATCTTATCCCACAAATATGCCCAACCAAATCACCAGAAAAATGGCATTGGATGTTTCTGCAATTTATGGATACGTTACATTTGCACCTTTTGATAATGGTTAGGAAGAGATCACGTTTAAAATATCTGGTTTCGGGGGCTCAATCCCTGCAGGAAAAGCCACAGGTAAAAAACAGCCACAGGTCTGTTCAGCACCTACATTTGGGGGCTAAACAGCTGCAAGAAATACAGCCACTGGTCCCTAAAAGACACACATTTGGTGCCTAAAAAGCAGCTGGAAAAGCAGCTACAGGTCCCTAAAAACAGACATTTGGGGACTAAACAGCAGCAAGAAAAACAATCACTGGTCCTGAATAGACACACAGTTGGTGCCTAAAAACAGCTGTAAAAACAGCTGTGGGTCTGCCAAACAACACCCACCTTTGGGAACTAAAAATCCACTAGAAAAACAATGATGGGTCTGTGAATAAAACACCCACATTTGGGGGCTAAAATGCTACAGGAAAAACAGTCACAGGTCTTTCAAAAAACACCCACATTTGTGAGCTTAAAACCAGCTAGAAGCACAGCAATGTTTCGCTTAAACACAACTGGTTCTGTTGTTTGCTGGTTTTGATCAGTGGTCTGCAGCTTGGTAGCTCATACTCTCTCCGTCACTTTAGAAACGCTGATATGATCCGTATGAAACATGCAAATGTGACATATCTGTGGTTTGCAGAAGTGAACAATGCCCACATTTTCTTCTGGCGAGTGGGTTGATAAATCAGCCAGTGAAACTGATTCCCAGCAGAATCTTTATTAAAACATGTTTTTGTGATCTCGGTGAAGAATAGAGCTACACAAATAATTTAGGGAGACTATTTTTACCTGTGTGCGGCTGTACAAAACTAATCTGGAACTCTACAGCATGAACTCTTTGTCATCAAAGAAAAAAAAATGTCCAAGAGTTGTTGAAGGGCCTCGGAGCTTTTGAACCACAACTAATTGCAAGACAAAGCTTCGGAAAATGTCATCCATCACCTCCATGTTTACATTCTCCCAGCTCATTTTTCTGAGGGGGCCCTTATTGAAAACCCAGCGGTCACACGGAGGAAGGGGAAGAATAGGGTCGCTTCCTCCTGGAAGCAGTGAGAAATTGCCAGTTTGCAACAGGCATTCACCCATTTTCTGGCACGCTCATGCACTCAGGATGAGAAGTTTTGTGGAATTACAGCCGTGCCAGAAGTTCTTGGAGGGCACGCCGCTGTGCGCTCCAGACTTCCTTACTTTTAAATGAAAAACTCAACCTTCAATGATCTCACACTGTTAGGTATCATCCATCTGTGGAGGTTTTATTTCTTTATTTTTTTGTATTTTTTGTGATTGAGCGTTGTAATTTACTTTTTCTGGGTTACCTGCTTCCCTTCAATCTGCCTCGTTTTTATTCTGCTTCAGTTAGTGATTTCCTGTTTCCCCAGAATGACTTTCAACAGTCTCCAGAGAACGAGGCTCTTTCTGAGTTGGTGACGAGCGCAAAAGTGATAACAGAGCAAGAGTTTTTATAGTTGACAAAAGGCAAGAGTCACATACTTGAACTGAAAACCCAAGATGTCATGCCGCTGCAATTTCTAGTGGTGTACAGAGGCCACTGCCAGTTGATAAATAGGTATCACTATTGTCTCTTTGAGGGTTTTCTCTCTGTATGGCTGCTGTAGAAATACGCCCCTTTTTATTTGAATTACAATGCCTGCCAGTATGCATTTCATTTGAGTCAACTCTCCAGTAATCCTTTACTGTGGGGCTGTTATTAAAAGTGACGAGACAAACACATTCCCATTATTCTGTCTTTAACCTGCAGAGAGGAGACAGATGAAGCTAGCGGTGATTGAGCAATAAAGAGTAGTAAGGCTAAACATTCCCTGTGGGATCTTATATCTTATCTCCCCGACGTATTATACACATTCTCCGTCACTTAGCCAGTTGGGATTCAGTGAGCAGTGGTTTGCTCACTATTTATTAGACCATACATCATGCATTTATCAGGCTACTGTCTTGCTCCTCGGCAGCGAGTGAAATAAGAATAGAGAAATAACAACCCACATCCCTGTGTGTTTACGAGGACCCTCAGTTCTTCCGGTACAGTGTGTCATTAAAAGTTCTCGTCAGCTGTCAGCGAGCAGGCCGACCAAGCCCTCCATCAGCCGGGCACACCTGCCTCAGTGTGTGTGTGTGTGTGTGTGTGTGTGTGTGTGTGTGTGTCTGAAAGCACGACCAACAGGATTATATAGCTGTCACAGCTGTCAGTCAAGGCTGCCCCCTCCACCTCCACACCTCCACCCCCCTCCATCTGTGAGCTGCTGACAGCTGTAGCCATGGCAACAGAGATAATATGATGACTGCGTATATGTCAAAGCCCCCTGCCACCTATTTAATGGGAATATGTTTAACTGTCATGCAGTTGATTATGAGGTTGTTCAGTAGTCTGTTTTTTATCAAAAACTGTTTTGTAGAAGTTGTTTGAGAACAATGAGTCATTGTCAATGAAATCTTAGTTTTCATTATGACTGTAATTTGGGTTTTAACAAAACGTTTTGCTGCAAAACAGAACAAAAAAATAATTACATTTAACTACTTATTCCTGTCACAGAGCTCCATGGGTGCCCAAACATCAGTACAAACACGTCAGTTATCATCATTGTTGTTACACCGAGTGACCAAGTGTTTCTTCATTGACATAAACTCGACCACGGTAGTGTAGAGTTGGAAAATATTTTCTTAAAAGTCCATCCATCCATTTTCATCCACTTCTCCGGGGTTAAATGTTATTTATTTGTGACTTGTTACGAAGGATTTTCGTTGTCAGTAGGGATGAATGGACTTGGGGTTGACTGCAGCATGAAAAGAAGCAAGAAAAATCAACACATTGTCACTACCAAATTGACGCTTGGTCAGTGGCCTCACACGTCAATCTATGCGCTCTAGGTACCCCTACTGGGTCACTTTTTGACGCTCAGGAACAGCATGTCAATATCTGCTCATTAGATGCATTGTGTCTTTTCATAAGCTTCCATTTTTAAAGGAAATGTACAGTTTCCATTGATTAAATGCGTACAGTCTCTTTTCAAAATAAACTTAAAGCGTACATAAAACAAAATTATAATAATTGCTTTTAGATTTACTTCCTTAAGTTTAGGCAAAAAAGCATGTGGTTAGATTTATAAAAAAAACATCATGATTCGGCTTAAATAAGTTGCATTTGTCACTAACACAATCTAATGTCTCGCAACATACGTCACAAGCATAGTATGCTATACATACTAGCACATTACGTTGTTATTGAAATAACTCGATTTACCTTTGTTTTCACACGGGACACAAACAGCGGGTTCACAGGTGAAAGTCTGGGGATTATTCGACTCATCCACCTCCCCTCCCTGTTGCCCACCTAATGCAGAGTTTTCATGCTTTTTATACTATGTCAGTTGCCTGGAGCATCAAAAAAATCATGCTGCCCAGTGTGTCTGATACAGGATGCCTTGTAGCGTCAGCATCTAAAGCCAAAGGCCACTGACCAAGCATCGGTATTGGACGAGTTGGATGTTGGATCAAGTTGTAAAAATATGGAATATAAAACCAGCCATATAGGTTTATATTTAAAATTTCTTTTTTTAAGTTATTGCACAGGTGTTGGCTCTAAAATGTTCTCAGGTATTAAAGGTTCAGTGTGTAATTCTGGAGAGCAATAGTTGATTGTTGAGTTTCATTCCCAGGTCATCAAATACGGACGACCTTGGGTTGGTAATCGGACTGAAACACAAACCCCAAAGCTTCAGTATTTGACGACCTGGGAATGAGACTCAACAGTCAACTATTGCTCTCTAGAATTACACACTGAAGTTTTAATTTTGTAATTTTCAAAGTGGCACAAAATCCTGCTAACACAGCACAGGTCAGTACAATGCTGGGGTAGCAATTTGTCATGTTGTTAAGGACTTATTGAAGTTCAAAGTCTACATTTAAATTAACTTTATTATGTAAGTGATTACAAGAACAAGTTGGGGTTAGATGAAAGAGAGACAACGAAACTATCAGACAACAAAAAAAAAACACCCTGAACTCCCAACAAAATGCCAACATGTTATTCTGATTATACTTTTTTTTTTTTTTTTTTTTGGCGTTTCTTCATGAAGTGTTTTTATGTTTGAATATCAGCTAAAGGATAAAAACCTGAAAAGCTAACAACACATTACAAGATTTTTGTCCAGTGTGAGTAATTTATAACTCCAGATGTCAGATAAAAGTGTGGCATAAAATGTACAACATTTCCCCTAACGTTTAATGGAAGTAAATGGTCATAAAAAATGAAAATCGAGTAAAATATTAGCACTTCAAATTGTTATTTAACCACAGTAATTGAGTAAACATTCAGTCTCTGGTCTGTACTGCAGTGGGCTATTTTCTCCAAATTGTGTGTCTTCACTACACCATTAAGTTTGTGCATGTGTGAAAGCGTGTATCCCAGAGTTCCTTATTAAACAGGTGAAGTTGGTCACTCTGCCTGAAAGAGTCGACATCCGCAAACACTTTTCATTACTCTGGGCTTCAGTTGGGAGTTTTTAGTGTCCCGTGTTGAGCCAGGTGCTGTTTCAGAGGCTTTTCCACTCAGACAAGACTAAAACTGTGGCAGTAACACTGGTGTGTGTGTGTGTGTGTGTGTGTGTGTGTGTGTGTGTGTGTGTGTTGTCGACTTCTGTGCATGTGTGTGTGTATGAAATGTAGGTCAGTCCTGCTGTTGTAGCCTGCTGGTGAACCCTCCAGTCAGACTGTGGACAATCTGAACTGGCATGTGTGCTCTCGTACATGGGCTTGTGGTTTCTGCATAGATCCACCCTTCCATTGATCCTCCATATCCGCTTTTTTAAATTTTTCATCACGTTAACCGTCATAAAAAAAAGTACTGACGCCCACCAGAAAGAGCTCTAAATCACAGTAGGAAGAGTCAACGTGGGAGTTGTGTAAGTAGCACCGGCAGCAATGGGTCAGCTCTCCACGCCTCTTGAGCACTATTTAAGAAAGACTCCATTCTGATGAGATCTTCCCTTAGTCCACTGTAAATTTACAGAGGATTAATATCATTAAAGACTGCTCGGCCATGCTCACGGCTTTCCTCGGTGACTGTCGGGTCCCTTGTGAGTAAAACTGTAGCCCGAAGACCCTGCAGCACTTTGCTGTTTACGTGATAGGAGACTGCAGATGAGGAGGAAACGCAGGAGGAGTGGATGAACACAGACAGTGAGGGAGAGACAGGCAGTGTTGGTGTGATCCACGGATGGATTAAATTGAGCGTAGCGGTGGGAGAAAGAGGGGAGATTACTTGTTTCGCTCAGTTTTTCCACGGATTGTCCACACTTATCAAATGTATACCATTATAAACATCCATCTCCTGTTACTGCAGGCTGCTCCATTTTTACTCCGTCAACAGTTCTCAAACTTTTCTGTCCTAAACACTTACTGACAAGGACAGACTCATCATCTATAAAATGTGTATTAGTATGCAGCATGAATGTGAAGTTGCATCAACAGAGATTCAGTCTGAGAGACCAGGATTACACAGTATTCATACTCTAGGTATCAAACATACCTGCAATAGGATATTTCTGAAAGGGACAGTTCACCCCAAAATCAAAACTACATATTTTTCCTCTTACCTGTAGTGCTGTTTATCAGTCTAGATTGTTTTGGTTTAAGTTGCCAAGTGTTGGAGATATCAGCAGTAGAGATGTCTGCCCTCTCTCCAGTATAATGGAACTAGATGGCACTCAGCTTGTGGTGCTGAAAGCGCCAAATAAATACATTTGACAATCTCAACATCAATGTCTCTTTCTAGAAATCATGATGTGGTTACTCAAGATAATCCACAGACCTTGTTGTGAGCAATTTCATGTAGGAACTATTTTGCACAGAAGGAAGTGTGCATCTACTCATTGACGAGAAGCTCATGACGTCCTCCTCAGCTGAGCTCAGTGATGCCAGGTGAGCTGGCAGTAGATGTACGCTTCATAAGCGGGTCTTGATTTCCAGAAAGAGACATTGATGTTGAGTTTTTCAAATGTATTTTTTGGTGCTTTGAGCACCACAACCAGAGTGCCATCTAGTTGCATTATATTGGAGAGAAGGCAGACATCTCAACACTTTGCAACTCACACCAAAACAATCTAGATCGGTAAACAGCACTACAATTGAGGGACAGATAAATATTTTTGATTTTCGGGATGAACTGTCCATTTAATATCGGCTTGCTGTATTCACAGGTAGTATTGTTTTTTGGTTTTTTTTTATCTTTTTAATTGAATTTTTAAACATTAAACGTGAAGAGTAATTTTCAACAAAGAAAATAACTGTAGTAATCCCAACCCTGGCAAGAAAATAAATAAAATAAGTAATTTAAATAATAAGATAATAATAATAAAAGTACATAAATTAAATTACTTCTAATTATTCAAAATCATGAATTTCCAAGAGGTCCATATAAGCTCAAGTGTTGTCCAATTTAAGCGACTATAACCACTTGTTGAAAGAATAATTTGACATTTTTTCCTGAGCATATCTTATAGAATAAAGCTGGCATTTTCTAGATTTTTATATTGTCTACAAATCCCATGAAAAGACCAAAACTAACAATGCCTCTCAGTACTTTTTTAACTTCACCACCCTCTCCGTGGCTCTCAACCCAGAGCCCTTCGGTTTCCACTGGAGATACATCTCAATAGTGTACTTTAATTGTTTTTAAAACGGCTAAATAATTTCCCGAGACAGCTAGGTACTAAGGATTTTAGCAAACATTACTTAAAGGGGATTAAACAGTGCATTTGTGGGGGACTATCTTCAGTAGCAGATTGATCCACATTTGTTGCTTTATTGAGTATTTAGGGCAGCGGGATGGTGTATGTGGAATTGAGTCAAAATAAACTACAATGGTGTGTTCATGGCAATGAAGGAACCTGTCACCCAGTGCAACAGTGATGTGTTTTAATAGTTTCTGGACAACAGTGGAGCTCTATGGCACAGGGGAAGAAGATATATCAGACAATACTTGTTACTAGGATCAGTTCATTGTTGGGTTTGGTCTTTTCTCGACATTTTTTGACAATGAGAAACATGCAGAATATCAGCATAAAATATACATTGAAATCCGTGACATCATCGTGACGTCATCCCTTCATGGAGCAGCTACACTATAAAAGATGAGCTACACAAACCACAGTCGTCTCTCTGTGCCAAAGCTTTAATGAGCCTTCAACAATCTGAATTACCCAAATCAAGAGGGGATTTTCCAGAGTTTCAGTCTTTTTCATGCAAAATTAGCAGAAAAATCTCTTGTGTTAGTTTCCCTCTGTGCAGCTCAACAAGAAGACGTCTAGAGAAACAACTTTTACAAGCTTTGGCTGAACTCAAGTGGATTGGTTCTTACAAAGTAGTCACATTAATAAGGGATCACTTCACAGCCAGTGTGGAGAGGAGGAATAATTACAGCGGCCATAACTCTCTCAACATGTCAGTATTGTGTTGCACCTATTTTTTCAGGTTAGGAAGACAACATGATTGTGGTGAATTGCACAAATAATAATGTCCTTGCCAACTCTTAGTATGAGTCAGGACTCAAACTGGAGGTTGAAGACAAACCCATCTACTCCCACTCACCACCTTGACCTCACTGCACCCTGTGAATATGTCACACTGCTTCTTGAATTGGCACTGAAGGTTGTGAGAGGACTGTTTCCAGGGTGTCTCCCTCAGACAGATGAGTTTTATGTTAAAATATTTTACTTCTCAGAATAATGTTGAGAGGAAAAGGTAAGCAGAACTAAGACAGGAAGGACAAGGGCAGACTTATTCAATAGTGACTGTACTGTATTTAGTAATAGAGTGGTGCAAGGGTGTTTATTTGTAGGCAAGCCATAAAGTTAGCATCGCTCTGGTTCCCTCAACGAAAGACAGCAAAAGAACAAAAGAAACCAATAGTTTTTGAATTATTGAAGAAAATTAGCTCGCTGGTAAACAAAAAGTTATGATACTTTTTGGTCAGCAAGGTACATTTGCATGACATCGGTGTTGCCCCAACAACAAGGCTGTAAAGCTGTGTTTTGCGTAATGACACTAACCTATTTTATGTCGTAGAACAGACATGAAAGTCAAAGTGTGTTAACCACAGACCCTATTTCAGACGTCTAACCAAACACCCACAAAAAATACCACTGACTTATAGACAAGGGAACCGGAAGTGCTAAAATGCTAACTCATTTCCGTGTTTAGGACTCATTCCTGTAGCACTCTATACAGGATACTGTAGATGTCAACACTCATTGTTCAGCTTACTAAAACAAACACGTGTTTTTGATTTGCTGAGCGATTAAGATGCACTGGGGTCTCGACTTACAGCTGCATGTTATGAGCTTCAGCATGTATGGTCTGTAGTTTGTGCTTTGTAACTATGATTGAATGTGTCTTCCTGACTTTGGCAGCAAAATTAAATCACTCTAATGTAACTGTCATGGGAGGAAAAGTAAATCTGTGTGTTAAGTTGGACTGTGGTGAACTTGGACATGCAGGGTCCAACAGTCCAAAATGGAGGATGGGCAGCTGTGAACACAGCAATCGCACTCGGATGCGCACCAAAACAACCGGACCGAGACCTTCTTGAAGAGGTGGTCTCGGTCCAGTTACAAACGAGCCAAACGGTTTGTTTGGTGAGAACGTGCTCCGACCTGGATCCGAACCAACTGCAGTCACATGACACATTGTTTGGGTTAAACATGAGCATGTTACAGTCCTGGAGGATTATTAATGTGCACCTCCTCCTGTACTGCCTTAATATGCACATTCAGCACATCCAATGCATCAAAACATTGTTTTCTAGTCGGAGCCGCGCCTCGTTTTCAAACTGTATGCTTTGACTAAAATGAACAATGACAGCAATATAGTCCACGATGAGCAGCGCTAAAATCAACCTGCGTAGTTGTCCCTCCATTGTGACATTAGAAAGTGTCACATTTATCTTGCAAGTGTACTCTTCTTCAACGTTTGCTTTACTTCCTGGATTTTTCCCACATGGAAATTCTGACCAGTCAAGAGCAGCTTTCTCACGCAAGGCATTTGATCTGGTCCACTTGTAAATGCTGCCGTGAGAACACGAACCAACTCTAGGCGATTATACAACTCTTTAACATAGTCAGTCCCTGATTCAGACCAAAGCAAGATAACTCTAGGTCTGAAAGCACCTGTAGCTTAAAATCATTTATTTTTTGTGACAATGTACAGTACAATGCATCTGTAGTTCCTCGGCAAGTCAAAACAAAGAGACAGCACAACAATAAACAATGCGGTGTAAAAAAAAACATACAGCAGCATAATACTGATACTGAAAAGAACACACAAGACACAGGATACAAAGCTACACACAACAGCACACAACTTGTCAAATAAAAGTCATGAAGACCATGAGTTAGAATTTCAGGTCAGTGAGTACAGAGCTGAGCACCTCTTCACAGACTTTTCAGTTAAAATGATCTGGTACAATCTCATTTAGAGGATATCCTTGAGGATCTAATAAAATTTACTGAACAAGTATGCGAAAGTCATGTAGTGGAGTAGGGGCCCAGCTATTTAGAATTTAATAAACCAGGCACAAATTTGAAAAGAATCCAAAATTCTCAAAGTTCAGTAAATTGGATTTCTCTGATACCCTACAGTGATAAACAGTGCAGTGGCTTTTGGTCCAAAGTTTTTATAGGTTTTTATATTAAGACTTGAGGTCTGGTTTGGCAGTTTCAAATAAGATATATGGGAAAGGATCATGGCGCTGTCACTCAGTAACTTTTATTTAACCTCCTGTGTTGTAGTATACATTTCTCCATAACAGAGGAATGGTTCATCAGCAGTTATGAGATGGGACTCAATGGTACAAATACATTTTGTGAATAAACTGTGCGAACTTCTTACCTTTAGTAACCAAACAAACAATGAAGTTTGGAGCAGGGCTGCCTCCGATGGTCGACCAAACGTTCGTCGACCAGAAAGGTCATTGGCAAGATTTCATTGGTCAGTTACAGACGCGGCATGTGTACAGCCTCTAATCTCCAGGGCTGGTACCTGCGGTTATTCCACAGGCTAGTTAATAACATGTCGGGCAGGAAATCCAAAGTGTGGGATCATTTTGAGAAGGTGAAGGACGAACCCAAGGTGATATGTAAACTCATCTTCATTGGTCGACTACAAACGTGACGTATCATCTGAAACATGGAAGTAGCTACATGCCCATTAGTCCACAGCGTCATTAACAGGCGGCTCGCTCAGTGTGTGACGTGCACTTGTAGATAAAATATAGGCCTATATTAATGAAGGTTCATTAGTACGGTTTGTATTTCTCTGTAATGTAGCACAGTGTTAACAATGTTACTGATACTATTCTTTCTCACACCTTCAACTCAAACCATTGAGTTGAATACTGTCATAATCATATCGTTGGTTGACTAGGACTATTCTTAGTGGGGGGCAGCCCTAGTTTGGAGAGCCATCATTACAATACTAGCACTAGCATGTTCCTGGATGGTTAGCATGTTAGCAGTTAGCTTGCTAATGTAAGGTATTATCTTGGTTTTAACATTCCACTCAGAGTTGTCAGCATGTTATTTGCACGTTGATGCTATTCATTCTTTCAGTGCACCTTGACCTCATTATCTCATATTGCATTCAGAGAAACATGTTTTTTTAGCTTGTTTTTCCTAAATAATGCAGCACCAATTATCACTGTGCAATGTTTTTATTCTTGCTCTGCCTTCAGCATTCTTCTATCTAGGCTGCCACTGGTCTGACTTTGGCATAAATAAAGTAAAATTAAGAGTCATGCCAGTTCAATTTAATTTATATAACATGAAATATCACAAACTGCAAATTTGCCTCAAGGGGCTTTAAAGTCTGCACAGCATGCAACACTCTGTCCTTAGACCCTCAATTCTGATGGAGAAAAACTCCCCAAAAAACTAATTTTAAAGGGGAAAATGAAGGAAACCTCAGGAAGAGATCCCTGCTCCAGGACAGACATACAAGCAGTAGATGTCTTATAGACTAAAGAAGTAAAAGTGAGAACAATCAGGATGAAAAATAAGATAATAGAGAATACGTATGAAGAAAATATGGATGCAGGAGGACGTCAAGAAACTTCAGGGGCTGCCATACAAGTAGAACCTGAGCTATGTGACCTCCTCTCCACCTGGAAAGATGACAGACTACACAAACAGAGAAGAGGCAAAGCTATCTGTCACACAGACAGGAAAATATAAAAATATAAAGAAATAAAAAAGACAAACAATAGAAAAACTAAGGGAAGAGATTGAAGTCAGATCCTTTTATGAGACAAAGAGAAGAGCAGAAAGGAAAAGAGCAGAGTATTATCACCTCTCCCAATTTGACTCACACTTCCTTCACTTTTGTACCCTAATTGGTTATTTTAATAGGTTTCTCACATTGTTCTCCAGCGTAGCTGCCTGCCCTTAAAAACAGTAGAAAACCGCAGCTTACCACTCTTCACAAAAAGAGAAACTGAAACAGAGAAGCTGAAAATGCATGAGGATGGTGAGGACAAACAGAAAGGAAGATTCAGACTAGACAAGCCACTCCAGGTGCCATCCGCTCCTCTCAACAGCACCATCATCTCTAAAACCAAGAATAGGCTATCATCAAAGCCTTTAGTCTGTAGCATGGAAATTGACAGTATTAACCTTTAGTGGTGCTTGACACTATAATGCTCTCTTGTCAGAGTGGATACCCGATGCCTCTCACGTATTGGTTGACCCCGCCAGGATACTGTTGTGTATAAAGGCAAAGTGGAAGGAATTTGAGAGAGAGAAAAGGCCTAAGAGAATAGAGATGATGGAATGGGTGTGAAAGAGGAAGAGAGCAGCAGAGACGAGAGGGACCCGCTGTGAAAATGAATGCAGCATCTCAGGATGGAGCAGCATACTCAAGGGAGGGAAATAATAAGACTTCCCTCAGTGTACTCTGCTGCCAAACGCTGTGATTGATCAAGTCAGAGCTCCTCTTCTTGATTAACTCTGATCATATATTGCCAGCAGTGGGGTTTTCCTACACGACTTTAAGGACAAGGAGAAAGAGCGCTCTCATGATTTCATCTCAAATTTATTTCCATCTGTCGGGTTCAATTTATCCACGATATTGCCGTTATAACCCTGATATGTCTGTCAAAGTCTGCTTGTCAAACGACATGGCTGACTTTTAAGCTGCCACCATCAAACATCTTTCAAAGACAGCATGTTGGCCTTTGAGGCAATACTGTTTCGTACCAGTCAAGCTGGATCGTCTCTCTGTCAATTCAGTCTGGGATATTCTACCCAGAGTTTTATTTCCAGTGTACATATCAAGCAGAGCAAATATAGAACATCAGCTGAAGAATATGAGCAATAATAGTTCAAAGTACCGTTTTCCTCTTATCTTAACAAGAAAATAGCCTCACTTTATGCTGTCTCCAAATCTTATATCAAAGCAGCTCAATCACACCTTCAAATTTCTTTGCCCAATCTCATTGCTGAGTATGGGGGAAGTATTGCAGCGCGGTGTTTGATTCCCCAAAGAAGATGGTGTTTAAGATGATGGTCCAGGGCAGCTATTGAGTTGCTTTGATCCTCCACCTACTGGGGTGCCTTTGAAAGTGACTCTTTTGGAGCAGAGAACGTTCTGTCAGGGGTCTCATCTACAAAATAAAACTCTGCGGAGGGCTCTGCTTGAAGCGCACACACTGGTGGCCAAACCAGTACGCTCGTTGCCAAAATCCAACAGAGACTCTCTTTCATATGAAATGTAGTTTTTTGCTTTCTCAGATGTGGAGGATTTCGTCAGAGAAGCTTTTAAATCCAAAAGCCAAATTTCAAATGAAATGTGCTTCTTGATTCCACAAACATACTTCCCAACTGTGAATCCTAGTCTCTTTATGTGTAAAGCTAAATATGTAGCTGACTGATGATTGTTGTTGAAGGTCATGTTTTTGATGGTTGTAACAAGTAGTAAAAAGCTTCGAAGCTTCTCTCCTAACATTGACATTCAGATTCTGAGTCAACATCTGAATGCTGCAAAGCTTTTTCCTTGCATGTCTGCTCATTCTGTTTTACGTCTAGTGTTTCTGCACAATTGCAAATAAAGAGTAGGCTTCACTTATACCATTAGTATTTGTAGAATTTGATTCCAGTGGTGGCTGCAAAGGATTGTTTCTTACTCCTGTGATCCAAACTTTGCCAACAACTCCAGAGAACTGTGACGTCCAAATGTCTAAATTTACTGAAAAAAGATAGATGTAATAATTTCCAAAACAAAATTCTTACTGCAGTCCAAAAAATGCTTGCTATCCTGTTTACAGCACACACACACGCCGTCATTATTGGGGTGGTATAACAATCTAACAGCATGATAAATTACATTTGTACATTGAATTGAATTGAAATTGAGGGGTTTTGTGTTTTGTTTTGTTTTGTTTTTAGGGTAAGGGTGTCATAAAATTGACACCAGACATTTTAAGTTTTATAGAAGCTACAAATGCAAAAAATTATGTTCTGTTCAATCCTATGTTTGACATCAGCCTCCACGTTGGTTGGAACCAACGGGTTCTAGCAAGACAAAGAAACAAAACCTGTTGATTCAATTTCTTTATTGGATCTAACTCAACTTTTGCTGCTATGAATTGTAGCGCCATTCAGCAAAGCATTGCTTAATCCAATATGTGCAAGTACACATGTTCCTGCTGCTGCTATGAAAACTTTCTGGGTTGTTTTTGTCCTCCATGCACTGTTTTGATGTCTGGAAAAACTTGAGAGTTATGGATGTATTATTATTGAAACTACGACTGCAACTAAGATTATTTTCATTATAGATTAATCTGCCAATTAATTTCTTCATTAATCAATTATTCATTTTATCTGTAAAATGATAGAGTATATTGAAAAAGGCCCATTATAATCAATCAGAATTCAAGGCAGTATCTTCAGAACCCTTGTTTTTATGACTCTGTGCCAGTGATTTTCATGTACATGATGTCTCAGGAACCCAGTAAAAAATTTGGCACAAACGTCCACTTGGACTCAAGAATGAACTGATTAGAATTTCATAGTGGAAGATTAAATGTCAAGGTCACTGTGACCTCACAAAGCATCTTTTTGGCCGTAACCCAAGACGTCATACATTAATTATGACAAAATTTCAAACATATGTCTAACAGGATAAAATGATGACGTTATGACATTTTATATCCAAAAGGTCAAAGGTCAACGTCACTGTGACATCAGAATGTTCTGCAAAAACACTTTTCTGGCCCTTACTCAACAACTAAGGAACAGAAGTGGAGACATTTGGTCAGATACTGAATTGGTGACCACCTTCAAACTGTGCTGACTGTAAAGATCTTTTGTGCTGCTGGGTTGAAGATGCACGTGCAGCCTACACATTTGAGAATATGTAGCTTCTTTGCAGCAACATCCATAGTGTATTTGAGGCATTGTCAACTGTCATGGCGACGTATGAGTCTGGACAGACATGGATGTATACTATTACTGCAACTTGATTGATTCGTGGAGGCATACAACCGTGGGGTGGTTATTCAAGTTTTGACCATGGGTCCGAAACCCAAAAATTTGTAATTTACTGATGGTGTCAAATGCAAGCAACCAGTCCTCACATTTGAGAAGCAACATATCAGCCAATGTTTGGCATTTTTGCAAAAAAAAAAAAAAAAAAGACTGAAATGATTATTGATTATGAAAATAGCTGATAATTTTCTGGCAATCAACTAATTGTTTTGGCTCTAAATTAAACCATTCTCCCTGGATTTCAGTTTCTCGCTGCCACCATTTCCTAGTGTTTAAAATCCTACTGTACCGTATCAAAGTCTGAAAAGATTTCCGATAACTTAATGCAAATCTCTTTAGAGATTTTCAAATATTCGGCAGAGAGACATGCAAACTATAAATGTGTGGGAATCTTATTTAAATCTGCATCGAAGACTGGCTTTATTCTGCTGTTTGATTTTTAAGTCAGCACCACTGGACTGATCTGAGCTCGCTGAGCCCCTGACTAGTCCTGTGTTATCACAGATAGAAATTGCACATTTGACAGTCAGTGTAAAAATATGCAGTCGTAGTGTAGACATCCGCTTTCCAGTAGCATCTGCATAGCGTCCAACATGTGAGTGCGACACATCTGGTCTGCAGCATCATTAACCCACATTTATTCCCAGACTGCACAGTGTTGTCACAGCGAATGCCCTCCGTGGGCTACATGTACACACACACAAACAAACAAATCCCAATCACCCACTCCTTCACTGCTGCTGTGAACGCTCAGACGCAGCAGTCATTCAAACCTGCCCGCTCCTTTTGCTCCCTCCTTTGCTCTTGAACAGATGGAGCCGTACGCTAGCATGTAGCCCTCTCCGTGCTAACACCCAGCCTGCATGTTAAGGGCACTGCTGCCACACCCATGCTGACTCGACCTCCCTCTCCCTTTCCTCCTGCTGTGGTTCATGTCACACCAGCTCGTCCACCTGGCTGTACTCCCACACCCCTCTGCCCTCATGTCCCACTCTCAAGCGATTACCACTCTAATCCATATTTAATGGATTCAGCACTCTCTCCTCCTGTCCCGATGCTTGCCCCTGATTAAACCTCCACCGTGTTACGATCCAGATGTTACGACTGGATCAAGGAAGCGAGAAAAGGTGTCTATATTAGACGAGTCAGAGCGCAGACTTTTTTTTCCGGTTCCAGTTTAGAGAATTGATTGGCTCCCCGGGGCAGCTTGTTCAATCACAGCTACAGAGAAGCTATTATCTCGTACGTGTTTAATCCGATTGTGTTGTCTCCGCTTACACGGACTCTGAAGCAAACTGTTTGATCGCTCTGCTGCCGCCAACTGAGGACTGATGACAAACAGGGAGGAGGCGAAGAGATTTATGTGTTTATTGATGATGATGGTGTGTCAAACTGCAAATACAGAACAGGTTCAAGTGTTCTCCCAGATTGTTTTCTCTAGATTTGGATCCATGTAAAGAAACGAAATATCAGAGGCTCACGAAAACTAACTTGTCTTTGGATAGATGTTGGAGGAGTGTGAATGTGAGTGCGTGTGCAGAAGAGAAAGTATGTGCATGCATGTGTAAATTGCCGGAAAAAGTGCATACGCTTGGAGCTCCCATCTCCCTTCTGTCATTGTGTTTGTGTGCAAATTTTGGTGTGTTTGTGTGTGTGATCACATGCTCAGTGGCCCCATCCTCTCTCTTTCCTCTCATGTTTACCTGGAGCGGCGCAGCAGTGAAATCAAAGGGCAGAAGCAGAGAGTTGTGTGCTCATTTATCTCAGCACCTTCAGATGGAGGGTGGCAGTTTTTCCAGCTCACACCCCCTGGTGCGATCACAGCACTCAGCCTGTGTGTTTGTGTGTGTTTGTGAGTGTGTGTGTGTGTGTGTGTTCTCCCTCACCTTGGACCTCCTGCTCTACCTGATCTATCCGGCAGTGATATTCGTCTATTAGCTCCTCTCACACTGCAGTAAGCAGGAAGGATTTTAATATCTTGTTCCTTGAAAGCTTTGTTCTTTTTTTCGCCTGATAATTTATGGAGGAAACGGAGGCAGTGGGTGGCTCATTTATACATAATGATATTCCTTGTGATGTCACTTCTTGTTATCTCACTGTCAGGAGAAGACAGGGTGTAAAGCAAGGGAGATCAGATGAGAGCTACATGATGATAAGCATGTACTGTACAGGTATAGCAATCCCCAGTGAAAGCCTGTAATCTATACAGTGGGTGTTTTTCAGAGAAGATCTGGTTGAACTCAAGTGCAGCTAGTTTAGCTTCAGGTCTTCTCACCTGGATTGCTCCACTTCTGTCTTTATTGTTCAGACAAGTTGCCCAGTGTGATAAATTTAAAGGAGACCTATTGTGTTTTTCTGCATTTTGTGTCTTATATATAGTGTTACAAATAAGGATGCTGATGCTAAATGTGGCCAGAGTTTCGAATAATGAGGTAAAAGTATGTAGAATTAATCCCTGTGAGCTAAACCTCAGGCTTTAGACCGTTTTCAAATACTCTCTTTCTAACATTTTCTCTACTTTTGAGATAGATTTCTTTTTATGGTCGTCTGCTCCAGGTATGCTACTGCAAGCTTTTACTTTACGTAGCCTACACGGCTAAATGAAGCTACATGCTAACGTCAGGGAAACAGGTAAACTTGTTGTGTGTCTCAGATGGCATAATTTTGTGCTAAATACTTGATAGATCCTTAAGAGCTGATGTCACAATGATGTCAGTTTGTTAGCTGGAGGCAAAACACAACTCTCCCCCACAGGGCTGTAGGCTACAGAGGAGTCTTAAAATGTTGTTTTGTTTTTAGGAGCCAGAATAGAAGTCCACTTCATCAGTAATTGGGGAGGTATTAAGAGGAATATTTTTAGTGCATTAGCTAACGTTAGCTTTGATAGCAAAACAAAGTGGAGGAAACTGTTCAAGTGTCACCTTCCTTTGTAAGATCGGCATAGTAATCAACCACAAAGCTTCCTGTGACATCATCCATCCACTGAGTGAGAGCATAGCCCTGTTGGTCGTTATATTTCTACATGAATTAATGAACGGTTAAGTTAATCACACTTTCACATTCTTCGTCTTGCCAGACGGAGTGCGCTATGCCTCTCTTCAACGCTCTGATGTTGAATAGAAGCCGAAAGGTCAAATGTTGGCGATAATGCTCCAATGTCCGTTTAAAAAGAAGTTGAAGGAGAGGGTGTTTAAAAAAAAAAAGCTGTCATTACTTTCGGTACGTTCAGAATGGCAGTGCGATTTTAGCCAACACTAGCCTGTTGAAATTAGTGCACCACACAAGAAATACGTAGTGTGCATAGTGCACTACATTGACATGTATTAACGGAAGTCTGTGATTTGAGATACACTCTTGTTTGCCGATGTTGTAAATATCTCTCAGATTCTTGCTGGAACATGTCTATTCATGTTTGGAAGCTTTTGCTGGTGATTTTCTATGGTAGAAAATGCTGCTATTCCCAGTTACATTCATTCCCTGGCTGCAAGTACACTGCTAACGTACATGTAGCTACATACTAACCTAAGGGAAACATGTAATGTTGTTAATTTCTCTCAGATTTGGGATCATATTGCTGCTGGAACATGTCTTCTTTTGTTCAGAAGCTTTTATTGGTGATTTTTCCCGTAGAAAGGGCCACTATCCTTGGTTACAGCCATTCCCTCGTTGCAGTGACAGGGTAGATACCCCAAGATACAGAAGATCCATAGACGCTGACCTGTCAAAGCAGTCTGGATGTTTTCTGGAGGGGGGCTCGAAGAAACATATATATGTTGATGTCACATTGACTGTGTCAGCCCTTTGCAGTAATGCATCAACGCCACCAACATACTGGAAAGAGCAAGACTTGCATGTAAACAAATGCAAGTAATCGGAGGAGCTGCGGTTTTTCTGGACTGATTTCAGTGAGTTGTGTCTTTATTCAAGAGCGTATGATCATGTGTGAAAAGTTTTCCACCTCCACATTAAATTATATTTTCTACAAGTACTAACCAAGGAAAATAAGCCAAATCAGTGCTTGACAATCTGAGTGTTTCCTCATGACAATAGCTTATTATCTGCTACACAAGACGTTCAGTACATGTAAGCTTCACACACGCTCCACTACTGAGCCTCCAGCTGCGATTTTAGCCTAAATATAGAGATTCTAATTAACTGGAGACAAAACTTTTTTTCTACCACACATAGATCAAAAACCCTTTAATATAAAAATGACTCATTGGAGTCGTTTGAGAAATGTAAACTTTATAGTGCTTTTTATACAGACAAACTGCAGCTCCCCTGTTAACTTGTATTTGTTTACCGGCAAGTCTTGCTCAATATGTCGGTACTATACGATCCAGCTGCCGATGAGGCATTGATGTTTCTGTATCTATGAAAGAGAGAGGCACTAAAACGGAGTGTCTCAGACAGTGGGTGAATACAGGTGATATAGCACAGACAGCATGAGGAAAATAAGTGATTTTTGACCATTAAAACATGAAAACATGTTCTAGTAGAAATGAAAAATACGAGTATGAACCCAAAAAAATGAGCAGAACAGGTCCTCTTTAACAGAAAGTCCCAGTCTCCCCTGTAATGTGTCATTCTCATACATCATGCCCCTTTTTGAGGGTTTTAGATGATAGAAGCTTTCAAAATGTAGCAGCCCAGCATCCCAAGGATTACATCCATATTGGACGCACCTCATGATTTACGTCCAACACCAAAGTTCAGTGCCAGTACAGGAAGCTGTGTGCCCTTTATGTAGGGAGACTTCAAATTGTAGAGGTCAGGGTGGTGGATGAGTGTATAGCAGGTATGTTTTTCATGCCAGAGACTTGGACTTGACTTTGACTTCTCACCGTAGTTATAAGTTGCCTAAAAGATCTAGGCAACTAAAACACTTGTGGTGTATTTTTCATAACCAGAATCTTTCCCTAACTTTAAAGGGGCTCCATGTGCTCTGACGCACCAAGCTGACGGTCAAGGGCCATCAATGAGCATCTGTCGCCCTAGTTTTTACGGTATGCCCCTTTGGCACTAGTCGGCTCTTGTTGGCCTCTTTCTGGCCGAATCAGCATGCTGATTCAGCATCGGAAACAGCGGTGCCCGTCGGTGAATGAAATTACTCTGAGTGGAGGTTCAGCTGAGTGCACGAGAAGAAAAACAGAACTAAGGAAAGCAGACAGTTGCATTAGGCCAAGAGGGCTTGGGATTGAAACACAATTGTTATATTAGGTACGATTATTTTGTTAGCAATTGAGCTCTTCAACAGAAATGGTTCGTAATTGTTTGTCATGTTGTTCAGTAGCGCACAGTAAATATAATTTGTTCTTTCAACATCAGGTTGCGTATCCTACTGACTAAGTAGCATCTTGAATCGTGCCTGTTGGTCTTCCTGTTTCCCTTTTGTCTGACAAATACACCTTACGGCCACCTGCTGGTCAGGAGAGTTATTTTCTCTCACGCAGACGCAGAACATACATGCTAGTTGGCCGCTGGCTGTTGTCTTTGCAGTGCGTTCAAGTGCAACTTTCTGGCTGAGACCCAAGTGGCGTGAGGCGATGCAACAGTCAGCATTCATCACCACTCATTCTTTGATGTCGGTTTGGTTTGTCTGGGCCTCATATATGTTCTACTCTGAATGTTGCATACAACAACCTTTAACCATACTGTTGATGACGTTAGGAGATAATGTAGAAGTAGGATTTTAAGTACTTTACAGTATAGACTATTCTTTTGTACTTGAGCTTGAGATTTGCATTTAGCCAGTTGAGTTGTGTTCACAGCTTCACTAATACATGACTATTTTTAAAGGCACACCTGAGCCTCTTCGATGCCTCTGTACCTGTCAAAAAACAATTTGGGCTCCAAACATTGTTCCTCTCCTAATGTGATAAAGACTGAATTTCAGGGAGCAGGTGACAGTGTAGCAAGTACTTTCAGAGATAGAAATCACAGTCACAGTGTTTTTGGATTCCTAGATGAGATAGATGTGTGAGTGTATTTTCACACATCTGCTATTATATCATACATATTTGCTTTTCTGTGATGTGGAGCTTCAGAATTCAAGTTTGCATAAATAAATAAATAATTAAGGAAGACAGCCTGTGGCTATTCCACAAGCTAGTTAATAACAGGGTTCCCGCGGATCCTTAAAAAGTCTTAAAAAGGCATTGAATTCATTAATCTAAAAATAAGGCCTTAATTGGCATTAAAATGTCTTAAATCAATCTTTCAAAACTCTTAAAAATGTTAACACATGGTAAGTAGGATTTTATGATTGCAGTTAGTCTCAAATCTAAAAATAATAGGTAACCTTTATTTTTTAAAAGTAATTTGCCCAATAGCAGTAACGTCATGCAATCACGAGAGCGGAACCAACAAAACAGTGATGTGTTTGCGGCCGTGACTCTCAGAGCAGATGCACGTCATTCATGTAGCAGTCGGACCACATAGGAAAGTTTAAATTTAATGAAAATTGGCTGTCCAACAAAGATTTTTCTGGATGGCTGAAACCGGTATCAGGCAATTTATACAAGGCACTGTGTAATTTGTGCAAGAAATGTTTCAAAATCGGCACGATGGGAATCAAGGTAGTGGAGTCCCACATGCACAGTGCGAAACACAAAGCCAAAATCAAGCTGTCAACAAACGGCAGGTATTTCACGGTTCTGTTCTACTCTCGTGTCTACGGTGCCTCCACCTCCATCTCCGATATCAACAACCGGGACAGCAGCACCAAATCTCCGGACAATGTTCGGGTGCACGCCTACGCTAAAAGTAGAGGTACTGTGGTGTCTGAACACCGTGACAAAAAAACCCCACAAAAAATAAGATGCTTATTGCTGATGCAATATGAACGTGACACTCGGATGAAAACACCCGTTCTGACCTCACAGGTATGACCAGCTTCTGCCTCGCTATCTGAGCAATGTTAAGATACTTCAGTGCGTAGTTTTCCACCACAAGAGTGGATCCTGGTCAGCTCGTAGTGGTGTCTCATTCTGGTAACGTTTCATCTCTAAATCAAAAAGGGTAGGCAGGGAGGCAGCAGGTGCAACACTCTCCCTGTATGTCTCCCCGAACAGGTCACACATCGCGGACAGCGCAGTGGATGGTGTTGGCGCAGCGGGCTCCTCCGTCGGCGCCTCTCCCTCCCTCGCTGCATAAATTTAACTTGCCTTAACCTGTAGGAACCCTGTAATAACATGTCGGGCAGGAAATCCAAAGTGTGGGATCATTTTGAGAAGGTGAAGGACGAACCCAAGGTGATATGTAAACTCATCTTCATTGGTCGACTACAAACATGACGTATCATCTGAAACATGGAAGTAGCTACATGCCCATTAGCCCACAGCGTCATTAACAGGCGGCTCGCTCAGTGTGTGACGTGCACTTGTAGATAAAATATAGGCCTATATTAATGAAGGTTCATTAGTACGGTTTTGTATTTCTCTGTAATGTAGCACAGTGTTAACAATGTTACTGATACTATTCTTTCTCACATCTTCAACTCAAACCACCAAAATATATCATTTAATAATTAAATTAATATCGTAAACATGCAGGAGACTAGTCGACTAATGGCCCTAAATGATGACTATTGGTCAACTAGGAAAATTCTTCGTCGGGGGCAGCCCTAGATATTTCTGCTTTAAGGTTGGGCATTTTAACATGAGGGGTCTATGGGGACTGACTGGCTTCTGTACTCAGCCTCAAGTGGCCATTTGAGGAACTGCAGTTTTTGGCAGTTCCACATTGGTTTCATTTGTCAGCCTGGGTGGTTGCTGTTTGGTTCGATTCATTGAGACTACTTTGTTTTAAAAACTGATAAAACAAAATGTAAAGATCTTCTGACCTTTCAGTGGCTACACACATACAGTATATCTACAGTTCTGCAGCAGTGAGGAGAAACAGAAAAGGATAAAATATTGCTGTGCAAAAAACAGGAGCAAAAAATAGCCGACTTCTCTCTGTTGATCTGCTTGCTCGAGAAAGAAACGGAGGCATGTGCATGGCGTCGTCCTCCAGCACTCAACTGTTGACAGTGTGAGCAGGAAAAGGGGTTGAAAGTGACTTGAAACTCCAATTTTTATGAAAAGTTTTTGCTCTGAAACAGCGCGCAGGCTGGGAGGTGAGTTTGGCAAGTCAGAAATCTCAGCAGCTGGCGAAGTAAATGTCATGCAACCACCCCAATATATTTCACTGTGTAACAGATTGTGGTATAAAACAATGAAATTATAAATATTGCAGCTATAAAAGCTTGTATCCTCTGCAGATGTATCTGTATCAGGTTACCAGAAAGATTAATAAAACATGCTCCTATTATTGCACAAATTAGAAGCAACAAACAAGGGACCAAAATGCCTGGGGACAAGCTTTAATATGTTGCATATCTGCATGCACTATATGAACTGTGGCTTTCTCTTGTGTCCCCACTAATTTCAGATCACCCCATTGTTTGGTTGACCTTTCACACACACTGTTTTTTTTTTTTGTTTTTTTTGTTTTTTTTTTTACAGTTAACATTAATAATAGAAGAAGATTTTCTCAGCCAATCCATTCTGCCCTGGCGTACAGTAAGCATATGTGTCTAAGCACATGGCTGTAGTTGCCATATGGAAGCGATGGCAGCTTCCCCAACACTCGTGCAGTTGAGTAGCTCCAAAGGCACACTAAACCTGCTGCTGTGTAGCTGCGCATTGGCACTTCATGTTGTTGGACAGAGATTTATGCTTCTGCTGAAGTGTACAAACAGTTGCTTGCTGTTATTGATTTGCCCTCCGGTCAATCCGTTACCTCGAGTAAATTATGTCTTCGGGGAGCTCTTTAGAAGATCTCGTCTTTAAAGGGAGATGATAATATTGGAGCAGCTACAAGTCGCAGGATGATTTTTTAGTATCAGTTATTGATTTTTCACACTCCAGTAATGATGCTCAGCAAATTGGGGTTTTATGCTGATAAAAGGGCATCGTGATGTGACTAATTATTCTGCTGTCAGTGTTGTTCTTTGACATGATATTTAAAAATGCCCTCACAAGCCCTCAAAGACGTTGACAGAAAATGAAAAAACAACCATCAGTGTCTTTCAGAAAATCAAACAGGAAGACCTTTTACACCAAAGAGAGGCAAGGAGTGACCAGATCCACGTGTGTCCTGTGACTTGCCATCAATATCCTAGCAACCGTCTCCCAGGGGCTCCATAATCTCCCCCATCTAGCCAATTAACAAGTGGAGATGGTGTGAGAGGGGGGTCAGAGGAGCAGAAGCTGAGCTTCATGCTTCGGATGGAGAGGCTGAGACTCGGATCACAGCTTCATCACTTCCACTCGACACCCCAGTTATTTCTGTTTGGCCCAGGTGGCATCTTTCTCCCCCCGTGTTCATTCCTGCCTTTTGATTTGATTAGGTGCAACGCCACTTGTCAGTCTGATGTCTAGGGGAAAGGACGGCCACTGAGCTCCAGCCACCTGCCTGCCGCTCAGCTGCTTCAGTACATTGATACAAAAACAGAAATAGCCTCGCCAGAAAGGTTAACCACCACATATTCCTGAGACGTAGCGAGAAAGGGCACAGCTCGAGTTCCCTTAAATGCATAAATTGAATTGACTGAGAGAGGAAGCTTCCTGCTGAACGCTAATGTTCACAGTAGGATTGTTGGATCCGCCTTCATCTGGCAGAATCGTTCAGGTACGCGCTGGATCAAATTCACCCCATCTCGGAAAAGGCCTTCATCTGCCTCCACAGTTTGACAGTTATTCACCACTTCTGCTAAAGGCAGACAATAACGTCAGCGCTCTATACCCCGTGCTTCTTTTATCTCGCAGGGATGCCATGCTTGGGAGTATCGCTGCTGTTCCTTGGCACATAGGATGCATGCAGCAGCTCTCATGAATTATTCAAAGGTTTTCTTCTTAGTTGCAGAGTTGACATTGAGCCGGCGGTATGTCATTTTTTTATCTATGGGATCCCCCACAGAGAATGCAGTACTGTATGCTGAAAGATAGAGGGGCAGCATCTTATACTAAACTTCTGTATGCAGAACAGAGTGCCTGAACAAAGGCTTCTATAATGCATGCTACATTAAACACAATATACATACAGAAACGCTGCATAGTAAACATGGAGCTGTAGATGCACCACAAACCTATTCTTTTCACTCAATCAAGGCAAACTGACTGATTCTGACAAGTGTGCCCCAAACCTCTGTGGTATTATATGCTCACACCTCCACATGCGTAGGCATTGGCACAAATTAGCACAAGCAAGAGGCTGGTGTCCTTTGGGAGAGGCAGCTGTCAGTCTTCAGATCTATTCTTGGCTCTGGGAGTCTTCACACCACTGGGGGAGTGAGGGAGCCTGACAGGTTTTATAGTAATCAATCATTTGTCCCACGGCTGTTTCACAATTTGATATGAGCAATGACAAAGAGAAATAAAAGGGACCTATTATTGGGAGGTATCAAAGGCGAGAGATGTGGGGATTATGTCCACGAGATGACAAAATATAAACAGTCACACGCTTTAACCATTCACAGCATAATACCGGATATATTGGCACCTCAGCCACAAGATGCTAAAACGTATCCCTCTCTGCCCTTTCTCTTTATGTCCCCCCCTGCCAACATATCGTGCAATTATAGCTCAACATCCTAACAAGACCTCCCAGTGGACCGCCAGCCAGTGACGCTGTCAATTTGGTAGCTGAGATGGCTGGAAATGTCTCATTACTCTGCCGAGCACAAGCTGCAGAAACTCCTCTCAGAGAAGCACGGTTAACTCTGTGTGAACTGTCCTGCCCAAAAAAAGTCATTATTAAAGAATAACCCAAGGGGATCAGCGGATACCTCCACCTGACCTTCGTCTCCAGGATGAATAAATTACACTGTGTGTTTTTGCAGGAAGAACACATGAGGAGGGTCGTGGGAGGTTCACTCTTGTCTCCGCACACCCTCCCTGCACGCAAAGGCATCTGTCCTCTGGTTCCGTTTGGAGGCTTTAAAAAATGTACATGTGCGCAGGTGGTCTTTTAAATTTAAGTAATGCATCTGTTTGGATACATGTGACCTATTTTACTCGCGAGCAATTCAGGCCAAGTGAAGTTAAATTTATTCAGATTGGCAGGAAGATTTTTGCAAAGTAAATGAAGAACAATCAAAAGCAACGGAGATGAAACAAAACAGGATGTTTCTAAGCGCAATTTGCAGGCGTGATTATGAAATTCAGAAGTTTCACCCTGATTTCACCTTCTTATTCTCTGTTTTCATCATACACTTCAGCGTGACATGAAATGAAGGCAAGCATGAAAAGAGCTAACAGAAGGCGGTGGGTCGATGTGGTGGTACGATCACAGTCTGCTCTGCTTTGGCCTGCTGTGTGCATGTGTATGTGTGTGTGTGCGTGCATGCATGTGTGCGCTTGAATGTTTGCGTGTGCGCATGTGTGTATATGTGTGCGTGCTTTGAGTCAAGCTTGGCTCCGATACCCACTTTCCCCGTCCAACACCTCCCACCTCCCTACTGCTGCCGAATCGGAGTCCAAGAAGGATCCCCCGTAGGCCCTGAAAAGTGGGCCTGCACCTCAATAAGTTTAGCAGCAACTGGCCTAGAAGAATTACTTTCTTAAATCCAGTATGCTGAGCTGATTGCTCAAACATGAAACCTTGCTGTTACTTGAATTAGCAACCTGACAGGCGGTAATTTTCCATCACTGTTGCATCACCGGGGCTTTAATTAACGGAAACAAAAGAATGCAGCAGAGTTTATTTCTTGAATTTTAATAAATTACACACCTTCAAAGCCTCATTGTTGCAGACAATTCTGTAAATTTATGGAAATTCAGTGTAAGTTCAACAACAAAGTCTTGAACATGTTATTGCCACCTTCCCACTTCGACGCCCCCTTCATTTGCAAAACAATAGACTTGTGTAGGACATTCACATAATAGCATTCACATTAACCAATCTGGCTGGACTGAGGTGCTTTAGAATAAAAAAAGAACACCAACAGGGAGTTTGTTAAATAAGGTTGGTATTTCTCTGAACAGTTTTCCGTACTGTTAATGAAACACATTCTGTTTTGGTTTTGTGGTTTATTCATCACTTCCTTTGGGTGCAGACGTGTCGACCAGGAATTCATGCAGGTAAATTAAGTGATTTTTCAATGTCTGAGTTAGAAACAAAGAGTTGACCTTCCAGGTAACAGCTGCATTTGTAATTTAGCCACACTAGCAGCAGCAATATCAGTCAACACTTTGATTCAGACTAAAATAGCCCAACAGCTATCAGATGGATTGCCATGATTTTTTTTTTTACAGATACTTACGGTGCCCAGAGGATGAAAGCTCCCGACTTTGATCATCCCTTTACCTTTCCGTGTAACACCACTGTGAGGTTGAAATTTTTTGTGTAAAATGTCTCAACAATTATTTGTCGGATTGCTATAAAATTAGGCACAAACATTCACGTTCCCCTCAGGATGAAACATGGAAACATTGGTGATCCCGCTGTACTTCTGTTTTGCGCTACTTAGCAAAATTAGCATCTTAACATATTGTACAATGGTGATCATAGTAAACATTAGTCTTGCTTTACATCAGCAGATGACAGTGGGTGTTTCTCAAAGTCAAGGAAGGATCCTTAAATGGCTGAATTTCAAGGATGCTACGTCATCACAGTGGTCCATACCAACCAAAATCACACCAACCAAATCAGATGATTTTAGAGCAAGACCCCAAGATACTTGAACGCCCTCACTTGGGGCACAAAGTTACATAAACCCATGTTGATTATGTTGTGGAATTCGTTTTTTATAACCACTGTAGTGTGTTATCAGTTACCGTACCATGTTGCTTGAGGACATTTATAGTCAGCTAGTTACAAGTCTTTTTATGCACAGAAACAACTGATCACATCGGGAACTCAGCTTCAGACATTTTAATCACTTTTCACTAGCAACATGCACAAAATTTTGCCATTCCAGCTTTAACTTGGTTTCAGTATTTGCATTTGATCTCTGATCCATGTCTGTGAGAAGCACTTTATTATGGGCATCCGTCAATTTTGTCATTTTATATGTCAGTTTATGACTTTGGGGAATCCCCTTTGGCATCACTCCCATTTACTCAAACAGTGTTTGGTGGCACTATAGATGATTGTTACAGGATTATGAGATGATTGTAATTGTATTCTATAATTCCGAGCTTTGTTGAAGCAGAAAAATGAAAAGGCTTCAGCGCTGACACACGGCTTGATATGAACTGGCTGTCTGGGAATACTGTACTCATTGTAGTTGAGCGTAACACTGAAATAATGAATAATGAAATTGCTGGTAGACTTTCTTAAAAGCAGCTTGTGTAAGCTTTTCTCTAACAATATCAGTCTTGAGTGCACAGTAATAATTACCACCGGTGTCATGTTCCACTGCGTATCCCATGTGAGCTTCTTCCCATTGCCAAATTCCATTATTTTCTCATCTTGTTTCTTTTACGCCACATCGCCAGTTTTTATTAAACTGAGACTGATAAATCAGAGTATGACGCAAATAACAATTGCCTCTAATGCCTTTATTTGCACGGTTGTTTGTTTACCAGCACTTAAGTTCAAGAACATCACCAGGCTAATTTCACGGTGATATATTAGTGATCCTACATTCAGTGTTTTTAAATGAGCTGATACCTAATGGTGTCATCACGACGATTCTCATTGTTGTTGTGATTTACTGCGTGTCCCCAGAGCTCATTTTAAAGCTCTCGTTTTAGGAGGCGAGGCTGCGGAGTAACCCCACTCTAGTATTACCTTCCTATTGGATTGTGATGTAAAGCGTGATGCATCGTGGGAGGTGGTAATCTAATCCCCGATGCTGGCACTCCTGAGGGTGGGAGATCTCGCTATTTGATTGGAAAATTTATCTTAATAAAGTGACAGCTACATCATCAAACTGCCCCCCCCCTCCCGGGAGCAACACCTGCCCAGAACAACACATGCAGATACACTGTGGCACAAACACACCTGTAACATATGATCTCGAACCAGCGCCTCCCACACCAGTATTTATTAAAGCCCACAGCCTCGACTCATGCTGCTCGCACTTTCCTCCTCGTGTAAATTCATTCACAGATTGTCACTTTTTTTCTTTTCACATTCCTCGTCAAGAAAATCCACGCAGCACGACCTTAATCCAAAAAATACAAAAAAGATTATCCACTACATGCACATCGCTGGATATTACTGTCAGAAGGGGGATTTGTAATAGCAGATGAGGAAATGTAGATACAGTCAACACCTGCAGAGTATAATTCAGTAACCCTGCAGCATGCTGGAGTACCACTGTGAAATTTATGTTGAATATTAAAAGGTCAGTTAACCTAGATTACAAAAAAAAAAAAAAAGATTTCCTCACTTCCCTTTAGTGGCATCCATTCATACAGATACTGTTGGTTTTATTTAACAATGTTTGGAGGTGTGTCTTATTTCCTTCTGCAATAGACAATTACCTTTAAAATAATCAATCAACAGTGTCTCTATTAAGAGTGTCTCTGTTACGCTGTCAGCAGTTTTCACAGGGCGTCTGAAAGTATTTCCAGTGAAATCTGTTGACAGTGAGGTGTGTGGATTATCCAGAGTAACAGCAGCATTGTCTCTGGAAAGACACTTTGCTGTTGAATTTTTTAAATGTAACTTTTCAAACCTTTGAGAAACTCTCTCCACCTCCATCACATTGGGATAAAAGCAAAAAAAAAAATCCAGACAGTTATACTGAAAATATTTTCATGGCTGGGTACCACTAAAGGTAAGTGAGAGTAAAAAATGTATGCTTAGATTGTCACAGAAACGTGTTCAGTATAACTTGAAGGTCAATTTTTTCCAACGTTAACTCCAGGCCTACAGGTTCACCAGTGTTTTACCTTGATGAGGTGAGATCCTGGTAACAGCCTTTCATCTGCCACTCCTAGCCTACAAACACTGACCTTAACCACAGTAAGTTAATATTAACACACTCACTAAACGTTGAACTGTAACGTTAGCCGGGAGAATACTACACATCAATCAATAGCAGTTTTGTGGTGTAACATTTTGTGAGTTAAATATACTTACCTAACGTGTTAACCACAGCATTATTGCAGTTATGCTAACTACACACCTTAACATTAATCTACACACAGTAACATGAACTTCAGCTAATGCTACAATAACGTTGCAAGGTTAACCTTACTCCTCTTATGTGTAATATTTGCCAAATGTAGACATTAGCTGACTAAGATTACTTCCCTCGAAAGTTTACCTTGAAGTACGGAAGCTAACTCTGTTACCGGCGATTTAGCACGGCAAACCGGGTGCAGTGTTTAGTCAGGTTGCCAGTGGAGGTGGGTGTGTGTAGTGTCCTCCTCACTCCTTCACAGCTCCACCCTCTCGTCCTAATATTTGCCTACATTTGCATGTCTGGCTCCAGGGATACAAGATGGCGACGGCCAAAATGCCAGATTTGAGATCACAAGCTACGCAGCAGGTCAAAAACCAACACATCCTCAATCTGACCTCATCACATATCGACGTTTGGTCATGGACTTTCCATGTTCAGATAAGACGTGCAAGGTACCCTGGGTGCGTTGGTTGTTGACATACTGGGGCGCCGTGTCAAGTTCTGCCTGTGTAAATAAGGTAAAGGAGATTGTTGGGTTGGTGCGGAGAACAGTGACCAGTGTTCACCAGAACACTGGTGAAAGGAGGTTCCCACCCGATGACCCCAAAGACATGTTAGTTATCACTGCTCACTGGTCTGTATAGTTAAGCCTTGCCATAATAGCTTATCATAGGGCTTAGGAGGTTATTCACTGAGTGCTGATCCTTTCTCTAGAGCACAAACTTCTTGTGTTTATTTGAATGTTACATGCATTGTCTTCTTTGAAAATACACTTCTGTTTTCACAGGAGATTTACCATTTCCATTCAGTCTCTTTCAAAATAAAAGCACTACGTCAGTACAACACCACAAATTTACATTTATTTCCTTTAACAATCTTACGGGACACTAACACCACTCTCTCAGGTGAAAGTCGGTGTTGGACAGTTGGACTTTCGCCGCCTTAATTTTCGTCTTTTCATCCTTGGCATCCTCCAGGCCCCATTGAACTATATCAGCAACCAGCCACATATCATGCCGGTGTTAAAGGATGCCTTTTTTCATGGTTTCTAAGGCCGCAAGTCACTGCCCACCTTTACAAGCTTCGATACTAAAGCAGTTTCCACATTAATACATCAACTATTATAATCCAATATAACGTACTTCATTCTGTAATAGGCTGTTGTGTTTAATGAGTACTTTTACTTTTGGCACTTCTAGTGTATTTTGATGCCAATACTTTTATACTTTTACTTAAGTAATAAGTGAATGCATGCACTTGTAACTGAGTATTTCTAAACTGTGATATTGCTACTTTTACTGTAGGATCTGAGTACTGTTAAAAATGTATTCATTGACTAAATAGTGTAGAATCTGTCATTATGTTATGAAAACCATTTTAATGTCACAATAGCACAGCTGACAATGTCTCCCTAACACAGTGACCAATACTTTTTTATTTTTCGCTTCCCAATTAAAGCCTCTCACTTTCACGTTTTAGCGTGAAGCAGTCACAGCAAATACTTCATTAAAAGTAACACAACTCAAATTCAACTTCAATAATGAGCAAAAAGTTAACAGCAAAATATGACTAATATCTGAGCTCAGTTACCAGAATCAAATGTTGGCGTTGTACATTACTGCAAACATCAGATATGTTTCATTTGTGCATTTTTATCTGTATCGTATTAATATTTATAAGCATGAGGATTTGTACAAGTGTACAAGAGTGCTGAGAGCTGAACAAAGAAACATTGCAGAAGTGTTAAGCCAACTTGATCTGCAAGTTATGGCTTCAAATTACCGGAGGATACTTAGTTCACTTAGTCCACAACAGTGCTGGTCAGCAACAGGTTAGGAACACATCATCAAGGCTTGTAGCTTTGCACAATTTAATGTGCAGCAATTGTAACCCATAACACTGTGTCAAATTCAGCAAATATCTCTTCACAGTCCGCTAGCTGTCCATTTTGTGTGCGCGCTAAAAAAAATAAATAAATCTGGTGTCCATACACAACCAGCTCTGAAAATGGGAAACAAACAAATGGCCCACATTGCTATGCCAGCTCCTCTCCCTCTTCCATATCCTTGCTCAGGAGGAACAGAGATATGCCATGATAGTAATGAAACTTAAATCACATTGGAGATGTTACAGGAGCTTCTAAAAGCAGCGCTGACAGGAGGGGTGTATTTGCCTGGCTGTTGAGTCCAAATATCAACAGTCTTCCTCCAGAATCGCTGACTCCAGGCGATGTGGAAAAACTGCTCCATATACATAAACATGGCCAGGCAGGGGCTGTAAAACATTATGACTACCCTGAAATGTTGTGGAAGCTCAGTCCCACATCACAAACAAATACTTCAAAAATGACCATATATTTGAATCAGTGCCTCCCCTGCTGTTTGGGCAGAGGTGCTCTTGATATTGCGTCCACCCTCTGCACACCAGGGGTGGACAAGGTATCATAAACTGCGGTAAAATGGACGTCAGATTGGAAGTCTGGTTTAGGGAGGCCGCCTGGCTGACACCTAGTTTAAACCTGGTACTACAAGCTGTCATCACGCCGCTGTTGTTGTGTCTGTCCTTGTATAACTGCAACCACTCTTATACATATTGTATGTTTGTGAGATGGAGATGAAATACCACACCCTGACTAGAAGAATAGCATCCTCTGGGAAAACAAGCATCCCTGCTGTGTGCATACTCATTCCTCCTTTGGTTTTCTTGCTCACAGTAAAACGCCTTGAACAGTCTGTGTCACTGCCGCTCTTGTAAAAACCTGCCAGTACAGCAGCTCACAGACCAGGGGCTTTCATCCACAGGGCAGATCCACTAAGCCTCAGACACTCCCTGTGTGGCACTGAAACTTTCTTCACCCCCACATACCCTTTGCCAAACTATCACACCCCTTTAGGGTAGACTTCCACGGGCCTGTCAGCTCAGATTTGAGTCAACAAGTCAACAAAAACCAGACGATGAGCTGCTCAGTGGCCAGTATTGGAGGACTCAGGTTGTCTTGGACAGCTCTTGGGTGTAAATGTGTTTTTTAATGTTTGTATCACCTTGCTGCAGAACAAGAGCTTTCATTTCTTGGTAAATAAAGATAAAAACAGTTCGCCGCAGTGCACACACATATTTATTTTTACCTTGACAGTGACGGGTATGGCCACTGCTATTTGTTCTGTTTTCTCTTCGGTGTCTGTACTTAAAATGCAGGAGGTATTTTTCCTTGCCACAGCCTTTAAGAGTATTTCAGGGACTTGATTTAATTTTTAACATCCAGCCTCTGTTTTATCACACATTAAGATGATGTGGGGATGAACACACGGTTAATGCGTCTAACCAAGATCTGCTCTCTGAATTTTCCGCATGTTTAAGCATCAAAAAGTATGAATTGTGATAGGAGGAATTTGTTTTCAGTCCAGTATACAGACATTTACTTTAAATAGAACAAGAAAGCTGTTGCCAGTCATGCCCCCTGTCATAATATCATCAATAATTTCTTGTGTACCACCAAGCATGTTTTAGAAGAAAAAATACTCCCTCATTAGTGGAACTGGCTATCGTGACAAACACCAGCGCTGCCGCTGCTGAGGCTGGTTAGACATCATTTTCTTTAAACAAACTTTGCATGTTGAGTACAGTAGCACAGCATGGGAAGCTGCATAATTGCACCCCCATTACTCTCCACATGAGCGGTTGCTGATCTTCCTGATGTCCATGCAGTAAATCATTTTATTCACCACAAGCTAATAAGACAATGGTAAAACAGCCCTGTTGCCAGAGGAAAATGTTGCTTTGTACATTGCCTCAAACCAAGTATATTTGCATGTCTCGTATGTATGAATGTTTTTGAAGTGATGTCATATAAAGTATAAGCCAGCAAACAACAAAACTGCTTGTTTCATATCAAGTAATTGTTGCTTCTTCCAGTGGCTCTTTAGCCACCAAACATGGGTGTCTTTTGGGAACTTGTCGCTGTGAATCCACCCAGGATAGTGCCATTAAAAGTGGTTGCTCTTTAAAGAGACATCGCTGCACTCCCAGCTGAGATAGTATCATGAAAAGCATTTGTTTTTACTTAGACACAGCTGCATTTCTGGCTGGGATAGTGCTGCAAAAACTGGGTGTTTAAGCATTGACATGATCTTTTCCTAACCATAACAAAATGTTTTTTGTGCCTAAATGTAACCACACTTTAACCATAGCGTTGTTCAAATGTAAAGTTTGAATGTACCAGCTACATAATAACGTACAAATGTAATTGTGGTTTGCAGAAACGTACAATCAATGCCAACATTTATTCTGGGCTGTTTAAAAACCTAATAACCAAATCACAACTGGAAAAATACAAATGCCACAATTACGTGAAAACAAATGACAACTAATGATGATTATACACACAGCCAAACAAATTAACAACACATAATCACCAACAGATACTAAATAATGGGGGCAGTTACGACCAGGCAGTGATGCAATGTTTTGTATGCATACGACCATGTACGGCTGTGTCAAAACCTCTTCTTTAAATGTCAACATTGGGTGCTAGGACTTCCAGAGGTTTCATCAACATCTGCAGGGCTGCAGCTAAAAATCAGTTTCATTACTGAGGAATCAGTTTATTGATAAGTACATTAATGATTGAAAAGTCCAAGTTTTTCACTGTTTGTCGTCACATAATACAAACAAAGTAAGCGTCAAATCCTCTTAAGTTAATGCCAACATTGAGCTGGTGTGTAGGACATGGTGTGGTGTTTATGTAGATATGTGGAGGTCGTTGTGGTGGATGGGCTTTTAGCACATTCAGCACTTCCTGTCACAGACCTGCAATTAAATTCCATTTTCATTAACCATTACCACCAGTACTAACAATACTGTAGCTGCCATGTATTGTAGAAAAGAACATGATCCACTTGTGTTATAGTTTTACTAAATTCGAATCCCAATAGAGCTGCAAGGAGTTACAGACTCCTTGGCTCTGATTGGCTGTCTTCCTTCAGGTGTGGTGAATTCTAGCAAATGCCAGTAAGCACTATGAGGAGGCAGAGAACGTCATTTTTTTCACAGGCTATCTGTCTCACATATTACTGTGCTGATATAGTGACAGTTTTAGCAAATATGACAAAAAAATTATTGGTTACCAACTGTAGGTTCCTTCCATCCATCCATCCATCCATCCATCCATTTTTATCTGCCTATCTGGGGTCTTGTCACGGAGGCAGCAGGCTGAGCATGGTACCCCAGACGTCCCTCTCCCCAGAAACTTTTTGCAGCTCCTCCTGGGTTACCCCGAGGCGTTCCCAGGCCAGATTAAATATAAAATCCCTCCTGTGTGATCTGGGTCTGCCCCCGGGCCTCCTCCCAGTTGGATATGTCTGGACAACAACGGGAGGTGCCCAGGAGGATCCTGATCAGATGTACGAACCACCTCAGATGGTTCTGCCAAATTTCTATTCATGAAGCACAGAACTGAGTATGATGTGCTTCACTGAGCGTCACAGTGAAACACATTTTATTGCACTGAACAGCAATTAAATCATTTTACATACGTTCACCATGTTAAGATATATTGATATAATATACAAACACAATAGTGCGTATTTTATATTGATATCATTTAGGAGTACTAAGTGTAGTTAGTCACATCACCCTACTTTAAATGCACCTTCATTTGTTTTCTTAAAATATGAGTACTATTTATTTTTCACTGCAGAGGTTACTGTATGTAAATGACTCTGTGTTTTACAAAGTTGGTTTTGAGCCCAAGGGAATTAAGCAGTGTTTACCTGAGAGAGATGTGTACAATAATGTTTGCCAAGCCTTTTCTGCTGTGCCTTCTTTTGTGGATAAAGTTATTTTTACCCACAGTAAAAGGCCGTGTATCCAATGAGGTAATTGTTAACGCTGTAATTTCAAAACTAAATTGATCAGAAGACGTGATAAGTCATCGTCTGTCTGATTCGGCTCAGCGGGTGATGAGGATTGATGGATCCATCATTTTGTATGTTTGCTTCACAGTAATTAACCAAAACAGCTCAGCTCAGGAAAAATAGAAAAACTGGAGAAAAATAGAGACAGGTGGTTCCATCAGTTACAGTCAAGTGGGGGGTGTGAGACAGTAGTGTGGGTCAGACACCTGGCTGAAGTTTGATAATCAATAGCTGGACACATGTTTTAGCCAACGGAGTCCTCGTCGATTCACAACATGTTTTCTTCTTTGTTTGAAGCAGTCAGAGCTGGTTCATTGTCTCATCAAACTTTCTCTTCAGGCTCTGATTAAACCCCTAAAAACGCACCCTAACAACTAACAGTTATCACTGTTTTCTGTTGAACTTGTCAAATGACCAAACAGTTCAATGTCCTTTCTATTCATTCTGTTTCTATGGTGGTGACGTTAAAGGTGCGGACACACCAAAATGACATCAAAGAACTAGCGGCGACGAAAGCCAACTGTTGCGTCCTCTACGTCGCCTCACGTCGCCCTGTGTCAGTTGCACTTGAACACACTACACAGACTACATCCGACGGCCAAGTAGCACGTATGTTCTGCACCTGCGTGAGAGAGAGCGGAGTGAGAGAGTGGTACATCCTGTAAGCCGAGGTGTTTCCTATCTGTGCAGCCGAGCACCGCAGCACCTCCACGCACTATTACATCCAGACGGTCCCGGTGTTTCCTCCGCAGGCTCCACTTCACTCAGCTGCCCGATAAACCCGCTGCTTCTTCCCACTTTAACCTGAATAACAAACCAGGGCTCAGTGCTCTGGTTGGATCCAAACGGAGAGCCGGGGCTAGCTCAGAGACTAGCGGAGGCTAACTGGCTGTGCTTCCCTCCAGTCATGCTGCGGCTAACGCTCCGCTAGCTGCTCCCAACTAGCTGGAGCCTGAGAGGGAAGCACCGGTTAGCCCCGGTTTCACTACAGGCAGATTCACTCGCTACAGGGGCGAGGAAATAAAACCTCAACAGCCAATCAGAGTGATCTCTCTCGCCGACAAGCTCCGCAGCCAATTCAACATGCTCAATTGGCCGAAAAGCCGCCGACGTCAAAGTGCAGACGGTGCGGGACACACCGCAAAAACTTGGGCAACAGACGCTCACCGACGGCCCGACTTTGGTCAATGGCTGATTGTCGGCTTGGTGTGTCAGGACCTTAAAATTCCGGGGAAGTTTGACCCGCATCCTGGACACTGTCATTGGTACCCTGCAGTTCAAAGGTGGAAATGCTCAGCCATGATGCTTGACTGCTTATGGTGCTCATGATAAGTCTTACATCATATGAAAAACATGATGAAAAGAGAAAAAGTTGGATCTCACTTGAGGGGGCCTTTAACGATTACAGTCCTTTCTCAAACTACTGCAGAGTTGTACAGTGTGTGTTTGGCCTCTGTATTCGAAGGGGTGACAAAAACATACCTCATGAACACTGGCATGCTGAAGGCTCTCTCTATAGGGAGCCTTGACTGTCTGGTACTTACATTAACAACGCTTTTACAAAATGAACAGTGAAGTACGAGAGGCTGTGGCATCCTCTGAATTTTTCAGTGAAGCAGGGCTAAAGAGTAAAAGGACACATCCATGTGTTGGAATACTGATGTCTCTGAGATGATTGTTGTTGTTTTGTTTGTTCTCAGAAATGTCAAGGTTACAAGGCATTTTTACCGGAGCATGTACGTGCAGCGATGCGTTGTATTGTCATTGTTCTTCTGCGCTTTCAACTTTTGCATGCAAAACATGCGTTTGCATGTAGATTTCCGTCATGCATTTGTCATGAAAATATAAATGAGAAACTGTTGATTTCCTGCAGAGTTTTACAGCATCTTGATATTTCTCATGAGAGACCTCGACACATAGCGCTGCTTTGACTTGTGGGAATCTGTGTGTTTTGGACGCTGACAGTTTATATTGTGAAGCATCATTTGAAACCTGACACTTTCTTGTCACTGTTGTTGTGGTGACAAACAGAGCAGCAGCAGCAGCGTTACAGGCTGCAGGTCTTTGGCTCTGGCACGGTGCCCGGTCCTGACCCTTTGACTCCAAGAATTTGGAGCATTTCTTTGATGTTGCCAGCAGCGATATCAACGCTGCTGAGCATGTGGGTGTTGTAAGGATTGGAGCACGTTCCCTCTAATTTATCTTGTCACTCCTCCATCCTCTGGGGGTGTTTATGAGCTAACAGGAGAAAAAAAAAACAACCTATCTGTAAACAACAGAACAACAAGCCAGTCTTACAGTTTCTGTTACTCATGTTTGGCTTCTTCTACTTGCTTGTCATGTCTTTTCTGGTTCACCTTCAATTCCAGGTGCTTAGATACGTGATGATGCTACTTATCTTCACCTGAGTGTGAATTTTGTACTAAAAGGTCTGTAGCTGCTGAAGATACCCACTTAATGTGTCTGCTGAAGCCTCATGCTGTGGATGTGGATTTTATTCCTCTTCTCTTACACTGTAGTACTATTAGATGGGGTCTCTTCACAGAATATTAAAGCAACTCTGTTTATATACATATGGGCATGTGAGCATTGTTTTAAGACAGACGCAATGTGAAGCTGTCATTTACAGCTGAAAGATGAGCACATTCTGGTGCACCAGGTTTCTAGCCAAGCATTGTTTAGCTGTAGTTGGAGTGATGATGTATATTACCACTGAAAAGTTTAGAATCACCTGTTAAGCTCCTTTCCCACTGGACAAGAAACCTACCAACACTCATTAACATCTGGCCTTTGTCTTAAGGGTTACAGTTGGCATTAATTCCCAAGACATGGGTATTTATCTGCTCCAGCTCCAATCACTCCTATCGGCAGGAAACATGACACGTGGGTGGACATGCTGATTTTGGCCCCTTTTCTGGCACAACTGTTGGTACCTTCTGCAATTCTTTGTCATCTCAGGGACAAATCCCGTCCATCTCCATCCAAACAGCACTCTAACATCATCCCAAATTAGCGTGCGCCACGTTTAAAAGAAACTGATTAGTAAGATGTGAAAAGAACTGACAACTGAACATTTTCACTGGCCTCCATGCTGCTTTCATCTGTTTACTGACCTATTTTCTGCTGCATTCGTGATTTCAAATGTGACACACCAGTAGAACAAAACAAAAGGCATACTTGTTTACTGGCATAAAGGAGGGGAAGGAGTTTGTCGCCTATTTTGAGCAGGTTTTCCCGTGTTTAAAAACGTGCATACCTGTGCTAATTTTGGTGGAAAATGGTGTTATATTGATGTTTTTTTCTTCAGTGTATTATTTATATGACCAGTCCAGTTGCCATAAGAAAATGTTGGCATTGTACGTGTCTGCAAACCATGAACAAGTTACATTTGCACTTTTCATGCGTATCATATCAGTGTCGTTAAAGTGGCATAATATATGCGCTGACTTTGTCATCAGGATGCAGAGGGGAGGGTGGATGACGTGACTCATCTAGGAGAGATTCAGACCACTGTTAGAGACCAACAGACAACAAAACCAGTTGTGATATATCAAGTCATCATTGTGTTTCCAGCAGCTTTTAGGCATCATATGTAGGTGTTTTATCGCCACACATTGCTGTTTCCAGCAGCTATTTCGGCACATAAAGTTGATTTTAGTCCTCTTTTAGTCTCCTGCTGGGGTTGTGACCCCAAACCAGTTTTGCTAAAACATGATCTTTTCCTAACCATAACCATAACCATTGTGCCTAACCCTGACCACGTGGTAACCACAGCATTGCTAAAATGTAGAGAAACATCAGGTTCAATGTATTGACCACATTATAACGTGCAAATCTAACTTATCCATGGTTTGCAGAAACGTACAATCCCAACATTTTTTCTGGCAATTTGAAACAGTTTTGGCCCCAAAAGAAGAACAATTCAGTTATTCAAACTTCCATTTAGTCAATGTCTTCACAGTGTTGCTTGACAGGGGAGATTACTGTTGAAACTTTAATTGTAAATGTGTTTTCCATTCCAAAAAAGCAACACTGACCTTCAATGATTATTGAACCAAAATGATGCACCTGGGTTCTAAATAATGAATTTGTACGTTTTCTCTGGGCCCTCTGCAGTCTGCTCTGTGGTTAGACTGAATAGTTTTAAACTGCGATCTGTCAGTCCATAGTGTGTTCAGTTGATATTCCCCTTTAAAAAAAACACCAAAAAATAAGAAAACAATAAGACAGGTAGATTTTGTGATACTGTCTACTGACATTTACTTTTCTCTTTTCTTTCGGTGGTAGGTCGCCTTTGCTGGTGCTTTGTTGTAATTTGCTCTGTACAATAAGGCAATCCATTGTCCCACTCTGGGCTTTCTCTTTTTAAATATTATCATCTCTCACACTTGCTGCCAATCAGGGCTTTTGATGTGTCACACTAATAATTCCCATGCTTGAACGGCAACAAATAGGTTCCCTGTGAAGGTTTTTTAAATTAAATTAAATTACATTTTTAGCTAGAGTTTGCCTCTTAATTAAGAAATGGGTGCGCACGACATACTGATACAGTCAATTAAGAATTCATTCATAACTTTTTGTATAGGCCCAGTTGAATATTGCAATAATATGTGGTTATCACAAAATCCTACAGCACACCTAGACTGGCATCACGGCACACCATTTGAGAACCACTGGGCTACAGTATATTAACATATATTTACTGCCTTGTTGTTGTTCAGAATTTTTACATGTGAAATGTGATGGTTGGTCTTTGTGGTAGGCTGTATGGTACATATGCTGCTCTGTCAGGTCTGGAAGAATTTCATCCCTGGTACCTCCATTATAGGTGAAGAACAAGCACTGTCATGTTTTCAGAATTTTGGCATCGACTTGGTACCAAAATATTGCTTTTTGTGACATTCTTAATTCCAGTAGTGCCAACTCTAGACACTGGCTCCCAACCAGGGGTTCAAGGTCCCCATGGGTCTTTGTGGGAGTTTCAGGGGGTCAGGGTGTTAATTCACTGTAGAAAGAGCCCAGTGTGACCAAGAGACAGAGTCAAAATTCTGATCACAGGTTTCAGTTCCTCCACAGTTATCTCCTTGACTGTAGTCGACAACTATAGAATTCTGGTGCGTAACGACTATAATCTTTTCAGATGGAGCTCCCTGTAGCAACATCTTCCTTGACTTAATGTGTGTTTAGTGGGTCTTGACACAAAACAGGTGGAGAGCCACTACTCTAGACTAACCTTCTGTTTCTATCGTGAAGAGCTTTGCTAAAGCACCACATTGCCTGTTAATTTCAGGTTGTTATAAGGATCATTGTGCACTTGACACAGAAACAGGAACCTATTCCGACTTAAATCTGCACTCTTTTTGATGCTTAGCTCTCAGTTTCTTTAATCAATGACTGGTGATTTCCTCTGTTCTAATTGAACTGTTGCTCAGAGGGATTTTTGTCTCTTTCTGCTCTTTCAGTTGTCAGTCTGGTTTGAACCTTTGTACAGCGTTTTGTTCTCAGTGCACAAAACAAACTCTTTATATGAAATAATACCAATTTCTAAAGAAGCTAAAAGCATCAAAGACCATTCAGAAGTATAGAGTGGTCCTCTCATCCATCTGACTGGACCCAATCAGGCGTTTCTGGCGGGAGATTTCAAACTTTATGAACAGTAGCTATTAACTAATCTCATATGAGCACCTCATTTCAAGATCAATATGATGGTTAAGTATGAATATGATGAAGCAGTTCTGTTAAATTGGCTCCATATTCACAGTAGTCAATGTGTCATTCAGAGTATGAGCTTTAACAAAGACAACATTCAGTTACTGTCACACACGGTTGCTATTATGAAGTTGTAATAAGGAGTAAAAGGAGCGAAGATAAAAATGGAGGAGACTATTTAACATTGTGTGACTTGTTGAAATGTCTGCCTCGCAGTTACACGCCGGACGTGATGAATAAAGAGTCGTCAAAGAAGCTCCTTCAAGCCATGCGAGCACAATCACAGTATTACAGCTAATGAAATTTAGATCAAGTGTGAGCGGAGAGCCTTTAGTCAATGTGGCTTAGTGCCGCACAGCCCTGGGCACCGATCACACTGAATGCAGGCCAGGGTTAACAATCATCCGTGAATGCTAAGCTGCTCAAAGTGTTCCTTCAGATGTTAAGTATTAGCCTCTGGTCTTTTTCCTTTCTCCCCTGCTCTTTTCCACGCTAACCCCTGATGCATACTGTGGCCCATTAATACCAAAAGGCTAATGTCCATCTGGTGCTAAATAGTCATCTTTTGACCGAGCCCCATAAGGAATAGCATGATGTCAACGCTTTCTTTCTGGGAACAGTATTTATAACTGGCTGTGCTCTTTACACACAAAGAACTGTTGGCCCTCGCCTCGTGCACAACAGATTTGTTTTGTAGCTCTCGGCAAACGAAAAAAATCTCTGCTGAGCCTAATGTGACTCACCATGGCAAGTTCAATGTGGTAATGCTCAGCTCTCCCAAAGGCTACGCAAACATGCAATTATCGCATTGTAGTTCACGTTCAGTCTAAACTGTGAAGTTACACAGGGCGTCAAACACTCAGAAGCTCAACTTGAAGTTTTTTAACGACTCAAACAACAGGAACGGAGCAGTTTGAAAACACTGCGGCAGGGTTTTCAAAGGTTACATAATGACACTAACACGTTGCAGGGGTGAACTGATGGAGACATTTTCAGGCATGTTTGCTGGAGATTTAAAACACCATTCACACTCTTTTAATCATGAAACAAGCTTCACTAGAGCGTTTTAGGTGATTCATTCAGGCTTTTATGAACCTGAAAATACTATCAAAACACTGAAGGGTTGTTAGTGAGCAGCCATATCCATAAAATAAATATAGTCACCCGTAAAATCAAACCTTTCTAAGCTTTGATTTAATCTGACAAGTTGACTGAACTCATTCTCATTTAGTGGAACTGTGTGGGAGAGGGAATCCTTAGAGACCTGAGGCTTCCACAATATGTACATTAACTCACTTTTACCCTTCAGTCTGCTGCTTCTTACTACTCCACAGCATATAGAGACACAACCCACTACATGACTATAAACTGTGGGAGGTTTGACATTTGTTAGCAGCAGCCAAGCCAAGGGTTTTATGCGCTTTTCTTAAAGGGACAGTTCACTCCCCTATCAAAAATATATATTTATCCTCTTACCTGTAATAGTGCTGAAACTATTGACTGTTTGATAGTCTGATAATCTATCAGCTATTGAAATGACTAATCGTCTATTTACAAAAGCACTGGAATTGTATTTTAGATGATTTTATGTGAATTTAGTTAAATGTAGTTCAGTAGATAGAAAATAGTTCCTACATGAAACTGCTCACAGCAAGATCTGTGGATGCTCTTCAGTAACCGGGTCATGATTTCTGTAAAGAGACATTGCTGTTGAGTTTCTCAGATGTATTTTTTGGTGCGTTGAACACCACAAGCCGACGGGCCACCTAGTTCCATTATATTGGAGAGAAGGCAGACATCTCTACGGCCGATACCTCCAACACTCTGCAACTCACACCGAAAAAATCTAGACTGATAACTCCCACAAGTAAGAATGAAATATGTATTTTTGATTTGGAGGTAAAAAGTCACTGTAAGAGTGCACTGACCGTGCAGTGCTACACAGAAACTCTCCTTTCTGATTGAGACAGACCAGCCTGTATTTTGTTAGACATTTTCCATAAATCACTGATTTGAAGTCAAGACACATCTACTGGTTATAAGATTGCGGCAAAGTGCCGGCGAGACAGCCGAGATGATCCTGCGATGAACCCTGACCCAGCCGAGAGAGAGGTCCTGTCTTGGAGTGGGAGACGCAGTGGATCTGAGAAATAATAAACAAACAGGAGCAGAGGGAGCGAGAGGGAGTGACACAGTGACCCATTCATTAGTGAAGCTGACCCTGCAGGGACAAAGAAGCTGTTCATTAAATAGATACTCGAGGCCCAGTCAGAGATCAGCCTCTCACCCCGACACTGAGGGAATCACACTCCACATATATTGTTCAAAGCAAAGGTTCTCACTGTGGGGCCCGGGGACTCCCAGGAGACCTGTCGAGGGACCCATGGGGGCCCCAAGTAAAACAAAGAATAGCTAATTTTATTTAAGGGCCTGCAGAACTCCCCTCTTCTTTCTGATGACTTTTTTTTATCTTCATTGGCACTTATTCAGCCTGGTTTCACTGCATGTGGAAGTAACTAAGCACTTTTAAAAGAAAGAAATTTTTTAAGAAACTTTATTATGAGCGTAGAAAAGTTAGCTTATTAAAGAAGAATAACTAGAAGTATGAGCAGGAATATAATGTCCATATGATCAAAAACATAGTGTATTGTGGCTTACCAGTTGGGTTCTACAATGAGAGGACCATATTTACACTTTATTCAAACCTTGAATGAATGAATGAATGAATGGGATGAATGAATGAATGAATAAATTTATTTCAAGCAAAACAAAAACAAACAAAACATTAACAGATGAAAAGGAGTAGGAAGAAGTGTGCACTTATATAATCCTACCCCCTTCTCACAATTCATGTCTCATTTAAAAAGGAAACTGTCAACGACTATCCCAAACTAATTTACAACCATTACTATGGATAAATAAACAACAGTCTTAGGTATTGAATATACAAACCCCATCTCAACCAAGCCCAGATAAATAAATAAACCAACCCATCAGCAGTCTTCGTCCCTGCAAGGACAAAACCTTAATTTAAGACTGGGGAAACCAATTGAGGGAGACCCTCATTTTCAGTGATGCTGAGCATGAATAAAAACATTCAAAACAATCAATACGCAAACCTGAGATAAGTTAAAATGAAGACGAAGAAATACTTTATTAATCCTAGAGGGGAAATTCAATTCAGTCAACATGTACATTATGGAGACTTGCCATAGCAAGAGGGCTGCCTTGGAGAGGTTCAGTGCCTTCTTCCAGGACCCTGGAGGCCAACTGGCACCTCTCCAGCTACCAATCCATGCTCCTTGATTGGTCCATACTGGGACTTGAACCAGTGACCATCTAGTTCCTGATGGTCCCTATGGACTGAGCCGTAAAATCATACAAAACAACAAACAGTAATTGCAATGTCTAATAGCCAAAAGTTAAAATACAGGATAAAACACAATACTGGTCTCACCTCACAGCCAAATGTGGTAGTAATGCTGGCAGTGTTGGGGGGCTGTATGGATCAGCAATTAAGAACCATTACATCCTTTTATCACAGTTAATAAAACCATTTGAAGGTTCCCTCATGAATCATTAACAGGTAATCTCATCCTTCACCCCTTCTGCTATCTGCGTGCCACCATTTTGCAACAGCACCGTTGCTGCATCCTGGGCTTAGGGCTGCCCAAGATGATTGTGATTGGTTAAGAGAAATACAAACAACCCAGAGTGTTTTTCTCCCTAAACCAGAATAACAGGAGCTTCCAGACCTTTTCCTAGTGCTGCTAATACTGGAATTTCTAACTTTTGTACAATACCTTGAAAAATATCGATATCTGACACCATTTTCAATACCAATGAGGGCATAATGTTTTTTTGTTTGTTTTAATAAATGATAAATATAAAAAGACTATAACATGACAACGATGACTTCTCTTGATTAGCAGAGAACAGCAGAATGACTGTATGACATTAACAATAAGAGAAAGGTCAATACTGCCGAAAATGAGTAGCGAAGCCGTTTCAAATATTCAGAATCTATATGCAAATTAATCATTTTGATACCACTGGCACTCACACAGCATTGTGGTAATAGGTCTGGCCTCACAAGACCAGTTTAAAAATACTGTTCTCATGTACTTAGCACTCTTCATTCCTAAATTATTTTTCCTCCTGCTTTATACTGTATGCTGTGCTGTAAGTCAACACATTCTCTCCTTCTTTAGAACAGGTCATCAGGCTAACCCCTTTATCTCCTCAGCACTGGCCTCTATCCCCTTAATATTTCCCCTGCACTGCTCATCTCTTCCTTAGCTAGGCTGACATTAGATACATGCATGAACTCTTAATTTGCTCATTGAAGCAGATATTGTGATAAATTAGGAATTTGGTTGAGTGCAAACTTTTAGCAACTATCTGATACACTGTGTTTAGTGTTGCTGGTGCTGACTTACACGTGTGTAGTTAAATGCTGAGTCACATTATTCTACCAATGACAATGATTTCTCAATTACAGATAGATGTCACAAACTCAAAGGATTACAGCTGTGGTACTCTACAGCAATCGCAAGTCACAGTCAGTACATTTACATGCACAGTTAAGTCGAGCGACGGTTACAGCTTGACTAGGCCATTTAATTGGACTACAGTCCTTGTCCCAGTATACAAGCACAGGAGAGGGATCAATTTATGCCCCAAAGTATGTCTAATTCCGTCGCGATAGATGGAGATATGCCTCCTTTCAGCTTGTTAGTATTGGACCTTTTTCCGGTTGATCTATTACGTCACAGTCCAAACAATAAACAAACAAGTTCGCTACGGTTAGCTAGCAGCAAACTGGTACCATAGTGGAAAACTTTACAGCTCTGTACGTTTGGTCCGTCCAAAAATGCACAGCTCTTGATATAGATTTCACCATGTTGTCACCAGCTTCTTCTGCTGTTACACATTTAATGCTATTAGACTTCTGGGTCAAAGCCCAGGATGGAAACTGTGGAAGGATGCGCAGAGCACCTTGGCCAGTTTGGGTTGACTGTTTACATACAGCAGTATTTCGACTCCCTATTGCATGATCTGGGTGTGTTAGTGTTGCCTTTGAGAAATTTGATTTAGTACGATATCAGTCAGACAAATGTGTTTACAGGTATTTTAAAAGTCTGGTTTTAGTCGGACTAACACATAATATTAAAGTACTGAGCGTCACACAGATGATGTGGACATACAGTATGTTTTAATGGTATCGGAGTATTAAATGGCAGTTATTTTTGGTTATAAACCAAATAGTTACGGGTCAGTAGAGGCCTGCTACACCTACTGATAGGTTCAGAAGGTCATTATCAGCCCAGTCCATGGCCATTAGCTGTTAGCCAGGTTTCACTTTCCATAGGTGTAGGTGCCAAAATGACTTGCTAAGTAGAGCTGGGCGGTATGGCCTAAAATCAATATCACGGTATTATTTTGGGGGGATGTGGTGATGGTATGATATTGCGGTATCGTCTTCTCTCTTTTTTTTTTACACCTTAAATAAAACAATTTAAAAAGCCATACAAGTCTAGGATGGAAACTGTTTATCGTCAGAAGTAAAACGGTTGCTAATCCATCTATTACTGTGTATAAAACATTATATAGTATGTATAAACGTGAGAGGGAAGAGGGAGGGCCGGCGGCCCAAACCCAGGCCCCCTTCTCCCGCGGGCCTGGGTTTGAGGCGGTTGGCCAGGCCACCTCCATCACGTAGCCAGGGAGGTGCATGAGGCAGCCCGGCCCTGTATGCAGACTTTTGTGCACACAGGAGAAAGCCCCATGGCAAAGGCCTTTGTGGCTGAAAGTTTCATTTCATGGCCTGATAATGGGCTTCTCAACCTAATATTAGTGTGTGTGTGTAGGCCCCTACTAACCCGTATCTATCACTGTCATCACCACTGATAAAAGCCATTTAATACCCTGATCACAGCCACGGCACGGTGGTGCAGTAGTTCGTGTTGTGACCTCACAGCAAGGGTTGGTGTGGGGGGGCTCTTCTGTGTGGAGTTTGCATGTTCTTCCCGTGTCAGCGTGGGTTTGCTCTGGGTGCACCAGCTTCCTCCAACAGTCCAAAGACATGCAGGTTAATTGATGACTCTAAATTGTCCGTAGGTGTGAATGTGAGTGTGAATGGTTGTCTGTCTCTATGTGTCAGCCCTGTGATAGTCTGGTGACCTGTCCAGGGTGAACCCTGCCTCTCGCCCAGTGTCAACTGGAATAGGCTCCAGCCCCCCTGCGACCCCCCACAGGATAAGCGGATACAGAGAATGAATGAATGAATCACAGCCAAATCAGCTGGTTTTAAGTGCTGAATAAACAGAGGATTTTTTGTTGTTGTTGTTGTTGTTGTTGTTGCGAAATAACAGTGGGGGGAAAGGATTGAAGAATGAAGTACGACGTGTTTTTAATTGGATCCATATGGTTCATGAAGCATGGTAAATGAAGCATAGAGCAGGGTACATCATGGACATGTCGCCAGTTAAAAAGGAATGCTCTCTGAAAGATTACATTTACATAAATACTATTGTGTGATTTGTTTGTCTCTCTACAAAGCATTTATTTGGCTGAGTTGTGTTTGCTTACCTGCATCGCATTTGATTAAGTTTTGCACAGCACTGACGCAAACATGAAATCTGACAAGAATGTAAAGTCTCCCGAGGTTATCAGTTAATTCACCATCAGCTAAAATAATGAAGAGACATAGAAAGGATTTTTCTTTGTTGCCAAATGATAAAACTACATTTCCATTTAGATTGCACAGGTCTGAGCTTTATTCATGCAGTCTACGCAAGAATGTTCACATGCCTGCAAATGCGTAGTCTCATAAACTCCTGGTTTATGTTTGGTCATTTGTCTTCGAAATTTGATTTGACCACAAATTAACACATAAATGCAAACACTAAACGTACTGACCTAATCGTGAAACTAGATCATCATCATCAAAATCAGTTTAATGACTTTCATTACACTTTCCATATCAAAGGGTTTTAATTTAAGATATTTATTTTTAAGAGACCTGATGTACAGTAGAGTGACAGTAATTGGTATTTCTGTGAATACTTTCTGCCAAACATGTGATAAATGGCGGTGAAACACAGTTTGTTCTCAGAATGTCAAATGGTGCTGTCAGAGTGCATGCAATATTGAGAAGTTAGCTGTAGGCTACCAGCACTGCGCATTGATTTACATTCGCAGAAGAAAGACCAAGTTTCCATGTGTGGCAAAACACGGAAACGGCTGCAAAGATCCAACAAAACAAAACATATCATACGGGATATTAGGAACACAGTAAGATACACCAAACTTTTACTGAGCATTTTAAGAGCAGGCTGGCTGAATATGGCCACGCTTTGTCATCTTTATTCGTTGAGAAGCTGTTATATTTCACCCTGAGCTGGAGGAGTGTTGAGTGTGAGAGCTGTGCCAGAAAATAGTCTTGGAAAAGATAACTTCTATCTGGGATGGATTAGATTTGGGTGGTTTTTATTTTGGTACCGGGGAACCTGTCTTGATTCTGCTGCATTTTAGATTGTGGATCAGCGTTTTCTCCGCTGCATTTTCTTCCTCTGCCTCAAAACTCAATATCAGCTCTTGAGATAACATTCACCGCCTTTATCAGTTTGTATTGTGAAGGCAAAACTTCCAAGTTGCCTTTTTCTATTATTGGATTAAAAAAAAATAAGCGTCACATAGATTTTATAGACTCAGACAAACACCTGAGAGGATTCGTGTGGAGAATACTAATGTCCTTTACCCTATGAATCTTATCCTTGATACCAGAGCGTCTTAAACCTCGTAAATATACAGTAGCATGATGTGATCTGCAGCTATAGATGCCCAGCAAATCTAGAAATCACTTGATTGGATATTGATTGAGTGTGAGGTCTAAAGCAACCATTTAGGATTTGCCTTGAGGCTCCTGTGAGTGCAGCGTCATGTTGACTGAAGATAGATCCTGTCAGCTGTATCAGCAGCTGAGATCAGAGAAAAGGCAACAAGCAGCCTCATCAGAGGCAATCACTGCCGGAAATGTGCTCCTGATTTTCTGCCAGCCCTGATTTTTAACTCTGCATGGACGTGGGTCAACACGAGCTGCCCTCACACTGACATCCCGTAGCCCACAAAGGGTCCAATCAGCCCCGGGCCACATGCTAATAGAATCAATTACCTAAGAGTTTAATGTGAGGTGAAAAGTGAAGCTGCCCAATTAGTTTGATTTCTTCTCCCTGGTAGTATCAATAGCCTTTGGATAACACTGTGAAAGCCCAGGCACCCTGCTTTAATTAGTGTTTTTCAACTTGCTCGGACGACCAGCTGAGTTGGGACAACTGGGTTAAGGCAGTTTTATGGTGTCAGCTAAGTTTTCTTTATGGAGAAACACGAAATTAGTCCCTGCACTCTCTTTTTGATTCCATATACACTTAAATATAATGAAATAGTGTGTGCATATCCGAGAGTGTGGAAGCTGTTTCTATGCACAGTGTTATATTTATAGCACATAGCAAAGTTTCTTATCCAGGAGAGCAGATATATGTTTTTGTGATGTTTTTCATAGCGGAGAGGTGCACCTAAAGGAGTAATAAATAAACACAAAAACAAACAGAAGCCCAGGGTTGTTAATGTTGTTTATGAATATAGCAATGAATGAGGACGATGCCAAGAACAAGCGACCAGTATCACAAAACATTCAGCTGTTGAAGGATAAAGCTGGAGTTATTCCACATTTCTGTTATTGTTATCAAATCCAGAGGAAAGACCAAGAACTAAGAACGTGTTTTTTAAATTCTGAGTAGTTTCTGAGTTTCCTACCCTGTCTGAGAGAAATGAATTAATTAGGAGCCCATTGGTTTCCAATGAAGATGTAATTAAGGGGGTCACAAAATGTAGTTTCAACACATTCTTGCTCCCAACTCATCAAATACCAACACTTGGTCAGTGGCTTTACACGCCAAATTATGAAGCTCTAGGTACCCCTTTACTATCACTTTTGGATGGCATGTTAATATCAGCTCGTTACATGCATGGTGTCTTTTCAAAATAAACTTCCATGTTCACAGGAAATGTACAGTTTCAATGCATACAGTCTTGTTTCAAGTAGATTTCCAGTGTTGGTTTTCTTTATTTTAGGTTTACTTCTTGAGGTGTAGGCAACAAAATATGAGGTTAGCTTTGGAAAGAATGATTTGGGTTAAAATAAGTATGTCTTACTAACAAAATGTCACGTATGTCATACAGTGTGTACATCCCATGACATACCCAGGGTGTCTACAGGTCCTTTAAAGGTCCTTAAAGGGTCTTAAAATGTCTTAAATTCAATGTTACAACAAAAAAGCCTTAAAAGTTATTAAATAGTCTTAAATTTGAATTTGTGATGACTACAAACATTTTATCTAATTTCATTTGTCCATTTTTAAATTCTTTTTGTGAAAATGAGTGAAGCCATTCTATGTAACAGTCCACATTTCTAATGTTACAAATCTTAAAAAAAGACTGTAATACTGTCATTTTACTTCATACTTGCACTCACCTGTTGGCAAAATGTAATAATCTGATAACCATTTTCCTACATAACACTTACCTTTGCACAAGACCGCATTTATACTACTTGCCTGAGATGCTTAAATAAGTAAAACATGATTTGTCCAAAAATCTGTCCTAAATTTGGTTAAACAGTGTGTTCAACGGGCGTTTAAAAGCATTAAATGTAACTGTCTGATACCTGTAGACACCCTGATACTGAGCTATGTTTAGATATGCTTAGATAAACTCACAGTTGACTTTTGGATTCACATGCGACCTGAACAGCCGTCTCCTGGGTGAAACTCCTGTGTTTGTTTGACCCATCCACCTTCTCCCTATCCTGCACAGACTTAATCACTTTTTATACTACAACAGTTGCGATAATGACATAGCCCTGTGCATTGTATACAGACGCTAACTGAAGCCGAGAGCCAAGTTGCGAATGAGTCAAGTGCGTGCCAGACGATGTGTAAATAGTGCATTTGTTGGGGACTATTTTCAGTAGTGGATTAATACACATTTGGTGCAAGTTTACAGCAGCAGGACGATGTGTGGGGGTTTATATACAATAAACTATAGCGCTCATGTTCTTCACAGTAGAGAAACATGTCATCCAGTGCAACCGTGTGGCTCCTTGATGTGTTTTTAATTTAATTTTGGACAACAAAGGAGCTCTATGACACAGAGGAATAAGCTACAATAGGCTTTAAATACACACACGAAACAATACTTGTTAGTGGGATCAATTCATTGTTGGTTTGTTCTTTTTACAGCTTTTGTTGACTCCTAAACAAACAAAAGAAAAGCCTCAGCCTCATCCTTTAAAGGCTGCAAAAAGTGCCTAAACGCCCTGTTGTTGAACCAAGTATTTCTGTGTTTGTGTAATCAAAACAAATGTATTTTGATGTATGATAATGTATGATTATAGGACAATATGACTACCTCTACAAACCCCCAGTGCTGTTCCAGCGCTGTTTGCTGGATCTCTGCTGCAATTAGTAAGAGAGGATAAAGGCAGGCTTTGCCAGAGACTTGTGTACAGACAAATAAGTTTTATTGATGTTTGTGGCAGTTCCTGCTGGTTGCCAATAGTTTGATAAATGCCACAGATTACTCACAGCCCCTGTAAATTGGCTTTCAGACACTTCCCTTTGATCACCAATCATTTCCACTGTTGCACGTTGTATTTGCATTGCCTCATCATCCCTCCCCCACCGCCGTAGCACTCAGACTGCTTTAACCATGCACCGAGAATTGACCCAAGTGTAGCGCAAAACAAGGTGACACTTTATTTTTATTGAATATGACATATTTTTTGCACTCACACATGCTCTGCTGTTGGCTGCCAACAGCTTTTCAGCACATTTTACATCAAGGTCCACATTAGAGCAGTCTGTGAATTTACTGTGTCATCCTTGAAGATGCGTTATATGCTTTCCCTCAGTTGACAAGCTCAAGTAAACTGTCTCTGTCTTTCTGTGGCATTAGAGGGCTTGAAGTGTTTGACTAATTGATGTTCGCCTAATATGGATTACTGTTGCAAAGGCACACAAGAGTTTCAAATGGCATCATTGAGTGTAACTAATGTACATAGAGGATGTTTGTTAATTCGACATTTCAAATCAATTCACAGCCCGAACAGCAGGGCCTATTTTTAAATGATCCAAAAGCAAACAGTGTACCTTGATGCAATCTCTCACTTGTCCGCATCATTATTCAACTGTCCAACTAAATTAAGAACTAATATCTTCCCCTTTTCATGAGCAGTATCTTGATATTGTTGCAGTTTCCTTGTGAGATTTCTGAACGCACACCAGGCTGTCCTTCTTGGAGTTAAATCTGCAGCTTGAAGGTTTATTGTTTTGTATGTTTCATGTTGTAATTTAAGCCTGTACATTTGTTTCACAGGTCCATGGGGAAGATGCATGGGCAGCGACTGTGGCCCAGGTGGCAGCCAAAGCCGGGCAGTCTGGTGTGCCCATGTGGACGGCTGGACGACGCTACACACCAACTGTGACCAGGGCCAGCGTCCTTCCAACCAGAGAAACTGTTTCCGTGTGTGCGACTGGCACAAGGACCTTTATGACTGGAAACTGGGTGCCTGGAATGAGTGCGTGCCAGTTTCAGCAAGGACCTTTGGGGCCCCTCGGCCGTTCACATGCAGTGGAGGCGAAGAGGGCATTCAGACCCGGGAGGTGGGCTGCATACTCAAATCAGACGGCTCTCCAGCAGAGGATGCCATCTGTGAGTACTTTGAGCCCAAGCCTCGCCTGGAACAGGCGTGTTTGATCCCGTGCCCTCAGGAGTGTGTGGTTTCTGAGTATTCGCCATGGACATCCTGCTCCAAAACGTGTGGAACAGGCCTCAGGAACAGGGTCCGGAGCGTCCTGGTTCCTCCACTTTTTGGAGGTGCAGTTTGTCCAAATCTAACTGAGTTCCAGTCTTGTAAACCGGGGCCTTGCACAGGTCTGGAGGGCATGTACAGTCTCAGGGTTGGACCGTGGAGCCCCTGCGCACTCCCACAGACTCGGGCAGCACGCCAAGTCAAGCGCAGGAAAGGTAAAGGTCAGGGGCTCAGGGAGAGAGCCGGAGTCAAAGATCCAGAGACCAGGGAGCTTATCCAGAAGAAACGAACCAGGAATCGCCTTAACCGGCAAGAGAGTCCATTCTGGGACATTCAGGTGGGCTACCAGACTCGGGACGTGACCTGCATACACAGGAATGGGAGCACTGTGGGACGCAAGTGAGTGGCAACATTTTTATGTTAATGTGACAGTAAAGTTAATATGTTTTTCCCCTCAGCACTATTATGTGCCCCTTCAATTTTCTTGCATGGGCAATGATGAAAGATACATCAAATTTATAGCTCAGTGTGACACTTCAGCTTTTGATTTTTGTCTCATTTGGAAATAAGGCAATTATCTAGCATTTTACAGGCCTTTAGTGGAGGTAATGTATTCACTGAACCTATATATCTGTCTAATTTCATGTTTTCTTTGAAGTTATTGCCACTGTTTCTATCCACCTGTTTATTTTTCTCAGTAAGTAAACTGCTCCTCACACTTCCATGTACCTTTGACGTTTAGGTGTGCTGATCCTAAGTCAGTACATTTCTAACATAATGCCAAATTTGTCCTCCTGAAAGTTTTTCTTCTCCCTGTCAGGAGGTGACACATATCAGAGGATGTTTATCGTCTGTGTGTTTGTCACTGCCATGCTGTCAGAGCAATGAGGCACAACTTAGCACAGTGTATTTGATGTCAACTTCCGAGGATGGAAATGGCAAAGTAACTCATGACACGAGATCAATCTTAGCTGTGACTTTCTTTGGCACTTTTGGAAATAAGGCAATTTTCAGAGTTTTGTGCTCTGGAGTCGAATGGATGTGTGATAATGTGTGCTGGAAGAAAAGTGAACGCATCAAGACTGTCACCGGTAAAATGTTTTACTCACTAAGCTATGAAGTCAAATCGCTACAGTAAATCTTCTGAAATAAATAATAATGGGAAGTTTAGTTTTCTGGGGTTACAACTTCTGTAACAGTTCACTCAAATCACAAACTTAAAAAGGCTTTGAGTTGTTTTTTTTTTTCTCATACCAAGCCCTGCAGAAAACATCATGTGTTGAATGTGTCGAGGTTTTGAGATGTAAGTTCTCAAAATCAGAACTATCTGGATGGCTTGATAATGCCATAGGTTAATGGAAATAAAATAGATTTGCGCTTTAAAGGTCCAGTGTGTAGGATTCAGGGGGATATAATGGCAGAAATGGAACATAATATAATTGGTATGTTTTTTCAGTGTATAATCACCTGAAAATAAAAAAATTGTTGTGGTTTTGTTACCTTAGAATGAGCTGTTTATATCTACATAGGGAGCAGGTCCTTCTCTACAGAGATTGCCATGTTGCACTGCCAGAACCAAACACTGGCTCTAGATAGGGCTAGTCAGGTTTTTGGGTTTTCACAATGGCCACTGTAGTCAGCAGCCCCTCGGTGACGAGTAGCATCGGAAAAATACCGACTTTTTAAATGTGAATCTGCTTCATTCAGTGTTTTTACCGGTTTGAATCACCAGGGTTCCCGTTTATAAAACAATGTGTAGGATCCATACTAAAAATATACGTAGAAACGAAAGCAAAAAATGGTGTGCACCAAGAAATGTTGGAAAATTTCTAAAATCAAGCTTCCACCTCACCATCTACGTTGCAAATTTTCCATTTCCAAAATGTTCGTAAGCATGGGTCAACGTTTCTCCCATTAAGTCTGTTTTTATGGTAAATGGCATACGCCTCTTTCAGGCCTTATTTTGTGCGTACCCGATGTTTATAAATGGGACCCCTGGTCTATTTGTTTTGGAGAGGAAGGGACCTCTGTGGATGATTCAGCTACTGGTAGCTCCAGGAATTCTAACCAGGACAAGTTTGAGCTGGTTGCAATCTGCAATCTTCACAGCTAGATACCACTGAATCCCCCTAAATCTGACACACTGAACCTGTCAGAGTCAAGTTTGTAGGGTAAAGCTGCAAAGATATCAGGGATGCTAAAAAATGGTAAATGGACTGCACTAGTGTAGAGTTTTTCTAGTTTTCAGACCACTCAGAGCGCTTTTACTTTACATGTCACATTCACCCATTCACACATTGGTGGTTGAGGCTACCATACATGGAGCCACCTGCTACTCCTGCTACTCAGTAACCATTCACCCGCACTCGCACATCAATGGAACAGCCATTGGGAGCAATTTGGGGTTCAGTATCTTGCCCAGTGATACTTCGATTTGCAGGCTCGAAGAGCCAGGCATTGAACCATTGATTTTCTGATTGGAGGACGTCCTGCTCTGTCTCTGAGCCACAGCCGCTCCTAACAACTTCCTAACAAATAATTTCCCAGACATTCAAATAGAAGTTTAAACTTAGACTTGTCATCTCAGAAGAGAGTTTAAGTAGAGGCACAGTTTAATAAATAAGGTTAAACATGATATTATATGGGGGCGGCACGGTGGTGTGGTGGTTAGCACTCTCACCTCACAGCAAGAGGGTTGCCGGTTCGATCCCGGGCGTGGGAGCCCTTCTGTGCGGAGTTTGCATGTTCTCCCCGTGTCAGCGTGGGTTCTCTCCGGGCACTCCGGCTTCCTCCCACAGTCCAAAGACATGCAGATTGGGGACTAGGTTAATTGGTGACTCTAAATTGTCCATAGGTGTGAATGTGAGCGTGAATGGTTGTCTGTCTCTATGTGTCAGCCCTGCGATAGTCTGGCGACCTGTCCAGGGTGTACCCTGCCTCTCGCCCGATGTAGCTGGGATAGGCTCCAGCCCCCCCGCAACCCTCAAGAGGATGAAGCGGTTAGAAGATGAATGAATGAATGAATGATATTATATGACATTATAGTATTACAAGAGCCATTTTGTACTGTTGTATTGTTGTATCGCACATATCCTACAAAACAGCTCACAAAATAAAAGTTAACAAATAATGTGTATTCAAGATAATATTCTTAGAAAAATAAATCTTAAGAAAACATGCCTGATAATTATAATTACATTTTTATTGGATGAATGCAATTACATTAAATGACAATAATTTTAATAAGTTCAACTGACTAGTATTTCTGGTGCAGACTGGCGAGGGTCGCAACATCTATTTAAGTAGTCCACTAATCTCTCGAATCTCGATGAAAAAAACAAGCTTGAAAGAAGCAGTCAGAGCAGAATAAAAGATAGAACAACTCAGTCATTTTGAACAGTATTATGTAAAAGATCATTACCTGAATAGGTCATTATATTAGGCCTTCAGTGAGCACTTCTATCCAAAATTCATGCTCCTGCTATATTAACTTCCACCAGTTATACTGTTGGTAAACTCATGTGGGATCTAACCTCTCACCCTTACATTATTATTGCTACGAGCTACAAAGTCACCGCTCCGACTGGAAATAAGAAACATCAATTGACTCTCAATTCCTTCTCATTTCTCAGCAGAAGTCTCTGCCTAAAACGCACATCAAACATTTTACTTCCAATAAATGACTGCAGCAGCACAGACCGCCACATCTGAAATGATGACACCATCAGCATAAACCTTTACAGTAGGTTTTCAGAAACAAGAGTCAGGCAAGGACTAAATAATTGGCGATATCACTCATTAACCACGTCACGTATCTGTGAAGGAGGGGAAAGTTATGCTTTGTCAAGGAAGTGTTTTAAATCTGGGTGTTAAAACCACTTCCCCACTGGTTGGAGACACACTCTGCCCAGATTTAGAAAAGATTTACATGCATCCATCTCTCAAAAACACATCCATAATCATCCTCCTCCTAGGTATATTTACACTAGTGAACATGAAAGTAGCCACACACGGTTTCTTTTTTCTGCTTTCTGTTGTAATTGCAGCTGAAGTGACACCGAAATGATGCTGAAATTCGTCGGTTTTCCGGCTGTTTGATTGAAGCGACAGGACGAAAGCTGCTCCAGCAATTTTAACTCATGCGGTCGTGCCAGAAGACATAACATGCTGTTTACTGTTTATCTGATTTGTGTGGGTGGTAGAGCAGTGATCTGTGCAGAGTATGAGGCCCATCAGTGCAAGTCATTCATGTGTTTGTGTCAGTCTATAGATAGTTAAATACCTAGCTGAACTGCCATTATTCTGGCTCAGGGTTAGGCAACCTGCAGCACAGCTCCACATGTGGCTCTTTATCCCCTCTACAGTGACTGTTATTTTTCAACATTTTTATTTTCATACATCATAGTTCTAGGCTTAAAGTGATTTTACATTCTCCAATGGTAAAAATGTATAGGCTACACACCAGTTAAAATATGTTTTAATATTTCTTCAACTAAATTGTTTGTCATACATGTATGACCTGGCGCCTTTTCCTCTAAATTTTGCCAAACCTCAGTGGCGGTGGCTCATCTTGAGTCTCCCGCGCTAGGCTATCTTTGGATTCCAAATCCAAAAAAGGAAAATTAGAAGTTAATCGTGTGTGGAAAGATTTTTTTGGTGTCATCGCCAACGCTGCGAAGTTAGTAGCAAAGAATCATGACTAGCCCACTGCAGAGGAGCCACCTTGTGGTAAAAGATATTAATGACTGCTCATTTGGAGCCTTTAGAAATTTAGATACCTTCATTAACAGGCTAAAATATGCTTTGCAGCTCCATACAGAACTTTTTTCCCCATTTTTTTTTAGCCAAAACTGTCTCTTTTAATAGTAAAGGTTGCCAACCCCTGTTCTAGCTTAACTACTAAAGAGGGGGCTGAGCCAGAAGGCAAGACTCTCCATTTACTGGTCTATGTACATCCCAACCCTCACCTGTGGTCCTGAGATTTTATTAGTGACCAAAAGAATGAGAATGCAGTTACAAGCAGTCAATAAATGAGTTTCCTCCGAAAGGTGGTAGGGCTCAGCCTCAGAGATAGGGTGAGGAGCTCAGACATCTTGAGATAGCTCGGAGTAGAGCCGTTGCTCCTTCACATCGAAAGGGGTCAGTTGATGTGATTCAGGCATCTGATTAGGATCCTCCTGGGCACCTCCTGTTAGTGGTTTTCTTGGCATGTCCAAGTGGTAGGAGGCTCCGGAGCAGACCCAGAACATGTCTGAGGGATTATATATATCATCTGGCCTTGGAACGCCTCAGAAGCCCCGAGGGGGAGCTGGAAAGTGTTGCTGGGGAGAGGGACGTCTGGAATACCTTGCTCAGCCCCTGTTTCCCCCATGAAACAGCCCAGGATAAGTTTATGAGAAATGGATGGATGGGTAGTCAAGAAAAAAAAAATCAAAACTTGGCATCCGAGTATCGTTAAAACATTTCCATGCAAAATATTGCAATACTAACTTGTGTTTATATTTCTACTCCGACCCCCCTCAGAGAAAGTGGCCAATATGGCCGTCAGGATCAGAGGACCATCACTCTGTCATGATGTGAATGTTAAGGGATTAAATACTGTACAGTTTATATTAGCACATTAATGTACAGTGTCTTAATGTGGAACTAAATGTAGTTAAGGAAGACAGCTGCTCCCAGAGCTAACATAACATTAGCTATTCTGTCTGACTCAACAGCGAAGGAAACAATCCAGCGTTCTTTTATGTCACATGAATAAAATTAGTGCTCACTAGGGAAACGTCAGTGTTTTCCAAGAAGAGAAAAATGTGTCTTGTAGACTCCGATGTCTTGTCGAAGAAGCCAGATCACAAGGATTGACACCCACAGATAAACAAGAGTTCAGATTTTTTATGCTAACACTGACCGTAGACTCGCGGATGTAAGCTAGCTTTATAGGTTGGTACAACTTGTATTTTAGATAGGAGAAGCTGACATCATTCAGCATCACCAAACAAGGTAAAGTTATTGACATATTATTGTATACATGTTTGCAGATACCTGCCATGGGCAGCAGGGTAGCCGCGGGGTTATGTCACTGTCAGGCTAACAGATTGCTCCGTGTCTTCAGCTGCCTTCAATCTTTGCCTTTGGTTTCTTTTTGTCTTAATTGTGCAAGTTTAGTGGCCACAAAAACCGTGTGATCCTTTTAGGAATTCGCCGTCATTGTTCGGACAAGCTGGCAAATCTCTAGCTGCTGTCCACTTTTCACACCGTTGTTATGTTGATGGCTATTAAAAAAAAATCAAGTGGTAGTCAGTGAATTCAGCTTCTTGTCACAGTATTTATTTCTGTTATCCTTAAAACCCGCTGATGTCTGTGTTAGATAACTGGAACGTAATCAGCGATTCTTCTAAAGAGCTATTTCTGTGGCTCTATCATCTCTGTTTCTGTTCCTCGACTGACAGTAACTGAAAATGTCATCGCTGTTCCCTAGAAACTTGGATTTGGGGCTTTCACAAGGTCCTCTGATCTCAAAGAAAGAATCAGTGACAATGTCAGTAGAGCAAGTCATATCTGTCACATGCCACTGTACTCTAAGATTTGATCAATTATGTACTAAATCTGTTCATTAATGCTTTGTTGGCGCAGAGCTCACAGTAGTGACTGGGATCAAATATTTCAAAGGAACCGTGAAAACAACTCACATGCCCTTAGGAGCATAAATATTAATCCTTGACTTGTTTATTTCTTGTCCTGAAATATTCATAGTTGTTTTTGCCACTTTCGTAAAAAGTGGAACAAACTTCCCAGTGAAGCAGTAACCCAGTCGTATCCTAGCCAGACGCTCGCTGAACATCTTGCTCGCTTCATTTCCAATTTTGTTTGATGAACATCTGTCATTGGGCCTTTACTTTCTCCATAGTCCTCGCCCCGTCCCAAACATGCCGCTTCCTTATAACTCAGTCTTCTGCTTGTTAATCAAGCTTGACCTTTATAGTTTCTCTGCTGTGCTGCTTAGGGGGTGTATGAAATTACGTCACTGCATTTAATAATGAGGGTCCCACATGGTGATATAACTTTGCTTCTCCTCTCCTTCTTTCCTTTAAATTGTAAAAAAAAGACCCTTTCTAATCACTTGACCCACATAGAATTATGTTTTTAGACCATTTCCTTGGCACGCTGTTTTGATGAATGCAGTTCAAGTAATGAGTGCACGAGTGTTAAAATATGGAAACTTTGCGACTGCTTTTATTTTGTGTGAAAGCCCTTGGAGTCCATTGTTGCAGGCTGCTGTGTGTAAAACCTACAGACTTAAAAATGAACATTTTCAGACATCATCTTACTTATTTAAATAGAGAATGATTGTGTCCTCATTCTGTCTGAATGACTGAGATGAAGAAATAATGACTTCTTTTTTGCAACTTTGAAAATCTCCCAAAAAAACGCTCGGGCATGCACACAACAAACGGGAGAAGACTCAAAGGATCCAGCTGCAGCGAAAATGGGTCATTGGCTGCATTAGGGGCTTTTTAAAACACAAGAAGTTCCATCGGAGACAGGAAATCGAGCCATCACCCTGGGTGCATCACACTCACTGTTTAAATTCCTCATTGTTTCCCTCTGATGCAAAATCAGCCGGCACACCAAGTGTGTTTGGCAGAAAAACAAAACTAAGATTTTTCACAGTGTCGCTTCTGTACCACTTCAAAGACTGCAGAGGTGTTTTAATCTGCAAAGACACAGGAGTTTAAAAGAAAGGGGTAAAAAAAACACAGCTCATGCTCAGCTCATACATTTGCTCATTTATACCAAAAGTCTGAGTTGCTGGAGGTGAAGTGTGGTGGCAACGTCTAAATGAGAGGTTTCTAAATGAAGCAGAGCTGTAATTAGCACTAATAGCTCGTCAGCTGCAACGCCTCAAGGGGAAAGACAACCAGACTGAGTAGCAGAAAGCAGTCGGCTTTAGTTAGAACAAATTTCTAATGATTCGGAAGAGGCCCAAAGAGAGCACGGGTTATTCATTACATCTTAATGCCATTTAGATGATCAAAAGATGTGTGTGAGCGATTGATCAGAGGTTGTTTTGGTTGTCTTAACACTTAGGGATACACACACCACGCCACACCACTCCTGTTTTACTCCTAATGTAAAACTGATTATGCTGTGTGTATGCTAATGAGAGTAGCTAATGACAAACTGTGACACCAGTCAAGGGCAGAGGCTTTAAAGGGAAGCTATGCTCACCACTTGCAGTGTCACATATCTCTAGCTCTGACATGTTCAAAGGCCGTAAACCATGGCTTTAAGGCATCTTGGCACAATGACATTTAAATTGTAGAGAGAGGTAACTAAAAGATTTAACATCACCGTAATGAGGCGTCAGTGAGCTGCACACTGATTCTGTTTAACATAAATATACTCTGTGACCAGTTCATGCTATGGAGTAACAGACAGATAAAAGGATCCACAGTTGGAGAGATGTGACGCTTATTTACTGTTTGTTGAGTTTTGTTACTTAGTACAGGTCAGTCTGTGAAAAATGAATTGTCTGATTTATCAAATGCTTAGCTTCTTAGATATCCATATGTGCTGCTTTTCTCCCAGGAGAACGAGTTATGGGGGGTGTGACAGATGGTCATAGACACACTATCACGAGGGTTGGGCGGCACGGTGATGCAGTGGTTAGCATTGCTGCCTCACAGCAAGAGGGTTCCTGGTGCAAACCCAGGATGGGAGGTTAGAACCCCTGGGTGGTGGAGCCCCTCTGTGTGGAGTTTGCATGTTCTCCCCATGTCAGAGTGAGTTTGCGCTGGCTACTCCAGCTTCCTCCCACAGTCCAAAGACATGCAGGTTAATTGGTAACTCTAAATTGTCCGTAGGTGTGAATGTGAGTGTGAATGGTTGTCTGTCTCTATGTGTCAGCCCTGTGATAGTCTGGTGACCTGTCCAGGGTGAACCCCGCCTCTCGCCCAATGTCAGCTGGGATAGGCTAGGCTTGAGATAGCTGTAGCTGGAGGCATAAAATGTTTTCAGGTTGTCCGTTTGTCCGTCTGTACATACACGTCCCCATTCTTGTAAATGCGTTATCTCATGAACGCCTTGAGAGAATTTCTGATTCAAATTTGGCACAAATGTTCACTTGGACTCAGAGATGAACTGATTAGCTTTTGGTGGTCATAGGTCAAAGGTCAAGGTTACTGTGGCCTTGTCTGTCTCATTCTTGTGAGCCCAATGTGTCAAGAACACCTTGAAGGAATGTCTTCAAGTTTGGCACAAACGTCCACTTGGACTGAAGAATGATTTGACTCGAATTTGGTGGTCAAAGGTCAGTGTGCCCTCACAGTATATGTTTTTGGCCATGACTCAAGAATTCACATGCTAATTATGACAAAACTTCACACAAATGTCTAAAAGGATAAAATGATGAAGTGATGATTTTATATCCAAAAGGTCAAAAGTCAACTTAACTATGACATCATAATTGTCTTGCTTTTTTCTGCCATTATTCAGCATCATATCTCAGGAGCAGAAGGGGAGACATCTGGACAGATACTGAATTGGTGACACTAATCTTAAAACTGTGCTGATTCTTTAAATCTTCTGTGTATGAAGCATTCATATTTTCACAGACGTGGATGTAAACTGTGAGAGAAAGTTGACTGATGGTAATTCTAGTTTACATAAAAGTCTTTCTTTGTGCAGTCTCAGCGCTCCTCTTATTCTGCTCTGATCAATCCAAACCTTCACTCCCTCCTGTTCTTCTCCTCTTTGTCCTTCCCCAGTCTGTGCGGACCAAGAGAATTGCCGCTGACCATCCAGTCCTGCGTCCTCCCCAAGGACTGCCAGGTGACCGACTGGGTCGAGTGGGGCCCCTGCTCCAAAACCTGTGTCGACCCAGAGTCCCCCATAGGCAATCGCACTCGGAGCAGACAGGTTCTTCAGTTCCCTGTGGGCGAAGGCGCAGCGTGCCCGCCGCTGGAGGAGTGGCAGCCGTGTGAACCTCAGGGTGACGGCGTGCCGCCCTGCGCCACGTGAGTTCGACCTGATAACGGGGGAGGGAGGTGGGAAGCACAGTGGGGAGTGAGCAGGGGATTTTTGAATTTGAGTGAAAAGTGTAACAGAGACTCAACAGGCGCTCGTGTTTCACAGGGACACAATTGCATGTTAGGTTGTGATAATATCCTCCTCCTCCAGCGTTGTTTAAGAGCACGCCACAGCACAAAAACCTCTGCAGGGATTCGTTCTGTATTCCATTAAAGCTCAGGCAAAAATACAGTAAATGTCTGGTATTCAACCCGGCCGAGGCTGCGCAAGCTTCCTGTTTGTTTCCCTTTACTCATATCACCAAGCTAATTTATTCTCCTGGGTGGCCCATGGACGTGTGTGTGCGTGTGTGTAGGCGGTAGCATATGGAGATAGATAGGTATAAGCGCTTGGGCTGGTATCAGACATAAAGTAGAGACAAATGTCAGGAAGCTGTGAGGATATTTAAGTCCCACAAACTCTTTCACACACACCGATATTCTAAATCTAGACTCACAGTCACAGATGGCCTTTATTTCCCTCACTTTGATCCTATATTATGTTGACACAGCTATTGCCAAATTCATACTCTCATCCTGGAGCGTGTTTGAGATACATTTCTTTCTTTACCTAGAAATCAAAAACTTAGACCTGAATGTTTGATTCCAGGTTTCCTTTCACAGTTTTTTGTTGTCTGCTGACACTTCTCACTGTCACACCACATCATTACTTTACCACCAGCTGTGGGAACAAGCCTCTAGATTGTAATTATGAAACAAATATCCATCATTAGGTACAAAAAGCTTGTGCCACTTGTGTCTTCGAAAATCTAGTAGTGTGTGTTTTCCTCTTTCAGGTAGATGAATTCTTAAACTGGTGGTTAAATAACAGTTATTAAAGCAAATCTGGTGGCTATGAAATATGTGTATAGTGTATACTTTATACTTCAGTTAACTGAAAAGTGCCGTTTATCATGTTTTCAGAAAAACCAAGACTGAATATGTTGTATCCATGCAACACATCTTGAAGTGCTAAAGTTAGGTCTGCAGGACTGTAAATGTGCTGTACTTTGACACCACGTTACACCCACACAGAAACATGCATGATCTCTTCCTCTGTAGTTACACCTGGAGAAGCACAGAGTGGAGTGACTGCCGGGTTGACTCGTTGCTAAGCCAACAGGACCGTCGGCGTAGCAACCTGACAGGGCTCTGTGGGGGAGGCTTGCAGACCAGGGAAGTTTACTGCGTCCAGGCCAACGCTGAGCTTCTAAAATACCTCAACGACCTCAGAGAAAAGGACAAAGGTAAAAAAAAAACAAAAACAAAAAAAAAACATCAACATTCATTTCCTGAAGATGTTGCTGTTAACTGTCTGCATGGAAAATCTCTGTTAACATCTCCTCATAAAAGACCACATTGAGCCAAAAAAAAACTGACAGCTGCAGTTTTTGCCTGAAACAGCCAGTGTACCAGCTGCACAGACATACGCTGTAGTAAGCTAGCAACCTCTGACTGTGCCTCTGACTGATTTTAAAAAACCAGGAACTCCAGTTTTTTTTCCTCCAGACATCCTCTCTGTTTCTTCCTCTGCACGTTCATTAATGTGAAAGGCTCCAATTTTTCCCTCACGGTGAAACATTTTCAACTTGTGAGGACGCATCTGCACCTCAGTTTGTGCCCTCCAGAGAAAATTTGCATCTGTTCGCAGTGACTAGCTTCTTTGCATTGACTTAATATGCGATCAAACCATCTATAGAATGTGCTTTGTGTTCAGTATGAACTCACATTCGGAGGTAGCATTAGTCTGTGCCATATGGACCATTAGTATAATGTTGAAGCCCCCTGAAAACTTGGCTTCAGATCTTTAGCATTTCCATATATCGCTTGTGGTAAGAAATATGTTTTCAGGGCAACCGTATGGATTTTTTTTTTTTTCTGAGAACATTTTCACATATGTATGAATTATGTTTCAGGAGGCATTAACATGCAGAATCCTTCAACCAGCTGCTTGTTGCTGCAGGATTAATAATCAAGGTTTTGTACAAGGTTTTGAGTGGGAGAGGACAGTCAAGCTTCAGACAGTCTTAAAGGGATAGTTCAGATTTTTTGAAGTAGGGTCGTATGAGGTACTTATCCATAGTCACTGTGTTACCTACAGTAGATGGCGGTCAGCATGCCTCGGATTTGGAAAAGCATGAAGGAGTGCTGCTCCGGAAGTTCAGCAATACTGCTATGCAACACGTATATTAGCCACCTACAAAAATCAATACAAGTTTAAGTGTACACTATATGTAGCACTTTATCTTGCAGTCAGACATCAATTTCCGAAGAGGGAGCTGTTAACAGCCTCAGTTACCCCTCTTGGCAAAGCCACGAGACTCCAATAACAGAAACAGTAATTTTACCTCGTTGAGCAAGAAAGGCTGCTGGTCTATCACTGCCTCAATCAGTTAGGGTGCTTTCAGACCTAGAGTTGTCTTGCTTTGGCCCAAATCAGTGACTAATTTTGTCACAAAGTTGTATAATTCATGTTCTCACGGCAGCATTTACAAGCGCTGCTCCTGATTGGTCAGAATTTCCATGTGGGAAAAATCCAGGAAGTAATCAAAACGCTGACGCAAGATAAATGTGACACTTTCTAATGTCACAATGGAGGGACAACTACGCAGGTTGATTTTAGCGCTGCTCATCGTGGACTATATTGCTGTCATTGTTCATTTTAGTCAAACCATACAGTTTGAAAACGAGGCGCGGCTCCAACTAGAAAACAATGTTTTGATGCATTGGATGTGCTGAATGTGCATATTAAGGCAGTACAGGAGGAGGTGCACATTAATAATCCTCCAGGACTGTAACATGCTCATGTTTAACCCAAACTATGTGTCATGTGACCGCAGATGGTTCGGATCGAGGTTGGAGCACGTTCTCACCACAAACGAACCGCACCAGAGTTTAGTTGTTTTGGGGTGCACCTGAGTGTGATTGCTGTGTTCACACCTGCCCAAATGAACCGCACTTAGGGGGCAACCGAACTTGAGTTTGATTGAACCGAACCAAACAGGACAGGTGTGAAAGCACCCTTAGTTTGTGTTACAAACAAACCGACTGAGGCAGACTGGCTTTGAAGAGAGCGATATAACGGCTTTAGTTCCTTGTTGGAAATAGCTATTTGATGCCAAAGTAAAGCTGTGAAAATATCCTAAATATAGTGTTAAATTTTTGGTGTCTTAAATACATTTTGCTGCTGCCCCCATCCACAGCAGTACATTGCTTAGCTTTCATGTCAGTGCTCCTGTCTGCTTCTCCAAACTGAGAGCATGCTGACTGATTCCTCCTGCAGGCTATACACTGATTACGGATGTGTACCTCAAAAAATCTGAACTTTCCTTTTAACAAAAACTTATTTCTGGAATGTCGCAGATTGGGATTCATAAACCCGTTAAAGAATTCAAAGAAAAATGCTCTCCTTCGCTTTAAATTGCTGCTCAATGACAATATCTAATCCACTCCTTCTGTCTGCCAGTTTTTCCAGGTGTTTTATTTTCAGTCTCTTGTTTTTGGCCTCTGCTCTTTCTCCAATATCTCCACTGTCCTCTGTGATTTTTATATGATTAGTTTGTCACTTGCACTTCTTAGCCGTATTGATCTCAGGAGGCTGGGAATCAACCATCTTCCTTCGATACCGTAACCAGTCAACACTGACATTGCATACGTCAAATCTTACAGCGCACACAGCATAGCCTGAAACAAATCAGTTGAACTCTCAAGTGTAACTCAAATAAATTTGATCAAACGCTGTTACATGACAACTTACATCCTTCAACATCCCACACAGCGTATAAGAACTGCCGTCCCATGGTGGATTTGTAGCAGATAATTGCATATCAAATGCTTGAAACAGACATAAGCCTACATGTTGACTCATGTCCAAATATACAATGACATACAATATCGCATTTACATTAATAGTCACTCTATGTTCTTTTTATCTTCTGTCTTCACATATCCCGCTGTGGCTCCAAGCTCTCTGTTTGAACATTTTAACAGACTTCTTCCCACCGCCATTCTCTCTGCTTTTAAAGTCAAGTTTCTTTCATTACCACACGGCTGGTGGAATTAATCTCAACACAGATGGAGTGGCTGTGACAGTGCACCATGTACAACATCAGTGCAAACAAAGGCCTTAAATACAAAAAGGAAAAACATACAATACACAGCTCCACTAACAATTACAACTAGGCTGACTTTTGTGTATTTATCAGCTGCATGGCTCTGAGGAAGAAGCTCCAGTTAAGGCGTTCTGTCCTGCCTCTTCATGACCTGTGCTGTCTGCCAGAGGGTAGACACTGAAAAAATGGTGAACCGGGTGAAGAGGGTCGTCTGTGATCTTGATTGCTTGTGGGATGGTGCGTTGTGTGTATATAGAGTCCAGCGTGGGGAGTTTGCAGCCTGTAATCTTTCATGCTCTGGTGATAATTCTGTCCATTGTCTTACGTCTCTGCACTGGCAACAGCTGCGGCCAGAGGTATTATGTTTTTGTCCTGAAAAATGCCCTCAAATTTGGCACGAATGCTCACTTGGACTTAAGGATGAATTGTTTAGATTATGGTAGTTAAAGGTCAAGGTCACTGTGGCCTCACGTCTATTTCCTTGTGAACTCGATATATCAGGAACGCCTTGAGGGAATTTTATTACATCTGGCACAAACGATATGGAGATATCTAATATCTAGGGCTGCCCCCGACTAAGAATTTTCATAGTCGACCAATAGTCATCATTTAGGGCCATTAGTCGACTAGTCACCCGCATGTTTATCATATTAATGTAATGATTAAATTATATATTTTGGTGGTTTGAGTTGAAGGTGTGAGAAAGAATAGTATCAGTAACATTGTTAACACTGTGCTACATTACAGAGAAATACAAACCGTACTAATGAACCTTCATTAATATAGGCCTATATTTTATCTACAAGTGCACGTCACACACTGAGCGAGCTGCCTGTTAATGACGCTGTGGGCTAATGGGCATGTAGCTACTTCCATGTTTCAGATGATACGTCATGTTTGTAGTCGACCAATGAAGATGAGTCTACATATCACCTTGGGTTCGTCCTTCACCTTCTCAAAATGATCCCACACTTTGGATTTCCTGCCCGACATGTTATTAACTAGCCTGTGGAATAACCGCAGGTACCAGCCCTGGAAATTAGGGGCCGCCCACATGCCAGGTCTTTATCACACAAATGTCTAATCATGAAGTGATCCAAAAGGTCAAAAGTCAACTTCACTGTGACGTCATAATGCTATGGAAAACTACTTTTCTGGCCATTATTTAAGATGATAACACACCTGTGCGGATTGTACAGATCTTCTGTGCTGCTGGCTGAAAATGTGTCAGAATATTTAGAATTTGTAGCTTCTTTATAGCACCATCCATATTTGAAGCATGTTCACTGTAATGGTTACATATGAGTCTGGACAGACATGGATGTAAACTGTAACTGCGACTTGATTGGTTGGTGGAGAAATACAACCCCAAGGCAGTAATTCAGGTTTATTGTGTGCTTGGATGTGTTTCTATACCAGACAGTAACTGATAGCGGCAGGATGCTGTGGATTATGGCTGTGTAAAGTTGGACCAGTAGAATCTGCCCGACTGTGTTGTGAGTTGTTTCAGGAAATAAAGCCTCTGTTGGGCTTTTAGCATTTGGTGGTTGGCATTGAGGTCCCATTTCAGGTTATTGCTAATGTGTGTGCCAAGAAACTCGCAGGAGTCGGTTATTGTAACTGATTGGCTGTGGACGAGGATCGGTGCTTTTATTGATTGTTTTGTTCTGAAGTCTGTGATCATGTCAGGAGTCTTCTCTCTGCTCAGGACCAGATCATTTTCCCGGCACCCGCTGACCGACTTCTCTACCTCCAGCCTGTAGCCTGACTAAACCAGGAGACATTTAGAGCAAGGATTTGTCTGCTCATGTCCTGCTGTGACTTGTCACTGGTCACAAGTGCAAAGGCCTCCAATTCTGACACTTGTCAAGCCAGCTTAGAGTCAAAGCTGCCCTCTTAAAGAGGGTGTTAAAGACATTAGTCGAGGCTAGGCTTTTGGAGACCAACGGTGCTGATCGCGTGAGAGAGAGTGACAAAGTCTAAGAGGAGGTGAGATGCCTGGTCGCCACTTGTTCTTATCGTGTAGAGATGTTCGTCTCACGCACACAGAGGGCTTGGAGTTCAGTCTGTCCACCCAGGTGGTGTTAAGTGTAAGTTGTAAATGTATGGAGCTATCAGCTGTAAGTAATACCCTAATAATCAGACTAAAATGTCATTTCTTTTTCACGTCATTATGTTCATGTGAGGCAATTTTGCCTTAAGCAGTCATTTGTAATGATAGTAATAACTTTACTTATTCAAAACTTTTACAAATCATTCCAGGAAAAAAAAAACAAGAACACCAAAGACGTAAATAATGAAACTACATTACATCATAAATAAAACAATGACAGTAATTTACCATACATGTTTTAACAGTTGAGGGTAATCTTGAGTATCACTGAGGGGCAATTTGTTGCGCAGCTTGCAGTAATACAGTCATCCTGAAATGAAAAACACTAAGAATTACATAATATTATTCAACAGACAGACAGCAGCCGGGAGCAGCGACCTCTTACACCTACTGGTGCTGTCTCTTGGCAGAATATATCTGTGACCAGATGGAAGCAACCTGAACTCACTGAACAAAGGGTGACTGAGGTCAGCAAGGATTGACTGGGCCTTCTCTGTGACATTGACTTTGTACATGAGGGAGAGGCCATTTAGATTTGTGTCTGCAGGTCTAATGCACATTTTAGAATTTTTTCCTGCCATTTTTCTGTTGCTGCTGCATTTTTGTTGCTCTAGCACAAGAAGGTGACGCCATAATCTTTAATCCTACTTACAGAATTTTGTTTGGCTCAGTTGTTTTTCCAGATAAATAGCCGTCGATGAGGGCAGCACTAGAACAGTTTGACTTGTCCTCCATGGCACCTTATTCGGGAAGAAAATATGTATGGTAGTCACTGGTAAGAGACAAAAAAAAATTTTGACTCGGTTTGAATTGTGCTATGATGTCTGTCAATTTAAAAGATAATTTTTCAAGTCAAAGTAGTCACAGTTTGGTGTAGTACTATTAGGTATAGTGTGAAACCGCTCAGTGAAATACATTCCTCGTCTCATACGTTATACATCACCAACACCAGCCAGCTAGGTCAGTGGTTCCCAACTGGTGGGTTGCGGTCCAAAAGTGGGTCACAGGTCCATTCTGAATGGACCGCAAGTGACTCGTGAAGGTGTCAGGTTTGTATTGAACACACTTTATATTTTGAAGTACAGTGAATTTCCAGCACAGAGCTTTTATTCTGAAGTGCTGTTTCCTGTTGTAGAATTAGTGACGAACGCACAGCTGCTTTACAGAGACAGTAAGTATGACGTTGAATATAATAAACTGTGTGGACCTTGAGCTAGTGACTAATGAGAAATGTGAACCCATGGCAGAACCAGTTGGGAACCACTGAGTGAGGTGATTTAGCGATGCTCCGTGGACAAATGTTAAAATATCTTACCTGAAGTTTTATCCAGCGACACACAGGCATCATAGCTTCAGTGAGAGTCACTCGTTATGACGTCACACATGCGACTTGTGTTGTCTAATTATGTATTTTTACAGTTTTATCACAAACCTCAATTTTCCTGACTTGCAAAATGATCGTTTGAATTGACAAACATCATATGTGTAATTCATGGCACAGCTCAAACAGGATCAAAACATTATATGTCTCTCACTGCTGACTAATGTACGTATTTTTTCTAAAAAAAAAAAAAAAAGGTCCTGTGTTGGTCGACCAGAAAGGGAGGGATTTCGCCATTCCACGGCAATGTCTCTTTCCAGATGTTTTGACCTGGTTACTCGTGATACAGAGACTCTGCTCTCCTGAAAAAGTGAAATCACATTCAGTGCACCAAAAATTTCTTTTCAGAGAACAATTTTTTTCGCTTGAATCTTTAAATATTCTTGAACTAAAAAACAATTTTTGTGACATTGACATGTCAGTTATAGCAGCATAATAAAATAACAAGAGCTAACGAAACAAAACTGGATAAATACACATTTTAACAGCCCTAAGGCTTAGTGTATCTACTGAGTATTATTCCAGTCCAGCATCGTCTTTTTGAGTCTTGTATAGAGTCCATTTTTCCCATTTTCTTTGTTGCCGTGCTTCTTGTAGTCTCAGTATGTGTGTCAGTTTCTCCATTAAAAAGATTTCTTCCACAGTTGTTAGCCATTGGTCCTTCGTTGGTGGTGTTTCTTTACCCCAGTTCTTAAAGTAACTGTTTACAAAGTGGAGATTTAAGCAAAATGCATTGCACCACACAAACTAGTTTTTCTTATATTTCACTCTAACATGCCTCGAATTACAGAACTTTATGCGTTTAACATAAGACTAAAGGACCAGATAATGTCAGCTAGGTCAGCATAATCAAATAGTTCCCACAAAAGAGTAACACCTAGATTTACAAAGCATTGTGAGGTAAATTTAATGCATCTTTTGACCTGTTAAAACCATCAGATAAGACGGTACTGCAGATGTTTTACACATCACTAAAGTATTTGTCTTCTCACTAGAACATATTTCAAGATTTACAACTTTCTACTAGACCTAGCATTGTCACTGCAGGTTAACTGGTGACTCTAAATTGCCGGTAGGTGTGAATGTGAGCATGTCTCTATGTGTCAGTCCTGTGATAGTCTGGTGATCTGTCCAGGGTGTACCCTGCCTCTCGCCCAGTGTCAGCTGGGATAGGCTCCAGCCCCCTGCGAGCCCTAACAGGATAAGCTGTTACGGAAATGAATAAATGAAGATTTATTACAACCCAAGTTTTAAACCAGCTAGTAGTTACTAAGAAAGGACAGAAATAACTACACACAAAAACTATTTGAGAGGTGATGCAACTCAGTTCAGGTGTTTGTTTAGACCTGCAGCTGGAAAGCTCTAATAAACTGCCCGTGAGCTAAATCACTCTTGTGTTACATCAGCCCCAGAATAAACACTTGTTTACGTGACTGTGTTGCAGATTATTACGTTTTATTCTTTTTAATATGTCTTCTTCTTCTTTTAATATTAATCTAAACCTATCTTGACGTTGAATAAATCCTTGATGGATGACTTGTGAGGGGAGAGCTGGCAGTGCATCTGCTTTGCTGAAAGATTGTTTCTCAGACTTTGAATTGATCTCGGGTCCTTTGATTCTCTGTGTATCAGCCCTAATGAACGAATAATGAGTCTGGTAGCCAGGATTAAATCCATCGACAGACTGTGTTCAGACAAAGCAGACTGTATGATAGAAATAAGAACATTTTGTGTGTACACTATGAGACTATATGTCCTTCCTAAGAGATGTAGATGCTAAATAGCGAGTGAGAGCATACAGTCCATGTACCTGCAGTTAAACATGTTGTGGTGCCTATGATCTCTGTTAACGTACAGTTAAAGATTCATATATATAGGCATGCAGAGAGCGGTGTTAGCTGTGCAGGAATGTGTGTGACTTATGTGTGTGAGTGTCTGCACAAACACACACGTACACACATGCACAAAGTTCTTATCTTCTTGGCGCAGGATTTCTTTCCCCTCTGTTGGGGGGTAATCTCCCAGCACACCACAGAGACAGAGATGCAGACAGTGGCTCAGTGAAGTTTGCTGCAACCAGCGCTCTCTTTCTCCCCTCTCTCATGCATAAATATCACCATGCAAAAGGGGAGGAAGATACCCTCAGGCCAAGATCTGGAATCAGCTTACCACCTCCTAAACCTTAACCTTAATCTTTACGGGAGGAGTAGCTCCGATCTGACCCTTGATCTGTATCGCCGCCTAAGTAACGTCATCCGGCGCTTTCTCAGCGAAGGCTGTGTAACTTTGGGTTTGGTTTCTGCTTAGCTGCTGCACCATATGGATCCCTATAGCACCCAACCTCTGTAGGAGTTGACATTTTGGTCACATTTCCCAGTATTTGACAAGAAGGGCCTTTACAGGTGCATTAATACTGCGAGTATCAGAGGGGGCTTATTTAAACTCTCAAGTTCATACTGTCAATGCAGGTTGGAACGATGTCTTTTGAACTCAGATGGCACTAAAATCACAGTGCAAGGAAGTGAAGTTACAAAAGATACAAAACAACTAGTTCTTTTTTTAAAAAAAAGATACACTCCTTTACTTTCTTTCTGAGAATTAGACATGAAAATCGATATCAATGTCATGTCTGTGTGTTAAATGAAGAGCGTGGTTAGCTTAGCTTTGCATAAAGACTAGAGGCAAGGGGAAACAGCTAGCCCGGCTCTGTCAGAACAGAGTTTCAAAGATATGCCTGCCATCATCCTTAAAGCTGTTTTATGTACGCCGTGTGTGTTGTTTGTTCAATCAGTACATGAACAGAAATGTAAGAACAACTATTTCTAACAACTTGTAGAGCTATGTCTTGACCAAGAGAAAGTTTACTCACCCACCTTGTGCCTCTGTGCAGAGTCTCCAGCTACAGCGTGGGCTGCTAGACAGGTTTTGATTTTTGTTTCTGTACAGCCACAGTACTACCAAACCTGGCAACCTCACAAGACTTTGGAGTGCTACACACAGTCAGTTCGCCTGGCTGTTGTTTGCCAAGGCATAGTTAGGGATAGTTTTGATCCTTTGAAGTGGGGTTAGTCAGTGTATCACCCACAGTAGATGTCATTGGCACACCCCCAGTTTTGAGAAGCAGACAGGCATACCACCATGGCAGCTAAACAGTATACTGCTGTGGTTGGGGGCAGCCGCAAAACTTACTAAAACGTAAACTAAACGTACTAGCCAACTAAAAAAATCAGTATCAGTTTAAGTGTACGCTATATTTAGAGTATTTTTACAGCTTTACCTTGCTGTCAGACCAAGATTTCCAACAGGGAAATTAAGCTGTTATATCACTCTCTTTAAAGCCAGACTCCATTAGTAAAAACAGCAATTAAACATTGTTGAACACTGGAGCTGTTGGTCTACAGCTGCCTCAGTCACTGAGTTTATTTGTGTTATTGTGTGACTTTGGCATTTCAAAGTGGTTAATTCAGATTCACCAAAGTCATACAATGAGACAAGCAAACTAACTGATCGAAGCAGCAGTATACGAGCAGCCCTCTTTGTTCAGCAAGCCAAAATTACTGATTTTGTCAATGGAGTCTGGTGGCTTTGACTATGAATGGGGAAAGATGTTCTAGATGACACTAAATGCAGCCCGGGGAATGTTCTGAGTATATGAGTGCATTATCTGTTTCAGCACTGAGAGCACTGCAATAGAATAAAACTAATTTGGGTATAAAAAAGAAAATCAAACATCCTGTGGCTCCACAAAATCAGGCTCCCATTCAGTGTCTATGCAGCAGCTCCAGAATTTATACCCTATGACACTGGTTCCCAACTGGTGGGTTGTAGTCCAAAAATGGATCGCAAGTGACTTGTGTCAAGTTTGTAAAAAAACACACCTTATTTTTAAGTACAGTGAATTTCCGGCACAGAGCTTTTATTTTGAAGTGCTGTTTCCTGTTGTAGTATGAGTCACTAATGGACAGCTACTTGACAGAGACAGCGAACTAGCTTGATGCCATGACCAAATGCAAGTGTGACGTTAAATATATTGAACTGTGTGGACCTCGAACTAAAGACTTCTGTGAAATCTGGACCCAGTGGCTGGACCAGTCGGGAACCACTGATCTAGATGGCACTGAGAGCACCCAGGGGAATGTTCTGAGTATATGGGTACATTTTCTGTGTCAGCACTCTGAACACTACGATAGAATGAAATTATTTGGGTATAAAAAAGAAATCAAACACACTGTGGCTCCACAAAATCAATCTCCCTATCATTGTCTATGGAGCAGCTCCAGATTTTACAGCCTATGACATCATAGGTTTTACACTCACTGCTCTGCTTTCTGGCTTTTAGAGAGAGTAGGTCATGTTTGCAAATATTGATTAAACTTTCCACAGCCATGGAAATACCATATTGGAATTCTTAATGTAGGTGGTGTTCCCCTTCAACAGCTTCCCCGTCAGAAAGGGCTATCCGTGGCAAGGTAAAGCTGAGAAAATATTCTCAGTATAACGTACACTTCAGATGATAATGATTTGGCTAAATACATTCAGTCAGGACCACTTGAGTCAAAGAAAACTTTATTTCCATTTGCAGTATTAAATTTGGCGGTATGGTTCTGTTCTGGGGACTCCCTGCCTAAGGCGGAGAGAGCACACCTCTCTGCCCTTCCACGTGCAAACAGGGAAAGCCTGATGCAGAGAGAGCAAACCTCACTGCCCTTCCATGTGCAGAAAGCCTAAGGCAGGGAGAGCAGCAGCAAAGACCCCCCCGGGAACAGAACAAAGCAGCATCAATGACAAACAGAAATGACACTGATAAGTCAGACACAACATGAAAAGGAGGAGCTGGGGTGGAGGCAGGTTGCAAAGCAGCTTGCAGAGGAAGCAGCAACAGGAGGCAGGCCAGAGCAGTTTAAATAGGGCGCCCTGAATGAGATCTGCCAGTTGGTTGCATAGAAAGGAATCATGTGATCTATCAGCTGACTTCCTTCCATCAATCAGCTGCTCCATCAGTTGATTGACTGCTTTACCAAAATGGAGGCATGCCCACCTCCACCTGCTGTAGCTAACACACTGACTATGCATAAGTTCCTCATATAACCCCACTTCAAAACATCTGAATTGACCCTTTACCACAGAGCGCTATCTATCTTTTCATCTCGATCTGGGATAGAAAACTCAAATGAGTGTGAAATGTTGAACTGTTCCTTTAAATGCCTGGAAAGACCTCACTTAAGTCTGTCACTTTGAAGTTAAAAACAACTGTAATCAGATTTCTTTTGATCCCTCAACACCAAAATCTCCAACTTGATAAGACGTCCCCAAACGTCCATGTGGTTTTTGATCATTAACTGTGGGTCTGATTTGGTCATGTCAGAATAAGTGAAGCACAAAGAAACTTATCTTCCACTGAAGACAGATTTAATCATGTTCTTAAAGCTCTTAATTGTAAACAAGCCTGTGATTCGAGGCCCGGCGCTCCTGCTGTCGCTGTTGCATTAGTCTTTGCCCGTCTCTTGTGTGGTGTTTCCCGTCACTGTCTGTGTTTGTTTGATAGTGCCTCCGTCTCCCCGGTGTGTGCGTAGCTAATAGCGCTATCTCCCCTGTAATTGCAGCGGGTCAGACCCAAAGACAGCAGAAGCCTAGTGTCCCCCCTCTCCTCTCCATCACCTTCCAGATTACAGGTAGGTGTTTTTAGTCACGCTGATAACGAAGCTCCGTACTCTCCCTCTGCTTTATACATCCCAGGTCTCTTCTTATGTCCCCTTTCCCTTTCTCTTCACTCCTCCTCTCATTGTTTCCTCTCCACTGTCCTTGTTTCCTCTCCTCTCCTCTGCCCTTGTTTCCTCTCCTCTATCCTTGTTTCCTCTCCTCTCCTCTGTCCTTGTTTCCTGTCCTCTATCCTTGTTTCCTCTATTCTATTGTTTTTTCCTCTCCTCTATCCTTGTTTCCTGTCCTCTCCTGTCCTCTCCTGTCCTGTCCTCTCCTCTCCTCTCCTCTCCTCTCCTCTCCTCTCCTCTCCTCTCCTCTGCCCTTGTTTCCTCTCCTCTGTCCTTGTTTCCTCTCCTCTCCTCTGTCCTTGTTTCCTGTCCTCTATCCTTGTTTCCTCTATTCTATTGTTTTTTCCTCTCCTTTATCCTTGTTCCCTGTCCTCTCCTCTCCTCTCCTCTCCTCTCCTCACTTCTCCTGTCCTCTCCTGTAATCCAGTTTCCTTTTTTTGCCTCTTTCTTTGTTTCCTTGTTTTTTTCTTCTTCTTTTCTCTATTGTTTCCTTGCCTTTCCTATGTCTTTACTTATTTTTTTGTCTCTCTCCTTCTTCTCTCTTTGATCTTTGTTCCTCTCCTCTCAAAACCTCTCTCCTTGTCCCCACTCCTGTCTTCTACTATATACTTGTTTTCTCTCCTCTCCTCTCCTCTCCTCCAGTTTGCTCTTCTTGCCTCTTCTTGTCTTGTTTCCTTGTTTCTTTCGTTCTTCTTTTTTCTATCATTTCCGTTAATTTCCTTTACGTTCCTTTCCTTTCCTTTTCTCTCCTCTCCTCTGTCTTGCCTTATTTCCTTGTCTCATTTTCTTGCCTCTTCTTTCCTTGTTTCCTTGTTTCTTTCCGTCTTCTTTATTACCCTTTCCTTTCCTTTCCTCTTCTCTCCTCTCCTCTCCTTGCTTCTGTCTTCCCTGTTTTCCTTGTTTTTCTCCTTCTTCTTTATTACCCTATTGTTTCCTTTCCTTTCCTTTCCCTTCTTCTCCCCTCCTCTCCTCTTTCCTTGTCCCCTCACGTCTCCTCTATTCCCGTTTCCTCTCATCTCCTATCCTCTATTCTCGTTACTTTTCCTAACATACGCGTTTTTTCACTTTTTTCTCCTTGTTTCTTCTTATCTCCTCTTTCCTTGTCTCCTCTCCTCACAGCCATTCCTGTCCTTTCTTTTCTCTAGTCTTCCTTTTTCTAGTCTCTCTCTTCTATTCTTTTTTCCTAACCTCTCCTCCTTACCATATTTCTCCTTTCCTCTCTTCTCTTAGCCTTTCCTCTTCCTCTCTCCTAGTTTCATCACCTCTCCTCTTTTTGAACACACCAACAGATCACACAGAAACAGAAAACATGCAGTAATAATAATTCAAACATCTGATTCTTACAACACTTTGAACATTCTCCCCACCACTGTGATGCTTTGGATGTATGATGCCATTAAGTGCACATAACATCCACATTTCAACACAGTTACAAGTGCAGGCTGCTTCTCTTCATCCACACTGCTCAGTATTGTTGCCAAATCCAACAAAGGGACAAGTAGTATTACAACAAAGTTCTGTATTCTCCCATAAAAACCCGGGCAGAAGAGTTGAAGCTTTGAAAGGACTGTAAGAGAAAACTTTGTTCCCCCTGAAACAGAATATGGATAGTGAGACGTTTTCCACGGCTGCAGACAGTAAGCCACGCTCGCATGAGGGATTTTTTTTCCCTCCACTGTCAGTTGAGCACAATAGAAAAATGAACTCAGTGGAGAGCACACTGTGAAATAGACCAATAGAGAAGCAGCATACAGAGAAAATTTTTTTCCTCCTCTACCCTGTTGGTCCTCAATTTTGTATCCCCAAATGGATTGATGTTAAAAGATTGAAGTCAGTGTAGTTCCCCAATAAGACGTGGATTAACAGTGGCTCAGCAAACTCAGTATTTGACTCTCAGTGTATTTGTAAGAGGAATTAGCCATTTTGCATTTCAAAAGCCCCACTTGCCTTCTTCCCCTGTACAGTTGTAAGGGAATTATGATTCAGCTCTCCTGACTATGTGAGACTTTAAGCTCTTAGATGTCTTGTAGGAACAGTCGGAATACAGGAAGTAAAGTGCCTCAGGTTGAACATGTGAGGAGATTTTTTTATGAATCATTAAATATCCGCCATGAAGAATCCTATTTGAAATGTATCACTCAAGAAACATGGAGATCAATCCAGAAAACTCTTATATATGTACATTTTATATAACTTGCATGCCACCAGTGATGATACCAAGCATCAGTTTACACAAAGGTGGCATAAAACTAACTGTAATACCTCACACAGATATACAACAGATGGCACCGAATCAGTTCCTCACTATTCTCCGGTACCATCAAATTAAAATGACAGTCTACTTTCACTAACAGGTGTTGATGGTGCGCTGCAGTGTCACGAGTTGACTTCACATTATGAAACCAACGCTAGACTCATTTCAGAGCGTCTCTTATATCATCAGTTACATTATTTTGTAAAATAGGATTCAAAATATCTGCTGTAATTTTCGATACTTTCATGCCAGTATGTTTTCAGTGTGGGAGTTAAATTATTCCAGTGGGAGATCTTTTCTTTTGAAAGACAACTCCTCGGCATGAAAAATAAATCCATAGACTACAAATTGGAGTTTTAGTTAAGCTTTTTGTCTCAGCTTCCTTTAAGTCTGTCACACTAAATGCTTTTTATGAAGTTTTACACCAGTTATCAATGAGTATTGAATGCACATGTTTAGAATGAAATCTGATTCACATGCACAGCTGCGCAGGTTTGCTCTGTATATGTGTGCAGCTGGAAAAAGGAGAAATGTTTAGAGGTGTCAGAGAGTGTGGAATGGCAGGCAGGGGGTTGAACCTGTCTGCTGAGCGAGCAGGACTCACTCTTATGACCAAAGACGACCTAGAAACACAGGTGTTGTCCTGTTGGCAGTGGTGGTTTATAGCAAAAGATCGACACTTTGGAAAATGTGCTTATGTTATGAAGCAACAGTTAGCTTAGCCTAGCCTAGCACAAAGACTGGAAACAGGGAACAGCTAGCCTGGCTCTGTTTAAAGGACTACTAATGAACAAAAATGAATAATGAATTAAAAAACACTTGCTGCGCCTTTTTATTGCTGCAATTATTCTAACCTTCCCCTGTGATCAATCTGCCGTTTGTTTATTTTAGTTATTTGACAGTAATCATAGCCTAGTTCCTAAAATGTTGAGGCAGAGGGTACTGTCTGTAGCTCTGGCTGAGGGTGAGAGGCTGTCAGCAGATAAACAGATCTGTGTGGGTACATGAGACCCTAAAAAAGAGGGTGGATCATGGGGAGCACCACCAGTTGGTCCAGGAGCTTCTCCTCCATGATTGCTGTTTCCAGGCAAATTTAAGGATGACTCAGGGGCAGTTTGACAACCTGCTGTCTGTCGTCGGGCCGTATAGCTCTGGGTATCCAGCAACCACTACCACCAGTTTCTCCTCCATTGTTTACCAACTGTAAACTTGTTGTTGTGACCACCACTGAAGGCCCGCCTCTCAAATCATCAGGTTGGACAATGGGAAAGAGATGACCTGGGGTGTTTTTCAGCTCTGAGTTTTTTCAGCTCGAGGAGATCAGTCCACTCTGGCAAAAACGCCAGGCACTTAGAACGCGTGAGGTGCATCGCAATGCAAAAACTGCAAGCAAAACGCATCATTATAATTTTAAAAAATAGTGAAAGGCGCCTCCAGCTGCTAAAATGCATCCTGTGTGATCAGGGCCTTTCATCTTTAGCTTGCACAGCAGCTGGATTTCTTTTTTGTGTAAAGAGAACTGAATAGAAGTAGAAACAATTCAACTACTAGGGCATAAAAAGACCTGGATCTTTCACATCCCTAACTTGAATGGGTCTAAAACTGTTTCATCGTACAACTCTTGTAGACTTCTGAAATGTTATTGGATCGAATGGATCAAATCCTGAGAGTGAAACGACTCATTTTGCAGGGAATGTGACGCTCAAAAAACGTTATCATCTCTTTCACAATCTAAGGCTTTGGGGAGAGGTATTTTTGCCCCCATGGCATCGTGACAGACTAGAAGGTTATCATTTTATTTGAACCAAAACTATTATCTTTTTCCTAAACTTAAACAAGACAACGCTGTCGACAAAAAGCCCTCAAGGCAAATTTTATCCCATCAGCTGCCCATGTGATGCGTTTGTGTACGCACCACCAATTGTTTGGACCAATCAGTGTCCTGTGACGAGCTACTGGCAGCCACAAGTGTGGTTTATGTGTGTGCGACCACAAAGAGGTGACATTTAAACCAACAATGGCATCTCCTGAAGGCTTTTCTCCATGAAGAAGATGTTGTATTTTTTGCTATTCTCCCGACTGGCCCGTGATGGACAGATGGTTCAATCAATCACCTGCCAAGTATTTTTTGGGAGTGCCTGCCCTTTCCAAACAGTTTCCAGTAATGGCTTCTCACATTGTTCAAACCACAAACCATCTGGTGCATCTTGTGACCTAAAGCTAACTCAGTAACACATTATATCTTGTTGGTTTAATCAACACAAAACAGGGCTTTTGTGCCAGATTATTTACATTATTTAATCTGATTTACTCTCTGTACAGTTACAAAATGTTGTTTAGTTTTTATACAAATTAAGCAAAAGAGACACAACCTGTTAGATGGTGAGCTATAAAGGTGCGGGTAGGCAAATTTTGTTACGTTTGGGCAGAGCCAGACTCGCTGTTTCCCTTTGTTTCCAGTCTTTATGCTAAGCTAAGATAGCAAGCTCCTGGCAGGTAGCTTCATATTTAACGTACAGACATGAGAGTGGTATCGTTCTTCACATCTAACTCTCATCAAGAGAGGAAATAACTGCATTTCCCAAAATGTTGACCACGCCAACAAGTCGCCACCTCCATGTTTTCAGGTCTTCCTTGGTGATGAGAGTGAGCCCTGTGCAAGAACGCAAAGGAGAATATTTCCAAAATGTTAAATTATTCCATACCACAGCCAGAATCATGTAGCTGCCACTTTCTGGGATTAATTCTGACCAGAGGGTCTAGTCAAAAGTCTCCTTCTTTCTTCTCTTGCCTCATACTTCATGTCACTCTCCACCGTCTAGTACCACATAAAGACTCCAAAAGAAACACAGATGCACAACTCTGCAAGATACAGTAGCTCCACTTTGAAATGACACTGACACCAACATGCATACTTTATGTGCATGCATAAATGCATAAACTCTGTATTTCCAGAAACACCACACATCAAATTTATTTATCGTGGCACAGTTCAGCATTCATGTAGAAATGTATTCTGCACAGTTGTCACAGAGGCTGCGCCTCGCATGACGATAGCATCTCTCCTCTTTTTTTTATTCCCACAAAGTTCCGCTGTGGGAGTTCAGACAGACGTGCACTCAACAGTTGCATCATGGAAAGGGGGCTTCCTAAATCATAGCACAACCAGGGAGAGAATGTGCCAAATTACACCTCATGGAATAAACATGAGCCAAAGCATTGTCACTGTTCTCTTACACCTTCAGTGTTGTATTGTTGCGTCCCCTCTCCTGTCTCCTGGTGAGAGTCGCTGGGCAAGGCTCCACAATGTTTTATGTTGCTTGCAAGGCGCTGCACGAGATAATCATTGCTAATTTATCATTCTGACATGCTAACAGGGCGGCGATAAACAAAACAAAGGGATAATAGTGTCTACCTCACAGGCATGTGTTTTTTTTTTTTTTCACCGTGGTTCTCATCTGCTCTCTATAGGGACTCTAATGCCAGGAATAAAAGTAAATAAACATTTCTGTGTCCCTCGCTGCGCTTGATTGTAATGCTGGTAAAAAAAAAAAGAAATCAGACAAACCAGAATAGGATCAAAGTAAAGCAGGTTCATTTTATCTGCTGTTTACTGTGTGTTCCTTTTTGATCATCCGCGCAGCCTCCCGCCCCGTGGAGAACAGTTTATGCGAGGGTCCGATCCCCAACAGGTCCCAGCTGTGCCAAATCCCCTGTCCCATCGACTGTGAGGTGTCACCGTGGGGCGCATGGGGGCCGTGCACCTTCGAGAACTGTGACGACCAGGCTGGAAAGAAAGGTACGAAGACATGATCCCAATAAGATAACTTCATAATATTTTAATCAACTGTGGTGTAATGTTTGCTGTTCTTCTTGATGAACCCGCCCACCTACCTCTCCCCCATGTATTCATTTCCTTTTTTGGCTCCATTAAAGATAATAAACACGTTATAAATAAATAAGTACATCATCTGTCATTCCCTCGTCCATCTGGCAGTGAGGAAAAATACTGGCAGTTTTACTCTGCGATAAAAAATAATGACCTCTTCTTTTCATTCCTTGTTTTTGTTTTCAGTAATTATACCAATGCATTAGAATTAATGTGGAAATAATATTTCATTAAATGCTTTCATTAACTTTATCTAGACACTCTCTGCTGGAGCAACCCAAAAAGACATAGCTGTAAAATATTCTGTGCTTTGTTTTAACAGTGTTGTAAATGCTGCCTCTGCTCCACCCAACACTTTATATCAGCTTTTTTTTAAGAGATCCGTATAAACATGATAATCGAGTCTGAAGCATTAATGAAGCTGCACTTTTCATTATTTTTTCATCACATGATATTATTATCATTTTTATATGAGCCATTACCTTACTGCACGCCATCACAGAATAACACTGAATAGTTAATGATGGTAGTCGCAGGACATCTTGTTAAAAATGCAAAGGGAACATACCATGGCAGTGGGCGGTACCTTTTATATGTAGCAGTTGTTCAGTAGGTTTTTTCATAAAAAGTAAAATGGAATAGTGGAAAATAACTCATCCATTTAATCATGTACTGAAGAACAAATTTGAGGTACTTGTACTGTTGTATTTCCGTTTTCTGCTACTTAATACTTCTACTCCACAGTTCAGAGGGAAATATTGGAATTTTTACTCCACTACATTTTTGGATAAGTTACTTTGCAGATTCAGATTAATAATACAAAATATAGGTAAAGATGATACATATCTGCTAAAGATCTTGCTGACACCGAGTAAAAAGGCCATTACAAAATACTAGCCCCACTGCTAGCCTCTTTATCAATACTGTAAAACACTTCTGGAACAGATGACCTACTCCATATGACTTCACAAAGAATTGCAAGAACAACGTTGGAGAAAATGGCATTTTTATTTAGCCAATGACACAGATTGCACATGATTATTGAATGTACTATATGACACCCTTTTCTAATTAGGAAAATTTGTCATCTTTGTGAACACCCCATGACCTCATACTTGTCTTTTTTACCTGTGTACAGCTTTAATTTTTTTCTTTTTTTCTGTTGTTCCTATATTTATTGAACTTAAAAAAATGTTCATAAATAAAAAGTATTAAAAAAAAGATACAAAATATAATCAACATATAAATAATGCTGTATTATCAATGGTTAAGATGAGATAAGGGAGAAAATTCACAAGCTACCCAACAGAATACGACATAATTATAATTAGCTCCACCTTCACCAGCTGCAGCATTTAAGCGATACAGTACGTATCTACATTAAAGGTATACTGTGCAGGAACTGTCGGTAACACTTAAGCCAAACTACAGATTGATATTGTTACGCTGCTGTGTCTGTGATTTTAGTAGCTTCCTCTTGGATGAGTGCTGCCTACGCTGTAGCACCTGGTCGCTACCTTTTTATTAAGTCCCAACCTCACATGTACGCTGCACCCATCAATGTCCAGAACACAGCAAATGAGGCAGACGACAGAGTCTCAGGAGAAAAATATGCCGCCACACACTTGTAGTGGTGATTAAGAGGGATTACTTTTGTATGATTCTGTACATGTTTTTTCTAAGTCCTGCATGGCATGTCTTTAGTCTAACAATAATATGAAAAACATTACTGTGAAATGGGCCATTGGAATTTATATAGTAAGTGTTTTTACCTTTCAGTACTAGAAGTATATTTTGCAACTTTTGTACTTTAACTTAGGTAAAAGTTTGAATGCAGGACTTTTTACTTGTGACAGAGTATTTCCACATTGTGGCGTTGCTATTTTTACTTTTTATTCTTACTTAAATTAAAGCTCTGACTAGTTCAACTCCTGTGACATTATGTGAAAGAGCAATTAAGTGATCAACGCTGTGATCACTGAAGCATAAGAAAAATGTCACAGGCTGACTTCTGCATGACTTGGTTCACTGGCCACATGTACGTAATGACTGTTCATCCGAGACGTTAATACTCACTCCACACTAGAACAAGATGGGCTGGGTAGGATTCCTGGCAGCCTGAAGCTCGGTCCATGCGGGGAAAACATCAAGGTTTTTCCTCATATCCTCATTAATAATGAATGCGCCGTCTCAACAAGTCAACCATCAAACCAAACCAAGCTTATCATCAACTTATATCACCAGTGGGGAAAGAATACTCAGATGCTCTACTTAAGTAGAAGTACTAACGTCACAGCTTCAAAACAATCCATTACAAATCAAATCCTGCTTTTAAAAATCCACTTAAATAACAGAAATTATTATTGGATGAATGAACTTATAAGGAGAAGTACTCATTCTGAAGAAAAGTGGCCTGGTAGCCGAGGCTGCCATTCATGGTGCCACCTGCTACTCAGTAACCATTCACATGCATTCACACTGTGACGGAACAGCCATTGGGAGCAATTTGGGGCCAGAATCCCGCCCAAGGTTCTTTGGCTTGCACGCTGGAGGAGCTGGGGATCGATCTTCTGATCATCCGATTGTGGGACGACCCACTCTACCATCTAAGCCACAGCCGCCCGAACTATTAAACTCATTTTAACAACTTTATAACAGGTGGCTAGTTAAGTTTGGCCCCATCAGAGAGTCACAAGAAGAATCTGTGTAGTCGAGAGATGATTACTTGGGTAGGGTAGAAAAGAAGGAAAAACAAAGTTCTGCTACACGCTCTTTAAAAAAACTAAACGTGTGTGACAATGGGCCCAAACTTTACATGTTGTTTCTGTTGTTTGTCACATACGAAACAGTTGGAAACCACTGTAATCATTGACAATGAATTATGAACTTATCATAGGTTTTATAACACAATTTTTATTTTGTAATTTGAAATAAATTAATCTGAAGAGTAACACGGAGCTACAGCAGTCAAATAAAAAGTACAGTATTTACTTATATTGACTTATTTCTCTTTCAGTTTTCATTTCATTTGACCCTTGTACTCTGAAATTTGCAGTTTTATCACAAACACAATGCTTCAAGTTCCAAGCATGGCATGCTGACTGCAAGAATCTCCTGCAGAGCTATTTCCCATGAATCATATGTTCACTCCGCTACCGTAAGCTGTTTCCAGTGAATTTGGCAGTACATCGAACCAGTCTAGTGAGCCAGTCAAGGACCTGCACATCTGGCTTCTTCTTCATGTGCAAGACTGTCTGAGACCAGCCTCTGAGATGAGCTTCCCTGAGACTGTTTCTGATGGTTTGTGCAGAAATTCTCTGATTGTTGCATCACCTGTTCGGCTGGCTGAAATCAGACGATCTTGCAGGTGAAGACGTTAGATGTGAGGCCCAGAACTGGTGTGGTTACACGTGATCTGCGGTTGTGAGGACAGTTGGATGTACTGCCAAATTCTCAGAAATGACCTTAATGGCTTGCGGTAGTGAAATGAACATTCAGTTTGCTGCCAGCAGCTCTGATGGACATTCATGCAGCCAGCATGCCAGTGACACGCTCCCTCAGAACTTGTGACATCTGTGGCTTTGTGTTGTGAGATCCAACTGCTCACTGTTAGAGTGGCCTTTTATTGTGAGAGCGAACTAAGCCTTCTGTGTGCAGAGAAAAAGTCTGAGATCTTTAACTTCAATCATGAAAAATTGGAGCAAAAACAAAAGTTTTGTATTTATATCAATGTTCAGTGTTCAGTTACTTTACATGGGAGAGGGGCTCTGTGAAGATATTGTTGATATATTTGGTATGATTGTAGATGTGACAGAAGCCTTTATACTCTTTCCCGTGCTGCAGGTTTCAAATTGAGAAAACGACAGATCACCAATGAGCCAACAGGAGGACCTGGAAACTGCCCACACCTGGTGGAGGCGGTGCCATGTGACGAGCCCAGTTGTTACGACTGGCGACTGGTCGGTCTCGATCAGTGTAATCCCGACAGTGAGAAGCCGTGTGGCCCCGGCACTCAGCTCGCACAGGTCCAGTGTGTCAACAGCAACGGTGAGAAAACTCAGTCCCACTATTCAAGTTGATTATAAGATTTTACTGAATGAATCTGATGAGCTGTGCAGGTGTCACTGATGCCCCAGAATGTTTGAAATTAAACATATAGTTCCTGTACAGGCCGCATTGGTTGATTTACATTATCGATCAAATTCCCACTCGCTGCTTGCTCGTCCTTTAGAGTCCACTGTGCCTTTGACCCACCTCCATTTGCTATAAGAAGTGCAGGTCTGAAAAAATTCTACATTTTCAAAACCACCTCTCCGCTGACCCTCCAGCTCTCGCCGTACACTCTGTACGTGAGGAGATTTCCATGACTTGACTCCATTCATCAACTTTGTGAGGAGTTCTCTCTCCAGACTCCTCTCCCTCCAGTCCTCCTCCTGTTAAACCTCTCCTACTTTAACGCTTGCTTGATTCGGCGTTGCCACCTCTCTCACGCTGTCTCTCTCATTACAGTCTTCCTCTCTGCATGCACAATTAAACCTTACTCTCACTAAATCAAATCAATCCTCTGCGGCCACGGGTCTTGGAGTGTCTTGTGCCCTTTGCTGCTCCTGATTTTTACTGCTACTCTTTATCGCTGTAAATCTTTAATATAAGGGTGCAGAGATGCTTCTTAGGCTTCCTTTTGCCTTTAGGTTGTGGGCAAATGTTAGATAGAGTAACACATTATTGATTTATATTTCTCTGGCAAGGTTTAGAGGACACTCCATTTTTATTAATTCATCATGTAAAGTTCGGATGTGCAGCAGCTCTAAGAATCACAGTCCCAGATGTACTCAGTAAATCTTAATTTTATGATCCTGTGCAGGGACTTTGTTCATGTTTTCCCCACTAGAGAACTTGATTTGTCCTTCCAACGTCTCCCACAAATCACAGTTCATGCATCAGCTGCAGGTACACAGTGAAGTCAGTCCACCTGTACTGCAGGACTAATGGAGCACTGTTGTTTCTCCCCTGACTTCGGTTGATTGATCCCCACCCACCTTCACTCCCTCATCTGATGAAAATTGATTTGTTCTGTTTGGATTTTCACTCCGCTTTTCGCCTCAGAGATTTTTCACTGCAGTGTCAGCTGTATATTTTCTCGGAGTGTGTCCCAGTCATAAAAGAAAAGGCCACACAGCCGGGGCCCAGACAACAGGCGAAGGTCGATACAGATGTTATTGAAACTGGCTATTGATATTCCCCATGCTGACTGCCTGCCCACTTAGGCAGGGAGCTGTTTCTTCCCTGCACACTAAGCATGGAGGTCTTCCTCCCGTAGTGGGTGTTCTGCTCATTCATGTTTCCTCTGTTCGAGCCTGAAAACTGCTGGAGTCCCTTGTCACTTCTTATTTTCATGCCTTCTCAGTTCAGTCATGACTGGTTCACTGCATATCTGTCAAAGTGACATCTTAATGCAAAGTCAGGTCCCGGTCTGACTTTTGAAGCTCAAGTGATTCTCCTCTGCTTGAAATTTCAATTCAACCAGTGAAAGGTTTACATTTTCCTGCGTGTATGCATCGCTTACAGGAGGAAATGTTCCCTGCTTGGTTCATGGCCACGCATTGAGCAACATAGAGGAGTATGTGAGTTAATATAATCCACTTATAGATGATGCTAGGAGCTCATTAATAAAACATGAACAATAGTGTAAAAATGTGGGAATCCCATGTGAGTTTGCTTTTTCCATGTTTGATGCCCCTTCACCGTGGAGATAGGCCAGAGTCAGGAGTGCATCAATATGAATACATAATATGCAGATAATCCATAAAAAGGGGCCATAATCAACTGTCATGTCAATGTAGAAAACACAAGTGAAATGTTTTGAATTATTTCTGTGGTGAAGCTCAGTTTATGTAGATCCAGGAATATCAGACATGTCAGCTGTTAGAATGCCGTCGGCTATTTGTGGTGTTTAGTTCAGATGTTTGTTGCTTTACAGGTTCATTGATGCAGTCTGTGATTAAACAAGCATTTGCTAATACGGTTATACCTGTTTTAAGTTTTGATTTAAAGGAATACTTCACCCACAAAATAATCCTTTGTGTATCAGCCTGTCCGTCCATCCATCCGTCCATTTTCAGCCACTTATCTGGACACGGGCTGCAAGGGCAGCAGGCCAAGCAAAGCACCCCAGAAAGACCCCACCCTCTCCACAGCAATACTATCCAGCTCCTCCTGAGGGACCCCAAGGTGTTCTCAGGCCAGATTAGATATGTAGTGCCTTCAGCGTGTTCTGGGTCTGCCCATAGGCCTCCTACTGGTGGGACGTGCCAAGAACACCTCTAATGGGAGGCACCCAGGAGGATCCTGATCAGATGCCCCAACCACCTTAATGTATCCCTTTCGTCACGAAAGGAGCAGCGGCTCTACTCACAGCTCCCTCCGTATGTCCAAGCTCCTCCAAGAATCGGCACCTTAACGTGGTTTGCGTGTCCCTGTGAACCTGGAAGCTGTGTTGTCCAGGGCTAACAGCCCCTCATAGGGTCTCCCAAGGCAAAGTAGTCCCAGGGGAATGGCCAGACCAAGAGTGATTCAAGAAGACCTTGATGAAATGGCATATTCGGACTTTGATGACCTTGCCCCGTCCCCCCCTGGAGTTAGACTTTGGAGGGAGCTTGCCAGCGAGGGTCTGCAGGTACAGGATTCAAGGTTCAGTGCATTGTGTGCCAGGCAGCAGGCAGGGGTGTGGCCCTGGGTGTGCTGATCCTTGGCGTGGCAGACCGACTCTGGGGACGTAAATCTTTGAATGAGATGTCAGTAAACTCCACAGTCCTTCCCCATATGTGCACACCTGGCATGGCTCATGATCGCTTTAAATCAAACAATGTCAAAGGAATAGAGAGACGAATCACAGGTTTAACAAATCTTTCTCTGAACAGAATACTCTCTTGCTGCTGTTTGGGAAACAGTTTGTATTTTGCTTTTACAGTACGTTTCAAATCTTCACTTCATGTCGGCAGATTTCCGTCTCGTTTCTAAACCAGCCACATGAGTCGATCAAAGAATGCCAAGCTGATACTTGTGCCAGTTCAGAGAATATCCTCCCTAAGTTGTCTCAGGGAGAACAAATGTCTTAAGAAAACAAGCACGTCTCTACAATTTGAAATGGGCTGTGTGCTTGACATTGCACCATCAATTAAGACACACAGCTGTTTATTTTCCCAACTGCTCCAATCGTCTCCGTACTGAAGTGTGGTTTGAGGGTGATAATCTAATTTTTGCAGTGAATCTTTGTGCACTCAAGTTTATTCTCATTGCACAAATTACCACCCAGTGTATCCTCAACTGGCGAGAAAAAGCAGAGTGTTTCACTGAGTGCTTCATCAGGCTAAATTTTTTATCTTTAGCACCTTAATATGCTCTCCTCTGTTGAGTTCTGTTTTTTTTTTTCTTGGACTTATTCCACAGCCACAAATGTATCAGCGAGGACAGAGCACAGAAAGACCCCAGAATTTAATTTGGGATAATAAGCCAATATAATAAGTAGAAAGTATGGCTCTGGTAAATATATGAAAGCAGTTCAGTTACACCAATAAATGGAAAATACTGATTTAATTGAGAGATAATGCTAATGAAGATGTCTTGATAGCATTAGGGTTTAATTTTTTAATAAAAGGTTATATGGAGTTAATTTTGTACATCATGGGTTAATATAGTGGGCTAACAACAGTGCAGAACCTCCCTGATATGACCATCATAATAAGCTGAAATTAAAATTCTCCTCCCTCACTTGCTAAACACTGCCTCTATTCTTTTATGTAATACCTTGAAAATTCGTTTGAAATTACTGCGATTTAATACCAGTACACACACAGATGGTTGTTTCTGAGGTACAGCATAAACACATACGGAATTTTAGGAAGCAATAACCATTAATCAAATGCACAAACAAAACCACCTGTTTTGGCTTTCATCATAAAACTTTTACATTTTTGGCCGGAGTCATTATCTGGGAACACAGATGGTAGTTTCTGTATAACAAAGTTTACCCAGAAACACATCTGGAAATTTCAAATGAATAACCAATAAATCAAGTTTGGAAATGCAAAACCATCTGTTTTGACTTTCAGCAGAGTACCAGAACCAAAGTCATTACGTGGAAACACAGAGTTTCTATATGATACACGTAAACAGTGGCTGACTTTCTTTGTCATTTTATGCCTCAGTTTCAGCTTTAGCATTGTTTTTTTGTTCATTACTGATGTTGATTACCTGAAATTTTCTTCTAAATACTGACGTAACCCCATAGTATCAAATTTGACTGTAATATTGCTTCATTACCATAAGCATAGAGCTCTAGTACAGTTGTTTTCAAACCCTCTGTGCTCAAGGCACATAGAAGGCGAGCCAAAATCTCAAAGCACACCTGTATCTATGTCTGTGTTATCACATATCATGACATGAATATTTGTTTTTATTTACTAATATCAAAAAAACAATTGACAACCAACTATTACTCATGGAATATTTATTAACAAAATGATTCAAGAATTCATTTTCAACTTTTTAAAATTACATCAAAGTACCAATAACACATCCATTTAAACAGGGAATTACATAAGAAAATGTTATGTGTTGCACACTTATAATTCCCACACTCGAACGGCGATAAATCCCTGTGAAGGTTTTTTTAAATTATATTTTTAGGTAGAGTTTGCCGTTAATATAGGAAGATTAATTCATGTTCTTTTGTATAGGCCCAGCTGAATAATGCAATAATAATTTGTGGTTATCACAGAACCCCACAGCACACCTTGATTTGCATCATAGCACAGCATTTGAGAACCACTGCTTCAGTCTCTTCAGTAAATTACCATCAGTTTCCAGCTGGATATCAGAAACTGTCCTATCCTTTGTGTTAACGAAACCTGTCTAAATCCCGGACAACGCCATTCGACCAGGTGACTCTTTTTCTATACGCAGATCTGACAGAGCAGAGGACTCTGGCGAAGAGAAGGAGAGGAGGATGGGCTTTATGGTAAATAAACACTGGTGTGACAGTGGGAACGTGAGATGATGTCCTTTTCCTGCTCGCCCTGTGCAACAAGGGGAATAAACACTCTGGATCACTGCTTTACGCCACTCAGAGGTGGCTACAGAGTGAAACTGCTGCCCGATTATGAACAAACTACGATGCATCCCCCCAGTGATGTAAAAGATTGAGCCAATTAGAGTCTGGAGTGGAGCCTTACGTGGGACTCCCGCTGGATTTCTCATCATTACCACCCATTCCCTCAGGGGGTGTGTCAGCTTGTGCCACACCAACAAACATTCTGACCATACTTGCCTGCGCAATAGACTGAGTCTTCCATCCTGCAGGGAAAACACGTTCTTTTACTATGCTATTAAAAAGATATGCAGACCTGTCAGTAATAAGTAATTATAGTTACCCTGGCATCTCTGGGATTCAGCTTTGATTATTAATATCTGAAATTCACCCAAATGTCCGACTTGTCCCGCTTGTCTTTTCCACTTGACTTGTGAGGTCTCCATCATTAATGTCAATGAATTTCCAAGACCGAAACTTTTTTTTTTTTTTAACTGCCCACTCCCATCTGCTGTGAAGATAAAACCATTCGTTTGAGTGAGATTTGTGTCGAGCCTTGCAGGAGCCATGGGATCCTGATCCCAGTGCAGTCCTCCAGTCTGACCCTGGAGCACGTGTCAAGACACCACCATCGACATCACTGATGACATTATGAATTCACTGAGTCTGTGGTGGATTTAATTTGTAAGACAAAAGAAGCTGCTGTACCCTAAACCCTACTAAACTAGGGTGAATGTGAGCGTGAATGGTTCTCTGTCTCCATGTGTCAGCCCTGCGATAGTTAGCTGGTCAGCTGGGATAGGCTGCGACCCCTAACATTTCTACCTTGATGGTGCACCGCAACCGGCTCTGGGTCAGCTGGGAAAGGCTTGAGGCGGAGCAGGCTCACGGCTTATGTGTTTGTCACTTTCTTTTTCATTTTAACCCACACCATGATCTTTTCCTGACCCTAACCAAGTGGTTTTTGTGCCTAAACCTAACCAGACCTTAACCACAGGGCATCATGATGATTTCGGAACAACGGGACTTCGGAACAATGAGTTTAATATGGTCGGAACAATGGGATGTCGGACCAATGGGCAGTTCCCGACAGGATAAGCAGTTATGGAAAATGAATGAATTACTGTGGTATGTCCTCATTAATGTGAGCAAAGTAAAGTATTGTTACCCCATCATGGTTTCCCCATTGGTACTAAAGTTAAAAGAGCTCCATACGACATTCAGAACATCAATATAGCAGCAGTTATGTAACGATATAGTGGAGTAATGGCGTTATGAGCAGAGAATTAAGTCATGCTCCCTCTGAGTGTGTTGTAGTCTGAGCTTCTGTTTGTTGTTGTGGTAGATGGTTCAGCTGCACAAGCATGTAAGACTTTCACCTGGGAGAGCGGTGTTTGTGTCCCATAAGATTCTAAAGCCAAACCCTGTTCTTTTTATACTAAATCCAACCATGTGCTTTTGTTGTTGATGAAAGAAAGAGACAACCATCAATTTGCTATCTTGTACCGACATAGTGCCTTTATTTTGAAAGAGACTGTATGTACACGTTAAATTTCCTGTGAAAACTGAAGTGTATTTTGAAAGAGGACAATGCATGTAACAGGAAGAACTTTACACGGTGTCCCAGAACGTCATCATCCAACCAGGGTATTTTTCACCTCGGATCTGGGCATGGAAAGTCCGCGACCAGATGTCGATATGTAACAAGATCGGAGTGAGAATGTGTTTGATGGTTAGCGCTGGTATCCGGACAGCGGAATCACAGAAGCATAGTCCTGACCCTCCACCTCCCCTGTGGTTAACACCATTAGCTCTGTCAGCACTATTCCTATTGTTAGCACTGTTAATGCTGTTAGCACTGTTAGCTGCTAGCTGGCAGCTCAGCGACCTCAACGTTGAGAGCTGTGTGCAGACAACGCTGAATCAAAGAAATCTGAAAATAGAGCTTCTTTAAACCCCATCACTGCCCTGTTTTACTCTACTGTGTACAATGTAAACTGACTGTAAAGGTGTATTTTACTTTACTTTACTTTCCCTCCTCCTAAATTTGATTATGCTATTATGCATTATTCCCGTGTTTTTCAGGAGATGAAGTGGACAGGAATCTCTGCACGTCTTCCCCAACTCCAGAGCCCGTACCCTGTGAGGTGCCTTGCTCAAGGGACTGTGTGCTCAGCGAGTGGACGCCGTGGTCCACTTGCTCTCAGACCTGCTCTAGTAAGACCATTGAGGGCAAACAGATGAGGACACGCTCCATTCTGGCCTACAACGCTGGGGAAGGTGAGTCTCACCTGCAGACGTCTCTTCTGCACCGTCGTGTATGCAAATGTATGCAGATGAGGCTTGGATATTGGCTTAGTCATGGCCTTTCAAGTCGTCCTTTGCTGTCACTCACTGAATGTCTGGATTTCACACTTGTCTGCATGTGCATTTGTCCTTATCTCAAACAGTCTGCTTATCGGTCCTGGCGATTATTTCTGTTGGTCTGTCTCCTTGCCTGACACTTAGTTTTTTATCTGTTTTTAAGATCATTTTCTCCGCGTATGCTTGTTCTCTCTGGTTTAAATCTCTGTGTGCGTCCGCTTGTCTTTTCTGTCTTTCCTTTTTGTCATGTCTCCAAACATTTCTCTGTTTTATCTGCGTGTGTGTTTTCCTCACAGTCACTGCAATGGTTGTGGCGTGGATCACTGTGATGGAGGGTAACAGTTGTAATTAGCTCGCTAGTAGCTGTTTTAAACCTCTAGCTGTGTGTCTACACGCAGTAAAATGAAAGTTGTTAGCTTGTTTTGAGTTTTAAAAGCTATATTATCATAACAGCTTAAGGGAGATTTATAATTGATTTAGAGTTTAGTCAGCCAGTTGTAATAAAGTCAGGGCTCGTTGGCCATGTGTGAAATAGCTTGGATGTGTTAGCACTTTTCTGTTGTTCTGCTGTAGTATTTCTTTATGTGTTGTATATCTCACCTGTCACATTAACATATTTTATGTCTGTATTCATCAAAGGTCTTTCTCGGGTGCCAAAGTTTCCAGAACTTCTTGGTAAAACTTTGACGTTAGACTAGAAATAAAGTAGCTGTACATGTAGTAGCTTTAGAAATACAAAAGGAAATCATATCAAATTATATCCTGACACACATTCCTATGACATACTCAACACACACTCACACACATACTCAAGAACAATACCTGAAAGAGGCTTTGTCTCTCCACCGCAGGTTCCCCCTGCAGAGTAGATTATCTGATTAGATTTTGAGCTCCTTAGCAGATTTTGCAGCTCCTGTGTTGCATATTAATGAGGAACAAAAAAATGTTGAAACTACAGGAACTACTCTCAGCTTTACGATACTGGCTTCGTATTAATAAGCAACCACCAATATGTTGGCATAGAATTATGTGATAATTAATACATCAATACGCCTAATTAATGACCTGTTTAGCATAACTGCTTACATTTAATTCGCAGTGATTATTATGGGACTTTATGAAGCCCAAGTGCCTCTTACGGCTTCAGCTGAGTGATAGTCGAGATGCATGCTAAGTGAGAATTGCTCCTCTCGTTGTGAATGAGCCAGCAAACTGTAATTTATCCTGCAAACACGAATAACTCCCAAACGCTGGCTTTGTTTTTCATGTGGTTTCCTGTAAGCGGCTTCACATTTCTCCCATTGTCCAGCAAACAGCTTTTCTAGGTCATTGTTCGGCAGCAGCTCATGCTCATTTGAGGCACCATGTCATGCTCGTGTTGGGTCTCGCCATCGTTGTTAGTCAGCTAAGCTGGCGCGGCGCAGTCAGCAGAACGGTAGTCATGCTCAGTAACCATTAGGTTGAGATTTGTCTGAGCTGGCAGTCTGTGATTCAGGCCCAACTCTGTGTACACCGCCGCTCATTATGGAGCTGGCTCTCTGTCAACTCCGGCAGCGAAATACAGGTGTGGAGGACTCACTGTCCCCGCAATGCCTCTCAATCTTTGCTGAAAGCCCTAAGTGTCGGCAGTTACTCTAAACCGGAGAGGGCTCTATCGACCCAACGACTGAATGACTGACTGACTGACTGACTGACTGACTGCCAGCTCACAAGAGAAATGAGAGGGAGACAGACAGGCACAAAATAGGGGGAACAGGGACAACAATAGATGGAGGTTGTACACAACAAAATATTGCACTGAAAGTCTGACCTATGACTTGCAGTCGGAGTCAACAACTCATAAGAATAATGGCTACCATACACTGGAGGACTTTGAAGAAGTTTTTAAGGGCTAAAGTCTGACACCCTCTCACATCTAAAGACAATGTCAGGTTTTTAGTCACACACTGTGAGATTTTGCAAGCCTCCAGTTAGATTTCTTTTTAAATTATTTCCTATCAGTTCCTGCTAGAAAATAGTACACCAAACTCCCTTTGAGAAATATGACGTATCAACAATTCCTTTAATGTCAGCAAAAACACATAATAAGATAAAAGACGTCATATGTCCGCAATATTCTTGATAATCCAGTGTCAGTACAATCAATAAAGTTAAACTGTGTTTGCGTACAAACTTCACATTTTGAATTTCATCACCTCAGCTCGCTACCCGCCTCCATCGGTTGGTTGCACTATATAATAATAATAATAATAATACCTGTCTTTTGGCAATAAATAAAGGGATGAGCAATAATTTCTTAAAGTTAAATGAAGACAAAATTGAAATCCTGCTTGGCAACCCTAAAGCAAAAAGAGAAATGCTGCTTGATAATCTGAGGAATTTAACTTCCGGGATTAAATCGCACCACTGAGAGACTTCAGCTCATTCAAAACTCTGCAGCTCGGCTATGAACCAGAACCAAGAGGAGAGAGCACATTAGGCCAGTCTGAGCTGCTCTGCACTGACTTCCTGTTACACTTAGAATTGATTTTAAGCTTCTCCTCCTCGTATACAAACCCCTACATGGGCTGGGACTGAGCTACTTTGCTAACTCTCTTGTTAACTATTTGCCTCCAAGAAGACTGTGATCATCTGCTGTTGGTTTATTGGAGGTTCCCAGCAACAGCCGGACAAAGATCAAGGATGCAGCCTCCCTCAATTACGCCCTAAAGCTATGAAACGCACTACCTATAGATATCAGAGAAGCGAGCTTGCTGAATATTTTTAAAAGACAGCTAAAAACATATCTGTTCTCTTTAGCCTTTAACCAGCTCTGACGTCCTGATACAGGTCTGATCAGTCCACATCTTAAAGAGTTTCTCCTCCTTTTCCACAGTCCAAGAGAATCAAGACTTGCTCACGTTTATGCGCCTCCCCAGAGTCCCCTCCATGATTACTGTCTACGTAGATTGCTGCTTCTTGTTTGGTGCTGGACAGAGCTCAGCTATTCTTCACTCTTTGCATCAGCAGAGACTAAAAACAGGATGATATTAAACATGTTAGATTTTGTTGCAACGGCAATACGAGAAAAAGACTGACTGAAAACAACTCAGCCTAAGTTCTGTACCCAACTCATGTCAAACCATCGAGCTCATGGGAGCGTGCGCTAACAAAGGTAAACTTCTGGTGATTTTATTCCGACATCATAAATTTGTCTGTGACCATGAAAGAAATTGCGAAATCGTTTGGTGTAAGGCCAGCATGAATCATCACCAGAAAACCAAAATGTCTGCATGCAAAGAGCTCCGTCATACAGTATGACAACACAACTATGTGCATGTAATATCAACAGATTTTTGTTTTATCATAATTTACAATAAAATAGAAATGCATAGCACCTCTCTGTACCTCTGTTTTTACTGGTGTTTGTGGCATTTAATTACTGAGCACAGGTTTCTTCTTGAAGTCCAACTTGGTGGCACACAATATTAGATGCATTACCGTCTAACAAAATCAATGGCGTAAACATTTGTTAATGATAAAATTAGCAACTTAAAGCTGAAAAAACAAAACAGCAAATGTGTGCACTTGAACATAGGTACATACCGACTGCTTTCATAGCTGCTGACTAACTGTAAGATATACAGTAAATTCAGAGGTTTAAAAAGCAGCTTTTGTGTAGAAGGTTATCTGTATTCAAACCTGTACTTTCCTGGATCTTAAATTGATTTCTAGGCAGCATCTTGAGAATAAGTGTTGCCCATAACTTCAAAACAAGCACTTAGCCCAACGTCTTTGGGCAGTAGAATAAGAGGATTGATGACACTATGACTGACATCACAGAACAACATAGGCACAAAGAAGTAACTGTGAGTGATGAAATAAAAAATAAGATAACACTGAACATTTGGTTGTCTTGAGCCTTAATCACAGTTAGACACATAAAATCTAGCAGCTTCAGATAAATCAATCAACTTGAGCCTCAGTGTGTAGCCTCAGGGAAACAAATTCTCACATCTCAAGGTTTTAAACTTCAAAACTTGACACTCGCTCATTTACAGCCCACTCTGAAAGTTTTTTTTATTGAACAATCCCCATATCTTTGTGCAAGATTTTTAGGTTAAATTCATTATTAAAGGTGTCTCAGAATATTAACAACTAGCTGTATTTTTGACACTCAAAGGTATGACCAGGTGAAAATTTGAATGAGACACTTTTGTTTTTGCTCCCATTGTTTTATGAGTTGAGATAAAAGGTTTAATAATTTAATGTGTTTTAATCCATGTTAGTGAGCATTTTTCCAACATAATCCATAATCCATCCACCTGACAGGCTGGCAAATCAAGATTCTGATTAAACAATAGATGTGCCTTGGGATGGTCACGATAAAAGGCCACTCCAAAATGTGCAGTTTGATCACACAACACAAAGCCACAGATGTCGAGGGAGCGTCGCATTGGCATGCTGAATGCAAGACTGTCCATCAGGGCTGTTGCCTGTGAACTGAATGTTCATTTCACTGCTAAGCCTTCTCCAGTTTTCTTTCTGAGAATTTGGCAGTACATCCAACTGTCCTCACAACTGCAGACCACGTGTAACCACACCAGCTCAGGACCTCACATCCAGTGACTTCACCTTCAAGCCAATTGAACAATTAATGAAACAGATGGTTTACAGAATTTCTGCACTAACTGTCAGAAACCATCTCAGGGAAACTCATCTCAGTGGCTTGTCTCAGACAGTCTTGCACGGGAAGAAGCCAGATGTGGAGGTCCTGGACTGGCTAATTAGATTGGATGTACTGCCAAATTCATGTTAACAACACTGGAAACGGCTTACAGTAGTGAAATGAACATTTGATTCATGGGAATAAGCTCTGCCGGACATTCCTGCAGTCAACATGTCAGTGACACACTCCCTCAGAACTTGAAGCATTGTCTTGTTAGATAAAACTGCATATTTTAGAGTGTAAGGGTCAAATGAAACAAAATTTGAGAGTTCATTTCAGAGTTCATTGGTGAATTTGGCAGTACATCCAACCGGTCTAGTGAGCCAGTCCAGTACCTCCACTTCCAGCTTCTTCACCTGCAAGAGGATCTGAGTACAAAGAGTATTATTAGCAGAATACACTTATAAGGAGAAGAATTTATTCTGTGGAAAAGTGGACTCTGACTGATACATTATTACATGACATTATTTTATTGCTAATACTGATGTGTCACTATATAAGTAACAGTTTATTGTTGTAGCTGCTCAAGATGAAACCAGTTTTAGCTACTTTATATACAGTTAGCTAGTTTAGTTCAGTGGTCAGACCCTCCAAAGGGTCACAAGATAAATTATTTTTATAATGGTGGACATTCAACAAGCAAAAAAACGAAGTTCTACTATGTAGCAATGTATATTATATATATATATATTTTTGCATTGCTCTAATATTTGATTTTGTGGTGAAATATTGGATCATTTGACCTCCTTCAACAGTTATTTAAATGAAACCATCTGCCGTCTCCAGTGTTGTTTCTGGGAATTTGGCAGTACATCCAACCAGCCTAGTGAGCCACCCCAGGACCTCCACATCTGGCTTCTTTACCAGCAATATCGCCACTGAGATGAGCTAACCTGAGACAGTTTATGAAGACAATTTTGTTGAATCAGTTGTTCAGGTGGCTCATCTCAGACAATCTTGCAAGTAAAAATGCTGGATGTGAGTTCTTGAGCTGGTGTGGTCACTCATGGACTGTTGTTGTGAGGATGGTTGGATGTATCGCCAAATTCTGGGAAGCAACATTGGAGACAGCTTATGGTAGTGAAACGAATATTCTGGTGGGAATTCATGCTTAAAACTTGTAACTACGACATTGTGTTGTGTGATGAAACTGAACATTTATCGGCCTTTTATTGTGACCAGTCCGGGGCTCACCTGCTGTTCAATCAGCATTTTGATATGCCACATCTGTCAGGTGGATGGATTATGTTGGCAAAGTGCTCTTTGCACAAATTTGTAAACAAAGTTTAAGAGAACTAAGCTCTGTGTGTGCGTAAGAAAAAGTCCTAGATCCTTCAACAAAGGATTTATATTTTGTTCAGTGTATATGGCTAGCTTCCACTAAATAAAATCCTCATGCTCTAGTGTAAACATAGCTCTTACAGTTTTACATAGAAGGTCTAAAGGCTGTTGAGAGCATCTGTTAAACAACAGAACACCAGGAAACTGTTATTATAAAGAGGTTTAATGTCTGTGAGAGATTATGTCTCAGTCAGTGAGCCTCACAGATTTAGTAAGTTTCAGGGGGGGAAATATGTTAACAACATTTGTCAGACAGGTGTGGTGGATTTAATAGAGCTCCTTCCTGGAGTGTGCATCATGTAGGGAAAATGTGCTTAAGCTGCAAGTCTGAATAGAAGATAACTGTGGACACAGCTCTGTTCTTGATTCATAATATGTCTTAACTCAGATTACCGCTGTGCTTCATTTTGGTATCAAAGCAGTAATAATTGATTTTTATTTTTTTCTTCTTCTTCTTCTTTTTTTTGGCTGATGGAACAAACAGTTGAATCTGGAGTTTTCACATCAGACACAGAGCAACATTAGCATTTATTTTGACTTTTGTCTCTGACCACTCAACAAATGTCCAATATTCACCCCGTATTAGCTCTGTTCTGGTCTCCACCATCTCCCGAGGGAAATATTTGGCCCTTAAGCTGCTAAATGCTCCACTGTGTTCACCACCTAGTAGCCAATTTTGTCCATCTGCTGAGTAGGTTTGATGTTTATGAGGTTGCTGAGAGCAGAAAGAGGGAACTTAGACAGTAAAATTAAAGCCGTGCGACCAAAAGATGAGCTGAAGAGGCTGAAATAATCCGTAGTGTTGAGGGGAACTGGTCGGGATAAAGTTCTCTGTGGGGCTGTCAACTACAAGCAACACCTTTCACATCACACCTTGTCACTTAATCAATTTTTAAAAAAGGAGATATTGATTGGTGCTGTCTTAACTCATCACATACTTGAAAGGATTATTTTTAACATTTTTCATCCACCCTGTTTTGGTTTTTCTCAGGTGGTGCTCTGTGCCCAAACAGCAGCGCCCTCCAGGAGGTACGGAACTGTAACGAACACGCCTGCACAGTCTACCACTGGCAGACGGGGCCGTGGGGCCCTTGTACTGAAGACCCGTCTGCCTCGACTCTCAACATGTCCAGTGGTGACCGTCAGGGTCCCTGCTCCATGGGAATGCAGACGCGAAAGGTCATCTGCGTACGTGTCAATGTGGGACAAGTGCCGCCCAAGAAGTAAGGCTCCTTTTCTTATTTTTCTGCTTCTTTCTAACTCTTGTTTATGTTTGCTTTTTTAACCAGTGGTGTCTGGTCTTGTTTCTCTAACGACACATTGCTGCAGCAGTCTTATTTAGACTTGGTGGTTATTTCTTGCTTCGCTGGTTTGTGGGTGTTTATAACTGTGAAATCAGCTCCTGGAGAACTGTGTTGAAATGAAAATTGCTCACTCCTTAGAACTAAAATCCACCGGCTTTGAGCAGCACTCCTCAATCATGTGCCATCAGGATCCAAGTGGAGGTAGGTTTTCATTTCAAACAGCTGATTTCACTGATTTGGACACCTTTATCCAAGAAGAAACTAATCAGTGAAATCTCGAGCTGCTGTTCGGAGAATAGAGACCTGGGAGAGCTTCGGAGGTGTTTTGATGTGTGAAATCATTTGTTAAAGAACCTCCTTTGCTTTGGATTGTCGCTTGATGAACAAAGAAACAGGTTAGAATAACGCTTCAAGCAAAATCTTTTAAGAAGCCTTTCTTACATTGAGGTTAAACAGTGATCTGTGAGCATCTGTTCGCAAACAGACAAGACATTAAGTAATTTTTGTTTGCTGATTTGAAAGCACATCTGTGGTAAACTGTCCATGGTGAGATTGAATGAAACGTCAAGATGTACTATGATGAGTGTGTGACATGGAAAACAAGTGAGATTACAAAAAAAAACAAAAGAAGAGTCAGGGGGTGAGAGACGTATGAGAGAAGCAGCAGTGTTGGGGAGGAAAGTGACAGTAGCAGAGTAAAGTGAGTCAGGAAGAAAAAAAAAAAAAAAAAACAGAGGAGACGCTGCCAGAGCCGAGCCGACTCTACGTGAAGTTAACTCCCAATTCATATCTTCCCTTCGCAGGCGTCCGCAGATAAATAAATAATCTCTCCGTCCCTGAAAGCCTAATTAACCCTGCCGTTTTGGGCGCTGGTAATTTCTCATTGATGATAATGACAGTAATTAAATGGGATTGATACTTTAAGGCAATTTAATCATGAGGCAGATGAGAGACGAGATGTTTGTGGTTAGCTGTGAAGACCACACTGCATGAGGCGGATTCAAAATATGCTGTCGAGTTAACGTCTGCCAGACAGTTCAGCTCTCGCCTGGTGTCAGTTATGCTTCACTGATTCACTCGACAACAGAAGATAACGGAGGAGATCGCTCGTGTCCAGATTCATGGAAAAGAAACCCCGAAGAGGATTGATTTAGTCCTTGCAAAAAAGTCCCCTGATGTATGTTAAATTTGTTCCTTTAGTTTCCCACTTTAATTCAAGACTAATGGATCCTCCTTTCTCCTTATCTTACACCTCCCGAGCGTGGTTATCAGCGAGGAGAGGATGGGAACATAAATTATTTAAAGGGGTCGGAGCGTGTTGTGTACAAGGCAAATGCGATTCATAGAAAGCGCCACGTGATAAAATGAAGATTAATGTCTGGTTTCAGCGGCGGCTGTTTGAGCAGCTGACCCAGACGCTGCGGCTGCACTTATCAGGCTGCAGAGGAGAGGTCGAAGTCCAGGATGTCTTTATATCGCGTGTTTCATTTTTAAATCCACACCGGCAAGAGGCAAGCACAAGCCCAGCGGGTCGGAGAGTAGCAGGGTGGAGGCGTCAAGGGTAATGGCATTGAGTAACTGACAAAAAGAGGTTTCAGTCGATTTGCCTCCATTATCTTTTGTTTTTTTGCTGGTCAATAACTTTATGTAATCATTTGTAATAAGGGCAAAAGAACAACATGTTACAGCACCATTTTTCCCAAAGTGGACTCCCATCAAGCACCGACTCGCCCTCTCAGCAGGTGGTTATTGTTCCTGACCTCAGCCCAGTCGCTTTGAGGTTCTGACTAATGAAGGTCACACACTTCACTTAGAATATGCCAGGACTTGTTTGACATTTTCAACCTGCGTACTATTTAATGGTGACTTATCTGACATGCAGTTACCACAGGACATCTTTAATGTCTATTATGTTGTCGTTATTGTTTCATTTTTTGCGTGTAGCGGATGGATTAATGAATGTAGCAACAGACTTCAGAATAGAGTCCATTAGACCAAACAGCACAGTGAGTCAGACTGTCAGACAGGTTGTAAACACAAAGCCGCTTTATAAACCACTTATATAGAGTGAAAACAGCAACATTAAAGAACAAGTTCATCATCTTAAAACAATACTTACATGTCCGTATGTAGTCTTATATGTGCCAAACAGAGTGGTGCGGGAATGAGTTCTAGGTCAGACCAAAGATTCATAATGAGACGAGTTGAAACTGGTGCTGGTCTGCAACGTTCTAAAAACCTGCCAGTTTACACCAGTGCAACTAGACGAGATGTTATACCGTCTCCATAGCAACAACTCTCTGTACTTCTGCTCTGATTTCCAGCGTTTCAAGCTCATTTTGCATTTGAATATAATTTGAAGCTTCTTAAAATATGAATGAGGATAGTGGTTGTGAGATGCTGGCTTCAGCTGCATTTCTAGTAGTGATGAAGGGGTGAAAACATAGACAACTCAACCCAAGCTTCAGACGGACCATATTTATTTTAAATATGCCACAATAATTCAATTAATCTGTTCCAATTTATCAGTCAGTAAGTACGAGTGTGTGTGTGACATACAGTGAGCCAGCACTGACACACCATGAAGACACAGACTAACGTGTGTCAGCAGCCATGGGGATGTAAATGACACAAACTCTGGCTCATGCTGTTAAAATGAGCAAGTCCTCTGTGGGAAGTTTGTTTTTGGGTGGGTGGCTTTTTTTTGTGTGTGTAAGCCAGTGGTTCTCAAATGGTGGTGGGAACACAGGTAGACAGTGTCATAAAAGCTACCTGTCTTATTTTCCTTATTTTTTTATTATCTAATGTCATGACAACCACTTTATAGAAGCTGCTGTGCACAGATATAAATACAAGTGTGCCTTGAGATTTTGGTTTGCCCTTTGGCGTGCCTTGGGTACAAAAAGTTTGAAAACCACTGCCCTAGACTATTTTTGGGGCATCTTTGCCTTTATTGATAGTACAGCCGAAGATAGGCATGAAAGGTGGCGGAAAGGGGGGGTGATGTACAGCAAAGCCATAGGTTGGAATCAAACCTGGACACTGCAAAGGACTCTATTTGGAGCCAGATGAGCTGGAGGTCACCCCGTCTGTGGTCAGTTTAACTAACTTGCCCAGCTGACTTTGCTACATGGCTGGCTGTTGAAATAGGTGACGTGCTTCACACTCTCGTGCTTCTCACCTGCTGGTCGCAGGTGACACCATCAGCCAGCTTGAGCCCAACTGAGACCAACCAGTTCACACAGCTGCAACTTTTTTCTGCAGTGTTCTGTAACGGTTTTGTCTCAGTGCAAATTTCTGATCTGAGCTGGGCTTAAAACCCTGTTGCCTTGTCTCAAAGTCAATGGATTTTTGGTTTGATGCCTAAAAAAAGGTCTGTGGTTGACATAAGCTTAAGAGACTTTCATGTTTTGTTTTAGGAAGTAAAACAAGTTAGCAAATACCACAGACATGAATTTGAAACCTTTATGTGTCTTAAAAAAGGTGGTTGCTAACAAGTGGCTAAATGAGACTACAGTGCATCATCACACTGACCACCGCTTTACACCCTTGATCTCGTGGTGACAATGAGGTCATGTATTTTATATATAGCCTAATGTTAGCTTTTCTCTTCTGGTGATTTCATTTATGCTCCAAAAATCATAAAAGCGGTGCTTATTTGTGAAGATTATCTCGCTGAACAAAATGTGTAAGTATCATAAACGTTTGTTTGCCACAGACACACTTATTTACTACAATAATCCCAAATCCAGTGGAAAAATCCTGTAGGCTTTTTGTTGAGGGAACCACAGCAATGTCAACTTCTGGGGTTGGCCTTTAAAACTTACACTCACACTCACTACACTATCTCTTTGTGAACAATAACTCTTTAAATTCACATATGGGTGTGTTAGTATGGCGTTTAAATACACTGAAATAAAATGTGGACATATCCTTTAAAATGATTATCCAACCTGTCCACTGTAAACATGTCAGAGTTTGAAGAGCTGGTACGACTTTCACCTTCTATTGTTACAAGTTTGCTTTTTGTTTTTGCTTCAGTATAATTTGGTAAAGATAATGTTTGGGATGTCGACACCAATGCCCAGTTGTGACCCTAGTGCTTACGAAAGGATGGAGCTGTCTGAAAATGAATGTTTAGTCTGTTTAGTCCCCATGCTCAGCTAGAGTTGAGAGATTTCACATGATTTAAAAATAATTACTTCCTGGGAATATTTAACTCCTTCCCTGAGATTCTTAAATTAGATTTAAACACCAAACTCTGGATAATAGATAATAATATTGTTTCATCTGATTTACTGATGTTATTCTTTCATATCTGTGAGATTATGTGGTAATATTTTAGAAGAACAACGGTTCCTCTTAAAATGACACTATCTGTGTGTCTTTGAGTCAAAAAAAAAAACCCAACACATTATCAGCCACTGAAATCAATCCAATGTCAGCATTATCAGTTTAAATCTGTGTGAGTGGATATTCCTGATCTGCTGTGAGGGTCCAAGGACGGAGGGCATTGTGTGTTGTAAATCCCTCTGAGGCAAATTGTGATTTGTGATATTGAACTATATGAGTTTTAAGGTTTGACTACAGTGAAGACAGCTGAGTTGTAGCATTATTGAGGTCTAGGGAAACTGTCCTTGTGTTATTCTCAAACGATAGTCACACACATGCTAAATATCCTGTGGGGTCCCACAGGTATTTTCTCAGCAAATAAAATTCGATTTTGGTGAGATCTTTACGGGTAATGATGAGAACTCGATTCCCAGCATTACCGTCACTCAGCTCCCAATCTGCCCTCTTAAAAAACAATTAAACATGTTCTGTAAATGAGAGGCATACATATTCACAGGCTCTGATTGCTTGTAATGATCTCTGCCCGGGATTAGCCTGGAGGGGATTGTGCGTTTGGTCATGTGTGTGCGCGTGTGAGTGAGTTTGTGAGTGTATGTATCCGTCAGTCCACATATAATCTTGCAAACTACAGGACCAATCAGTGTTATATTTTGTGTGCGTGTTTATGACTGTATGCTCAAGGACCTCTCGTGGTTGTGGTGATTTAGAGTTGTTGAAAAACCTGTTTTATTTATTTTTCTTAATTTCATCAGCTGCCGACTCCTTACTTCTGCTAACCGGCTGGTAGGCACCACAGGTTTTTCAGAAATAGATGAGATTCCAGAGAGAAGCAGACAGAGGGGTCTACAGTCTGTGTTTGAAGGATATATCCAGGATGTCAAACTGACTCAGCAGCAACAACAGGTTAAAAAGACAAAGATAGTTAGAAGCTAAAGCCGAACTATAGGCTACAGATCACAGTGTAAAAGTGAACCACCACATCACTGCTGATCGCCACACAAGACAATGAATATAAAGGGAAACTTTGCTGATATTGAACCAGCTGTGTGGCATTGCAGTGTGTGCAGATGAACAGTGTTGAACAGGACAGGCATCTCCAGAGGAAGTCAAACAACGTTGTAAAAGCAGCATGTGTATACATTCAGTAGGCTATATCTTCAATAGCTAGCTAGCCCTACAGGGTGTGATTTTGGTTTTGGAACAGGGAAGAAACGTATATCTTTTTCCAACCTCTCCAGGTAATGAGTATCATTAAAACACGACGTGCCCCAGGCACAACATTTAGCTCCTAATCCACAAAACCAGCCTGAAAATGAAGGAAATCTTAACAACTGCATTAGAGTCAATGGAGCACAGCTGTGTTGTTGTCGGATCCTGGTCTGAGCCGGCCTGATGCTACGTTATGTCAGGACTTAGCGAAGGGTCAAGTCCAGTGGGCACAGCGGCAACCTGGTTATGTTCCATCTGCCGCACGTCATCATACTACACCAGGGGCATTTCAGAGGACTTTTGTTGATCATTTTTCTTTTTATTTGTGCCTTTACCATAAGTAAGTAAGCAGGCTCTGTAGTTAAATGGTTTCTCTATTTTCTATTTTAGTTATGTTTATTGTTATGTCATACTTTGTTGTGCTGTACCCTTCAGACAAATTTTAAAGCCAAGTCATGAATGGCATGGATCAAAGATTTGTGGCTGTGTTTCAGGCACTAAAATGCATTCATCCTCATAATTAGATTGTATCTAGACTGTATTTCACAAACAGTGCCTGTTAGCAGGAAAACTCCTTGAACTACTTGAACCACGCTGCAGTACATCTCCTGTCAGGAGTGGCTAAATCAGCTCGGGTGGCCGAAGATTTGCGCTCTGTTGAGTCAACACATTCTCACTCTGACCTCAACATACTGATGTTTGGTCATGGACTTTCACGTCTAAATATGACGTGAAAGGTACCCTGGGTGTGTTGGTTGTTGATGTTCTGGGACGTTGTGTCAAGTTCTTCCTGTGACATGCATTGTCTTCTTTCAATTACACTTCTGTTTTCACAGGAAATTTTAACGTTTACATACAGTCTCTTTCAAAATAAATGCACTACGTCAGTACAACACTGCAAATTGACGTGGTTCGGTTTGGGGAAAAAAGAACAGGGTTTAGCTATAGAATCTTACAGGATGTGAAAAACCGCTCTCTCTCTGGTGAAAGTCAGTGTTTGTTGGACCCATCCACCACCCCTCCCGCCCTCCACAGTCAGACTTTCGCTGCCTTAACTATTGTCCTTGTCCCGCTGCGTTTCCCCCTGTTGCCGCCAGGTGCAGTTAAACTATAACAGCAACCGGCCATGTATCATGCTAACGTTAAAGGACGCCTTTATTCATTGGTTTCTGACGCCGCAAGTCACTGCCCAAGCACCGGATTTCGACGATTTTGAAGTAAGACCGGGCTCACTGACTGCACTTTTCTAGTTGACAAATGTGGAAAAAAAAAATAAACACCCCAAAAAAAAGACCTGCCATGATTTTGGACAGCAGAAAAACCACCTCAGTTTCCCTCAGTAGGATATAATGATAGATACTGTGAGTGCTGTCAAACAGGAGTCTCTCCGCAGACTGTGATGCTTCTTTTACCTTCATGGAGCAGCGGTGCTGTCCATGGTGCTGAGGAAACTTCCATCACTCTGACTCTGCCTGTACACAACCCCAGCTACGCCTCAGCATCCGTTGTTATGTCTTTCTGTATGTACTCTGACAGTTGTAAGCCTTCAAAGATGTTGTTCAAAGTCTTTAGGTGGATTTTCCTCAGGCCACTGTCACTGGCAGGGGTCCAGTACCAGGCTGTAAGCCAGCGTGCAGACTTTCATTGTAGTGTAACGGAAAGAAGCTCTCAGTGTGTACAACACTGCTCGTTTATTTTAGCTGTGTGCACATAAAAAAAAAAAAAAAAAAGTTTAGTTGTTGCCCAGAACTACGACACACAAACACACACACACATAAAATAATTTGAACACCTCATGGGAAAATGACTTTGACTCTTTAACTCGCAATGACAAACACCGCCACCAAGATGGGTCCTATTAGGTTGATTGCCAATTAGCCGCATTTGTCAGCTATAAAAGAAGTCTGGCAATCAGCACTTTGATAAGCAACTTTTCAAAGCAACATGAGACAATTAACAGAGCTGGAAGAGGCCAAATCATCTGTACTTAACATGCATGAGCGTTGCTCCAAAAAGACAAACAAATAAAACGTATTTAATACGTGGAGGGGAAACGGCTTAGAAAATATAATGACAACATCCAACAGACCGCAGAGATTAAGATGAACAGCAGTCACAAGCTGACACTAACAACAAGGATATGATAGACATTTACAATATGAAGAGGGTTGAAAGATAAATCTTATTGGTATCTGCTTTAATAAAACTGTCCTCTGAAGAAGAACGGAAGCATCAGTCGTTTCAGCAAATGCCCCAAAGCGTCAGGCGACATTGTTATAGACCGGCAAAGTCTCATAGCGCAGAGGTTGGGGTGGATGAATGGGTCATCAAAACGGTGAGCTTTAACAATGGAGATGGCCGCTTCTTTTCTATCTTCAACCACTGAGAAAATGGAGACAGAAAGATCAGCTACAATTGACAACCAACAGCGGTATGACACACTGCATATTATATATATGGGATATTAAGGGATGATACATATTCCTTCTTGTAATAAGTTACATAATTTTTATAATCAACATTTTGTCATACAAAGGTTTGTATAAAATCAAATAAATAAGCGAATGATGTTACATATTTAACATAAAGTTAATGTGGCGTAGATTTAGGAAAAGAAACATGGTGATGCCGTCCCTTAAAATAACTCACTTGGTATCACATGGATCCAAACAATGGTCTCCTGGGGGAAGGTCCTGTGTTTGTTTGATCCATCCACCACCCAAACCTGCCTCCTAATTCTGACTACTTCTATATACACCACTGTCAGAGTATTGGTCACATGATGGCGGGCTTCCGGATTACATGGGTTATAGAATAAGAAGAACATATACTTTATTAATCCCTGAGGGGAAATTACATTTTTTTTACACTCTGTTGTCATATACACACTGGCCCGAAATGGATAGCTCGTCCATGGACTTGAGCCACCGATTTCCTGGTTCCCAACCCGATATACATGAATTATACAGGAATATCTGGCTCATGGTTACATGGGTTATATACTGATTCTGGTGCATCTCGTTTCAAAGGAAACAAACCAACAGTGCCTGAGAACAGTCTGTTGTAATACACCTAGTTGCAGTATATACAGACACATACAGAAAGGTTCCCATCCTCTCCCTCTGTCTTCTCCAAGTTATTCTCCTTCCCATCCAGAACAATTTCAGACAAAACATAAAACAAACACATTTATATCTCATCCAACTTTATAAGATCCCAACCTGATAAATGTTGGCATTGTATGTTTCTGCAAACCACAGATACGTTACATTCGTACATTTCATATGTTGCAGATATGTTGAAACTTTACGGTTCTCTAGATTTCGATTTTCAGTTTTATGTTGTGACAACACTGTGGTTAACGTGTGGTTAGGGTTAGGTACAAAAACTACTTGGTTATGGTTACAAACGCATCATGTCTTAAAATACCTGGTTGGGTTGCTACAAACATGGCTGGAAATGTGTTGATGCGTTTTGTTATTTGTTGGTTATGAACAGTTGTCTACAGTGGTCTGGTGCTTGGCAGCCATCTTGCCTAGGTGACACGCCATCCACCATCCCCACCACCTGATGAGAAACTTGGCTCATATAAATATAATCTGACCTACGTCTCTTAGAAAGGTTGCTGGGATAACTATAAAAAGTACAAATGTAAAATATCCATGGTTTGCAGAAATCTATAATGCCAACATTCAATTAAATCGAGGTTCCAAATAACATAAAAATTATAAAAAAAAAAAAAAAAGAAAAGAAAAAGGGACAAGACAAAAAAGATAAAGAAATGAAGCAAAGATTAATAGAACCTTCTACATTCAATTTATTGGCTCTAATCTGTGAGTCAATCGATCATTTAAGCCATTCTCAAGACAAAAACATTGTACGTTGAATATCTTTTGGTCCTTCCTGTAGGACAGACAGAACAAGCTACCTGAAATTTTCTCCCTGAACTGTGAGAAACTGTTTGGGCGCTTTTCAATACTTGAGCTGCAATACCTCTTGGTACAGAGTCTCCAGCTCTGCGTAACACCACTGGACAGGTTAAACGCCATTCTTTCAAAAGATATTCCCTCATTTGGTGTTTTGATGATGGTGGTGGAGGCTGCTGTCTAACATGTCGCTCTAAAGAGTCCCATAGGTGTTGAACTGGAGATGTAGTGATGTGAAGACTGTTGCATTTCATACTCATTAAACCATTCAGTGATCCCCCATTCCCTCGCCGTGCCATCGCTTTACTAACCTGCTGGTTTCATGCTTACAACTCACACCACAGAGCAGCATGAAGACAAGGAGTGAGCTTTGGTTAGACAGTAAGGGGGAAATTCTGTGTGTGTGGGGGGGGGGGTCAATATTTGATGTGTGTAGCCTGCTTGTGTTATGGAGACTTGCTTTGTGGAGGCACTTGTTGCCGGGAACCTGTCAGTCTCTTTCTTTTTTTTTGAGCCGTGCACTGTTCATATTCGGTAACGTGATCATACTCCAAGTGCTGAAACAGATTGGTGGTGTTACCTGATTTCTTTCTGTTTGGTGTCTTCTTCACGAAAGCCAAAATGTGTCCAAACGACAGACACGGCATTCCTCTTTGTACAAGCTGCTGAGTTAGCTCAATGTTTAAGTTCTCCTCTGTGTTGCTTCCAGGTCATGGACTGGATACGGCGGAGTCACAAGACTGCACACAATAGTACGTTTTTAGGGGACACTACATGAACACACACACACACACACACACACACACACACACACACAGTGGGAAAGTTATTAACAGAATGTAGAAAAAACTGAATTAACGACATGGGCAAGATTACTTCGTTTAGAGATTCTGAATGTCAGTTTTGATCAATTTTTGATTAATTGCCCAGCCCTACCTGGGTGTGTTGGTTGCTGACATTCTGGGACGCCGTGTCAACTTCAGCATGTTACATGCATTGTGTGTTTTCAAAATACACTTCCGTTTTCACATTAAATGTACAGTTAGCATACAGTCTCTTTCAAAATAAATGCGCATCTGCACAACACCGCAAACTGACGTTATTGTCCTTCAAAAACAAATACACGTTACGTTTAGCCAACGCACGCACGTGGTTAAATTTTGGACAAAAGAACAGGGTTTGGCTATAAACCTTATGTGAAGTGAACACTGGCCACCCGGGTGAAAGGTAGTGGTTTCCCCTCCCACAGTATTTTGTCCCCCGCCCCATACTTAGGTTGTTGTCGCACCGCGTGTCCTCCTGATGCCTCCAGGCAACTTTAAAAAAGAAAGGCAACCAGCCGCGTATCATGCCGACGTGAAAGGATGGCTTTTTTGTCGGTGTCTGACACTGAAAATCACTGGCCAAGTATTGGTATTTGACTTTGGAGTGAGACCTTGTTGAATCTGCGGCTGGTCCCTCTGGCCCTGGACACTTTTGTCTCACTTTCTGAGCAGGTGGCCGAGAGTACAGATTGTTTTGATGCTGAGCACACATTACTGTTGCAATTCATTTTGGCAGGTAAGGTGCAGGAAGTGTACTCAGCACTCAGTGTGTCTGAAAGCAAGATTTGTGTGTCGGTCAAGGCTGCGGTGTAAAAGCTTATGAGCCGGTGCCTGAGGCATATTGCCAGAGGTTCAGGTCTTGGGAGAAGTCTGGTAGGCAGACTCACATGGAGTGTGCCAGGTCATAACAAACGTTAACAATGACATCTTAACAAATTGTTCCTCTTTTGTTGAGGTCAGGAGAATTATTCATGACACGTTGTAAAAGCATATGTCAGTGGAACAACACTTGATGACATTTTAATGACTCGTGCAAATTTTTACCACTGTAGCTGAGGTCAAGTAAAATATTCATGAAACAATTCCAACGGTCTCGTGACAGCCACTGTCAAAACCAACCACATATTTTGACCAAAGCAAAAGTACAAAGATTCAACAGCTCCAGTTTCCCGACCATCTGTTGCTCAGAGGCGGTGTTTCTGAGCCTGCACTCAGGAGTGACTTGATATGGTTGTTTTTTCTGGGTTTTTTTTTTTTCCTTGTGCTGCGTGTCTTCATCTGGCACAATCCAACTGGCAGGTATTCTTGATCAGTGCACCCATGGGATCCCAGCAGAACAAACAAACATGGCCGCCTGTACTCTGCATATGCAGATGTGCCCCGTCTCATTCATGGATGGATCTGAGCTGTCTTCCTCCCGCAGCCTGAGGCACTGAACCTCTCAGAGTGCATGTCACACACACACATGCAAACAACACACACACACACATACACACATAAACACTAACTGTCAAAGCCCAATAGCAACGGGAGACACAACAGAGACAAATATGTCAGTGCCTCAGGCTTGGGCTGCTATCATCCTATCGAGAAAAGCTGTTGTGGTGTGAGGAAAGAAACAACAACGTCTGCTTATTGATTCCGACAGTCTGTGTGCTGAATGGTACCAAATGTGTGTTTCTATAATCACATTGATGCTGTGGAATCTGTGAAAAAGGAAAGTGAATGATTCATGATTATGATGTTCGACAGTGGCTGTATTAAGCTCAGTCAATCATCTCCCTGCCGTGTTTTCTAATGGAGGCTGTGTTTACTCCCTGTTTTTGACTGTGACTGATAGCTTAAAGCCCTCGAGAAGGAGGCCAAAGACACCACTGAAAGGGTCCTTGAAGAACTGCGTCTGTTTTATGCTAAATTAAACAAATGATGTTCTTGTTTTGTAGTCCATAATTTTGATAATGAAATTAATTAGGCCTTATCTTTTCCCACCAGACCTTGTTTTTTTTTTGCGTGTGTACACTCTCTTAAAACTACTGACAGTTCTTTGCTTTGAATCTCCTCTCTTCATCCTGCTCAACCATCTGCTCATTTTTCGAAAACAGCCTCTCGCTGAACAGATTACTCAACGCGCTAATAGCAGCAAGCAAAACATAAGCATTAGCCTGGCTGCTCGTCTTAATGTTGTGCTTTGGGACAAGCTCCCAGTGCCATGTTGTGTATGTCCTCGCCTCGCTACAAATCATGACATTTAAAGATCATTATGAGATTGTGACACTGACTGGAACCAGCAAGTCAGTTAAAGCCAGATGCCATTACTGGATGGCCTCATTCATTTCAGTGTGGTGCATTTCCACGGTGATAAAACACACAAGTGAACTGTTGAAAGAGGGGATTGTAGCATAGAAAATTATTCATTTAGGATAAGATACCCCGAGCGCCTTGTAAATAAACATTTTTTTCCCTCGAACAAACAACAAAATCCGACAGGCAAAGACAATATTAGAGACAGAACGACAACAGGAGGAATAAAGAAGGAAAACAGTGGAACCACAAAATGTATACATTATAAAAAATGCATAAATGACAATATTACAGCTTTCACACCCCCACGGACAGAGTCTTCCAGCCAAGCATTGTGTTGTTAGTATTCTGGCTGGTATTGTGTTCCGCCAACAAACATGGCCTGTTTTTTCTTTTCCTGAAAACTGGAATGTAATTGAATTTTAATCATCTAAATTTGGATAATACCCATCATTAGTGGGGCTACAATATAATTAGACTAAAAGGGGAACAAAGGGGCGGTTCTCTCTGTAGAGGGAAACCTGCTATGAGTCAACTCCCTGCCCTACATGTAAAGCACTTAAAACACACAGGTTGGACAGAGAGGGGGATTAAAGGAAATAAAGTCATGAGTGAGAGCTGCACTAAGAACACCACTGAGAGACTTCAGCTCATTCAAAACTCTGCAGCTCGGCTATGGACCAGAACCAAGAGGAGAGAGCGCATCAGGCCAGCCTGAGCTGCTCTGCACTGGCTTCCTGTTACATTTAGAGTTGATTTTAAGCTCCTTCTCCTTTGTATACAAAGCCCTACATGGGCTGGGACCGAGCTACATTGCTAACTCCCTTGTTAACTATTTGCCTCCAAGAAGACTGTGATCATCTGCTGTTGGTTTATTGAAGGTTCCCAGAGACACCCGGAAGAAGATCAGGGATGCAGCCTTTGTGAGTTACACCCCAAAGCTATGAAACACACTACCTATAGATGTCAGAGAAGCTAGCTGGCTAAATATTTTTAAAAGAAAGCTAAAAACATATCTGTTCATTTAGCCTTTAACCAGCTCTGACGTCCTGATACGGGTCTGAAACTCTTTCTTTTACGCTTCAAGCTGCTACAACTCTTTAAAATCTCAATTAATTTTATGGTTTCGAGTTTTATGATTCTATGATTTTATGAATCAGTTAATTCATGTTTTAAACTGTTTTAAATGTCCTTTTATAGTGAATTGCCTTGTTTGTCTGTTTTGTGCCCATTATGTTTTTTTTCATGTAAACCATTTAGTGCTTATACCGAAATTTAGGTGTCAGATATGCAAGCGTCTGATAGTTAACTAAAAGTAATCTAAAACTAAAACTAGGTGTGAAAAGAACATTTTATTGAACAAAATAAAACATAGAATAAACTAAATGTTGTGGACCAGGCACATAAAACACCAGTTTAAAGTTAAAAAGGTGGGTTTATTTTTCCCAAAAACAAATTAACAAAGCAAATGACTAAAGATAACAGCATTCGAGTTATAGGGCCGTTAAAAGAGGTCAACGACACACAACTCTACTGAAAAGTAAGGCTAACAAAACTAGACAATAACTCAACAAGCAGACCTGACAAAATGAAACAATGGGGCAACATATATACAGGCTGATCGGACCAAATTAAACACAAAGGGGAGAACTTACATAGACAGTTACTACGACTAACACAAACAAACTCCTAATCTCCCCCATGATGTCACAGCTCTTGGTGCAGTCGGTGGGATGGCCTTCTGCTTAAACACAGGCTCCACCCTCTGCACCATCTTTTGCCCAACTCCAACCAGGAAGTGACTTCAGGTAACTCAAAGACAAAGAGAAAGAAATTGACTTACAAAAGCAAATAGCAAAATGACAAAACAATGTAAACTAAATGTGTGGGCGTCATCTAGAAAACAGCCCGTTGTCAAAGTGCTGATGAATTTTAAACTAAGCAAACTGGTGTTGTGTGTAGTTTTAAGTGACTCTAGATTAAAGGTAACTGAACATGTGGTGATGGTGTGGGTGAGTATGGGAATCATTCAACCTTTTGTGTTGCTGTGGACACGGCCATCACACTTACCCAAACGATATTGTGTACTAAAATAAAATAAGAATATGCATGAATTGTCAGTAGATTTAGTCTTTGTCAATTTCCTCAAAGTTGTTAACACAACAACATGAGGAGGCATCTGTGCATACGTTTATTGAGACTGTGATGTTAACATGACTGTGAGACAACTGCCTTCACAAACTATTGTGTTTGTTTTGAAATGCACATTCTGAACTTCTTAAATGTCGCCCCTAACGAATACCCAACATATTATAATTTGGGGGGTATTTGTTATAATAAAAAAAACACTAAAGCTAATACTGAAACTAATAAAAACTAAATTGAAATAAGCAAATCCACTCTGAAAACTAGCTAAAACTAAACTGATCTGAAAACAGATATTAGAAAGAAAGAAAACTTAAAACAGTAATAATTCTGCAGATATGGAGACTTCACTGCCGATGAGAAGTAACCATCCACCAAATCCTTTCTTGCACCAACTGATCTTATTTAGCCTCTCCTGGGCCTCGGGCCAATCCCAGCATGCAGCTCACACCAGTCTGTAAACAGGCTAGCACATAGACAAATAGCCACACTTGACATTCACACCTATGGTTAATTTAGAGTCTCTAGTTTAAAGGAAACTGACACAGACAGAGAGAGAAAGGGAAAATACGTACAGCATAACCCAGACTCTTAACTCAAAGACAAAAAGGACCAGCATCAGGATTTAAAACCAGAGGCCTGTGCACCAGTAAACACAGGCTGTTTCCCCTTCAATATGAAATGATCACATATCTACTGTGACAAGCTCATTCATAAATGTCACAGCTGTTTATTTCACTGACATCAATTTAGTGAGTGAGTAAAATTTTATTTACACAGCAGTTTAATAAAACGGGGTTACAAATTGCTTCACAATCAAAAAAGGACATTTAAGATATTTAAATCACAGATGAGCAAGGAGGCATCAATAAACGCCTCTTGGGAATAAACTCTTGAGATGATTAAACACTCAACAGAGTTTGCTGACTCTCAGAGGTAGACTGCTTTTTTTACATTTTGGAGCCAGGAAAGAAAAAGCTCGGTCATCACATCTTTGTTCCCCTGACCTCAGAGGCCAAGTGGACCTAAATGGACTCAGCGACTTACTGATGTATGGTGGAGCTAAATTGTGCAAGTAAATTATGAAGTAATTAGACAGTTTTTAAATTGAATCCCAAAGATAACAGGAAGCCAGTGTAACAAAGCCAGCATTGTTGTAAAATTGGAAATTCAATTTTGACCTAATTGTAGATTTGTTACGGCTTCTGGGCTTTAAACAAGAATCTAGTGCATGACAGTGAGATGAGAGGAGGCAAACTGCACACAATTCATTTCAGCTGCTTTCAAAGGATATCAAGGGACATATTTTGTAATGTTTCTTAATTGAATAATAACAGGACTTAATAACTGACTTGAGGTGTTTCTCAAAAATCAACTAAGAATTGAAAAATGTCCCCTTGGTTTCTGAAACCCAACTTTGAGTTAGAAGCCTGGAACAAAGGGAAGCCGTTTAAGCCATGTGGAGTTAGTCTGACATCACCAGACCAAACTGCAGATGCAAATTAAGGGCCCTTTCAAACCTACCTTGTCTGGTCCAGACTTTTCAGTTTGATCTGAAATGAAAGGTGTGAAACCTCCCCTAGACCACGGTCCTGATCAAACAGCTAAACCCTAGTCTGACAAAAAGAGATGGTCTTGGTCCAGGTCAAATAGTTCAATCATGGTTTGGTTTGTTTCTGGTATAATTTCTTTGTTTATTTTCTTAATGGTTCAGACTTTTGAACCAATTACAGGACGCCTCAGTGTTTAGTATGTGTGTGGTTTAGTGACAGAGAGAGTGATGCTGACTAGGTTCAGAGCAGACGGGTGTTGGTGATCGGAGCAGTGGAGTCATTAGCAGATAAGTTGTCAGTTGGTAGTAACTGTACAGTGTAAATTTCAGTTTGTCTGTGACCACCTCACCATAACAGAATTAGCCGTGGTAGCGGCTAACTCACAAAAACTCAAAGACCTTTAATGATTGAGTTTTAACACCACTGGCAACTACCATAGTATAGATGGTAAGAAAGTCTTTATGCAGCAGGTGGTAATTGAGGTGGGTGGGTCAAACAAACTACAGACTTTCAGACTTTCACCCGGGAGCATGCTGGTCATTTCCTGTGTGAAACCAAAAGTCAATTGAGGTTTTTTGTTAACAATGTAGTGTGCTAGTATGTGTGACATACTATGCTGGTGACATCTGTCACATGACATTACATTAGGTTGGTAACAACTGTAGTTCTTTCAAGCCAAACCATGATGTTTTTTTCTAAACATAACCATGTGCTCTTGTTGCCTAAACTTAAGGAAGTAAACCTAAACATGAAGTGTTTAACTACACTGCAAGTTTATTTTGAAAAAGACATGTACATTTCCTGTAAAAAAAGAAGTGTGTTATGAAAAGAGACGATGCATGTTAACAAGCGTAAATTGACATGCCATCCCTGAACATCCAAAACTGATGCAGGAGGGTACCTAGTGCGTCATATTCTGACATGTAAGTCCACTGACAAAGTGGTGGTATTTGATGAGTTGGTATGAGAATGGTCTGGCAATGCAAACTATCGTGGTGAGGAGGGAGCTGAGTCAGAAGGCAAAGCTCGATTTACTAGTCCATCTATGTCCCAACCCTCACCTACGATCACAAGCTTTGGGTAGTGACTGAAAGAATGAGATCACGGATAGAACCAACTGAAGTGAGTTTCCTCTGTGAGGTGGGCTCAGCCTTAGAGATAGGGTGAGGAACTCTGACATCTGGAGGGAGCTCGGAGTAAAGCTGCTGCTCCTTCGCTTCAAAAGGGGTCAGTTGAAGTGGTTCGGGCATCTGATCAGGATCAATCAATCAATTAATTTTATTTATAAAGTCCAATATCACAAATCACAATTTGCCTCACAGGGCTGTACAGCATACGACATCCCTCTATCCTTAGGACCCTCGCAGCGGATAAGGAAAAACTCCCCCAAAGGGGGGAATGGTAGAAACCTCAGGAATGCCCTCTGGAGACCTCCTGTTGGAGGTGTTCTGGGTACGTCCCACTGGTAGGAGGCCCCGGGGGCAGACCAAGAACACCCTGGAGGGATTGCATATCTCATCTGTCCAGGGAACGTCTCGGGATCCCCCAGGGGGAGCTGAAAAGAGTCACTGGGGTGAGAGATGTCTGGAGTACTTTGCTCAGCCTGCTGCTCCTGCAATCCAGCCCAGGATAAGCAGATGAAAACGAATAGATGGTATGAGAACGAGTTGGAAAAGGCCCAATGTCTGGAACCCCTCAGTTCATTCTTGATTTCCAATGGCCATTATTAATGTGCGTAGACTAAATCGTCTTTGCTCACTCTACTAAAATATTTTGGACAGCAAAAGAAAAAGGACCAAACTGTTTGAGTCATCGCCTCAAACACGCCCCGTATTAGATAAACAGTTGTGATTGGCCCATCAGATCTCAAGTCGCTGGAATTGGTCCAAAGGACAGGGGGGACCAGGTGCATCTGCCAGAGCAAATAAACACGAGCTTGCATATTTGTCTGGTTTCCAGGGAAATTTGGAGCCACCCACATGTGTAGCTGTGACTGCAGCTTCAATAAAAGTGGAGCAGCCACCAAGTCCCTAAATAAAACAACAAAATGTGTTGTTTGTAATGTTTGTCCAAGATGACCTACATTCTGATCTGACGTCAACTATTGAGAAGACATTGTTTGTCAGTGTCTTCAAAATGATCATAAAAAAGATTAATGTGGTCTGTCCACTGTGTTAAGGTTTGGTAAGGTTTGATACAGAACAGGCTCAGTCAAGGACAGGGAAAGATCAAGCTGGTGGCTAAAAAGAAGCAGGCAGGATATGAACAATGGTATTCTGTGTCAAAGTGTCTTTTCACGCTCAATCTTCTACCCGGACCTCATCTCTAAGAGGTTTTTTGGCACAACAACATCACGCCACTTCTTTCTTTGCTACTGAGAGATTAGTCCGTTGATTGAGTTGACCATAAGAAGTCACTTCTCAGCAAACACAAGTTGTTTCAGGCATGAACCAGCAATTAATGCTGTTGTTTTTCTGGTAAGTGCATTCTTTCCAGAACATTTGCTTGTGTTTGTGTGTATGTGTGAGGCAACACTAGGAAGGTGAAAACTAAAAGGCGAGCAGTCTGCACTTCGCAAATGAGTCTTTTAGTCCTCTACGGTTTAGTTTGGTATTCACGGTGTGTTCTGCTGGGATCAAAAGCAGAAGTCAAGCTGTATTTTTTCTAACGATGGTGTTTTATCTAAATAGGAACATTGTTTTATCACCCGTGTGCTTTCAGGATCTTACACAAGTGGTAAATTGCAGCTCATGCTCAGACATTTACCATTTTTGAGTAGCAGAGGGAGTTTAACAAGGTCAAAGGTTTAATCCCCTCTTTGTCAAAGAGCTCTTGGAGTCACATCATCTAATAGCACTGCTGCCTCAGTGCTCTGATCTCTCATGATGCGGAAAGATGTTTCTGTGCCTAAGGCAACTTTTCAAGGAATCGAGAATCAATACACAAAAGAAATACAACATCTGTAGTCCTTTTAGAAACACATACAAGTCATCCTACATTTCACAACATGAAAAAACAACCAATAAAGAAACAAAAAGGAAGCACTTTAGAGGGAGAGATTTCTCACTTGCTTAGATAAATTCCAGAAATTCTGCTCTGCATTTGTTTGATATGAAATATTAATGTTCCAGCACAGTCAGCTGCAACATTGTTGGGATACTTGTTCAGGGTTTACTATTAGCATCAAATTTGAGATGGCTTTAATCCTCTTACTAGCCAATTTAGCTGGGAAATTCCTCAATATCCTTATAATTGATCAACAATCTGATTAGGAGAGTTATTTAAAAGTTCAGTGTGTAAGATTTAGGGAGATTTAATGGCATATGAGGATTACAACCAGCTCAAACTTCTCCTAGTTAGAATTCCTTCAGTGTTCATTGTTCAGGATGTTTTTACTGGGAGCTGAATGATCCCCTCAGAGGTCTCTTCCTCTCTAAAACAAATGGACCTGGTGATTAAAAGTGGAATAAAGCAGTTTCACATTAATAAATAGTGTTTCTCCAACACTATTTGGCATGTCAGAGATGGACATTGCAAACTATTTCCTGTGATAACTTAATGTGGGCTCAATTTTTTTGTCCAATTCAGATGTTCAAGAGGTTACAGCTGAATTATCCACAGAGGTCTCCTCCCCTCTAAATCAAGCAGACTATGTGATTTTACTCATTGAAAACACTGAATTCAGCCCCGATCACACAGAAAGTGTTTTGCAGGTTGCAAAGCGTATGAGATCGCTGCTTGTTCTCGCGATATTTCGGCCGCGCTTTGGAAAGCAGAGCTAAACGGTAACCAAACATGGCACCACACCGGTAAGGTAAGACAACACGTTTACATGTCGTTTTCTATATGTTCTCTGACATTTATCCTAACAATATGAGGCGGTCTTTGTGGAAAAAAAGCTTGTTTAGTGGACTAACTTTGCACTTGAAGGTTGCCCGTTCACTTACATTTTAATATGCGCCCCGGCTATATCTAGGCTAACGGCTAACATGCTAACTATTATTTTTATGTCACTAGTCACTTGAAACAAATTTAGGATGATAGGAGACAGGTTGAAATAAACCGAAATTTCCCTTTAAGCTGCTGATTGACAGTATTTTGCAATGTTCAGTATTGTTACATCCTCGCCAGAGGTCTGGGGGAAGAGGGGAGTAACACGGTGAAATGGAGGAAAGAAAAAGGCAAGCAAAACAGATCGGCACTTTAAAGGAACTTTATTTACAATGAAAACGGGAAAAAGGGACCACCAACAAAAAACGAGCTCCAAAAAGGAACTGGATCGCCTGTAGCAGGGACACACAAAATAAAGAAAAGATTAAACACAGCCAACCAAATATCACAGCACTTAACCAAACTCTCACTTATTTACCCACGTCTTTGAGACAAGCAATTGTCAGAGCCTTCTGGCCCACTGGCACTGGCATTACTCCTCCTTCATTCATTTATACCCTCGCTGATGAGGAACGATGAGGATCAGCTGCACGCTGAAAAAAGAAAGGGGAAAACACAAAACAAAGGGCGGGCTCAAAACACAGACACGTAACAAATATCTATAGTTGTTTGGTGTTTTTATATTCTGGTCAGGGTGAAAAGCCTCTGAAGCAGCATTTTACATGAAGCAGCCACTCACTGTTAAGCTTGCTCTTGGCAGCTCTTAGCCTAATCATCTAGTGGGTCGGATTGGACCTTTTGGAGGGCTGGTTCTGGCCCACGGGCTGTATGTTTGACACCCCTGTTTTAAATCTTACACACTGGACCTTTAGCTTGCGCTGCTCTTTCTTGTGGAACAGAAAGCAATGTAGTTTGAGGCTGATTAAAATTATTATAAACTGTTAAAGACTGAACTCGTGACAAACCATAATGAAAATAATGAAAAGCTGTGTTAATCTTGTTTTGCTGAGGACCTGCAGGTTAGATATCGGCCTCCTGCTTATTGGATTGCTTATATAATAAATTGCTTTTCCATCTGTTCTATATATACTTTGATTGCATTTAGATCTTACAGATTTCTGTGTGCTGTTTATTTTTGCCTTCACACTGCAGTCTCTGCCAGGTTTCTCATCATAAAGAGCCTCATGATCTCTGCAGACGATTCAGAGTTAAAATACATTTATATATGTACATGATAATATCTTGGGTAGCACCAGTGCAGAGATTGTTCTGCAGACTCAGGTCCATGGGTTGGATCTTAACAGCCTTGCGTCCTGTTGAAGTGTCCTCGAGGCTAGACACCTGTTCATCCACTTCTTTACGGACGTGAGCATCAGCTGAAGGCTGAAAATGTAAATGTGTCCTCCTCCTGCTGCATCCGGCAGCTGTTTTTTTTTTTTTTTTTTTCCTGGGGACCATTCACTTGTATGAAGACACCAGAGGATTTGTTCCGCTCGAGAGGGATTTAGCTCTGTCTATTGGTATTAAAAATAAATCTCTCCTTGTGTCGCTGTTACATTATTACATTTTCCCTGTGAGGCTCCCTATCGCTTCCCTGATAACACCATGCTAACGAGTATGGAACGCCCAGAGGAGAGCGCTCATTCTTAGCAACATTAAACCTGACCCAGATGATCTGTGTGTCAGCCATAGGATGAGGAAAGAGCAGTAACATCCTGCTGCAAGACCAGGGATGCTGTGTTGCAGAGATCAGATTACAAGATGTCTTCCAGCAGGTCTATCTCGACCTATTTATCTTCGCCCGATGGTATGCACAGGGGACCCTAGGTGCTTAAATGACTGAAGATTAACCATAACCCTTGTTCGAAAAACCTCGGCTTGACCCTGTATTCTGTGCCATCAAAAGGATTATCACTCACTGATAGCAGAATCCAGTTAAAACAAGGGCTTTCTGTCCCGAGGCCGGTCTGCTAGTCTGCTGGCTTTACCCTTAAGGAACTCTGGAGTGTTTCCTCAGCAGAGACAGATAAATATAAAACGTCCTCCTGTAGACTTGCTCAACATTCCCTCTGTACATGGATCTGTTGGGGGATATGACCACATCTTCTCTATATCTTTCAAGCACCGTGAGCCAGATGGCATACATCAGTCGTAAACTGGATGTGATTACGAAGGTTTTCATCAGTTTTTATTGCCCTAGATTGTGCCGAGAATAATTACATTCTGTATTCAAGCAATACCCAGATGGTTGGTGTGCCAGACCTCTACAGTGATATTTATTAATGCTTTAAAACATGGTTTATATCTCAAGCAGTCACTATTTTAAATGTCAGTTGGCTCCAGACTGTCTGTACATATATGAAAGTTATTGGTGCTGAGTTGAAGTAGAAGAGTTTTGATATTCATGCACAGGATCTCAAGGGGCAGCGGGGGGGAGGAAGGGGTCCACTGTGGGGACCTCAGAATTGCATGTCTGCTCTTTACAGATGATGTGGTTCTTTTGGCTTCATCCTACCATAACATCTAGCATGCACTGGTCGGGGATAAGAGTCAGCACGTCCAAGTCTGAGGCCATTGTTCTCTGCTGGGAAATGGTAAAATGCCCCCTGTGGGTTGGGAGAGATTTACTGCCCCAAGCGAAGGTCAAGTATCTGAAGGTCTTGTTCATAAGTCTAGGTAAAATGGAGAATGAGATGGATAGTTGGTGCGGTGCGGTGTTCACACTAATGTGGGCACTGCGCCAGACTGTTGTTGTGAAGAAGGAGCTGAGCCAGAAGGCAAAGCTCTCGATTTAGTGGTCCATCTATGTTTCAACCCTCACCTATGGTCATGAGCTTTTGGTAATGACCGAAAGAATGCGATTGCGGATACAAGCGGCCAAAATAAGTTTCCTCCGTAGTGTGTCTGGGCTCAGCCTTAGAGATAGGGTAAGGAGCGCGGACATCCGGAGGGAGTTCGGAGTAGAGCTACTGCTGCTTTGTGTCGAAAGGGGCCAGTTGAGGTGGTTCAGGCATCTGATTAGGACACCTCCTGGGCACATCCAACTGGTAGGAGGCCCCCGGGGGAGATGCAGAACAAGCTGGAGGGATTATATAGCTCATCTGGCCTAGGAGCTGGAAAGAATCACTGGGGAGAGGGATGTCTGGAGTACCTTGCTCAGCCTGCTTCCCCTGCAACTCTGGCTAAGCAGATGAAAATGGATGGATGGTGAACGGTCCATATTTCAGTTAAAGTTGCTCCAGAGCTTCAAAAAGTGTTAGTTCAGTTATTAGAAATCCCACAGCATAATGTTTGCACTATATAAAGCTCATACTGTGTCACATTAATGTTTACCATCCCACTTGGTTGCAGTATAATTCTGCACCAAGCATAGTTGCTCAAAGTTCGGCCTGCAGGCTAATGGCAGCCCTCAAAATCATTTTGTCTGGCCCACTGAGCATGACATGAAATGCATGCATTATATTTTAATATTCGTGGTCCATTTCAATACTTTATCATCCAAAAGCTTACATTTAATCCACCACTTAGCTGCTGCATCAAACTGTGCACCCCTACAAAGCATTGATCAGGTTAGAAATGACAACTGGCACCTCGCAAGTGTTACCGGAACTATGTTCTGTCATCAATGCTAGTGCTGAAGTTTTGGATTTCAGTGGACAACTCAGCAGTTTATTGTGTCAGTGATATAGAAGCCACCACAGAAAAAAAAATTATGGTTGAGGAGAAAAGAAGATTTCAAGGAAAATGGATCAACTCTTACTTCATCAGACCTCAGGGGACAGATAAAGTGAACTGCATTATCTGCAAACAAGTGAATTCAGTGCTCAAGGAATTTAATATTAAATGCAATCATGAGACCGATAATAAATCCTATGACAAATTTGTGGGTGAAGACCACACATGACAGTTAAACAGTTTCAATGAGACTTATCTGCCCAACAGTCAGTCTTCACAAATCTTGTAGTAAGTCACGAAGTGTGACACATGTAAGCTATGTAGTAGCTGAGCGAATTGCTCAGCATGGTAAGCATTGAAGTGTTAGAGGGTTTGTGTGGGACTGCTTGGTGAAAGTAGCTGACACATCCTGAACTTTGTGTGCCTCTCAATGATGTGCTGGCTCTCTAAATTGGCACTCAGTCATCAAAACATTGAGCACCCCCGTGCTTGAGAGATCTGCAAGTCACTTAGTTCAACTTTCTGTGGACAGAGTGCTCACATAGTTTGGGAACAGTTCAAATTTTACTCTGAATGCCAAGATTGTTGCCAGAGGAAATAGTTTGTATTCATGACATGATCAATATATCCTTATTAACAGGCTATGTACCACAGTCTTTTAAGGTAGCTGTAATTAAACCTCTACTAAAAAAGCCCACCCTGGATCCAGAGGTGTTAGCCAACTATAGACCAATATCTAATCTTCCCTTTATGTCAAAGATCCTTGAGAAAGTAGTCGCAGACCAGCTGTGTGATTTTCTCCATGATAATAATCTATTTGAGGAATTTCAGTCAGGATTTAGAGTGCATCATAGCACTGAGACAGCACTAGTTAAAATTACAAATGACCTTCTGATTGCTTCAGACAAAGGACTTGTCTCTGTATTTGTTTTATTAGATCTTAGTGCGGCGTTTGACACAATTGACCATCAAATTCTACTGCAGAGACTGGATCACTTAATTGGCCTAAAAGGTTCTGCACTGAGCTGGTTTAAATCTTATTTATCTGATCGTTTTCAGTTTGTTCACGTTCATAATGAATCGTCCTTACGTACCAAAGTTTGTTTTGGAGTTCCGCAAGGTTCTGTGCTCGACCAATCCTATTTACTCTATATATGCTTCCTTTAGGTAACATCATTAGAAATCACTCTATAAATTTCCATTGTTATGCGGATGATACTCAGTTGTATTTATCGATGAAGCCAGAAGAAAGTAATCAATTAACTAAACTCCATAATTGCCTTAAAGACATAAAAACTTGGATGAGCACCAATTTCCTGATGTTAAATTCAGACAAAACTGAAGTTATTGTTCTTGGCCCCAAACAACTCAGAGACTCTTTATCTGATGACATAGTTTCTCTAGATGGCATTGCTCTGGCCTCTAGCACTACTGTAAGAAACCTCTGAGTAATATTTGATCAAGATTTGTCTTTTAATTCTCATTTAAAACAAACCTCACGGACTGCATTTTTTCATCTGCGTAATATTGCGAAAATTAGGCCTATCCTGACCCGAAAAGATGCAGAAAAATTGGTCCACGCTTTTGTTACCTCAAGGCTGGATTACTGTAACTCTCTATTATCAGGTAGCTCTAGTAAGTCCTTAAAAACTCTCCAGCTAATTCAGAATGCAGCAGCACGTGTACTAACAGAAACTAAGAAACAAGATCATATTTCTCCTGTTTTAGCTTCTCTGCACTGGCTCCCTGTAAAATCCAGAATTGAATTTAAAATCCTACTGTTAACTTATAAAGCTCTTAATGGTCAAGCTCCATCATATCTTAGAGAGCTCATAGTGCCATATTATCCCACCAGAACACTGCGCTCTGAGAACGCAGGGTTACTCGTGGTCCCTAAAGTCTCCAAAAGTAGATCAGGAGCCAGAGCCTTCAGCTATCAGGCTCCTCTCCTGTGGAATCATCTTCCTGTTACGGTCCGGGAGGCAGACACCGTCTTCACATTTAAGACCAGACTTAAGACTTTCCTCTTTGATAAAGCTTATAGTTAGGGCTGGCTCAGGCTTGCCCTGTACCAGCCCCTAGTTAGGCTGACTTAGGCCTAGTCTGCCGGAGGACCCCTTTATAATACACCGGGCACCTTCTCTCCTTCTCTCTCTCTCTCTCTCTCTCTCTCTCTCTCTCTCGTATTCTATTACTGCATCTTTCTAACTCGGCCATTCTGGATGTCACTAACTCAGCTTCTTCTCCGGAGCCTTTGTGCTCCACTGTCTCTCAGATTAACTCATATCACAGCGGTGCCTGGACAGCATGACGTGTGTGGTTGTGCTGCTGTCGTGGTCCTGCCAGATGCCTCCTGCTGCTGCTGCTGCCATCATTAGTCATTAGTCATACTTCTACTGTTATTATACACATATGACTATTGTCACACTTGTATACTGCCAGATATTAATACATACTTTCAACATATTGTACCGCAGTAGCCAGAACTATAACTATAATATTATTACTTTCAATAATGTTGTTGTAAGCTACTGTCATTACCTGCATCTCTCTCTCTCTCTCTCTCTTTCTCTGTCTCATTGTGTCATACGGATTACTGTTAATTTGTTATGCTGATCTGTTCTGTACGACATCTGTTGCACGTCTGTCCGTCCTGGAAGAGGGATCCCTCCTCAGTTGCTCTTCCTGAGGTGTCTACCGTTTTTTTTTTTTCCCCGTTAAAGGGTTTTTTTGGGGGAGTTTTTCCTTATCCGCTGCGAGGGTCATAAGGACAGAGGGATGTCGTATGCTGTAAAGCCCTGTGAGGCAAATTGTGATTTGTGATATTGGGCTTTATAAATAAAATTGAATTGAATTGAACTGAATGACCGCAAACTCAGATGAACATATATATCCAGTGATCAGGCAGCGATGACTAAAACATGTTGCTCTTATCCGTGTTGTTATCGCAAATCACAGATTTGCCTCAAGGGGCTTCACATTCTGTTTAAGCATACAGCACCCTCCTTCCTTAGAAACTCAATTCAGACATGGCAACACTCCAGAAAAAAGCCTTTTAACAGGGAACAAATAGAAGAAACCTCACAGAAGAGGAATCCCTGAGACGTGCAATAGATGCCATGTGTACTGAATAGATCAACATCGTAAAATCACAGTAATAAAAGACCCATGATCATATATTTTTATGATCTCAGCGTGCAGTGGCTTCCACAAACGTGTGTTAATTTCCTCTCACTGCATGTTCATCTTGCAGTTGCCAGCACCTCTTGCTCCACAGCACACGCTGTACTCAAATTGTTGCTTCCTGTAGGTGGTAAAGTGCCTTTAACCAACACCAGAATTTAATTTGAGCATACTGCGCTACATTACAGGATATCCTTGTCATCCTAGGTTGCGGTTTTGGAAAGTAAAACCAGGAATAGGAAACCTCCTGCAGGGTTAAAACGACCTGAAACCCAAACCATGGTTTCAGGTTTTATCTGGTCTTTAGACAATTTTGAGGAGGTGAGGAGTTCAGGAGGTGTCACAAGTGCTTTTTGTTGATTTAAAAAGATCATTTTTATTCTTGTCTCATGCTTTTTTTTTTCTTTTTTTTTACTGGAAGGTGAGTGTCTCCCAGAAAATCCTCTGAGCATTAATCTACTTCTGTATATCGACATATTTCCATTTAATGTGCCTCTGAGGTTTTCAGATGACTTGCTGTGTGTTTTGGTGTGTGTAAGGAGTACCCAGCAGTATTACTTTAAAACCCTGCTGTGTGTGCTTTTGTTGCCTAGGTGTCCAGACAGCCCTCGACCCAGCACGGTGCGACCGTGTCAGCTGCCCTGCAAGAAAGACTGCATCATGACGCCTTTCAGCGACTGGACACCGTGTCCTGTCACTTGTGACGCAGGTACAGTGGGAAAAGAAAACCTAATCTCCTGCAAGGAGAGATGACTCGGCTGATGTGAACTAATACTGTGTCATGTGGATCACTGAGAAGAGGGAATGGTTGTTTATTGGCAGATTTCAATTTTGCTTAATTTAGCTTTTTTGTAGTTTTCAGTCTGGATTTGTTTGTTTTACATCACATTGTGGAAATGTACTGAATTTGATTATCCAGGTCTGGATAAATACAGACAAAAGGAAAGAGGGTACAGGAAATTATTTGTGTTTCCAGATTTTTGCCTCTGTTCTGTTTTCTAAAATATACATTCAGAATTTCTAACAATAAATTGATCATACAGTACAAGCAGAGTGCTTTTCATGGTGTTTGGAGCAGGCAGCCAGCTCAGCCAAAATGTTTACCACTGTGAGAGAGAGAAGGGGCCAGAGCGAGCCTGATGTTGTCAAATACAAGAAAAAAGTATGGTATGCGACTGAAGGTACACTCCTACACAGAGCTGCCTCTACATCTGTATGCCACAGCCTGCAGAACAGCTCTGCCCCAACAAGTGTTTTATAACTGAACCAAATCTGGACGTCTGCGACCAGTTCAAAAGAAAATGTGGCAGTATCTTTGACTTGCATATGTACACAGCATCACAAATATTTAAGCTTGTCTGAACTGATATAGTTATCACACAAGTAAACAGCATGAGGAAATGTTTATGGCCGTGAATAAACCAGGCTGCACAGATTTCAAATCTTTTTTGGTTCTTATTTAGAAAAGAGACTAAAAAATATGGAGGAAACAATACAAGTAATGCAAGCATAGGTAGCGCTGATAAGTTTACTTCCTGTTTGGTGCTTGAGATGTTTGACAGTGGAACGTCTCTTAAGCTTTGTGTGTAGGAGTGTAGACTGAAATGTCAAATTGATTTGTATGAGCTACAGTACCTCGCTACAATATTCTGACAGTTATTTGGCAACATAGCAGCACACATGGCATACAGCTACATCTATATTAACAGTGACCATAAAAAACATTTATTTATACAGTATATGTATAATAAACATGTAGCTGTTTGTAGTCAGATGTCAGATATGGTCTGAAAAATCTACAGAGAAGTCTGGAAATTTGAGTCTGGGAAAGTATGGAATTTTAAAATGGAAAATGTGAAGGAACCCTGACACTGGCAGTGTTAGGGATGTTGGTTTGAAAGCATAGCTCTGCAATTACTTAAGACTGGAAGATGTTGAACAACAAGCTACCCTGGGGATAGGGATAGTTTGATTAACCAAAGCTGCTTAGAAAAAGGAGTTCAAGCTACTTTGTAAAAAAGGATCAAAATGACAACTCGCGTGATTACAAATATTATACACAAAAGTTGCGTTACCAAAAAGCCACTCAGTTGAGTTTATTGCAAAAAGAGCCTACTTCACCATAAGTCATATATAAACCAAGATAAATATATACACCACTGTATTTGGGAACGTGCAAGAATGTTAGCTTTGATTTTGTAAATATGAATGTCCATCAGTCAAACACCTTCCTTCAGAAACTAGCCATGTGCTCCAATAACCATACTACCAAACCATATAGTACGCCAGGAAAAGATTTGTCATGTCCCAATAAATAGTATGCCAAAAATATCAGGATTTTCTGCTATATCTGGCCCAATTTTGCAGTATGCAAGCCAGCATACTTTTCTGGCTATTCTGACCCACAATCCTCTGCACAGTGGACGATACATCACATTGACTGAACCGCAAACAGATGATGGCATGACCGCTGGTTGACAGCTGTCAGAAGTTACATTGACGGGTCACGGTGCATTCAAGCTACTGATGACCAGTCGAATAGTAATAATAGGAATATTGATTGTTTAAATGACCAAAATAATCATAACTATTACAAACAACAAGATAACAATGCCAGAGAACTGCAGATGTAATTTCACTGTCGCAAATATAATCTGTTAGAATCTACAATCTGTGCAGTGATAACTTTAAAGTCAAACTACACACATTGCAAAATAACAACAGCAGAGCTCTCCGGGTTGATCTCCGTCTCTGGTGAACTCGGTAAACAGTATTTAATTTATCTCCACGGTAATGGATATAAAAGCAAGACAGTCAAAGTTCAGGGCTTAGTTGTCTGGACTGTGTGCATACTGCATGCAACAGTACGTACTTTTTAAGGGCAGCTGCAGTACCTACTGAAAGTAAAAAGTGAACGTGTGCGATTTGGAACGCACCCTAGAATCCAGGTGGAGGAAATGCACCAAGCAGAATTACTCAGTTATCCAGGTAACTTCTGAAATAGCATGCAGCAACTTCTCTTTTTAATTGTTAATGAATAGCAATAATCAATATTTATGACTAATGTGGTCAAAGGGGGTCAATCACAGTAGAAACGCAATGATTAAAATAAAACTAAAAAAGTAATTCTTGTCCTTTTATGGCACAAAGTTGTTTGTAGTTTTAGTAGTTAACTACACAAAAATGTATTTAATTACTTGAATTACTATGCAAATATGAATGTAGTTAACTGACCAGCCAGCTGCTGCAAAATGTAGTTAAATTACTAGTTTAATTTAATTAATAATTAGTTAACTTCTTTCCGACACTGGACATTCTTTAATTTAGAAAATTGTGTACAAGGGTTTCCAACACAATATTTGGCATTGTGTCGGTGTCAGGCTACGATAGTGAACTATAATATGAAAATAAAGAAAGGAACTTGAATCCAGTTTGACATGTAAAGCTGTGACTCTAGACTGACCTGAGAATCAAGTTTAAACTGACTGTGAGGAAAGACTACCGAGGTGAGACCCTCTGCACACAGCCGCTCACATTAACCACTACATAAACACTTGCACTCACGTCTCGTTACACGTAATTAATTTGACAGATTGGCATGTAAGACAACCTTTGGGCCGACCTCTTTTAGGGCGCCTGGCGAGCCGACTCGCCCGTGGCTACAAGTGTCAGCAAGTGTCATCGAGTTGTTGTTGTTTTCATGCTGTGAAAGAAAAACATTGTCGGGATGAGGTCACCTCTGTCAGGCAGCCGTTGCCGGAGCTCTTCAGTGGAGGCAAATACATTAAATTGATTTACATCTGAAAATCATTACCGTCCATATTTTGATGACCTCTTCGTGTGACACAGGGGCATAAATCTCCTCAGTCTGAGCATGCCGCACTAGTGGCTGTGCATTTTAATTTGGTGCTATTGATATCTTCACCTTGTGCAGTGGATTCTGCACCACCCACATACAAGGGTGTAAAGCAGGGTTCAGGACTATCCAGAGGCTCGTTCCATCTTAATGAACTACTTGAGGGCATCTCCTCACATGTAAACACCATAAATTTAATCTGAGTCAATTCCAAAGTCTAATGGGATTTTTCTACATCATCGTTGTTGGCTTGATATCCCAAGTAATCAGACGTGCGTGTTGTCTATGATAGCTGTCCAATTAGATCTGGCAGTAGTAGTCTCCAAGTCCATTCTTCAAGGACTATTAACAGAGCAGCCTAGCTTATCATTTTGACATGTTCCTCATCACTTCTCCATGCAGACATATCTTATTTTAATTCAGTAATGGTGTGTGTCTGTTCAGCTGGTAACGCCGTGAAGAGAAAGCAATCAAGGAAGCGGCTCACCATCCAGCTGCCGTCCAACGGAGGACAGGACTGTCCAGAGGTGCTGGAGGAGGACAGGGACTGTGAGGTCCCCAAAATCTGTCCAGGATTCAGGTAAAAACACGACAGTGGTTCGATCATGTTGATGTCACATATAGGTGTTCCACGCTTTTGCCTTATTTTGTGTTTTTTACAGCTTGAATTGACAAGGTTGAGATTAATTTTAACAAAGCCAGGGCTGTTGTGTTCACTTGATCCTGTGGCTAGTGGATTTAAAAAAAAAAAAGATAAGAAAAATTTGATGAAGAAAAAGAAAAGAAAATGTACATTAAAATGAAAATAAAATATGCATGATATAAAAATATTAAACAATAATAAATATATTGTATGTTGTTTACAGACACACTGTATAGACCTGTCTTTCTTGCCTGGTTGGCTCACCATGACAGTCCTCATGGGCCAGAAGAGGACATTTGTGTGTTTGACAGTATTTGTTTGTTCTGTATTTAATTGTGGTAAACAATATGTTGATATGATATAAAGACACACCTTTTGTGTCCCCACACACCTCTCAATGTATGATGATGATGCCTTTATTTATGCCTTTATTTATAGATGCACACTTTCTTGTTTACTCTTTGTTGACAGACATGATGAACAATAAAAGCTATAAAAGGTTAGGGGCCAACTCACTGATTAGCACCCTAATTCTTATAATGAATATAATTATAGGGCTCCAGCTAGATAAATCCACTGTCACTCTACAGTAAAACAACTGAAGGGGTTTAACAAGTTCAAATCTTTGAATCAGAACTGGACTGTTTATTGGTGAGGGTTGTTTTAGTTTAGTTATTTTAGTACATAAAGTATCCTGAACAAACAATAATAATTTTACTATAAGTCATATATCCAAATATGAATTTGCATTGTTATTAAGCCCTTGACATCACACAGGACAAACACATTGTGTAACCTTTGTGACAAATGCAGCGAATGACACGGACGCTTTTTATTCCCTAAAGTCAAAGTTAACCTTAAAGAAATGAGGTTGTGTTCATTAATGTTGTCAGAATGTGAATATTGTATCATGTCTACAAAGTCAGCAGTCCAATATGGCCGAGCTATTTAGCCAAGAGTTTATTTACAAAAAATGGTAGTAATTTTATTTTACCACAATATAGCCCTGCGCTGCTACGTTTTATAGTTATTACAATAAACATGATGAAAGGCTTAAAAATCAAACTATCAGTGTGTACTGTACATTTCAATCTAAAACACGTAAAAGAAGATATATCACTGTGTCATTTTTTGGTGTTTCTAAAATAAGTAGTGGGCCTCTTCTTTTTCGTTTGTTTGTCTGTTCAGAAAAAAACAATAGAGTGATCAGTCTTCGCAAACATAAACGATCGTTGTGATCGGCTAACGTCGACGTTTAGTCAGGTAGCTAGCAACTCGTAGTTGACGGTTGTCGGTTGTTAATGAAAGACAGCTTTCAAACAGAGTAGTCAGAATCTCCCAGGTAAACATATACAAACAAAATATCACTGTTTAAGCTTTCAACCTTAAATATATTAATTAATGGTTTAAAATTTGGGGCTTTAAAGCAGCTCGTCTTAAGCTAATGTTAGCTCAAGCAGCTAGCTAACGTTACAGTGAAATGTAGAGCTGGTGCTAGGCTATTAGCATCATTAGGAGGCTATTAGCATCATTAGGAGGCTATTAGCATCAATTAGAGGTGTCAGTACGGTATCTGTACGTTCACAGTGGTGGAATGTAACGGAGTACATTGCCTCAGGTACCGTTAGGAAGGGAGAGAGAGAAATATTGTACTTTTTAGTGTATTAACTTTGCATATATTGAACAGCTGGAGCTACTTCCTGGTTGCTTTTTAGGTCACAAACAAAAGACCAATTTATTTTAATCAGTATATCAAATGTGATGCTGTGATTAAGCTATCCAGAAGTATATAATGCATTTCAAATTATCTCCACCTCCAACGGCTTTAATACTGTTTACCTGTTAATTCTTTTATAATAATAATAATTGCATTATGATAATATAACACTCAAAGGGCCCATCCTGACAAACCAGTACATTTATTTTTGGTGCATTTAGTGCATTTAGCTGATAATACTTTTACTTAAATGACATTTGAATGCAGTACTTAATTGAGTATGTAATTGAGTATGTCTGTAGCACTCTGTTATTATGTTATCTGGGTAACAGTCAAGAATAAATAGAGAAATAGCCAAATTGATTTTTGTTGGCTCTGGCTGACTGGTCTAAAAGGGAGATCCTCAACAAGAAGCAACTGCATTATTTTATCGCAGGCAATTAATATGATAACAGATTGTGTTTGTGGTAATGCTTGGTACTGTCATACCATGTTAAATCTTATGTACACTACAAATACAGGCCTGCAATTTAATTTATAGAAAATAATTGCCATATATGTTTTGATATTGGTCCCAAAAACCACTATTAGATATTTTCCTCCAATAGTTTAGCCCTATATACAGATCACCATGAAATATTGGCTGTCTTGCATTGCCCAATGTCGGTGTAATAGTGAACAGTATTATTGCATTGATTTAATTATACTGTTGTGATTTATTCCAGGTGGAAAACTCACAAATGGAGGAAGTGCCAGCTGGTCCCATGGTTTCTCAGACAGGACCATCCCGGTGCGCAGGAGACCTGTGGTCCAGGACTTCAAACAAGAGGTATAGAAACCAATCTCTTCATCTCCCATTTCCCTCCACATCTTCACTGAACCGTTCCTAATCACCTTAAATTAAATTTTTGCTCATTGCGGTGCATCTGGAGCCCAGCCATGAGGCAGCAGATGGATGTGCCAAGGTTTAGAGAAAAGGCCAATTTACTTAAAGCACATATCAAATCCTCCCACTTACAAGACGCGACACGAACTGAGGCTGACACTCGTAAAAACATCCACAAGAGACTTCTTTTCTTTTTCTGGTTATTTTTTTTATTTATTTATTTTTTGTAATCCTCCTGAGTTTGGGAAGGAAATGCGTTCTCAACTCATCGTGTGCCTCTTGAGACTCGTTTGACAGTTTGGGTTGTTTCACTGCTGGCTTTTTTTCACCTCAGGCTCTTGTCATGCAATTTTAATCAAATGTCTGGTGTTGAAATTTAGGAGAGGATGCTGCACCTTGCCTATAGCCTACAACAGCCCAAACTCCTGTTCGTATGGGCTTCACGCATAAGTGACAAGTACTTTAAAGGAGTTGTGGCTCTCCCACTTTGAAAGCATATTTGCTCTTGCCTTTTTATAGAGGATGGATGTACCATGTAGTCCTGGGAGGCTTTCATAAAAATTCAATTTCAGGGGGTCACGCAGAATGATCAATTTCATTATGTTCCAGCTCCTATAGAAGGCCATTATTAGTGCTTATATTTCTGTTTCGTCTTCGCTAGCTTACATTAATGGATGGAAGAATCAATTTATTCATGAAAATGCTTTACTGTCCACTTTAGATATACCCGTCGCACTATCCCAGATTCTGTGCAGCTTTTTGCTGATTTGATACCATGTGACACCTGATGTCCAGACTCTTCTGCACATGTCTTCACCCCACTCTGACACTTTTAAATGGCATAAATCCTTTTGTCATTGACTCAAACCAAATGCGACACACTGTCCTTTCTGCTCTGTGAGTTTTTTCTGACAGCGTATTGTGGTGTTTACCTGGACAAAGGCTTTCCTTAGAGGGGGAAAAAGCACCGTAGTAGCACTATTAAACACACAGAGCAACTGTGGGCATGCGCTTCTCTCTCTGTCTCGCACAGAGACACACACATGCACACTCACACAAGATAATACCTGACCTAACACACCATCAGACGGAGGCTTTCCAAACCAATAGCAGTGCCCTTAGGGGGTTCAGCAAAAATGTGCTTAGAGATTGATTTCTCTATGAAGGTACAGCCCTGCAGAACGTCTGCATCACAGGAAAATGAAATATTGCAGCAACACAAGTAATACCCTTTATTGAAAGAACAAAGAATCGGGGTGATGCAAGCCAACACAAATTGACTTCTGGCCTCGAACTGATTGAGGTAGAGATGCTTTTGTGTCTGCTCTGCTGATAATTGTTCTTTAGCCGCCCGCAAGATGTAATCTGAATTATAGAGTTCTGATCTATTTTTCATTGACTCTTTAGTTCCCTTCTTTACATCTGTGTTTGATGTTATGATGCTCACCAGTGGGGGAAGAGTTATTTGTATCTCTTACTGTACTACAGCAATTGTACACATCAAAGTCATTTTACTACTAACAGGCAGCACTGTACAGCCTGTGGTAACAGATGTATGATGTGTTGTGCGGCTCAGGAGTTTCACCTAGTCTCAGAAAATTACTCAAAAGTGCCATCACTTAAATGTATGTAAGTGCAATACTCAGGGTTTTCCACATGTTTATGTATTTGTGGCAGGATTAAAACATCTGCTGCCACGTTTTGATTTTCTATTTCTGGAGTTGGACTGTTAATTAGTAGTGCTGTCGTAATATGTATGCTGTTCTGTTATTCTCGGGGCGCAGAGTGCACTCTGGACACAGACGGAGCAGCAGAATGCCAATTGTACACGGCAGCAGAGGAACAGAAGACCTCATAGGGAGTTCTGCCTGCGCTGCGTTTATGGACATGCAAAAACTTCCGAATTTAGAGAGGGGACAGAGAACGATGCCCCTTTAAAAGTAGCAATATCACAATGTAAAAGTACTCCATTACAAAAAAATCAGACCTGCATTCAAATTTTTATTAAGTGATTTCTTTTTTACAAGAATTACAGGAGTTATTGCAGGAATAGTTCACTTTATGGGAAAACTGCTCATTTGCCTTCTTATTGCATGTTACAGTTGATGAAAAGATTGAAATTACCCACATATTCATCCAATAGAACAAGAAGGTCTCCCTGTTTAATACAGCATGAACGTACAGACAGCCAGCCTGTTAGCTTAGCTTAGCATAAGGACTGGACATGTGAGGAAACTGCTGGCCTGGCTCTGTCCAAAGGTGAGAAATCCACATATCAGCAACTCTAAAGCCTTTCAAATTAACGTTATATCTCGTGTGGTTGTATGGGAGGTTATGTGCTCAACTGTGAAGTTAGAGAACCTCAGAACCTTCAGACCAGCTGCTGGCTTTAGCTTCATGCTGCTTTTATCTAATTCAAATCTGGTAAACCAAGCCAATGTCCCAAAATGTCAAACTATTCCTTAAAGTTAAATTTTAACATTTTATCTAGGTTAGATTTCAAATGCAAAATGTACATAACTGTCAGACAAGTCAAAGTAAAAGAAAATATATGCAGAGGGCTCCTCTTATTGGATTATTAATATGCATAGATGCAGTCATACATAATCAGATGATTAAATGCTGTAGTTGCTCAAGTTGGAAATAATGGTCCTTGGCCTTCTAATGCTTGATTCTCATACTTGATGAGATATCTAAATAGTTAATAGCGACTTTAAAATAAATAGGTATACACAACAAAATAAGGCTGAGAAAGTTCATTTTATTTGGGATCTATTTATTTCTCTCTTCTTCGTCACCATGGTGAGCTCACTCCTCTACTAGCTCCTCAAGTTAGACTTGATCTCAGCTATTCCCACAAACCTAATCCAACCCCATACCAACACCCAGAGATACCCCACCAGCCCCTTGTTTTTTGTTTGTTTGTTTTTGTTTTGTTCTGCTTAAAGTGTGTATATTTTTTGCTGTGTTGGTGTTGTCAGGGTAGTGGGAGGAGGGAGAGGAGGGGCTTGTTAAGTCAAATCTTTTTTAACTGTTGTCCTCTCTTCTTCTCACTTTATACAGTTGTTTTGTTTATATGGAGCATTGTCATAAATTAAGCTTTACATTTTACACCATTTTTTTTTATAATTTGCCTATGTGTTTTATCTATAAAGTCTGAATCTGCTATTCTTAATGAGTAAAGCTGTAAAAGAGTTGTAGTGGAATAACAACATGTATCTGAATTATTTAGGAATAAAAGTATAAAGTAGCATAGAATGCAAATGTAGGAGTGAAGCACAAGCACCTCAAAGTATCTACAGTGTGGTCAGTACTTGTAGTTCAGTTATTTCCTCTTTAAATACCATCAATCATTGTCTTGCCCTTTTCAATACCTGCTATGACATCCAATCAGTCTGTTGAAACAATAAATAATTAACCACTTTATGGCCTCCTACACCTTCTAATGAAGCATTTTTGACCCGTCTCCCTCTGATTCTTCCAGCTGTGTCCTGTCGCCAGCTGGACGGGACGCAGGCCGACATCAGCGAGTGTCTGAAATTCGCCAAGGCCATGCCTGCCATCACTCAGCGCTGTCAGCTCCCCTGCCAGGATGACTGCCAGCTGACCAACTGGTCCAAGTTCTCGTCCTGCACAGCTGACTGTGTGGGGGTCCGAACGAGAAAGAGGGCATTGATAGGTGAGAACAGACCGCGTCACAGCACAAACAACGGGCTGGTGTTTCAAATGCTTTTCAGACAAGCTTATTTGCACTGTAGTTTAAGTGTTGGTGAGGTACCAGGCAGTTTAGGGGGTAATGTTGGTGGGCAGCGCTCCAAGAGACGAGCAGTAAAGTTAAACACAAGGTCATAAATCTATTCAGATAGCTCTTGCCCGCTAAATGCTCCAGTGGGATTAAAGCAACAAATGTGAAATAACTCCTCAGCCTTTGTTATCCATCAGGATGTCCCCAGACAGTTGCCCTGTGCATCACAGTCATAAAAGCAAAATGACAAGAGTGCAGAAATGCATTAAGGCTCGTCTACAAGAGGTTACCGGGGGGAAAAGTCAACTTTAAACTGTGAGAAAGTGGAAGTGAAAGCTTTTTTTTTCTCACTGATGTGAAATCTTTTGACCCATTCTGGTTTAAAAGAGCAGAGAGGTCATGTAATGCATTTAAACCCTCTTTGAAGGATTGGTTTAATGATTTTTAGCAATAAATCAGGAAGTAAAGGGCGTGGATTTTGTAGTTTTATCCAGAATCTTACAGCTGAACTTGGTAAAAGTTATCACAGGGTAGCTGCACGTCCTTAAAAAGTCTGAAAATGTCTTAGATGCACATGAACTAATTAAAGGCATTGGAAAGTATTAAATTGTCCTAAACTCAGATTGGATGTTTTTCAGTCATGTAGGGCTGCCCCTCCTAGTCTACCAATAGTCGTTATTTAGGTCCATTAGTCGACTAGTCACTCGCATGTTTACGATATTAATTTAATTATTAAATGATATACATTGGGCGGGGCAACACAATGGTTTGAGTTGAAGGTGTGAGAAAGAATAGTATCAGTAACATTGTTAACACTGTGCTACATTACAGAGAAATACAAAACCATACTAATGAACCTTCATCAATATAGGCCTATATTTTATCTACAAGTGCACGTCACACACTGAGCGAGCCGCCTGTTAATGACACTGTGGGCTAATGGGCATGTAGCTACTTCCATGTTTCAGATGATGCGTCATGTTTGTAGTCGACCAATGAAGATGAGTTTACATATCACCTTGGGTTCGTCCTTCACCTTCTCAAAATGATCCCACGCTTTGGATTTCCTGCCTTCCAGTCACGTCATGTAGACAGTTTCTGGTGTCATGTCAAAGACTGCAGGACTGTTTCCCCCCTCATCTAAACCACCCAAACTGCATTTTAACAGCAGACTTTGACACAACACCTGTATGCGTGCAGTGCTCCTCTTTTCAGCCCTCTACACATTCACTGTAGATCACGCAGTGAGTTTGCATCCAATATTTACCTCTGAAATGTAGAGGAGTAGAAGTATAGGGTAGCATAAACGGAAAATACTCAAGTACAGTACGTTCTCTATAATCGTAGTATTCTTTGCTCAGTCCAGAACAATACCAAGACAACACATATTCAGAGTCCTTCAAGTGGGCAGAAAAGGTATTGACCAAAATGTTGACCAAAGTGTATACTCTTCTGCTGCCTGTTGGTCAGTATGACCTTTAAGGACAGATTATAGCATGCTACACAGCGGTTTGCTGCTTAGACGCAATTAGCAACCACCAGCTGCTTACTAATGCAGGATAAACTTGGCAAACCTTAGTTGAAATTATTTTAATTAAAAAAAACAAGATCTTTCGTCAAACCAGCTTGATGGAGACACTGGCACCTGCAGGTAAAAAAATGAGCAGTTAGAAAGAAAGTCATCAAAGCCATATCTCCTTATTTGCATGGGAAACAACTCCTGATGATAGACCGCCACAAGAAAAAAGTCTTTTTGCACAGTGATTTATGATTAACGGTGCTTGATACATCTGAGGGTAAAAAAAGTCAAGCTGCTTCAGTAAAAGAGCACTCTGCTTGAAACAATTTTGCCAGCGTAATCTATCATCAGGAGTTGCTGTCCTACCCATGCATGTATCCCACACAGACATGGGGACAGCAACTCCTGTGTCATCCAGCCCTTTTTAGTGAGTGCACTGTCCCAGACTATCCCAGAGGCCTTGAAAGTAGCCTTGAATATGATGAGACTCAAAGCCACTTCAGCCTTACAGAGACAGAAATCCACCAGCACCAGCAGACATGTGGAGTCACCTCTCCCAAAGTGATTCTGCTGATCTCATGTCCCTCTGCTTTCCTCAGGGAGGAGCAAGAAGAAAGACAAGTGCAAGAACACGCAAATGTACCCTCTGAGTGAGACCCAGTACTGCCCCTGTGACAAGTACAACGCTCAGCCAGTGGGGAACTGGTCAGACTGTATCCTGCCTGAGGGGGGCAGAGTGGAGAGCATCCTGGGGATGAAGGTTCAGGGAGACATCAAAGAGTGTGGACAGGGCTACCGCTACCAGGCCATGGTGTGCTACGACCAGGACAGCAGGCTGGTGGAGACCTCACGCTGCAACAGCCACGGTGAGTACATGTGCCTGTGTGTTAGAGTTGAATGCCCCAAAAATTTAAAAAACCTGTATCTCTAGAAATATCAGGCCATGCTGAAAGTTTTGGTCCTATTAGTTCAGGTTTTGTTGAAGCAGAGTAGGGATGTCTGGCACAATTTCACCTACTTCTTATGTGCATGGATAAGGGAGAAAGTCTGAAGAGGTCGAAACTTGGATGGCCCCGATAAAGGCCACAAGCCAAAATGCGTAGGTCTGACAGTGAACTTCATTTGCTCAGGTTTTGACATATCTGCTTCTGAGCCACCGCTCTAATCCCATCGAGGTGAATGGGTTTTTGTTTGTGTCACTCACAGCATTGAAAAAGTAAACACAAAAGTAGTTTATTGAGCTGCTGATAGTGCATCATGTATGTTTATTATACACACTGTGTTATGAGAATCACACCAATAGCACACTTGGAATGCTAATTTTGTCATTCAAAGCTTAGAGTTTGAGTCTTTGGCTCTAGTTTTGGGCTATTTAACTACTGGTGCAAAAATTTGATCATGCTGAAGATTTTGAGGTCATTAGCCTTAGAGCTGAGAGACATTACCGGAAATCAATATCGGGATTAATTGGGCCATTTACTTCAGTAATGAGCTAAACAGTATTTTATTAAATACACCTTTGCATGAGATCCTGCATCTTTACAATGTAGCTCTCATGGATTTTTCTGTACAGATCAATGAACAGAAACTCGTGGATTATGACTGAGTAAGTTTTATTTGACATTCAGTTGTTAAGAGCCCATTCAGGCACTGCAAAAGAAAATCTAATTAAATGTAGACTCTGTCTCACATCTCATGAACTCGGTTCACGAGGAGCTGCTGCATCTGACTGTGTTAGAAATGAACCCACACAGCACAAACAGATTGGTTGTATTTTGAAGAAGTGAGCAGCAGTCTGTATGAAGGAATTAATTTCTTGAATATATCAATGAAAATGGGTCATTTAGAGCCTGTTATCAACATGCATCTTGTGTGATCTGATCACAAATGGACGGGGCTACATACAAGTGTAAATGACCACCAAGACGGGTTGTGCTCCGATCACTCGTACCATTTGCTGCGATGTATCTGACCACGTCTTTTGTAGTGTAAACTAGGGCTGCACAATTAATCGAATATTAATCACAATCAGGATTTTGGCCTCCCACAATTGAATTAACAGGATCGACTGCAATACTGAAGTTTGAGATGTGTGCTTTACTCATAGAAAATTCCATTGCATATCAAGTCAAGTGCTTCTTAACTAACAGCAGCCTCTACTTTTTAAGAACTGTCATACCACTATGAGTGCACTTTGTAGTGGCAGCCTGTGAAAGACTTTCCTGAATGGTGCAACCGCTGACGGGCAAAATGAAGATCATCCGTCATAGACCATCATTATCCGTTGTATGGACATAGGACAGAAAAATTCAATTCAAGAGGGCTTGAGACATTTCTGTGCTGCAGAGCAACAAAACTAACCTGTTTAACCATCTGAAAAAACACAGTCTGCAGCACAATGAATGCATGAACGCCAAGACGAATAACGTTGCAAATGTTACTGTACCGTTAAAGTTAATCCCTGTCTTTGTCCAGCGTCAGCTCAGACATTGATAACCTGACCTCCACCTTCCCACCACACTTTGATTGATTTTCAGATGTGTGCAGGAGGTGTGGATAGGCTAAAAGACGGTGTTTCATAACTCATTAAAATTTGCTGTGATCAATTTTGATTGGAATTTCTTTTTACTGAAAAAATAGTCCCTATGAAAACTGTTGACAGTGTGTTCTGTGGATTATTCAGAGTTACAGAGACACTGTTTATAGAATTGACCTGGACAAATATGACTAAGAATATCTGTGTGGCTACATAACACCAGAGGTCAGTAAGAAAATGTCACAATGTGGGTCAGCTAATTTGTAAATTTTGGCCTGTGACCCGAGATAGAAGCAGCTCTGACAGAAACCTGTATTACAGCACAAAGGTCTTGAGACATTAATTTCCCTTCTCCAGCCTCAACCTCTTGGTTCCAGGTGAGAAATGTACTGTAGAACACTGGAATGCTGCAGATGCAAGAATAACTTTTTGTTCTGTTAAGTATTCATCTGATGTGAAGGATTTTGTTTGTGCACATATGAAAGCCCCTCCTATGGAGGCTAGCGACTCATTTCGAATACTGAATTTCACATAAGGAGGCCTTTTTCTGGCACACTCCTGTCAGAATCATTTGTCTCCTCGTTGTAAGGTCTTATCTTAGATCCAAAATACTTCAAGCAAAGAATTCAGGCTCAGAAACTCGATGTGAAATTGCTGTGAAATAGAATGCGGGAGATGTTCAAATGAATACATCAGTGTTGTGCATATATAAACATGGTTTTAGTCTCCTTGTGTGAGTCACAGATTCAGATATGCGTCAGTTAATCTGGGTGTGGGTGTGACAAGGGCATGCCGTATGGATGGTGCTGTGTGTGTGTGTGTGTGTGTGTGTGTGTGTGTGTTTGTGTTGTCAGCTCCTGTATATTTTTACACCTATGTGAATGTTTGTGAGTTTCTGTGTGCATCCATGCTTTCATCTTCAAGCATCACTGAGCTCAGACAAAAGAAATGTTCCTTGAGGTGCACGAAAAACAAAAACACAGTCACAAGGCTTGGCGATAGTACATGTGAATCTCAAAGATATCATTAAAATCTCTCTCTTATCCCTCTCATTCAGCCGCTACTCTCCTCCGTTCACTCTGCCACTCCCTCCTCCGTTTTCTGTGCCATTCTCTCCATCTCTGCCATCATCACTTTTAATCTTGATAGAGGAGGAGACATGGTCCTTCCACGACTCTGTGCTGACACAATGCCCTCGGCTGTGATGTCGATCAGGCAAACTGTGCCACTGTTATCTCTGTGTTCCACAGACATCAACAGAAAAAAGGGGATTATCATTAAAAGCGCACATTGATCCACGCTTTGTGGTATTGCTCACTTTTCAGATTGCCTGGTTCCTCTATGAGCGAATATTACAAGGGAAGATAACGCTGTGTGCTGCTCTGAACAGTTCTCAATAAATGAGCGCTCTTATTCAGAGTTTGCTCAGTTGCCGCAAGTAATAATTCAACAATTGTGAACTGCAGAGAATAATCCATTGTAAAAGGATATTTGAAAGTTGTACTATTTTTTTTTGTAACCATATAAATAAATAAAGAGGACCTATTACGCTCATTTTGAGGATCATACTCGTACTTAGGTTTTTTACTGGAACATGTTGCCATGATTTAATTGTCCAAAAACACATTACTGTCCTCATACTGTCTGTGCTGGAGCCATTGATTTTAATAATAATACATACCTGATGCCAAGATGGTGCCTATTCACTCCAGTGGCGTTACTCACTTGGCACATACACCAGAAAAGTTTTCTAGCTTCTGGGTTCCACTGAATATGCACAGTAGTGTTTCTCCCGCTGGCCCCAATCACAAGTTCACACTTGGCTCATTGACTTTACATTGTGATGATGTCATGGATTGTATAAATTGCTTGTCTCGGCTTTAGGAAAGTTTCACAAATACCAATAAAACCAGCATGGCTCAAAAATTCTGAATAGAAAGATTCATAATTTTTTTTACAACGGTGGCCTATGGGCCACAGGGGATCTTTTCACTGCAATACCTCGAGTGGCCACTGGGAAAAAATTGCTGCAAGGCTGAGCTACTTTCCTCAGTGCCATGCTGGAGTACCTGTATTCACCCTCTGTCTGAGACACTATTTTAGCACCTGTCTCTTGAAGCCCTCCTCCTGAAAAAGGTCGGCATTTCTGGGTCTTCTGCATCTCAGCATTTTTCCATTGTCTTTGCAGCCGCAATATGACTGTATTAGAAAATAGCTAGCTTTCTACAGGAACAAACAAAACAGGATTAAAAGCTTCACAACCAGACATGTTCCAGCAGGAATCTGTTCCAAAATCTTGGAGAAATTAACAACATCAGCATCCAAAATTATCTGCTTCCCTGACATCAGCATGAAGCTACTTCTAGCAGTGTACTTGCAGCCAAGGAATGACTGTGTATAGTGGCACTTTTTCCCGTTGAAAATTGTCAATAACTTATATGTATGTAACATCATACATCTGTGTTTCGTCCACATGCAGCCTACCAACACTACACAGATGCCTGTGATCTGTGCTGTTTACAACTGTTCCAATTGATCAAATTGGGAAAAAACAAAGGCCACTTCAAGTCCCGAACAGCAGTAGGATGTAAAGAGGCAAAGTTTAAAAAAATCTCCAGAACAAAACAGAACAGTAATGTTAGCCTGACGGTGCTGAATCCATGTACAGAGTTGAAATATAAACGACGGTTATACTCAAGCAGATTTACTCACCCAGCTAAAAACAAGACAGCAGTTGTATCAGTCTTGGATCCAACTGCACACAAAATAGTTACAGTCCACTAGACTCTTGTTTGCTTTCATCGACTTGCCATGTAACTTTAGTAACTTTAGGAGATCTAGAGGACGAGGTGATTTGTAACAACAATCGAGGTGATTTGTAACAACAATCTCCGTCTCATTGTGTCATGTGGATTACTGTTAATTTGTTATGCTGATCTGTTCTGTACGTCATCTATTGCACGTCTGTCCGTCCTGGAAGAAGGATCCCTCCTCAGTTGCTCTTCCTGAGGTTTCTACCGTTTTTTTGCCCCGTTAAAGGGTTTTTTTGGGGGGAGTTTTTCCTTATCCGCTGCGAGGGTCATAAGGACAGAGGGATGTCGTATGCTGTAAAGCCCTGTGAGGCAAATTGTGATTTGTGATTTTGGGCTTTATAAATAAAATTGAATTGAATTGAATGTCCACCCCGGGCAAATCAATCAAGTTGTGGGAAAAATAATTTTCTTCATTTTGTAAGGATCACATCAAACATGAGTTTTCTAACGGTGTCTGCTGCCTGCTGGTTCATCCAACTCTATTTTGTGGTCACTTTCTTTTATTTGTAAACCACGCAGTATATGGATTTATCACCCCTGCCCTTAGTCTGAATTTTGCGCCTTATAATAGTCACCTAGTTGCAAACTATAAGCTATAAAGGCTTCAAAACCCAACTGGACATGTTCCAGTAGAAACATGATACGATTCCTGATATTTGCATGCACCCACACGCAGCAGTGTAGACTATATGACGTAAACAAGAAATCTGTCAAGAGCTGACGTCAGCTTTTAGCAAAAGTAGAAAAAAACATTGGAAACAGAGTATTCAAAACAGTCTGAGTTTTTTGCTTACAGGGATTAATGCTGCAGTCACTTACCTCATTATTTGAAACTTTGGCCACATTTATTATGAACATCCGAGACTCTAAAATTATATATATGACAGGAAATAAGGAAAGAGCATAATAGGCCCACTTTAAAGTCAAGGCTGACTGCAGGGAGACTAATAATCAGCAGCACAAGAAGCAAGTAACATCCAAATGACAAAGTCCTGATTCTATTAGTTCCCAGCAATAATTGCAGTCAGCCACAAGAAGATCTAATTAGTCTGTTGTCATGTTCAATATCATCAAGGCCAAGTCGAGACTGAGGGGGTAGAGACTCAAGACCAAGCTACAGATTCACCAGCTCAGGAAAAAGACTGAAATTATTTTGGGCCTATTATCATAATGATGGTCTGAATCAACGTGGTATACTCCCAGGAGAGTTTTCAATCTCATCTCACAAGAATTAAAAATAAAAAATGAACTACTCAACAAAAAATGTAAGTACTACTCTCAACAGTGTGCCAAAGGTCATGGTGTAGTCAGGGAAAATATTGTACTAAGTCCCCTCCTATGCCATATATATATGTAATATTACTCATATATTCTTACATTTATGACTATAGGTGACCTGTCATACTGTGACCTTTACCATGACCTAATATTACAGGATGGCTCAGGGGGGCCTTGGCCTTGTCTTAGTGGGGGTGTGGTAAAGGAGGAGGGAATGCAGTCACTCTGGGGAGCCATGAAGGGTAAAGCTTAAGGGCAAGCATCTTGCTGAGGACCTGTGAACTTGAGCAGTACTGCAGAGAACAGATTTGTTGGTGCATGACGACCCATATTTGTAATAACACACTGAGAGCCTGTGCCGTATAATTGAGCTTATGCTGTTTTGAGTGTAGCAGCATGTAGGCAGTGTGCTGTGAAGGTTTGAGGACTAAAGGCAGTGTCTGTTAAGGTTAGTAATGTCCATCAGGGTCCTTCCAGCCTATGGCGACTCTCTCTTATTCCTTTATCCTGAGCATAGAGCTTCCATAGCTATTTTCAGAACGCCCAGGGATTAGGCTGTCCCCGTTGCCTTGGAGATGATTGTGGTGCAGGGGGTGTAACAGGTCAAACTCAGGCTGTAATGTTGGATGATTCCAGTCAAAAGGTTTGTGTAAAGCTTCTCGGGCCACCCACCCATAGAGAGGATGCAATTTGGTTTCAGAGGCCAACACTATGGTGACTCAGCCGGACTTTATTCCTGGCTGGATGGACAGAAATAAACGGTGGGTGCATCTGCTATCAGGGTGTCCCAGGGGCCCAGCATACTTATGGATCGTTGCAAGTGCAAAAAGAGAATAAAAATATTTGTGGAAAGTCTTGTTATTATTTGCGGTGGCTTCAAGAACATCAGTCCAGCAGAGTATAAACTCATGTGCATGCATATTGCTTCTGTATTTAATAGGGCTGACCCCGACTAAGAATTTTCCAAGTCAACCAATAGTCGTCATTTAGAGCCATTAGTTGACTAGTTGTCTGGGTTTTTACGATATTACACACTGAGCGAGCCGCCTGTTAATGACGCTGTGGGCTCATGGGCGTTTAGCTACTTCCATGTTTCAGATGATACGTCATGTTTGTAGTCGACCAATGAAGATGAGTTTACATATCACCTTGGGTTCGTCCTTCACCTTCTCAAAATGATCCCACACTTTGTCCGACATGTTATTAACTAGCCTGTGGAATAACTGCAGGTACCAGCCCTGGAAATTAACCTGACTCCTGTCTGACTGCTGAGCGTGGCCGCTTCCTGTGTCTGTCCTTTCAAATTAAATTCCCACATGGTCCAGTCATATAGGTTTTGATTTATTTTGACAAGGTGCAAAGTTTCACATTTGGTCAACTATGAGGGGGCAGCCCTAATATTTTAAACTATATTTTCCTCTTGTTGTTGGTTTAATTGATAGTAGATATCAGGAACAAATTGGGCCCTCATCCACACCCACTCCAGCACCACCACCACCACCCAATCACCCACCAACCCTTAGCTCCAGTACCAATACAGGTGACTTCAAATAAGCTCTTATCCACAGAGATGGAGTCTCCTACAATTTTTTCAAATCCAGTGTCATAGATCCATCCAGGCCTTGCTCTATTTTGCATACACAAACTAATCTGATTGCAAAGTACAAAAGGTCAAGTAATTTATTTCAGGACAAAATTTTTCTTTCAAATAAAACTATGACAGTTATATTCCTCCTTTTATCTTAAAACAGTGCAAGAAAAAATGTCCTCTGGTGGATGTTTAGAGAAAAGTAAAATAGTAAAACATTCAAGAAAATCCTGCAAGGCATTGAATCATAACATCAAATCATGAACAAACAGATAGATTAATGTGTTAATTTGTGCAATTCCAGGGCTGTTTAGGCACCACAGTATGCAGAAATCTTCAAACACACCATTATAAAAAATGGCAATGACACGTTTTTCACTCCCCAAAACTTGGCCTAACTTTGAAGTGCTATTTAGCCCCTTTCCGACAAGATAGCTTGAAATGGTACCGGTGGATGCTGTAGGTTGTGTAGTTCCTAGGGCTGCTCGATTAATCGAATTTTAATCTAGATTATGATTTGGGCTTTCAACGATTATGAAAACAAAATAATCGACATAAAACGATTATGCGCTTCTTGTCAGTTGACTCTCGTTGTCTTGTGTTGCAAATCAAATGCACCCGGAAGCCGCGCCTGCGCAATACCTCCCCCTCCCCTCCTCTCCTCTTTTCACTCCACGAGCATGCGGAAAATGGCAGAGGGAGAGCGAGAGGGTAGTCTGTGTGTGTGTGTGTGTGTGTGTGTGTGTGTGCGCGCATCGGGGCCGAACTCGGCCGTGCGAGATACAGAGAGCAGAGGAGAATTTTAAACGCACATGAAGAGACAGAAATGACATGCCGTCGTGTAAACAATATAAGTCATCACGTGTGCCACATTATTGTTTGCACAATTGTGATTTTAATTTTGATCAAAATAATCGTGATTATTATTTTTTCCATCATCGAGCAGAGTAGTTCCATATGATACCAGTATCTTTACTCTAACTCTAAAAGTGAGCCAGCTACAGCAGGTTTGATTTGCTAGACTGCCCAGCTCCTCACCTTTGCCATGTTCAGTTTCTGGTTGTCGTACATGGTGCAGTTGAAACTTGACTGCACCATTTTCATAACAACTGTTAGTGATAACAATGCATGTATTTACTATGTAAACTCATTTAACTTATATTGTCAGTAATACAAATGGCAGACTGTTGGTCATATCAAAATCATGTTTGATTTTTTTTACACTACGTTTGCTCTTTGTAGCATTACAGTGCACACAAGAATGTTTTACAGGTGAAGACAAAAAAAGAACAAACCTGGATTAAATATTCTGACAATGAGAAACACACATCAGTGTAATAAACTGCACTGTCTCATACCAGGGCCCACACTGGTCACTCATGTCAAAAGAAGACACATTGACTGTCTTATTTGTCTGGACAGCTTCGTAAAAACTGAAAACAGATATGATTGTGTCAGAAAGTTTCTGGGAGGAATGCCAAAGTTTCGCATGAGTTACGGAGCTTCAGGGAATTTAGCAAATGGATCACTGTGCAGGGGATCAATCTTGTGCACTTTTATATTTGCCATATTATGTGGTTGTCTTCTGTTTCTGCATTAATTCATCACCTACAGGTCTTTTTCAACATGATAGGAATGCTGGTGGGTTCTTGCATGTGCAAAGAGAAAATAACAGCAGAGCATTACCGTGCTGTGAATAATGGCAAAGCACAGGTTAAGCTAGCATGCTTAGGTTTACTTATGTTCAAAGCAAAATGTTGATATATTTTGGCTGTTGTTGGAAAGCTTGTCCACGTCCAGAGGCAGTCCAATTAACACTGGGAGCTCCAAGAGCTGGCTGGGCAGTGAAATTGTTAACATCTTGGGTGAAGTTGAGCCGTCAGCAGTTACAGCTGCTTTGGGAATTACAGCAGGAGCTTTTGCCAGGTTACAAGTTGACTTCCAAAGGCAAAAAAGGAGTGATCTGCTACCTGGACTCAACCCAAAAAGCTCCCAGAGAGCTTGGCAAGACACATAACAAGTTTATATCAGTTGAACTACGAGTGAACCGCAGGCTGAGGTGCTGCAGCATTTGCACTGTGAGTGAACTTAAAGTGACGTGTCAGTGATTTAGAATGACTGGACTCGACTTGAGGGCTTACAGTCGGGGGGCAGAGGTGATGAGGATTATTTCAGAGGCCATGCTCAAGTCAGCAAGGTGTTGATGTGGAGATGCTGATCTGGTCTCAGGGGCAGCAGAGTGGAAGGAGGTCAGGTGGATGTGTGTGTGTGTGTGTGTGTGTGTGTGTGTGTGTGTGTGTGTGTGTGTGTGTATTAAAGCTGGGCAATATCTCAATATTATATACATATAATGATATGATACTAGGGATGAGACGATATACAATTTATTGTTGATTGCAAAAAAAAAAAAACTCTGAATAGGTTGATCGTATTGAATTACCATTATGGGGATAATCACAAATATTGTGTCCAGCAGCAGCCAATATTAATATCCAGCTGTTTGGTGAAAAATATATTTTAATTTCCTCCATACTGCCCAGCCCTAGTGTGTGACTGTGTGTGTGTTTGGATGTGATCATTATGTCACTGCGCATTTAGTTAGGCCAAAGTGCTGCCAGGAATCTTATGTCCTGACTGGATTAAGCAGACTTTATTTTTTAAATCATATTAGCTGTAAGAAATGTTACTGCTCTGGTTTGGGTCAGTGTAGTTGTGGGCAGCAACTCATTGCCCACTACAGTTGAAGGATGATTTTACCAAGGTCGCTCTCCAACTGCCCTCTTCAGCTGAGCCAAGGTTTAACCCTGTGTTTAAGCACCAATCGTTCATCATCCTAAAGTGTGTCTAAACAAGAGGTCACCATCTTTGGCAGCAGCGGCCTGCAGCTGTGCTCAAAGAGGGTAACTGAAAACAGAAACAAAGCAAGTGTGAAGTGTGAGATTATTTTAATTGTAAGAGGACTCAGGCTTACAAACCCTTTCTCTGCAATGCTAAGGCTGCATTCAGACCAACGTATGCACTGCATCAAGTTACAGAAATAGCTTCCTTGTTGATATTTATTAAACCACTGTAGGGGCTCTGTGAAAAATAATCAGGGTTATCCAGGGATGGAGTAACCTTTAAGTCCCAAGTTAATGTGGTACTCACATTAACATTACTCACATTACTCACACTCACAGACAATTCAATTCATTGCTCCGGTTGAACAAGTCACAAGTCATGTTGTATGAAATTCTGATGGTCTGGTCAAATGTTAGCTTTCTTGCCAAGGTTTGAGTAGCCAAAAGGTTAGCTAAAATCACATATTCACGTACCTTTCTTTGTGTGTTCTAGTGATGAATGAAGTTGGATGTTGTGGTGGCAGTGACACAGATTTTTTAATTGCTAACCTTGTATACTGCTGATATTTCTACTGCAGTCATCCACAACATAATAATGAAATTTAATGTAATTATTTTTTAACTAGCCCCCTCAATGATAGCTGTCTCCTGTATTGGCCTCTGACACATCATATTAGGTTGCCTAGTATGTGTACACTGCACTCAAAATTGCCCAATAATGCCTCAAAGACACAACCTAACTTCTCAATATCTAGGAAGATGCAAATATTTAACAAAAAGTCAAGTATTTTGGAGTCATCTGTTCCAAGTCAAGTCATGAATACCAGATCAAAGTCAAGTCAAGTCTCAAGCCCTGAAATCTGGGACTAAAGTCTGACTCGAGTCAAGTCATGTGATCAGTGTTTTGACAAATACGTTGAAGCTAGCTCAACCTTTGTTGCAACGACATCAAGCAACTTGGTAGATTCCTGATAGATTACTCTGGAGTGAATTCTACTTTTAACCTTGCAGTCAATCAGAATATAGCACTGTCTCTGGACTATGGGGGACAGGGACACCCCCACCCAGGGCTCGAATCAGGGTCCCTGGTTAACATTATCGCCTCACAGCAAAAGGGGCCCTGGTTAAAAGTAGAATTCACTCCAGAGTAATCTGTCAGAAATCTACCAAGTTGCTCAGGCCGCCTGACAACTTTCCAGAGATGCACAATCTTGTCTTGTTGTATTATTAGCTGTAGTGCCATGTCTTGGTGTCTGATAAACCTTAAAATGTGTGGGTGTGTTACTCCAACTGAACTTTCTGAATTGTATTTTAACTTCTCAATAGTACTTTTAGCAACACACCCACACCACACAGCTGAATGTGTTATTTATTTCTGTATTTATTTATTTGAATGCAGTGCTATTTTTGGTCTGAACATGGCCTGACACGTTCGAGCTTTGGGTATGAGCTTGTTCAAATCAGTTGTGGGACAAACTTTCTGACTCTCCCCTCTAGTTATCCTCCATTTGCTCCAGCAGAGCTCAGTGGCCAGCAGTGGATAGGTGTTGTTGATGATAATGATGATGGTGCCACAGAAGAGCATTTTTTCTCAGCAAGACTTTTCCCAGTTTGAAAAAGTGAGAGAATTACTCACATATACATCAACAAAATTGATTTTAAAGTACTGACAAGTCTCTGTGGGATTCCTCTGAAACGTGTTATCTAAAAATCGTGGGAAGTGTGTTTTCAGCAAACCCGTCAGTCAATGTAGCACCACATGTCTCTCACTAAAGAGCAAGGCAGTCTGAACGAGCGCACATCAGAAAGAGGAAGTGGTTAGGTACCCAGTGAGACACTCCACTTTGCCGGCTCATTCACCTCATCGATTTTCTTAATCAAAGGCTAAACTGATTTACAGGCCAATGCTGTTACACACGTCTAAAAAATATATTAGATTCCACCTACTAAACAGACTTTCTGGGAGCAAGTGAAAAAAAAAATCTATGGAAAAAAATGTTGTAATGACCACAGCCAAAAGTTCAAAGTAGTATTATCTTTTCAACATATTTCAATGAACCCTGGCTTGTGTGCACTGGCAAAGCAGAGGAAATCAAAGCCCAGAGATGGTGAAAGAGCCAGAAAAACATGAGTAACAAGCAGCGAGAGATTCTCAACAACCAGCCCTGTTGACTGTGTCATGATGCTGTGAGCCAAGGAAAAATAGATTGAAATAATGAAGCTTACTGCCAGGCCCAACCACTGCTTTGGTAGATTTTTAGACTTTTATATAACAGCCCATGAAATTGTGCCTTTGAATGTGGACCCTGTTTTTATTCCACTGGGCCAGAAAATCAATAAGTACATTTAGATTAGTTTGTGAAGTATCGGTTAATAGTTTGCTGGGTCTTTTTCCCCATCTAGCATTTAAAGAGTTCTTGAACTTTAATACTTGTTTGTTAGATCGAAAAGAAAAACTAACCTTTGGGAATTAGGACAAATGTAGTTTCATACCAGATAATGAAAACAAAATTCTTCTGAGGGATACAAGGACCAGCCAAGACCATTTTTCTCTGAGGCAGTCATTCTCAACCTGGAGGCTGAGAGGCTGAGCTCCTGCTGGTGGCATACAGGGAGAACAAAGGTTTTATTTCAAAGCTAATGTCTTGAGATTTAATTTTCTGGTGAATGCATTTCTCCTTTGAAATAATTAATAACAGACCACAGTGCGCTGTTGAGTAATTCACTGAAACAGACTGAAAAGTAGCAAATCGTCATTTTGTCTTTCAGTTTTTCTTCTGTGGTATGTATGTACAAATAATAATAATAATAATATATAATATATAATAATAATCCTTTTTCACTCTACAGGTACCAGCCAAAAACTCAAACCTCATAAAGATGCAAAACACATCCTTTATTTGTCCTTCTTTTAGGTTATATCGAGGAGGCGTGCATCATCCCCTGTCCCTCAGACTGTAAACTCAGTGAATGGTCCAACTGGTCACGTTGCAGCAAGTCCTGTGGCAGTGGAGTCAAAGTTCGCTCCAAATGGCTTCGAGAGAAACCTTACAATGGTGGCCGGCCGTGTCCCAAACTGGACCACGTCAACCAGGTACAGACACTGAAACTGATGCTGTGTCTCAAATCAGATACATCAGTTAGTAAACTAAGATTTAGTACACTGCGTACACTATGCATTCACCTGTGCGGTGCACAGATTTTGCTGGGGTAGTTGTGTCTCAAATCAAACATGGCCATTGCACACTTACCTCACCGTAAATGATGATAACATGACTTAACAGCTTTCCTTCTTCTGCTCGGCAAATTGTAACCAGGGTGGAGCATTATCGGTAACATTTGACTAAGCAGCAATCTCCAACGTGGTAGTGTCAGAAACTGCAGTTCCTCTAATGGCCACTTGAGGCTGGCTCCAAAAACAAGTCAGTCCTCACAGACCCCCATGTTGACGATACAAAAAACAGCCTTGGTCGCTATAGCTAATTTCCCCATTCATGACGACTATACAGAGGCCCTTTCTGCTATGTACGCAACATGGCAACCATTAAGGGTGAGAAGTGTCCAATGTGCCACCTTCAGCTTTTGACCATTATGTGCATCATCCAGGCACTTTTCCTGCACTACATTTTGGCATATCTCTCACTGTAAACTCATTTATGCACTCAAAACAGCAAGTGTTAGTGCAGAAGTATCAGATTTGAGACACAGCATTAACCTCAGGATCAGATTTGAAATCTGAATTGAGATAATTGAGATAAAAACCTGAACAAAAAGCTGGTTTCCTGCTTACCACAGATCCCTGAATATTTATGACCTGTGCTACAATATATTTATACTCCTTACAAGTGTGATACACATTATCCAACACTCGAGCGAGAAAGAGAGAGAGAAAGAAATTAATTATTAACGAATAATAAGCTTGAGTCTGCAGAGCTTTCCTTTACCTTCTCCTCATTATTGCTGCACTCATTTTTTGCTGAGCAGCGACAGTGCAAAAAAGCAATGGGTTCTATAAATGGATCCCATCCACCATGTTAATGCCCCAACGTGTGCCAGTTGATTCCTTAAGGTTTCCATGATTTGCAAAAATGAAATGCTTTCCAGGCCCATGAGTATCAGCAGATGCAGATTAAGGTTGTGTTGATCTACGCCTGGCAATGTGTATGTGTGTGTGTGTGTGTGTGTGTGTGTGTATCTGCTAAGTTCACACAGGTATTTATGCCAGAGGCTTTTCTGATTATGTCCTCTCGAATGTTGCATTAATCATAGGTTCTGCACTATATGAACAGTTGGCATGTGCTCATTAATCCGTCTGTCTCCTTTTAATCCACCCCAATGCTCGCTGGATATGACTCACTGCTGCAGGCCCAGGTAAGAGCTGCTTTCCTCAGCTATTTGTAAATGTAGTCGCAGATGTTAAGTGCCACCGATGTCACTGGGTCACTGTCAGATAGATGTAAACAGTCAACACTGTCCTCACTGTAAGTAAACAAGGTACTATCAGATTGGAGTTTTATTTATACAGACATTTCTCAGAGGCAGAGCTGCTCTGAGGGCAGAAATAATCTCGTTGGCTGAGTTAAACCTCAGAAAGCTGAGCCACAGAATCACTGTGTATTAGGCAAAACTTAACTGACAAACTTACAGGGCTAAGAGGAAATACTTAGAGCAGTATAGATTATAGAGGCCACTTTTTCCTAAAGCATGATGATTCTAATCATGAGTTGGCTCAACTGCTACCTTGCTGCTGTATCTACTTTAAATTATATTGAGAACATGTTAAGCACGTAAATAAGGTTATTCTGTCCTCAGGTGTATGAGGTGGTGCCGTGTCAGAGTGACTGTAATCAGTATGTGTGGGTGGCCGAGCCGTGGAGCGTGTGGAAAGTCAGCAACGTGGACTTAAAAGAGAACTGCGGCGAGGGAGTCCAGACCAGAAAAGTCAGGTACCTATCAAGCTCTCTGTCCCGCTGTGTGTCGACATTTATATTGTTTAAACACATTAGCAGATGCATAACTTTTAAAGGCAGTGTTCATTAGTGCTGCACTGATTAGCTGATGTCAATCAACAAAATTAATCAACAAAAATGCACATAATTAATTGCTCTTTCAATTATTTGTATATATAAAATGTAAAAAATGTGCTTATAAATGTTAAGATGTGCTGCTTTTTAATTGAAGTTGGGTTTGGGGTTTGAGCTTTGATCAGTCAAAACAAGCAGAATGAAGACGCCACTTTGGGCTTTAAGAATGAGCAATAGGCACTTTTTAGCTCAGTTTTTTTTTAGGGATGCACTGATTATGAAATTCTGGTTTCTTACTGATACAGACGTTTAAAACTAGCTCTCCTGCTGCTGCTGTCAACATGGATTTGTTGTTCACAATGTAGCAGTATCAGGGGAAAAATAAGGTGCGTCCTCTCATCGTGTCGTCCTGACAGCGTCTGCGGAAAGGCAAGGCACGTTTATTTATACAGCACTTTTAAGCAACAAGGCAATTAAAAGTGCTGTACATAAAACATTAAAAGCATCAAGACAAGGTGCAAAAGAAACATGTTACAAAAAGACATTTTAAAACAATTCATTAAAAAAACTAGGGAATAGAAAATAAGATGTTGAAATATAATAAGACAAGTATAAAATACAAGAATAAAAGTTACAGTGCAGTGCAAGAAACTCACATATTTGAGTTAATAAAAGGCAGTGGCAAACAGACAAGTCTTCAGCCTTGATCTAAATGAACTTGGCAGCAGACCTTGTTTTATTTCAGATATGCAGTGCATAAAAACTAAACTCGGCTTCTCCATGTTTAGTTTTGACTCTTGGTACACAAAGCAGAAGTCCTGAGAGGTCTGGATTGTTTATACTGTAGCAGAATATCAAGAAATGTATTTTGGCCCTAAACCATTAACAGCTTTATAACCCAACAGTCGTATTTTGAAATCAGTTCTCTGACAGCCAGGAATCTGGTGTAAAGACCTCAGAACTGGAGTGATGTGATTCACTTTCTTGGTCTTAGTAAGGACTCGAGCAGCAGCAGTGTTCTGAATCAGCTGACCAGTTTTTGAGTTGGACACATTAGTCCTTTTATTCTTGATATGTTCTAAAGGTGATGGTTGGCTGACTTTGTAACTGTCTTAATGGGGCTATTAAAATTCATATCTGAAATTTAAATTTGAAATTGTGGCACATCCAATTGTTGATTTGTTCAGCGCACTCAGTCAGCGCTTGTATTGGACCATAGTCCCCTGGTGGTATGTTTATGTAAATGTGTGTGTCATCTGCATAACTATGGTAACATATTTATTGTTTTCCATAATCTGAGCCAATGGGAGCATGTAGATGTTAAACAGAAGAGGACCCAATACAGAGCTTAGAGGAACTCCACCCATCTTCCCTGTAATAATCAAGTCCAATCAAGCTCTTTATGATTGTCGGTCAGTGCTCAGATGGCTGATGTATAATCATGGTGTTGAAAACCAATGACCTCAGTTCACCATATTGGTGAATAAGTGGCAGTCCCCCCTCCTCTTTATCTTGTCTGCTCTGCTGGAGTGTTTGGAGGAAAACATTAAAAGAATTGTGGTTTCGACAGTTGAGGAAAGTCAAGATTCAGTTAAAAATAAACAACACATGCAGCAAAATAACAGCTTTTGCACTGTATGTATTTAGGAATTATAAAATTTTAGATGCATTTACTGTGAAACAGACGTTAGAGTGTCCTTTGCTTTGGTGCTGTGACGTGTTTCCCAGTGAAACAGAATATTTGAGCAATGTACAGTTTTAAGAGGGATGTATATAAAAACCTTTATTTATTTATTAATTTACTGGACTGCTAATAATGGGCAGGCTCAACTCAGCTTTATGTATAAAGCACTTTTCATACATGTGTGCAGCCGAAAGTGCTTCACATAGAAAAATCGAAACAACACAAGACAAAAAAAAATAAAGGATAACACTAACAACTATACATAAGGTTATCCAAGAAGATTTATCTTTAAATTCAATAAATGTAAAGCTTGTATACTGAAATAAAATTACATAAACACCAAGGATGAAATAAAGTAAAAACTAATGATTAAAACTTAAAATTAAGACTGTAGTATTACTCCCAATTAAAAGCCAGATTAAAAAGGTCTTTATGTGTGATATGGAGTTTCTGCAAAGTGGATTGTCGGCTCTACACACTCCTCTCTCATCACTAAATCAGGAGGACGAGGGTGAGATGAATAAGCCACCCTATTGACAGAAATTGATATCAAAACATGCATCTCTTCTTATCTCTCTCCATGTCACCCTGTCAGCTGCTGCAACCCACAAATGGTGAAGTTAAATTTTATATGACCGGTGTGGCTGGCTAGTGGCCCGAAGTCTCATTTGATTGAATGAACTTTTGTAAACACCTCTGGGTGCAGGATGAGTCATCAAACATTTGAAATCATTTTCCCTGGTTTTACAGGAAGAGAAGAGATGGGGTTTTTGATGTCAAAATACTCTGACGCTGATTTTTGGACATATATTATATATATATGAAACAAGAGATAAATGATCTATTAACACTGGGACACAGGTATGAAACTGGGAACATGTATTTTTCATTTCACTGTGTCTTTAAATCATTAAATAAACGTTAAAAGAAAGGTGCAATTTACTTTCAGGTATTAAATTCAGTCAGTGTGTGTTCATCCTGCTGCTGTCTTTGTTTACATCAGCCCTCAACAGCCAGTAGAGGGCCGAGTAGAGTTTGTGTTGCTCTGACCAAATACAAGACGTTTTCTATTCTCTCCCCCCATAAAGTCGACCTCCTTTACCCTGAGTGACACAGCCCACTGCTTGAGAAACAAGTACTTCATGTACCTGCCAGCTCCATGTCCAGTTAAATCATAATGTCTGACTCCTCTGTTCTGTGGAGCACAACAGCAGCTAAGATAAGGTAAACTTCAGTGTTTGCCCACCAATCCCACAGGTGCATGCTCAACACTATAGACGGGCCGTCGGAGCCTGTGGAGGACTACCTGTGCGACCCGGAGGAGATGCCCCTGGGAGCCAGGGAGAGCCGGCTGCCCTGCCCCGAGGACTGCGTCCTCAACGACTGGGGCCCCTGGAGCCGCTGCAGCCTGGTGAGAGCTGAACCCAGATCAGAACACAGCAGCTCAGCTGTCTGGCACAGATATGGGGACGTCAGACTTCTATAAAGCCCACTGAGATTTATCTTGATATCTTTTTCTTGTCAGAAATATTTCCTCGGAGGCTGAAGGAATTCAAAGCATTGCTACACTGTATCATTGTGAGCAGTGTGTGAATCTTTGTCAACAGGTTATTTCTCGTCTACCAAGGAGGAATAAAAGAGATATATGAACTGGGAAGCTGCAGAAAAATGGTTTATATATCACCTAAATTACATTGTACTCACTGTGCATTCAGCAGGGAAGGAAGATGATTTATGATAAAGACTCAGAACTCCTGAGCAGGTTTCCAAATTTACATTTTGTGACACACAACCCTCTCTGCATCATAAAGCTGGCTAAAATATTACCCCTGGCTTGTCATCATCATTTGGCAGACAACTACAAACAGTGAAGGTAATTAGTTCAGAAAAATATTGATTTATGATCACATTATTGAGAAAGAAACTCGATGCTACGAGGAATTTAGTTAGAAAAACATTCATTTTAGCCCAAAGGTTGATGGTAAAATGAGAAGAACATAAAAACTGAACTCCCTCTACATCATGACCTGAGAGTCCTTTTCCATCCCACTGTAAAATATGAAGACTTGCAAATTGCGTTTTGTAAAGAGACACCGACCACTGATTTAATCACAGCAGCAAAGCACACACCTACAGGCTACAGCACGTACGTAATCTTTGTTCTCGCTTTTGCAAAAACATGTAAGGTGTTAGAAAACCCTGTTCAGCTCTTCTGCCCCTGACACCTCCGGTTCGTGGTAAAAAGCCATTTTAACTGTTCTGGTTTCTCCTGCTGTTCTCACAGCAGCACCCTGGCCATTGTTAATCACACCCCATTCTCTCCCAAAGTGCTTGACACACCGACTTCCCACAATTCCAATCTCGTACTGGAGTCTGCAGTGGCACCAGCGGGGCCTCTCCCACATGTTTTATTCATCGTGCCAGCGATGGAGTTATTCAAAAGGCTGTCATTTTCTCCCCCAACTCTCTTCTTCACAAGCAATGACCGTGTAGAATCTGGTGGTTTACCATTCCAGCAGAATATCCGTTTCAGCCCTCCTGTCATTTCCTCCTGAAAAAAAAATCGAATTCCACATTCTGGGAATGCCAGGAGAGAGAAGAGAGAAGGGATCTTTATTTATTTATTAATTTATTTTAGAAATACACGAAAGCATCCCTTTAGGGATAAGGCCTACGCAGATTCTGAGAGAATGTTTTGACATAAGAAATCTTAATGAATTGTTGGGAATTAATCCAGAAGTGGGCAAATTCACACAGTTATCTCCTTTAATGTTCACTGAATATAGACATCAGTGTAGTGGGAGCTCTGTGGCTTTGTTCCAGTTTAGGGATATGTTTGTATTCAGTTCTTATCACCCTCTGCAATATGGACTGCATAGTCATTTACGCATTTTAAGAAACATTTTTGTCCAGTTTTTGATGTGTGGTCTCTGTTTCAGCCCTGTACCAGAACCAACAGTCGAGTGCGAACAGCATACACCCTCCGGTCACCCACTGTGGGGAGGCAGTGTCCAGACACAACTGACAAGGAGCCCTGCAGCCTGAACCTCAACTGTTTCAACTACTTCTACAACATCACGGGTAAAGCAAATGTAAAATGATGCACTGTCTCCATAAAGTCCCTACGGGCAGGTTCCTTCTCTCAGTAAGGTCATTAAAGCAGTTTGTTTGTGGCAGACGTGTCTCCTCAAAACGACAGTACTGAACATGCCTTGAATTTTGGATGGAGCAGGTTTGGGCTGCTGCCACCAGTGTGTCAGGATAAATGTTTCTCAACAAATTACCAATATGAAAACAGGTTTTAAAACTCTCTGCGACCATCACTGCAAACAGAGCTTCCATTTCAGAATGAGCTCCTCATCCGTTTAAACAGCAAGAGGAGAAATCGATAAATTAATCATCTGTTTTTCATTTTCAGCAGCCTTATCGCTTTTGTTTCTCTGGGTGAGATGATTGTAAACTTTGCAAGGTGCGTTGTATAATGATGATGTAACGTCAATGGAGCTCTTTTTAATCTTGCTCACAGCTGCTCTGTGTAAAGCTCCTCACTGATCGCAGGCTAATCTTTTTGTTGTTGGTTGTATTTCAGTGTAACTCCACTTTTCAAGGGAGGATTGAATGGGCAGACATTATGTTTAGCTGCGATCACAATTGTTAAAGCCTTGAAGTTGCCAAGTACAAGTAAAACATTTGACTGTTGGACACTTTGGGTTTGGTCATTTGCATAGTGTCACCTCTGTGGTGATAAGTGAGAGCGGAAAGAAAATATTATGATTTATTTTATACTGCATTGATATTTCATCACCTTTTAAATTTATATAGCAGTTGGATATGTCACCTCCAGCAGTCACAGAACAACATCGTTCATTTTGTGACCACCAGAGAAATGTGAGTCCACATTCACTCCCTCTTAACTCTGTTTTTGGTCTCTGCCAAGTCCTGAGGGATATTTGTAGGTCTTTTGCTGCCACACCAGGGCTCCAGACAAGCTTTACCTCTGGTAGCACTTGTGCTACCAACTTTGCCAGTTGGTTGCACCAGCACATGATTTGGTTGCAGTTTTCTTTTTCATTTTTTTTTTTTTAACTTATTTATATTTGAGAGTTTTTGGGTTGCATTGTGGTGCAGTGGTTAGCGTGCAGTGGTTAGCATTGATGCCTCACATCAAGAGGTTTCCTGGTTTGAATCTGAGGTGGGTGAGCCCTTTTGTGTGGAGTTTGCATGTTCTCCCTGTGTTCTTGCCTAGTGTCAGCTGGGATAGGCTCCAGCACACCCGCGACCCAGAATAAGCGGTAATGGAAGATGAATGAATGAATATATCTGAGAGCTGAAAAAAATAAGTAATTGAAAAATGTACTATTTGTCTTTGATGCAGCCCCTCTGTCCAGAGCTCCTCCTTTGTAGCTTTGCGTAATGTCCAGCCTGTTGCATGTTATGAGTAATAGCCTATCAGCACTGAAGGCTGCTGTGCCACAGATGGAGACTGAAGTTGCTCCAGTAAGGGAGCAGAGCTGTGTGTCGAACGTAAGGCAGCAGATATTAAAGAAGTTGTAATAAACATTACAATCCTCTGCACTTAATTTGCAAAAAAAACATGATTTCCACTGGTAATATTCTGCCCATAGTAATGATAACTACTGCATGTCATCTCAGTTGTATGAGTAGAACTGCACAAGAACGAAAGGGAGTGAGACGGCGCCTGGATACGGTGAGAGATGTGACCAGATTATCATAGTTTATAAAAATGCAGCGCAGTGATAATACAGACATTTCATACACTGGCCATATAACACAGCCTTGCCAATGCACATTAAGCTGCATTAGATCCAGCTGTCACTCTCATACTGTGAGACTTCAGCATATTTCATTCACATGAATGCAACCATGTGAGATTTAACTTACATGCTCATAAATAAAATGGTTGCACACCGTATTTTGGTCACAGTATAGAGCTCTGTTAATGCTCCACTATTTCACCAGCTGGTTTCTAATTGTGTCTGTCTGCTGTTTGGTGCTGAGCAGGTATTGTACAGTGGGTTTTTAGAGCTTTTTCTCTGAAAACATGGCTATGAGAGCGGTGAGAATGAACCACAACAGTAAAGTTAAGGACCAGACAGCTGAGCAATGAGCTGAAATTCACTATAAGGCTCTGTAAAGCCAAGAGGACCTTCAGATTCAGGTGATAATTCTCTTTAAATTCATCACTACAAGTGACAACTTTCACACATTCACACTGTTTTCACATTGTCATTTCATACCTTGTTAGAATAAAAGTATAGATTTTAGCAGCTTTGAACAGAAAGATTTTCAAAACTGCTCAGAGATTTAAGCCGGCAGCCTCCCCGAGCTCCCCTCTCTGATCTGCAGGATATCACACCTCCATATCACATGTCACAGAGGCTTCTCTTTCATATTTCATCCCGGAAACTGTAACAAACTATTTCAACAAAAATGAAAAAAGGAGAGATTGGCAGCATTCCTGTATTTCATTTGGATTCGTTGTGTTGCCTTCATTTCTGCTGCCCCACATTCTCAACCAGCCCACCCTCCTCCTCTGTCTTCGCTTTGTGTTGCTACACCAGGAGACTTGACATATAATCCCTACTGCTGGGTTCACAGTGGCATACAGGCATCCCAGGGTATATGTACATAATATACGAGCAGAGATTATTATTGGGTAAAGTGCTTTTTTTTCTTTGTTGATGCTGAGACCATCCAAGCTGCTCTTTCTTTCAGTTTTTCTCCTTTTCTTGCTGTCTCCATCTCAGTCTCTTACTGTCGCTCTTTCTTGTTGCAGTCTCCCTATTTTCAGTCCCCAGAGTGCCACAAAGCTCTTCGGCAGAAGGAGACACAATTCCCTGAGTCGAGTTTGCAAACGAGCTCACTGCAGCTAAAAACAGCCACTCATCTTTGTCAGCGGATGGCACACTTCATGAGTGATACCTCAGCCTCCCTGTTGTTGCAGAGTTGTTTTTTTTTAACAACAGCATGCACACTGTCGTTTTAAAGGCATTGGCACCCAAAGCCTGGAATAAAATGTTGCCTTTCCACTTCACAGAAATCATTTTTTTGGGATTGGGGAGGGCAAGGTTCAGCCTCTTACAGCTCTGGATTTTTCTGTTGAGGTTTATTTGAGGAAAACTTGTATTGATGTTGCTTTTAAATCCTGGTTATTTAACTCAAATCTGACCGCCTGGCCACACAGCTTGCTTATGATGCTGGCATGAAAGGATATTGATGGCAGCCAGATTTATTGGATTTAAGTGAGCTGTTATAAACCTTCAATGACCCTCCTTGCTGACAAAGTAATCATCTGTTATCGATGGTGATCTTTGCCAGCCAGAAGCTATTTAGAGCCTGACTCCAAACACACACACACACACACTGAGTATTTGAAGGCATTTCGGTGTTACTTGAGTTCCGTGGCAGGAGGGAAGGCAGGCAGAGGGAGGAGAAGTGTGTCATGCAATAAAGGCAATGAGCTGAAGTCAAAGTTACAGTGTGGCAAGCACAAGGCGTGCTTGCCATAATGCTGAGTCATCTCGTAATGGTTAATTTATATGCATGGCACGCCCATTCTAAAAGATCTATCCACAGTGCAGTGAAGGCACACAAATTTTACTCTACGTCAGCAACGTAGCTGGTAATTAATTTGATTTTGCTGCACTGTGTCAGTACACTACATCAAATATCTACAAATTAAATAACATTTTAGATAAAGATCGTAGTGCTTCTGCTCCCTGGAACCTACTTTACATCAGCGTATAGAACCTTGAGCTAAACAACTTTCAAAGTAACATGAGGCAACATGGTGCGACACTGCATCTCTGTGTGTTCGCCCTTAAAAAGCAGAGACACACCACGGTTGTTTCACAATGTCTGGGGTTTATTCATTCTGAAGTGTAAAGAATTTGTGACAGCTGACGCAGCTGAACCCTTTTGAACAGCGTCTCCTTGTGTTTTGTCCCGCCACATCATCCCACTTCAACTGGAAAAACAACCAAACCACAGACGCAGAACACTCGTGAAATGCTGCTTCCTTGTGACTTGAATAAATGCTCTTCTCCGTTTGCTTCCTGCTCCCGTCTAAATCGTGACTCCCTCTCACCTGCCTTACCGCTCTGCTTGCACCCAGGGTGGCAAAATCAACAGCAGCCACCTGCTGAACGCTGGTAAATATTAGCTGTATGTGGTAAAGCTCTGAGCTCTACTGGCAGGCAGCAGTCACCATGTGAGGGTCATATTCTACTGTAGAATGTATGTGAAAATGTGATGAGTGAATTATTGGATTCAACAGTTAAATGATGACTTGTAAATGAAAATGTTTCTAACCATCACTCTCAAAGATCTATTGCATACATAAAAGATTATAAAATACTAAAATATTAAGACAACTAAGCGCTACCAACCACTGCAGCTCATCTTGTACAAATAAGAAAACTAATTTTGAATGTCTCACCTGTATATGTGCTTGCATTTCTCCATCAGGTGTGCACATTATAAATCAATAGAGGGTTTATACAAGCATTTTATTTTGTCCTTTGCAGGTGCTTGTAAAGTTGGCCAGACACTTTGGACTGAATCATACTGAAAGCTGCTGTAATAAATATTTTTCAGCAATGGAACAAATAATTATATGTATGCTCCTGTGAACCCACAGAGAATTATCACCTGACTCTGCTCATCGACTCGTTACGAGGAGCATTTCTGTGTCCTTCAGCTCATTGCTTTCGTTTTTCCAGGCCACGACTGCCCTGTTTTTGCTGTTGTTCCTCTTGTAGTCTTGTGAGTGTTGTTTTCAGTGAAATAAAAGCTCTATAAACCAGCAACTAGCTGGTGAAAATAGGAACAGGAACTGAAAAGCGCAATTTTCCCTCAGGAGTTGGTGGAGACCAAAATAGAGCAAAAAGGAGAGTAAATATTGGACTTACATTCATGAGGCAGCCAGAAACAACTTTAAATGATTGCTAATATTGCTACGTGTTTGCTGGATGTGTAAAAAAGCAACTGTTTGCTTTTAAGTTTGCAAAACAAACTTGTAGATATGTCAGTATTGTTTTTACTTTTTTTCCCTGTTGCTCCCAAGTGGCCATAAAATCAGTTAGACTTGTCTTGGGTTTGACTGCACTGAGGCTCGACTCCCCAAAGACCTGACTTGAGAATTGAAAGCAAAAACATTCAGGTTGTTCTGGTAAAATAAAGATAAATAAGACACTATTGAGACATTTGAGAAAACATGTTTCTGTTATTTAAAAGAAGAAAAAAAAAACCCCCCACAAAAAATCCTCTTGACAGAATATTGTTCCTATTCTGTGTCATTCAAATGTTGAGCTGTCAGACCTGAAAGACATCTTGCCCTGTAATTTGCTTATGAGGACTTGCAACTTGACTTAGACTAGAAGCATGTCTCAAATGACATGGCATTTTGACTTGGACTTGAGTGGGGTCAATGTCTCTTGGCTTGCCTAGAAATGTATCCAGTGCTGACAAAGGGCGTTGGATTTTTCTGTGTCTTTTAGGAGTGTAATTCAGTAACTTTATGGTATTATATCTATTCTTTGGATGACGATATGATATTTGCCGATATCACAAAGTCTGCCATGATACAGTTTTGACACTTTCTTTTTTGCTTTTGGCCATAAAAGATAAAAACAACACACAAATAAAGCTAAAAAACTGTAACCACTTAAGCACAGTAAAGTTTACTTTAAATTGTTCATAGAAAAAAATTTGCCTTGTGGCTAGCAAACTTTTCCTCTGCTCAAAGCTTAACAAATTACATGTATTATTTATACTTTTTCTTACTCACCGTTGGTTTAAGTCTCTGCATCTCCCAACAGAACAGCACTGTTGAATTTCAGTTTGCATGCACGTTGTTTTCATCCTAACATTGTTGAAACAGAGCTGTTAAGAGAAGTTAGCGGACTGAGATGCCGTTCCAGGCAGGTGCATTGTGTTTTATCTCGTTACAGCACGGCTTCACGGGGTCTGATGACCCTTATTATCTCCAAAATTTAAAATACGTCCACACTGCTGATTTATACCGGAGTAAATAACATTACCCTCATTGTCTTTCTTTTGGCTGCTTGCCATTATCAGCCTGGTGCTGTTTTACAGTTCTACAGAATTTTAAAATAAAGCCGTATCCTGAAAATGATCATATGGATAAACGTTTTCATTTCATATTGATGATACTGGTGCAGTGGATAGCACTGTCACCTCACAGTAAGAGGGTTCCTGGTTCGAACCCAGGGTGGGGGAGCCTTTTTGTGCGGAGTTTCCATGTTCTTCCTGTGTCAGTGTGGGTTTCCTCCAGGTGCTCCGGCTTCCTCCCACAGTCCAAAGACATGCAGGTTAATTGGTGACTCTAAATTGTCCGTAGGTGTGAATGTGAGTGTGAATGGTTGTCTGTCTCTATGTGTCAGCCCTGTGATAGTCTGGTGACCTGTCCAGGGTGTACCCTGCCTCTTGTCCAGTGTAAGTTGGAATAGGCTCCAGCACACCACGACCCCTAACAGGATAAGCAGTTATGATACATAAATGAATGAATGAGGATACTGGATTGTTGATCATTAAATTGATATAGCAATCCAGATTGATAGATTGGTAAACCCAGTGTCTTTTATTTTGAGTTATTTTCTACCTATCATTTTGTATCACTAATACACAATACTATGTTTTGCATTGTATAAGTCATTATCGTCTGGGTGAGCGCTGATGCAGCCCAGTGAGCCCAGACCACCTGGTTTTAACATATAACTTGCTAGAATTAATACACTTTGCTGCATTACAGTCAGACCAAGAAACTTCCAAGTACAATCAGTGTATTTCTCCAGGGGACTTTTGTTGACATAAAGAAGCAGATACACAAAATGCAATAGTCCACTTTGTGATGCTCAGGAGCTCGAGGACCATGCTTGTACTGGACATTATTGTCTAGTGTAACTTAATGAACAATATTAATAAGTTAATAAGCTGCGGTGGGTTGTCTGTGTTGCCTATATCTCAGCCTGGCACTGTTATTTCTTAAGCACTCTGTTGCACTTATATTGGCAATTTTATAAATACTCTCAGCCAAAAATATAACTATGAATATGTTGTGTTTCTCCTCAGACTGGAGTACATGTCAGCTGAGTCCTAACGCTGTGTGTGGGAGCGGCATCAAGACCCGGATGCTTGACTGTGTTCGCAGCGACGGCAAATCAGTTGATATCAAATTCTGCGAGGAGGTGAGACATGCAGAAATTCCTCAAGTGTCTCCTTTTTTCTTTTGTTTGTTTTTCCTTTCCCTTTTGTTTTTTGGCCAGTTCAGATCGTACTTTCCATCTTTGACGCGCACTTTTTTCTTAATGACTTAATCACATCACTCATTGCAATATATTATCTACCCTTCCAGTACTATTAGCCCCACAGCAACATGAAATATTCAGGAGTAGTCCCATGCAGAGATTGTTGTCGTTGCTTCAGGCTGAGCGTTTTATTCATTCATAATGTGTCTCGGCTCCCTGTAATTGTAGCCGGCGGGCTGTGGCAGAGCCGTCCCCACAGCTATTTAACCCTTGGCCCACTTCATCATCTGGCTCATTCACAAAAACACATTGTGTCAGATTGGCTTTCACAGCAGCCTCGATATTCCAACTCTGCCGGCCTGATGCTGCCCAGCGCAGTCTGTCCCCTGCCAGGACAAAGGCTTCTGGGAATTGTAGTGCAGAGGGGTCAAGCCGCTGTCTGGACGTAACAGATTGAGTTGGCCATGCTGCAACTGTTTGTCTGCGTCGTGAATGGTTTGATAATGTGTCACGAATTAACCTCTTGATTTCCTACATGTGCTGCAGCTGAATTTGGAGAAGAAGTGGCAGATGAACATCTCCTGTGTGGTCGAGTGTCCCGTCAACTGTCAGCTGTCGGAGTGGTCGGCCTGGTCAGACTGTTCACAGACGTGCGGACTAGAAGGTAAAATGAGGGAAAGATAAGCTCAAATTGTACAAACCGTTGTTGACATTTAGCTGACATTTTTTCCTTGAGCAATTTCGAGTTTGATCAAAGAACTCACGGACCTCACTGGCAGCCAGGAGAAAAATCTGTAACCTTTTACTAAGAAGACATGCTCTCCAAACATTAGCTCACATTTTCAGTATCAATTAAGCATGATCTTACAATGATCACTGCACTGATATGTATCTTTATTACACTTTTCATGTGCAATAATTAAAAAAAATCGCAGTAGGAGCAAAAGCTAGAGCAAACAAAGTAAAGAAATGACAACAATAAAAAAGAGCACGTAAGACACAAGCTCAGGGACAAATAATAAAACATCTTTACATTGAAGCCAAGGTGCTTTATGACCTGAGTATTTACTTGCAAAGGGGACTTCACAGAGTTTTCATCCATGTTAAGTAAGATCCCCCCTGCAGGGAGCAGAGGTGCTCAGCTCAGAGGGAACTGTGGACTCTGGGGGGAAGAACTGAACAATGGTTCATCAAGCAAGATTACCCATCAGTCAATGCAGCTTGCTGGAGCGCCATTCATAGTTATCAAGGACGACATAATATACAATAAATATTATATAATAATCTGTAAATTATAAGCATTAGCTACAACTAGAGTGGACTGTGTAATGGGCATTTTTAATTTGATTTTAATTTGATTTTTAATTTCGATGTATGCGCTTATTTTAACTTATTTTAGTTAATGTCTATTTTAATACCACTGTGTTGTTGTTGATGAGGGGAAATGTGGTTATTGTTTTTTTATTAGCTGCAGGACAGCTGAATTTCCCTTTGGGGATGAATCAAGTTCTTTCTATTCTGTTCTATTCTATAATAGCATATATATCATAAATATGTGAATATTAATCTCTTAAGAAATGACACTCTACCTTGTAAATTCTCGTAAATTAAATTAAAACCACATTTATTCACAAGTTACATACATTTCAATAGAATATGTTTTATAATGGTGCAGTATCAGTTTTTGTTTCAGTATGTTTTCACTGTTTAAGATAAGATAAAATTTTATTGATCCCACTCCGGGGAAATTCACGTTACAGCAGCTCAAATAGCACAGATAGGAAAGCAAGTTGAATGGCAATAGAATACTTATAGAATAAAGATAAAATACGAAAAGGTATATCAGAATTAGAAAAATATAAAGTTCTAATACTAGACACTATACACTATACACACATATGGAAGAAGAAAGGTGTATCTGAATATGTGTATGCAGTAACACACAGAAGAACTGATGTCTGCACTGGTGACATTGCAGGGTGTTGTGAGTGGAGGAATTTTGCTGAGGGAAGTTCCTTTAACCAACATTCCCCGAACAGGGAGCAGGGGGTACTGTTTATGTACACTGTAGAGCGATGCACAGCTCTGGTCTGTTTTTAAAGATGTGATATAAAAGATGATGCAGAATTAGCCAGGCTGAGCTCAGTCACTTCATAGACGTGATGGCAAATGGCCAAACACATCAAGTTGTGGGGTTTGCGTCAGGGGCCAGTGATTCAGCTCAAATGGGGTTAGCCTCTTAAACCTCATTGATCTGCAGTCGGTCCAGTCATTACAGACTCATGCTGTGCAACTAAACACTGCGAAGAGTGAGTCACATTTCTCACAAATTAATTTCTGAGTGTGCGGTCTTGGGTTTGAATATTTCACTCAGAGTTAAAAACGTGTAGCTTCAGTGAAGAGTTATACAAGATATGAAGGGATAGTTCAGATTTTTTTGTGGTGGTTGTATGGGGTACTTATCCATAGACAGAGTTTTATATACAGTAGATATCAGTTGTCACGCACCTAACCAGGCTGGACTCTGACATGGAAGCTAAGCAATGTACTGCTGTGGAGGGGTCAGCAACAAAATGTATTTTAGCCAACTGAAAAAAGTCCAAACTTAAACAATCAGTATCAGTTTAAGTTGTACATTATATTGAGAATATTTTCACTGCTTTACCTTGGTGTCAGACACTGATTTCCAACGAAAAAATTGAGCCATAACATCGCTCTCTTCAAAGCCAAACTCTGTTGAGGAAAAACAGAGATTTAACATAGCTGACCACAGGAGCTGCTGGTCCACTGCTGCCTCAAACAGTTATTTTATCTGAGTTATTGTGTCACTTTGGAGTGTAAAGGGCTTAGTTCAGATTCACCAAAGTCACACAATAACACAAACTGACTAACTGATTGAAGCGACAGTAGACCAGCAGGTCCTGTGTCCTGTGAGCTAAAATTACAGTTTTTGTCAATGGAGTCCGGTGGCTTTGACAGAAGCATAGATGGGAAACTAAGCTGTTAACAGCTTTCCTGTTGGATGGGGCTGTCTGGCAGAAAGGTAAAGCAGACTAGTAGGCTTTTTTAAAGTGTCTTAAATATGCTGACCCCCATCCACAGCAGTATATGGCTAAGCATCTGTGTGGGACTCCGGCCTGCTTCTCCAAACTGGAGGCATGCCAACCAACATCTGCTGTTTGTAATACACTGACTATGGATAAGTATCCCATACAACCCTATTTCAAAAGATCTTTTCCTTTATAGGTGCTCTGTGGAGTTGTCTTGTAAACACACAAAGCTAAGTGGTTGCTAAGTGGCTAATGGGCATGTAGCTACATGCATGTTTCAGATGATACGTCATGTTTGTAGTCGACCAATGAAGATGAGTCTACATATCACCTTGGGTTCATCCTTCACCTTCTCAAAATGATCCCACACTTTGGATTTCCTGCCCGACATGTTATTAACTAGCCTGTGGAATAACCGCAGGTACCAGCCCTGGAAATTAACCTGACTCCTGTCTGACTGCTGAGCATGGACACTTCCTGTGTCTGTCCTTTCAAATTAAATTCCCACATGGTCTAGTCATAGAAGTTTTGATTTATTTTGACAAGGTGCAGCTCCTGATAGGGTTTCATGTTTTTTTTTCTTTTTGGTTTATTTGTTTGTTTGTTTTTTGTCTGCGACTAAGCGACCGATGAAATCTTGCCAACTAATGACCTTTCTGGTTGAATAATGTTTGGTTGACTATTATGGGGCAGCCCCTAGCCTGATGGACACATCTGCAATTTGATTGGTATGATTTTACTATCAGTGTATATGTCCAACAGTGAGGATCACATGTACCTTTAATGTGCTTGTAATAAACTTAACAGTGTCATCTGGTACTGTAGATGACAATAACATTGTTAAAATGAAAATATGAAGAGGTGGACCTGAGGTTGATGATCATGACTCTCATCATGACCCAGCTGATATTCTTATCTAATTACTCTTTATGTGAGAGCTGAGTGACTCAGAAAGCTGTGAACAGTTGGTTTAGTAACAGAACGGTTATCAGTTCAACTCCTGACTGCATCTCGAAGTACATAATTATACTGTGTTTCATGTTTGTTGCACAAAAATACTTTTTTCTGCATTAGAGTACGACTAAAAAAACAGGTGTGACTTTTTGTTGACAGTCCCTCGGCTACTTGTGACATGAAAGAATCAAATAATGAAAATGCAACAGAGTCGACTTTATGATGCTCGGAGGAAGCTAGCACTAAAAATTCAGGGGTTGTGCTTGGCAGCCTTAGATAGTAAATGCATTCATGTATGAATGTAAAGCAGGAAGATGCAAATAAAAAAACATAGAGGTATAGGTCTCACGGAGCCTGCACACATAAAGCTTTAAATATTATGTTCACATACTGTACCAGGTTTGTTTATAAGGAGCCAATTGCATCAACATTCTCCTGTGCATGTGCATGACTTCACACCAAAGTACTAAAGCATGCTGTGGCTGGGTGAAAACATGCATGCTCAGCAAAATGCACTTAAAAAAGTCCCATATCAGACACTTCCTGTTCCCACTGGAGGCATTTGGCCAGAAAAACTCACAAAAGCAAAAGAGAGGAAGTGTTTATTTAAGAGTCTTCCCAAATGACCGGCAAAAATGTGTCCTCTTGCTGCCTGGTCGTTGTTCCCGGCGGTTCACACAATTGATTCTGTCCCATTACATCTTCCTGCTCCTCAGGGCTGTGGGGAACGCTTTGAAGAAGAGCCGCTACAGCGATAGTTGCTAAATCATAAGGAATAAGATAAAAGTTGAAGAAAGGCTGAAGGAGCAAGAGGGGACCTTATTTGATGTGGGGGGTTTTTTTGCGTGTGTGTATGTGTGTGGGATGTTGTCTTGTTGGAATAGGATATGAGGTTGTACAGTTTGTGTGAATGTGTGGGAAGACTGATTTATGTTTTATGTGTTGAAAGGTGTCGTAGGTTGGCAAAGGTGTATTCTGAGGTGAGCAGATTGTTGGCGAGGCAGTGTGAAAACTAAAGCGGGATATGCAACAAATGAAGGGTGGTGAGATTTCAGAGTGGGTGGTTTAAAACAGGAAGACAGGAAGGTTGCATTTTAAAATATGAGCATATGTGTGTCAGGTTTCTGTGTCGAGTTTTCCAGCTAATTCATAGCTTCAGTGCTGCACTTAAATCAATGTCTCTGAGGTGTTTGCTGCTGCAGTGTTTTGGATTTATTTAAAGAGAGTTTTGCTGATTGATGTGGAAGAAAAGCCATTTTACTCAAGTGGACCAAGAGCCAATCAAGATGCCAGAGAAAAAGTGCAGTATTTCAGGCTATTTGGAGAAGCCTGCTCCGTTAAGTGAAGTGCTATTTCGCACGGCAACGTTAATTTAATGCCTTCAGAACAAACACATACACATGCATTTAAAATGAGCTGTTAACAGATGGAATGGATGATTGCTGTGTGGTAAAACGCAGTGGTCACTGCATGTGCCAATATGTGTTTGCATTTAGTTTACTTTACAGAAAACACTGCAGCTTTACATTCTGTGTAATTATATTATTTTAAAAAAGAAACCTGTAAAAGCTCAGCAGAGGAAATATAATACAAGTAAAGTATAAGACTCAGTTTTCAGAGAGGATCCTGATATTGTTTTTGTAGCTTGAGTGGTACTTATTTTTTTCCTATCTATAAAGCTAATTGTTTAATTGAACAGTGTAATTTACAAACAATTACGCAGTGCAACCACATAAAAATGAAGAGGAAAACACACAAGCAGGGTTCCCGCAGATCGTTATAAAGTCTTAAAAGGCATTGAATTCCTTCATCTAAAAATAAGGTCTTAATTGGTGTTAAATTGTTTTGAATCAATGTTTCAAAAGTCTTATAAGTGTTAAATCATGGGAAGTAGGATTTTATTAATAGTTTTTTTTTATGTTGCTTTTTAAATTCTTAAAATTATTTGGTAACATCTATGAGTTTGCCTCTGTGCCAACAACTGTCGTGGCTAGTGGCATTATGTTACAGGGTTGTCTGTCTGTTCTATTATTGCGAACATGATATCTCAAAAACGCCTTGAAAAAATTCCTTCAAATTTGGCACAAACATCCAGGTGGACTCAGAATGATATGATCAGAGTTTAGTGCTTATAGGTCAAAGTCCAAGGTCACTGTGACCTCACAAAACATGCCTTTTGGCCAGAACTCAAGAATTCATACGCTAATTATGACAAAGTTTCACATACATGTCTGATAGAATAAAATGAGGCTGACATTTTATATCTAAAAGTTAAAAGGTCAACTTCTCTGTGGCATCATTATGTTCTGCAAAAACATATTTCTGGCGATTACTCAACACCATATCTCAGGAACAGAAGGGGACACATTGGGTCAGATACTGAATTGGTAAAACTCATCTTGGATGTCCCCTTTGAAACTGTGCTGATTGTTTAGATCTTCTGTGCTGCCAAGCTGAAGATTTGTGTGAAGTATTCCCATTTTAGAATATGTAGCTTTGTTGCAGCAACAGCCACATTTGAAGCATTTTAATATAATTTACCAAATGTGTCTCGCATTAACGTCAGGCTGATCATGATAGTGGAAGCAACAACAATCATATTTTGTTTTTGGCTGGGATGCCCAGACCAGAGGATCCACTGTCTGCTAGCTAGCTGTTACTATACGCATGACATGGTGAAGTGAAAATTCAACAGAAATTGACTGTTTAACTAAGCCTTGGTGGCATGGCTTAAACCGTTGCAAGGCGATGTGTATGAGGTTCGATGTATTTTATGCAAAAAGTTTTCAATCTTGGCATGATGGGAGTCAAGGCAGTGGAATCCCACATGCAGAGTGAGAAACAGAATACCACAAAGAACACCTTCCAGCAAATGCTAGTTATTTCCAAGTTCACGCCTTTATCCTAAGATTTGGGTGTATGCCCAGACAGAAAGCAGAGACACTGTGGTGTCGGAACATGAGGACAAAACACCAATCATCTAAAACACTGTTTCCATGAAGCAGTACGTTACGGTTCAGTTCAGTACGGTGCGCTTTTTTTACGTTTCCACTGTGAAAAGTTGTGGATGGTTCCAGTGGAACCGTTCTGTACTGTCCCCACTTTTGGTCCCCCCTCTGTTGGGGTACCTAGCACACAGATCTGGTACTAAAAGGTGGAGCTGTGAACACTGCAGTCTGTTGATGGTCCACTGTTCATACTGTGGAGAGTTTTATAAATGTAACTAAAAAATGAAAGGACTGTTTGCAGTGGAAAAACTAGGGTCTAGGTACCATGTCCGAAGGGTTACTTTTGGTTCCAAAGGTACCATACCAAAAGTGTTTGGTGGAAACGGGGCTTAGGTGAGTGATTTGACATGATGAAGGAATAGAAGACGTATTCTCTGAAATGTTCCGGCCTCTGAAACATGTTGGTACATGTTTTTTTTGTTTGTTTGTTTGTTTTAATGATTGTAAAATTTGTCCTAAGTTTAATTCCAAGTGGCATTAAAAATGTCTTGAAAAGTCTAAATCTAACTTACCTTAAGCTGTAGGAACCTTGGCAAACATTTAAGGGAAACTGAATGCTAAAACGCTGATGATGTCACTTCTGGTTCCAGGTAAGATGTGGCGGAGGCGGTCAGTGGTCCAGGCCTCCCAGGGCGACGGCCGGCCCTGCCCTTCTCAGATGGAGCAGTGGAAGCCCTGCCCAGTCCGACCCTGCTACCGCTGGCAGTACAGCCCCTGGTCTGAGTGTCGGGTGGAGGTATGTCAATAAATCATTACATGATATCATTATCTCGGGGAACTAAATATTAATGATCGTATCAACTTCTGTCAGCTACAAGAAATGCAGCTTTGACAGCTTCCTGGTTCGACAGAGATCAATACACTCATGAGTTTGAGCCAAAAAGTTGATTTCAGAAGACAGAAATCTCACAACCTGGCAAAAAGTAATGGAGTCTTTAGTATTGATGAACAGCCCCATCAATCCCTGCGCATACAGTTATTTTTGGAGATGGACAGTAAAATCAATGTAATGTACTTTTAACGCTGATACATTACTGTAAACCAATACCTTTGCCAGGAAATTTGGCAGCCTTTACACTTCATTTTGAATTGTGTGCCATCAGGTCAAATTATTAAAGCAGTCTGCTGCATCGCTTCATGACATAAAACAAAACTTTGCAAGCATGGGTGCCGTTTTATGAGACTACAGGGAGACATATCACCTCTTATAATTCATTTAGGTCACTCTTCCCTCTCAGTTAACTCTATAAAGTGTCCAATAATCAATTGAATACTTTTAATGTGAAGCAGCAGCAGTGTAGGAAAGCAGCAGTCAGTAGAGTGAACACAAACCCTGGAGGTATCTTCAGCAGTGATTTATGTCCACCAAAGAGAATCCTCCTTTTTGTTGATGAATTGAATGAAACTGTGCCAAGAAGACTGTTTGGATAATGAGCATCTTTGTGCAAATTTTAATTACGTATGTGTGAGTGATTTTTTCCTTTGATTTCACAATCTGGATTGAGAACATGAATCTCCTGTTTGTTCAGAAAGATTATTGTCCATCACTTAACTGGTGAAGAAGTAGCCTTGGTTGAGCTTAAGTTTAGAGTGGAAATAGACAAGTTATCATTATGACGTTAATATTGGTTACACAATGTAATGGCTATAGTACAAATACACCATTTGCATTTACTTTGGTTCCCCAGAAGCCTCACTTCTAGGGCTAAGTATCGGTACTCAATGCCTTTAAGGTATCGGCTAAAATAACCTAGTACCAAGTCTCATCAAAACTCCTGCAGTCAAACGATACTGCATTCAAGGGGTCCAGGGGTCTGATCCTGAATGATCCCTGTCGGATCAGCAAGCTTTCTGACACAGGCATATCTGGAGCTGCTCTCCTCCCAGTCAGCTCAATGTCTGCCCAATTAGCATGAGCTAACACAGCAGCAACCACTAACCGAGCCGTTAAACTGTCCCAACAAACTCACCCTGACACCAAAACGGCTCGACTCTGTCATTAAACTATTTGAATACTGTTAGGTGACGTTAGCCATGTGATGTTAACAGTTAGGCCTGTCACTGTGTGAGTGTAGCCAGGAAGATTGTCACAACTGTCCCTGATGTGATGCTCACACTCCCACAGCAGCTACAACCCATACAGTCCGTGGTGAGGTCGAGCACAGTGTATTTCACAGAGTTGGCAGTTCTGTGTGCCGAGCTGCTGCCTGGACGTTCAAAATTCTGCCTATACCACACCAGATGAAATACTCTCTTGGTATCAGTGTCATTTTAAGGGTACTGGTATTGATATCATAATTTTTTTAAACGATACCCACCCCACTTGCTTTTGCTATGCAGTTCTGTTAGCCTCCGCATACAATCTCCTGGGAAGATAAAGCCTGAATGTACAGTACAAAGGAAAAGCAACAACAATTGTGCAACCAGATAGCTTTCAGTACCTCTAGTTAACATTGTTAGTAACCCGGCATAGTTGTGTAATAAATGTGCCTGTCTATTGCATTACAAGTAAATTAACTTCATTCTGATAGTAATTAACCTTGACTCACCTCAGTGACGTCTTCGGAGCTGCCGTGTTAACAAGCCAACAGCGCAAGATTTAGTTTCAGTTTTGTTTCTTGGGGTTGATTTTAAGATGACAGTGTTTTTACTCTCCCATTTTTTCACCAGTCACCAGTTCTACCTTCATTTATTACTGTGTGTAAATGTTAAAACTGAGTGTGTTGATATTTATAATTGAAACCCAGATTTTATTCATTTATTTGTGATCATTTGCAAGGCTCCGCATAAAGTGATGTGTTTTCTTTTCAACAACAGCAGCAACAATAATGCTTCTTACTAAACAGTAGGAGGGGGAAAGTTACAACATTGTCTGTTTCCACTTTAAATTCAACAGGATTTACAGAACATCAACAGCATTCTCCTGATTAAGCTTTTTCTTACAATAAATGTTGGGGCGGACGTGCCCGTCAGCTGCAGACTGCGAATTTAAAGCGCTTTAAAGTGTCATTAATATTTTATACATTTTATGTTTATATGCACTTTGTAAAAGGCAGCTCACATTAATAACAAAAATATATACTTTCAGACTACATTATTATTTTTATCACTGTGTTTATTGTAATTTGTGCATACATTTTTATTAGTGGCAGCCTTAATTCTACGTAAAGCCATCACTTAAAGTGGCTAGTGGACAAAATTAGCAGCCATAGCTATAATTTACCAGTATTAAGCTGTCACTCAGTCGCTGTAGGTTTATGTAACTGCCCTGTTTCACTGTAGTAACTCATCATCCTGCTTCTTCTGTGGTGTTCCTGTCAGAACGTGGTGTGTGGACACGGCATTCGCTACAGAAACCTGTCCTGCTTCGTGTCGGACGGCTCCAGCGACGGTGAGGGCAGCTTGGTGGACGAGGAGCTGTGCAGCAGCCTGGAGCTGGCCATCGATGGAGAGAAGCAGATCTACCTGAAGGAGGCCTGCATCCTTCCCTGCCCAGGTAACAACAATGCCCATAAGATATTGTAGCAAGCTGGGGTTTCTTGTCTACAAGAAGGCAGCAGAGAGATGACCTCTTAACCAGGAAGTGCTCTTTATTTGACTGTAGCACACCTACTCACTGGACTCTCCAATATCAACGCAGGCGGGAGGTCACTAACAGCATATACAACTTATATTCATGGTGCAGTATGTCTTTTACCACAGCATTAACTGTAACCCATTACAAGCATTGTGAAATGCATAAACATTAATCACTGCATAAGAGGTAATGTGAGCGATTTAGAACACATTTGAACACTGGCTTTTGGCTTTAAATACACAGCATGCTGAGAAACTCCACCCATTAGCCCCAACACACCACAATATAGTAATTTTAATCTTCCTGTGCTGCATTAACAACCTTACAAAGTCAAGTCCAGACAGAGGATAGTGTAGAATCTTTATTGATGCACTAAGGATGTTTTTGCCACCTGTATATCACTGTCATAGCGTTGGTGAATATGTCTATGGTGGGGTTGTGTATGCCTCTATCCGATTAGTATCCAGATACACAGTCCATAATCTGATACAAAAATAATACTAGATAATATATACATTTGTCAGGATGAAGTCATTATTTTTTATTTAATAACATTATTCTTAATAATAAAAGTAAGACCAAGATGAATCAACTATTTCTTCAGTCTTTACATCAAATACTTAATCAGAAAAGTTCCCAAAAAAGAACATTTTATGTCACACAAGCAATAGTCAGTGGTGAAAGAAGCTCTCTTTTACCTTAGTAAAATTTTTAATAGCACAGTTTAGAGATACAAGGAAAAGTCCTGCATTCAAAATCTTACTTAAGTATCTAAGTACTGACATCAAAATGTGCTTAAAGACAATTTCTGCAGGTCCTCAAACAGTCTTAAAATGTCTTAAATTCAGTTTGATAAATATTAGGCTTTAAAACAATTAAATTTAAAGCCCAGTTCAGACCAAAGATTCACGACCAGACAAGTTGAAACGTGCAACTACTTACAATGCACCGTTCTGCAACATGCAGCTTTTCTTGCTCATTTTGTGGCTGAATATAATTTGTAGCTTCATAAAATATGAATGAGGATAGTGATAGTGAGATACAGGCTACAGCTGCATTTGTAGTGATGAAATGGTTAAAATCATAAAATGAGCATCAGATGGACTGTATTCATAGTAAATATGCTACAATAATATAAATAAGCAGTACCAATTAGTCATTGAGAATGTGTGTGAGGGCATAAGCACATACAGCGAGCAGCAGCAGCAACCCGCCATCCGACACCGGCACACTGTGAGAACGTAAACAGAGGACTTGGCGGGGATGGAGCACCCACCGCAGCAAGCGAACACATCATCTGCAGCCATTTTGACTTCACAAGGGGACTTGGCTACAAAGTGATTGGCTGTAGAAACAGACGACGTGCTTTACGTTCTAAAAAAAGCCGTCGGCGATTTGACCAGCTGAGTTGCAGGTGACACCATCAGCCGGCTTGAGTCGAGCTCAGACCGGCCAGTTCACACCACTGCAACTTTTTTATGCAGCGTTCTTAAATGGTTTCGTCTCATCACGAATCTTTGGTCTGAACTGGGCTGAAGTGTCTGACAGCTGTAGACACCCTGTTAAACTAAGAATAGTAAAGGAACCTTTTGCGCAGAACGGCCCAAATCAGAGTAATATGTATTATATTACTGGATTATAATTACTGATGCATTCATGGTAAATGTTGAGATCATTATAAGTACTTAATCTTTAATACTACATCATCATTTATTAGTTGATTTTATGTGTTATTAATCAGAATCTGCAAAGTAACTTGCAACCAAAGCTTTTAAATAAATGCAGTGAAGAAAAAAGTACTATATTTGCCTCAGGCCTGTGGAAGAGTAGCAGTGTAAAGTAGCATGAAATGGAAATACTCAAGTAAAGTACAAGTACCTGAAAATTGTACTTAACCACAGCACTTGAATACTCTAATAATGAACAATGACAGTGATACACAGCAGAATATCTTTTTAGCCAGCCCGTAAGAAGGCAGATTTTTCACTCAAATGCCTCTGACTCGGTGTTGTTTACATCAGTCCCTTGTTCAGTGTCCTCCCTCTGAAATTGGTATTTTCAATAACGCTGCGTGTCCCTGTAAATAAAACAGCACATGGCCTCAGTATCCTTGAGGGGTTAGAGGCCTGTTAGAGGAAGCATTAGCTGCTAACAGTCTGTGTTTGTGCATCGATGTAGTCAAATCTCAGAGTCTAGTTTCTGTTTTCCCGTATGAAGCAATTACTCTTTCCACCCCTGGTCTTCAGGTTAATATGAAATTGTACTCCCATCATTTCTGTAGAGATTGCCAGCGCACACACTGAACACAACGTTCCTACACTGGAGAGTTCAGTGGAGCCATGAGCATCAGACTGATTTTTAAGAAGTCAAATCTTAACTATTAAAGCAGTAGGTTTGAGCTCTAAACAAAAGTCTAAGTGAAAAAAATAATCCATCACAGCACTGTTTTGCATTGCAGAACTGCTCTCAGGATCAACCAGCAGAACATAGAAGTCACTTTGCAATGCATAAAACAGTCAACACTTGTCAGCAGTTTGATTTATATCGCAAAGCAGCCACTAAAAATACTTGTGTTACAGGGTAGATTTTATTGTCTCTTACCAATAGCACTCAGTATCTATTCATGACCTCTGAAGTGAGAGGTAGCAGCTTACCTGGAGCCAGAATAAATGGACTACATTAAAGCAGATGCTTTGTTTAACTGTGTCGTTTTATGCGAGTTAAGTTCACTGGTGGGTACTGTAATTCATTGCCTGTAGCAACTCAGAGGGCCCTCTGCTCTCCTCTGCCGAGCTAGTGAGTCTCCACTGCTCTCTACGTGCAGATTTTAGTCTCCTATTTACCTCTAGTTTTCTCCCAGTTTACTTGGTGTCTGTCCCCAGTTCATACCATGAAGGATCAGATGTACATCAACAGCCCCGTCTTTTCCTCTCACAGAGAGCAGTCTCACATGAGGAGTGTAAAACACTAGTGCAGCGGTCAGAGAATGATTCTTCACAGGCCTCCCACCAGCCAGCACTGTTAGTTGTTTTATATCGAAGCGCCTTGCCAAGCCAGAGGCACCGCTGTCAGGAACTATTTTCTGTTTCACGAGGAAGACACAAACTATTTGGACCACCTGCTCTTTCAGCGAAATAGACCGAGAGGCGAATCTAAATGGGAGCTGTGACCCCTTCAGTTCAATTTATTCCATTTGTACAGTTTAGAAACGCAGAAGCAAAGTGATTAAAACACACACACACACACACACACACACAGATTTACAAAAAGAAGAAAAAACAGGAAAAAGGGGGTGCAATCAATAATCTGTGTGGGCGAGATAACAGTAACCCTGAGGGCTTATACAATAGACAAGATGGCAAGCTGAGCGACAACCTCACCGAATAACAATCTGCTGTGCTGTAAATGACAATAAAGTGTAGATTTTATGCATTTATTCATCTCACATCTGAAGGGAGATGCTGATTGAGAGAACAGATTGAAGAAGTGTTTTCAACGTTGATTATAGGCACGTCTGAAACAAGGTGCACTTCTGTACTCTGTGTACTCAAGATAAGAAAGTTAGTACGGCACATGTCATATGCTGCACTCCCACTGCATGGTTCGGGACTCCTAACACCTTGGTATTTCACCCAGGGGCGGTGTCTTGCCTCCTACGTCACACAGTGTTCCCTGCTATGTGTTCTCGTCTGATCACATTGGGTTGTCAAGTCACTTTTTGGATAAGCTAGCAAAACCATAACCTGCAGAGTTGTTTATTACCCTAATCTTTGCTTAAACCCCAAGATTTAACCTGCAGCAGACCTCACACCTAACTGTAACTTCAATCAGAGATGATTTTTTTTTATTTTTTTCTGTGATCACTGATTTGTAGATATACACTTAGATTTTCACGCCTTGTACTGCTGGCACTGACTTCCCTGCAGACTCTCAAATGATTTGAGTGCTGATAAATTCTAAAGTTGACCATCATGATGTTAAACTGAAAATATGTACATGTAAATAGTGCTAAAATATATTGACATAGATGGACGAAATTATCTCCAACAACAAAAATCTACTCTGTATTCTGATATCATATATATGTAGTACCTGGTGTCAATAGATGTCCAAACATTCTTACAAGACAGACTATCAATTTCCATGTGTACAAGTGTGAGACAAAATATTCAGATTACAGGAAAACATGAATTATATATTCTGTATGCCTTCATACTTGTGTGTGTTATTCGGTGTAGTTTGCCTATTTTTCCAGGCTTCAGAAATAAAGCTAGCCTCTTCTCATTTTAATAAAATCAATAAAAAATTTTGTATAAAGTATGAACATTCACTCAGGGGCTGAGATGTTAGCAAAGCTCACCTTAACATGCATATTGGGAACAGAGGAACGTCTGCACCTCTAAAGTTGTACACCATAGTGTGCCTCCTGGTTGTGCTAGCTGCAATTTTTAAAAATGTGGGCCGAGTAAAAAAAACATTGCCTTTGCTTTTGGCAGTACCTTGGCTATTTAATGGCAGGTTTGTGTAGGATGTTGCGCTTGTGATGATCTCTCTGACCAATCAGTGGTCTGCAGTGCTCTGACCCTACCCTCTAGTATTGGTTCACCTCACTTGGAACCTGGACCGGGTGTTACCAAAAAAGCACCAGGTACTATCCACAGCTATTCCTAATGGAAAATCGAAAGGAACTAGTCGAGCAAAGTCGAGCCGTACTGTACCACACAGGAAAAAAGTGACAGTAGAAAAAGGCTAAAGGCTAAAGCTGCATGTCGGAGTCAGGGTGATAAAAAGCAGCAAAGAAGAATATAAAAGTAGACATTTCTTTAATTCTAAAATAACCCTGTTTGTCTGCTTAGCGTACAGACTTGTTTATATGTCCAAACAATGTGTTCACACCTTTAACATTAAGATAGGAAAAGCTTTTAGGACGAAGACATACTGATTTGTTTTTGCAAATGATTTGTTTTGTAATGTTATCTTGTGTAAAGTTGACCGAAGTGTAAACTTCCCCAAATCCAATTAAGAGCCAGACAGAGCCACTAACGCTACTCTGAGCTGTCTAGGACCTGCTGCCACACATCAGGTAAATACTACACAGTGTTTGGTTTTGCAAAGGCGATTAAAAAAAGACGGCACCATCTAAACACCTTGGATGCCAAGTATCGCTCCATGTGCTCCCCCTCAACATGTGCAGAGAAGTTGGACAGACCTGCTGTGATTGGACATACACTGTTCAGCCTGTTCAGGTTAATTACGACTTCCAGTTTGTACTTAGTTTTGTATTACATGTGAATTTTAAAGCCTTTTGTGATACATGCTGTCCAAACTATACACGCATTGTGTTCAGCAGTCTCAGGTGGAACAAAAACCAAAAGCAAGACTGCTGCCATGTGGTTGATGCTTCCACCCAGAGCTTGTTAGTGTGCCATGTGTGCACACATTTTCAGCATGGGTAGCCACAGCGGGTAACAAACCCTCAAACCTGGCAGTGTTAGTGCACGATCGACCTGCACAGGATGACTTTTTCATTTCGGTGAGTGGTTAGGTCTCGACACTGTCTTTATGCTGAGCTGGACATCTGTTGTGATTTACATGATATATGACCATGCAAAGCAAAAGCTGCGAAACATTATACAGCACACAGATGCACAGTTTTATTTAATTACTGGAAGTTCTTGAGGGGTTTATTGCCGTCTGGCAGTTTAGTCTAATGTAACTTCTGCTCCCTCCACATGAAGTAGAAATCTTAAAATCCAACAAAATGTATCAGACTGCCTCTTCAGTTAACTGCCCGACCAAATGTCTGCTGCTCTGTGTCACTGATTAATATAACATGACAGTGATTCAACTTACTCTAAATTCTTTATTTAGCGCAACTGCAGAAATTATCACACTTAAATTCATAACTTTCCCCACACTGCTAAATATATTTCATCATATTTTCGAAACACATCTCCCTGTTAATCTCATCTGTTGATGATATTTGGTGTTGACGCGAACTCAGCTGCCACGTTTACACGCTGTCTCGATAACTTCACGTCATACTTAATGATCTTTTGAGCTGTGTTTTTCTTTTTAACAGAAATATTCTTACTTACCAATAAATTACAGTCAGTTTGTGCAGTTTTGTCATTCACTTTCTACACAAATTAAAGAACTTTCAGCAGCTCAAGGGACACCACCCTTTCTTTTCCTTGTCAGCTGTTGATATAAAATATCAAGGATGTGTTCAGTTTCACTAGGTGCATTTCCATCCACCTCTGCTTCATAAAAAAAACCTGAGTGGAAAAACACCAGTTTGTGTATTGATAAAAGGTTACTAATAAACTAAGTTCATTGGAAACAGATTCAGCAAATAAATGATGTTGTACCATCATTTCACAGACCACTACAAGCTCTCCTCGACCTCTCTGGACGGCTTTTAACACATCCGTTGTTTGCCTTTGTTTGAGGTTTGACTGGCGCTTTTTTAATTGCAGAATCTCATCATGTCCTTTTCTTCCGCAGTGGTATAATGACTGGAGAACTGAGCCTGCTACTGCTTATGTTGATGAACCAACTCGAAGTATTAGCATAGTAGTGGATGGAAAAGCACAAAAATTTGAATTTTGTTTTGAGGATTTTCTGAAAATTTAGCCAAAATTTGAGCTTCATTTGAATGGAACTCCAACTAATGACAGTAGTATAGCACCAAACAAAATGTGGCAAAGTACTGTACAGCAAGTGGAAAAAATAAGTGAACAAGAACAAAAGTTGTGTTGAAAAGAGAAACTCTAAACACCAGACTCCTAATTACCTGCAGTATGGTGTTGTTGTGATGTAGAAATGTACTTTATTGAGTTTACCATGCGAGCTGCTGGTTAATATCCAGGGCAGTATTTGTTAGCAACTAGGGGTGTGCCATATCACCTGGTTCAAGATAATTCTGGTGTAATTTTTAATATTATATGAAAAATTCATATCGTGATACTCGCAGTATTTCAACTTGTTGACATAATGACGTCATACTGTTACCCATGGCAACAACAAGCATGGCTGAAAGCGAAATTATTTCTGACTCTGCGGTGGTTCCAAAAAGAGGAGCAGCTTCAGTAGTGTGGAATAAACTGTGGCGTCCTGAATGTTTTATGAACAGCCCCGGACTTCTCAGACTCTTTTAGTGACTTACCGCTCAGAGGGAACTCATTCAGTTCTCCTCTGGCAGCAGCACAGCATCTCTCCCTCTCCTCTCTCGCCATGCGCACACAGGAGTCGGTGTCGTCAAGTGATTTTGTCATAAACCTTTGGTAATGTAAACCTATGTGACGCTCACAGCTCGACAAAAAACTACATATATGTGAATGTGTGATAGTTGTGGTATCATAACAGCCTGTCACAGGTTACAGCGTGATGATTAGAGGAGAAATGGCAGAGCATAAAGGTCCAGGTGGAAAAAAAAAACAACTCAGTCATTTAGGATTTTACTAAAAGAAGGAAATCACCTGTTGATTTATATATATAGATCCCAGGGGACATTTTTTGTTTTTGGAGCTGTTTAAATGTGTAATTTGTGGTAGATTTTATATTGTTGAACTATTAATAGTATAGTATATTTTAATTAATGTTGTATACAGAATCTGAATCTCACTCTGAGTTACTGCTGTAAGAAAAGACGTATATACCTCTCAGCATGTTTAGAGGAGTAGTAACTAACCTGAGACTGAATTCCTGGACAACAGCAGCTCGCTCTGTGCAGATGAGACAGGAAGTCTGTGTTCTAAGTCAGCCTTTAAAATATTAAAAATATTTGCAGGCTGGATATAACAATAAATTCAAAAGAAATGGGGCGTGAAATGGCAGCAACAAATAGTTTAGGGTATAGGATGCTCATGTAGTGGTAGTTTTATAGGCCACTTTTGGGTATTTCAGGTCTTTACAGTGACAAATCCATAATAATAATTACTATTAAAGAAAAAGGAGTGGGTTTTTATCAAATGCAGCAGTAACAATTGTGTCTACTGAAGCTTCTATCTATACAAAAGTAAAGGCAGTTGGCATCACAGTAGCCTATTGACCCCACCTTGATTGACAGGTGATGCTTCAGCTCTGCAGTGCAAGAACAGCACAGTATCAGCTTAGCACACAGATGTCAACCACCAACCCACACTGAAAAAAACAGAGTGAGAGAGAATCTCACAGATGGGATTATCACTTCAAAGGTTGGGTCTGATGACTTGTTGTCAGGTTTTGTGATGGAGGCTTGTCAGCCGCTGGGTTTTATGTAGCTTTGCAGGGTAGAGCAGAGCGGACAGACAGGTGAGCTCTGCCCAACACCTGCTGGACTCTGTCCATCAGATCTGCAGCTCCATCGCTTTTACTGCCCCTCTCACAACCACAGGAATCCTCTTCATATTCTCAAGATGCACTCACGACATTGTGCTGCACACGAGAGAAGTGAACATCACTGTTTCCTTTGAGTAAATAGGGCAAATCTACAACATTTCAATAAGAAAAGATGGAAAACTGAACCTCCAATTTATGATTCAGCCTGATAAGAAGGGTGTATTTTCACACAGTGCAGCTTAAATATAAATCTGTTATTTTCCATGTCAGCGGTCCCTGAAGGGAGAATTATTGTTACTTGCTTCTGCCAGAAGACAAAATACAAATGTGGAGTTCATTTCCAAAGTGCTATGTGTCTATTTCGGTTCATCATTGATCGTTCATCATTCAATCTCTCTAAAATATAGAGGAGAAAAAAATGTTCTCCTCTTTTCAACCCACAACTCATTTAAAAGTATCACGGTTTGAATTCATTTTATATTTTAAGAGTGTGTGTGGCATGTGTTTCCACTGGCGGATTTCTCATTTTGGAGAAGAGGGGGGAAAAAGAACCTCATCAGATGTCTGCTGGTCCCTGAGATGGAAAACACTGAGAAACGCTGCCCTAGATAACAAGTCAGTCCAACCCCTTTTGCCAAACTGCAGGAGCTGATGTATCAAACAGCAATCAAAAGCACAGAGCGTTTTCTGTGCAGGGACGAACCGTAGTGTGATTTGGGAGGAAATTCAAGGGCTGTTTGTGCAGGTCCGGGGACAGCTTGGGAATTCTGGCAGGTTGCATCCACACATGCATGCACACACTTTAATGCACTGCCACCCCTGACCCATGTTCTATTTCCCCTGCTGTTTGATGAGCTGCAGTTGTCAGCTGTGATCAAAACCAACCCGCCCTCCATCTCGCACTTACACCTTCCTCCTCCTGAAACTCTTCAAAGCATCTCAGCCATCGTGATGTGATATTTGAATACATATTCCGTATCTCTGCCGCATACCTTAACATCTCGCCCAGATTAAACCGTTCTCATCCATAGATGAAAAGCCAAAATACTGCTCTAGTTCTTCCAAAGTTCCCACCAGGTCACACACTGAAGTTTTTGCATCGCTTTAACAGTTTTTTAAAGCTACGAAAATGAGTAAAAACAAAAAGATACAAGAGAATGAAGATACAAATGAATTAATGGTTAAAATTAAATAACAGAATTCTTATGTAGTAAATCTGGGTGTGAAATCTTACATAATACTAAATCTGTCAGCTGAAGCTCCACAGGCAGGTCTTTACAAATAATCGGCGCCCTGATGGCAGAAAACCTGGTCACATTTTATTCTTAAACTCTGGAGGAGCCAGAAGGGCCACCCTGCCTGAGGATCTGGGACTTCAAACTGGCTAACAGGAAATTAAAAGATTTATGATATGGCTCAAAGCCACACTGAGCAGTTATTTTAAAAAAGAAAATCCACACTGAGCAGGTGAAGAAATGACAGAGTGATGAAGCTTAATTTGTAAAGATTTAATTTCTACCTGCTTTATTTAAACTGAATATATATGTTTGGTTGTTGTACAACTAACTGATCGTCTTCTGAGTCACACACACTCTGTAGTATGGCATCAGACATTTTAGGATTTAAGGCTCAGGATTGCTGAGTGTTAATTCTCTTTTTCTCTATATGTTTGCATTTTTATCAATTTAGGCAACAGTTCAGTTCCAGTTGGTTCACAAAAAAACAGTTAAAAATACAAGTGCAATTCATCAGACATTATAGACCCTTCGCAAAGTCCCACCCCCAGACCCAGATTGGCCAATCATAACATAGCACTGGGCCGGCTCAGACCTTGAATAACCAAGAACCAAGAAATTAAAATACCCTGAAGCCAACTATTAAAATACAGAAATGCATAATAGGTGCCCTTTGAATGTTTAGTCCATAAAATGTAAAAAAGAAAGTGAAAAGACTACATCAAGTCTTTAAATGTCTTGTTTTGTCCAACTGACAGTTTTTTACTATTTGACTGAAACGATTGTTTTCATAACCACACATGTCTCTTCACTCCCTACAGGTGAATGCTACCTGATGGAGTGGTCCGACTGGAGCCCGTGTGTGAGCATCTGTGTCAAGGGGGCCGGCGTGGACTTCGGTTCGGTTCAGGTCCGCTCACGAGCCGTGTTGGCCCAGGAGCCTGAAAACCTGCAGCTCTGCCCTGACCAGGCCTGGGAGTCTCAGCCCTGCACAGGTGAGCACACTTCTAATAAGTAGAGGCGTATTTCAGTGCATGCAAATAAGCTCGCCACAAGCCAGCAGTCCCAAACTTTGATTAATTTATTCATTCTGCTTTACCATCATATTCCTAATACACATGATTATGGAGGACTGAAGTCAGTCTGAGCTTGGGCAGAAGGCAGGGAACCACGATGGCAAGCTTGTCAGTGCATCAGAGGGCTAACACAGAAAGACACTTAGATTCAGGGTCATGCCTGCAGGCTATTTAGTCTTCTCTCCATCTGAACCTGAGTGTTTGGATTGTGAAAGGAAACTGGAACACCAGCAGAAACCCGCAGAGAGAACATGTTGAGTTTGTGGAGGAGGGATTGGGGGCTGGAATCAGATGAAGGTTTTTCTTGCTGTGAGGTGACACTGCTAACCACTGAGCCACCTCGCTATCCAAACATAGCTGAGAAAAACTAAAGCGCTAACTACTGCGATCACTTTGTTTTCCCCTCTGTACACTGGGTCAATTGGCGCTCTCCCAAATGGGATTTCTTGAGTCAGATCTCCAAACAGAGGAAACCCTCGTGCTCATTTACTGTTGTGATCTCTGCGGTTCCCCAGGCGCGTTAATCACCCATTAGGTGCAGCGTGGGCTGTGAATCACCACCACCACCAAAGCTCAGCATATACAGTAGCCATGGGCTCATTCCGTAGAGCAGCCTCCCCCTCCCATCCCCTCCTCCCTTGCCTCCCACTCCTCCCTCTCCTCCCTCCCTGGCTACTGTACACAGCCCCACAGCAGTCTTCACCAGCCTGACCTGGTTTCACAGCATCACTCGAGGCACAGGGGGGAGGAGTAGCCCAGCAAGACCAGTAAAGGCGGAGGAGGAAGAGAGAATGGAGGGAGGGGAAGAAGGAGGGCAGTGACGGAGAAAGGGCAGCTAGGGACGGAGGGAGGGAGATCAAATAGTAACATTAAAAATGAATTTTGTGGGGGCGCCCTGGTAGTCTAATGGTTATTGCACATACCACATAACCACTTCGATTCCTGGCTGAGGGATCGCTGTTGCACGCTACACCCGTCTCTCTTTCCATCTATGTTTCCTGTCTCTGTTTTCTTGTCTCTGTTCCAGGGGTCTTGCCGCACATCAGAGGACAGCAGTCCTGTTATTTCTGTCAGGGCACATTCACATGGCAGCTAATAGGGCCAATATATCCGTTCTTTGAAATACAATGCATGTGAAGTTATTGAACCACTTTTTTTATTGTCTGTGCAGCAACAGGAGAAAAAAAATCACAAAGGAAAACAAAACTTTTTTATTCGTCATCTGATCCACCTCCTCAGTACATACGCAACATGTTTGTTACTATACTTGTGAGGCCTGATTTCTGCCCCTTCTCCATCACACAAGCATTACAGAATCCAGTCTCTTAATACTGCAAATTAACAGCTTAATTATATATATATGTATAAAAAAGTCTTCTCAGATACTTTTTAAGGAAACAAAAAGCAGAATAGGTGGGTAAACAAACACAAACAGGCATTGAGTTAGCTAAGATAGCCAGACTTTAGAGTGCTCCAGGGATGACGGACTTTTGTAGGCCAACGCAGAAGTTAGCATTGCTTTTGTTCCCTCGTCAAAAAGCCCGTGGGATTTTTCCAGCAGATTTTTGAACTGTTGCAGAAAACCACCACTTTTATGATTTTCAAAGCCTTCGTGCTGTCACCAGAAGTAAAAAGCTAACGTTAGGAGATAAACAAACAGCATTATAGTCGCATGACGTCACATCACTACCACAATGAGGATGTAAAGCTCCTCAGCGTAGGGTTAGGGTTAGCTCCTTGTTGCTGACCCCTCCACAGCAGTACATTGCTTAACTTCCATGTCAGCCTTCACCCTGCTTCTCGAAACTAGGGGCGTGCTGACTGAAATTTGCTGTTTATAATATACAGTCAATGGACAAGTACCCTATACAACCCAAATTCAAAATATCTGAACTACTCCTTTAATTTTTGTACAGTCCCTAAAAGTTAACCTGGATGGCAGTTACTGTTTTCCCTCATTAGTGACCATGGATTCATGATTCTAGAAGTTACAGTAAGCAGCTTGCATTGCAGCCCCATCTCCATAGGTGTGTGAATGTGTGAAAATGTATGATGGTCACACTGTAAACTGCCTTGGTATAAGAGCACGATATAACCATTTACAGTCCATTTGTAACAGTGTGGTTATAATGAATCTTTTGTAGGTTAATAGGCTTGAAAATCAGCCGTCTCCTCTCCTACAGAGGCTTTCAGTCGTGTTTCAAAAACCTGGGATTTTTTGGGGGGGCACTAACGCAACTACTGACATTATTTCTGCTTGCAGTGCGGCTCTTCTGCTGAGAAATGTTTCAATAGTTGTAAAATCCCAATCTGCTCGTAAAAGATGGTGGGAAGTGCCGGCTGAAGTGAGTGATTCGATGATAGCTTAACACATTTGAGAAACGACTGTGGCTGCTCCAAAGCAAGAAAAAGGGAAGAAATGAGAAAAGTGAAGAACATAAAGGGTGAAGTTGTCTCAGCCGCAGACAAATCGTCCTGTGAAAGCTGCAGATAGAGCCGAGCCATCGACTGGAGCTGTGATACTGTACCCAGGCCGGTGGAGAATAGATCTTTCCTTTGTTCAAGGTTAAATTGTTAATTTACGCTAGCCGAATGGGCCGGACTGATGATTGGTTACACAGGGCTCCGCAGGGAAATATGGTCATTTACTGCACTGATGGAGATATTGATAAAGTCATAATAGCATTGATAGAAAGTCATTAAGCAAAAGCTCTTACTGCAGATTAAAACATTGAACTGGACCCTTCTGTGAAGACACACTGATAGTGATATTATATGACAGCAGCCTATTATACAACCATAACTTAGCAGCTGCTTTATTAATCCGTCACTCTCATGATTAATGGTCTTCACTGCAGACTCCCACTGTACAGTCTCTTTAGGTGTTGATTGTGTTTTTTATTTTGCTCTCAGGGGGCGACTGTTACGAGTACAAGTGGTTCAGCAGCGTTCGTCTGAACTCCACCCGCCCTTTAATCTGGTGTCAGCGCTCAGATGGACTCAACGTCACTGGTAAGGAACTCTGAGTCTAACAATTGAGCTTGCATTACAGTACATTCATTTTTTTGAAGACTTGGACTTGGGTCAGCTTCCTTGTGTATGATGAGAACAAACACCAGTGGTTCCCAACCTGAGGTCAAGGGGTCATAAAATTAATCTAGACCTCTCAAGGTGATTAAAAAGATATATTAAAGATATATAAAAAGAATATCTCTTCCACACAAAATGAGGTTTAACTCACAGAAACAGAATGAGTGTAGAATGGACATTCCAGTTGAAATCCACAAGGGTCAGAACGGCGGCCATTTTCATGTGTCCTGTGGCTGTTGTAACGAGCTAACTTCCGTATAAACCAACTTGCTCACTGAAGTAAGGTTTTGCTTCAACAACCAAATGAGCAGTGGAGTAGTGCGGCACATGAAGAGGCGTCTTTTTTTAACTATCTCTGTTGCCTTAAAGGTCTAGTGCTCTGGTTCCCAACCTGCAGGTCCTGCTATCCACAAGGGGTCACCAAGATTTCACAGTGGTTCGCAAGACCTTCCCAATTTTAAGGGGTGTAACAAATCTATTTAAAAATGTATACATTAAGCCTGTCTCTCAGAATTTCATTCATTACTGTGAAGAAAATTAAATCAGTTTGGTGGTTTTTTTTGTTTTTAAAGTTTTGGTTATTATTGAGGATATAAAATTTAAAAACAAATTCACAGGACAAGGGCGAGGTGAAGACCTGAACAAAAGCTACATTCACATAGCTGTAACTCTGCTAAAACAGCCTCATCCTGCATTAGGAGAGTACAGAAAGAGCTCATAGAACAACAGCCAAATGTCAGGGAGAAGAAAAAAGTGACTTCTTAAAAAAAGAAGTCTGTTAAAACAAACAAACAAATAAGACAGAGAAAGGTAGAAAGTTCCTAAAAATATCAGGAAAACTCATCTGTGATTCAATATTTACAGTTCATCAGTTGTTTTGTACTTTTACTGTTGTGCATTGAATATAATATGAAATGTCTACAAAAATGTCACTCAGTCAGGGGTAGTCAGTTTATAATGTAATAGAAAAGGAGTCCCTGGAGAGAAAAGGTTGGGAATCAATGCTCTAGTGTGTTGGATTAAGTGGCAGTACGGTGGCCGACGCGAAAATGCTTTCTAGAGCCAGTGTTTGCTTTGTCTGCTCTGGGCTACTGTAAAAACATGGTGATCTTGGTAGATGAGGATCAGTTCCCTGTGTAGATCTAAACAACTTGTCCTAAAGTAATGAAAACACAATGGTCCTTAGTTTCAGGTGATTATAAACTAATAAGAATATGGTTGTGAATATTATATACTAAGTCTGCCAATAGCTGTCCATAAATCCTACACAGTGGACCTTTAATGCTGGAGAAGAATTGAGGATTACTTAATGTGATTGCTTCATATTTTTACTGCTAAGACATCAAATTATATTCTTATAATGATAATGTAATAAAAAACCCAGCTTTGTGCGCACTGTAGGCCAAAACTGAGTTCTCAAACTATGAGTGTGACACACTTTACCACCCCACTGACGTGTCTTGTCGCCATAACAACTAACACCAGTCATCATTTTCTTTTTAACTGATCAGATGACCACGGCTAACCATTAAATGTCTGTTCTACTCTCATTCTATTTCTGTTGTTTAACTAGACTTAAGTCAAATGTTTCCCTTAATTCTTGCCAATTACTGGAAGATTTTAACTTTCCGGGTGGTGGTGAATAAAGTAATCTGCTGATTGTCATCTGGATTAACTGGTTTTGTCTGTAAATAGTGAAGAATGTCCATCACAGCTCACAGTTTTAGTTAACATACTCAAATTGCTGGTTTTGTCTGAGCTACTATACAAAAACCCAATACAGAGACATTCAGTTTAACATCATTAAAGACCAAGGAAGCAGGCAAATATTCATGTTTGTGTAGCTTGTTTTGACTTTCTAATAATACATTCAGTTTATAATGCATCCTACTGATTGTGTCCACAAAGTATTCCTCTCAGGAGGTTTTGATCATTCTGTTTCCTGGTTGTGTTGGTGACGAGAGGCTGCAAGTAAACACTGGTTAATTTTAAAGGGTCAAAACATTTGAGAAACACAGCTCTGCACTGTTTCTGAATAATGAGCAGTGTCGCTGAATTCATGGGGAAAGTGAGAAACGGATATGTTTCAGCTGCTCTTGAGCTCAACAGTAAGTCTACATCAGTAAGTGGCAGTTTTACGTAGGAGGTAAAATTGACACAAAATATGTCAGAAATATAACATACTGCTCTAAAAAAAAGCTCAGGACTTATTTCTATAAGAAGGGAAGGTGGTGGGCGATGGCAGCCTGAACAGCTATTCATCTCTGTGTAACACATGAACACATGGCTGCTCACTTGAAATCGTTTCAAAAATAAACCTGGCTACAACAGCTGTATTGACGTATAGATATTTTCTAAAGATGTCTGAATGTACAGGCTGCGGGGGGGAAAAAACACAGACACATTTTAATTTGAAAATGTAATTTGATTACTCGAGGTGACACTCGTACTCAGCAACAGGAGGCAGCACATCTACCAGGACACACAGATGATGTTGATCGTCATTGTACTCCTTTAAAACCGTCACAAACTCTTTGATTCTATTGTCTTTCCACCCGCAGGAGGTTGTCCTCCGATGAACCCTCCAGTGGACAACAGCTCCTGTGATCCTCCCTGTCTGATGCCGAAGTCTTTCTGCAGCGAGGTGAGCAGCTCTTTGTTCTCACATCACCACTATTAACAGCAAATAAAAAAAGAATGAAGAGAAAAACTTATAGAGGAAAAATTTGGTTTACAGACAAAGGTGCACAATAAAAACAATAAAAAACAATAAAAAGACAAACCTGAAAGCACAGGTCCTCCCGATGAATGGCAGTCTCTCTACTCACTGTGACACATGGCTGCCAGAATTGGATCTGAATGCAGCAGGGAATGAAATGATGGCAGCATGAAGATGTAAAACCCATTTTCCTGTTGTGTCACTCAACTGTGCCGCACCGAAATCAGGAGAATAAGGATCATGTCCAGCAGAAACAGCAGCTGTTACAACTCAAAGTGTATTTATTTTAATAGCTTGTGTTTAAAAAACAAACAAATAAGAACAAATTTGAACATTGCAATAAAAGCTATTTATCAGCTGTATTGGTTGGTGGAGCAGACAGACTTAATAACTGCAGAGTAATGATGTAAGTGATATAGATGCTCAGTTGCCAGTTTTTAGGTACATTGAGCTCAAACGAATGCAGTCTAAAACTATGTCTCCCATGTATACAGATATTTTTCAAAACTCATTTTCCACCCCTGCTTTTGAAGAAATATTTCTGTCCACGTGACCTTTTTTTTTCTTTACAGAAGATGTCTGCACACACTAGTACATAAAAACGACCTCCACTATTAAATAACAACAATCATACATAAAAAGAAAAAGATGAAACTGAAGATTGCATAATTGAATAAGAGTTCCAGAATAAGAAGTATTACCAAATTGTTAAAGATGTACAATTTACAAACAATTTTGCAAAAGTAAAGAGTGGAGTGTTAAGAGTCTTTGAAAATTAGAGTCCTTTTCAGATGTTTTTTGAATAACAATGATGTAGATGACGATTGGGCTCAACCAGGGACTACTCCTTCAACCAGGTCTGATCCAAAACCATCATATCTTGCGGACTTTAAACTTTAAATGTTGAGGTGGACTGAGAACATTAGTTGCAGCAGATGCCTCTGTTCATCCCTGAAGTGGTGCAGCAATGCTAGATTAAGTGTTAAGTAATCATTCGACCAAGCAGCGCTAACGAAACTTAGCAAACCTGTAATCCACCATTGTTGTTGTTTCTAGTGAATGCTTCTACACAAAGCAATAATGGGCATGCACAAAATGAGAGGTTGATATCATTGTTTCCCAAATGCTTTGTTTTACGCGTCCATGTGTATGCACAGTACCTGGAACTCCATTTTAGTGACCCTAAAGTCTGTTTGCACATGGAGGAGAGCAGTGGTGTAGTGGTAGTTGAGGTGGGTGTAGATGGGTTGGTTACTGAGGATGAAGTCGGTTTACTCTCCAATATACACAGATCAACCAAAACATTAAAACCACTGACAGGTAAAGTGAATAACATTGATCATCTTGTTACAGTGCAGTGTTCTGCTGGGAAATCTTGGGTAGTGGCATTCATGTAGATGCTACCTGATGTGCTCCACCCACCCGAACACCGTCAAAATAAAGCCCCTCATGGCAACAGCATTTATCGATGGCAGTGGCCCCCCCAGCTGGACAACTCATCGTGCCACATCACAAAAGCTGCTCAGGAATGACCTAAGGAAGGTGTCGACCTGGCCTCCAAATACCCCAGATCCCGTTCTGATTGAACATTTGAGGGACTAATTGGTACCCCAGAGGTACCCCCAATCCAAGGTGGGTGCTCCTTGGACCAGACTCGGCTCTGACCTGTCAAATCATGGACACAGGACCTCTGGAGAGTGTCCTATAGTGTCTGGCACCAGGGCATTTGCTTCAAATCTTTTGTTTGTTGTGAGGTGGGGTAACAGCACGTCCCATAGATATTGGATCAGATGGGGATCTGGGAAATTTGGAGGCCAGGTTGATACCTTGAGCTCTTGGTCACGTTCCTCGGACTATTCCTGAACAGTTTTTGTGGTGTGGCATGGTGCATTGTCCTGCTGGGGGGCCACAGCTACTGGGGAGTGCCGTTGCCATAATGGGGGGTGCCTGGTCTGTAGTGGTGTTTAGGTGGGTGGAGTGTGTCAGGTGACAACCAAATAAATGTCAGAACCAAAGATATCCAAACAGAACATTGCATTGTAACAAGATGATAAGTGTTGTTCACGTCACCTGTCAGTGGTTTAAATGTTTTGGCTGATAGTTGTATTCCAGTTACTTATTGGCAGTTGGATGGGTATACTGTAAATGGACCAAAAAAGTAGTTTTTGTTGAAGCTGTTTCAGAAATGTGAGGATTTAACTTCATGATCACTTTGGAGGATGTAGTCTGCGGTGCTATTAAACAATGTTGAGTCATATTAAGAGGAGTTTTTTAATATTGCGTCCACCCAGTTTTTATCAGGCTAACAGAAATGTCTCTCTGTTTAATGAATACGGTTCAAAAGTATGCTCTGAAATGGTTTTGTTCTTTTTGAAGCTGAAGCTTTTATCTAAGTAACAGGTCGGTGAACCTACCACACCAACGTCCAGGGCCTCTTCCAAAAGAGAATAAAAAAACCTCTAGATTCACATTCATGCTGTCATGGCCCATCACTCCCTTAATGCACTGTGTTGTACCTGCGGCTCACACCAAACATGATTCTACACTGCCCCCTGCAGGCTGGTATCTGCATGTGCGAGGAGGGATTCACAGAGGTGCTGTCGCCCACTGGGCAGCTGGATCAGTGTGCCCCCATCCCAATCCTGGAGATCCCCACAGCAGGAGACAAGAAAGGGGATGTGAAGACCAGTCGTGCCATTAACCCCACCCTGCCCACCACCATCCAGCCTGGACGCACGGGGCGGACCTGGTACCTGCAGCCCTACGGACCAGGTCAGACATGCCTGAGGATTAGCCCTTCTGCACCCTCCAAACAACTTCTCTCCACAAATATAGAAAAGACAAGACACACATAAAGAATTGTGTTTTGTTGCTGTCAAGTGAAAACCTTTAATCTCTTCACTGTCATGTTTTGGGGAACTAACCCTGCCTTAATGTACTCTTCAGAGGCTCTTATTTTCCAGCTGTCAAGTCATAATTACAAAAACCACCACATAAAAATGCTTCTCAGTCAGAAATGTGGAGGACAAATACAGACGTGGTTGGTTTGTATTTTTCGAAAATGTTACTTTGACAGTATAATTAGTCTTTTACAACAACAAAAAGTAGAAATAAAACACATCCGGCTAATGATGACTGTGAACACAGCCTGTATCAACTACAAATGTGCAATTACTTGCACACAAACAGTCGTCCTGCCAAGATAAAGGTCAGTAAATAATCAGGCATCTTTTCCAAAGCTCCCACTCAAATCATGACCTGAAGGTCTGTTTGTGTATGTGCAAGTTTTTAAGTGAGGAGCTTGTATTTATAATATTTCCACTTTCAACACTGGATAAGAAAAACAAGTGCCCACTCTGTCTTTTTAAGTTTATCTGAAGGAAAAGGTTTTAGAGAAACCCAGCGTTTTCTGAATTTTCTCAACCTGCAGAGCACCATGTAATCCTTGAAGTGAAGTTAAGGCGGAGAGCTGAGAGGTTTTCACATGACAGCAGCAGAATGTACTTTACTCTCAGTTTGTGTTCGGCAGATTTAGTGTTGACAGGGTCTAATTAACACCAGGTTTAACGGATTTGTACTCGCAGCTGTGCATGAAATAAAACCGACACATTAAAAAACAAAAGATGCATCGGACAAGTTTTCAGTCTGTTCCAGTCTGCTCTGATGCATGTACACATGAACCTGCTGACTGTGATCTGCTGCCACATTAACATTTAAGGAGTGTTGTGACTGATGGCGCAGAAACATTTAGGATGCAAGAGTGCAGAACAGATTGAGTTAACGTCTGTCAGGAGTAAAGACTTCCACACTCACGCCATCACGTACTCTAACCCCTGTCTCATTTATCTTCCAGATGTTTGACACACACTTCTTACAGTTATACTTTATTACAGTAAGATCAAAAACATGTTTTGCCTTTTTAGAAAGATAAAAGGACTTAAAACTTTGTAATTTCATTGTATGAATCAGGTACAAATAAAATATTTACCAGTTTACTTAAATGTAGGTGACAACAGGTAAATGTCGGGGAAAAGGGATTAAGAACTGGGCATTTTACAGCAAAAGAGAAACACATGATGCCGTAACTATTTTTGTAAATCAAAGTTTTGGAAAAAAAAATAGTGTCAGTTGTTACAGAAGAGAAAGCTGCCCAAATTTGTAGTACCTAGCAAGGGTGGAAGAACTTTTCTTAACTGAAAAAAGCAGTACCACAGTGCAGAAATACTATTTTACAAGTAAAAGCCCTTCATTCCAAACGTGACTAAAAGTTCAAGAGTATGAATAAAAGTATGAGCGTTAAAATATACGTAAACTGCCAAATGTAAAAGTAGTCATAATGCAGAATGTCCCATCTCAGAATTATTATATTATTGGTTGTAATTATTGATGGATTAAAGCTGCAGTTGGTAACTTTTTAATATCTACTGAAACTGTTTCTATATTCACACAATTCAATTCAATTCAATTCAATTCAATTTTATTTATACAGCCCAATATCACAAATCACAATTTGCCTCACAGGGCTTTACAGCATACGACATCCCTCTGTCCTTATGACCCTCACAGCGGATAAGGAAAAACTCCCCCCAAAAAAACCCTTTAACGGGGGAAAAAAAAACGGTAGAAACCTCAGGAAGAGCAACTGAGGAGGGATCCCTCTTCCAGGACGGACAGACGTGCAATAGATGTCGTACAGAACAGATCAGCATAATAAATTAACAGTAATCCATATGACACAATGAGACAGAGAGAGAGAGAGAGAGAGAGAGAGATGCAGGTAATGACAGTATCTTACAACAACATTAATGAAAGTAATAATATTATAGTTATAGTTCTGGCTACTGTGGTACAATATGTTGAAAGTATGTATTAATATCTGGCAGTATACATGTGTGACAATAATCATATGTGTATAATAACAGTAGAAGTATGACTAGTGACTAATGATGGCAGCAGCAGCAGCAGGAGGCATCTGGCAGGACCACGGCAGCAGCACAACCACACACGTCACGCTGTCCAGACACCGCTGCGATATGAGTTAATCTGAGAGACAGTGGAGCACAAAGGCTCTGAATGAGATTGATAATCTGCAGATAAAAATCATACTCCTCTGCCTACTCTGTTGCCTTGTAGGGCTTCTGATGGCCTTGTGGCATGTGACCGAAAAGAACCAATCACAGCCAAGGTATCTCTAATGTGGCTGTCAGTCACTGCTCGTGAACTGCGGTCAAACTTTGAAACGAGGCAACGCTGATCAAAAATAAATCATGATTCTGTTACTGCATTGTCTTTTTCTCGCCTCAAATGTTTTCAGAAACATATTTTAGTGTACTGTTTAGCTGTGAGATGAGAGTTGGTCCAACTGGTGGGCAGTGCTTGGCACTCCAGTCAGCTGTTTCCAACATCCAACATCTTTTTTACTTTTAGTAGGTACTGCAGCTGGCTTTAAAAAGTACGTACTGTTGGGTGCAGCATGCAAACAGTCAGGACATATTACTGTCTCATAGCGTTACGCCCTGACCTTTAACCCTCTTGCTTTTATATCCATTACCTTGGAGATAAAACAAACACCACTCACAGAGTTCTCCAGATGTTGATCAACCCGGAGAGCTCTGCTGTTGGTAATTGGTTTAACCGAATAATTGCTCTGGTGCCGACTATCAAGATCGTGAACGTGTAATTGTTTAGACGTCTAATCGCGCACCTCTCTACAGAACATCCAGGTATTTTTGGCATACTGCATTTGACATACTACGTATTGGGACATACTTAATTTTATAGTCTGGTGATATGGGTATTGGAACACACAGTTTGTCATTTCACAGCTCAGTAGTATACTAACATTTACTTTGGAAAACATCAGAGGAGAGAAATAGACAATGCACCAACAGAATCTTGATTCATATTTGATCAGTGCTGCCGACAGCAGTGATTGACATTTGACAGCTGTGTTTGAGACTCCTCGGCTCTGATTGGTTGTTCTTGGTGACTGTGGTCGATTCTAGTAAATGTCATTAGATGCAGAATGAAGAGGAACAGGGGACGTGAGTTTGTTTCAGACGATCTGTGTCATGTTCTCCTTCCAGAAAATAGTGAAAGGTTCAGCGACTACGACAAGGCTATTCTCATAAAAGTCACCAACTGTAGCTTTAATGTTGAAGCTGATAAATTAAGAACTGATTTTAACTACTTTATACACCGTTGTGTAGCTTAATCAATAATAATTTCGTTGTTATTATTTGATTTATATTTTGTATTAATAATCTGACTGCAAAAATATCCAGTAACCAAAACTGTCAGCATTCGTTTTGTAGATTGAAAAGATCAGTATTTACATTTAAAAGTAGTGGAGTACAAGTATAGTGTAACATAAATGTATCGGTAAATGTATCTGGTTATATCCAACCACTGGTACCTAGTATTTAAAAAAATAAACACTTCAATGTTGCTCTAAAAAGCCCAGTTGTTACTCCTCTGTGCCGACATTTAAGCACCAGTAGGAACCTGTAATTATGTTATTGGTACCTGATTCATAAAATCAAATTCCACTGTAAATTACAGGCTGTAATATTATAAAGTGTTAGTGGGAAAAAAAGAAGCAGCAATTCCAGTGATGTGTTTGAGTTTTCTGAAGCGTTCACAGAATTAATTGTTGCAGCTCTTAATGGCTGTGAGTCTAAACAGACAGACGAACTGACGAGCCTCCTCCTCCACAGATGGGAAGCTGAAGATGTGGGTGTATGGTGTAGCAGCCGGAGCCTTTGTGCTCCTCATATTCATAGTGTCTATGATATACCTAGCTTGGTGAGTTGACAAGTTTAATTCCCCCCTATTTATCATCATCCTCATTCATCAAACCAAACCCATCTGTCCCCTCCTGCTTTGAGTTAAAGCACCCTCTCCCTGTCGTCCAGCTACCCTCACATCATTTCCTTTCCTTTTGCTCCCGTCATGCCATCCTCTTGTGTGAGAGCAGCAGCTACTGTGCCAAGGTGCATCGCTCTCTTAAGGCCCAAGAGTCTGACGCCAATGGGACGGCGGTCTGGATGGGCCAAGATGCACATGAGATGACTTACACCTGTCCCGATTGCCAAGAGCTGGCTCAAAGCAGCAGCAGCTAATGAGGATGTGGAGGGTTCGCCCACCCTCAGCACACCCTCCAGTATAAGTACCTGCAGTCCTTGACCTTCCCCTGTGACCTCACTCTAAAGTGTCACATGTCCTGCCTGACTAGCTGATTGAAGGTGCTGGTGCAGGTGAGGACAAACCATCCGGGTGATGTTTAGTTTAGTCCGTGTAGCTTCTGTAGAGCGTGTAGATGCGTGTAGATGGTGTTTACCTGTTCTTGTTTATATCTACTTTTAAAAGTGACCCATATCTGATTTTTTATTTTATTATTGGGGCAAAAACAAAACAATTGTGACTTTACAGATACGTCAATGACAGAATCAGGGAAATAAATACAAAAGGACCAACAAAAACAGGGTGAAGCACAGAAATTGGCGTGATACATATATAAATCATAACAGGCCAAACAAGGATGAAATATAAGTCATAATCATGGTAGTAATAATCATAATTAAATTGGTGCAATAACCGGGTGCTTTAGGGGGAATAATAAGGTAAGAATGGAAAAGCAAATGACTTAATAAAAAGTTTGACATATAAAAATGTCTGTTATCGTATTGTGTGGGTCCCATATCTGATTAATGTATTAAACTCTAAAATTCAGGCTTAAAAACTGCCCACACATGTACCCAATCACTGCTCTACAAGTAGGCCCACGCAGCCAAATTACCATCATAACGAGATGCAAACCAGGTAGAAATAACAACCACTTTCTGTGGTGCGTTCAGTATTTTTTAGTACTTACCTGACAGTGCCGGAGAACGTACTAAGATCTTTTACTTTAAGGAATAGTTGGACTCTCAGTGAAATTTGCTTATTGGAGTTACACGAGAGGATCAGTACCACTCTCACGTCTGTGTGTTAAATATGAAGCTGTTGCCAGGAGATGGAAAGCTTAATTTAGCATGAAGACTTAAAGCAGGAGGAAACCACTAACATGGCTCTGTTCAAAATTAAAAGATACAACTACAAACACCTCTGAAGTTCATTAATTTACATACAGCAAGTCTGTGTGGTAAGCTAACCATCTCCTGGCAACAGCTTCATATTTAACACACAGATGTGAGAGTGGTACTGATCCTCTGATCTCACTCTAATGAGCAAATAAGCATATTACCCTAAAAGTTGAACTACTCCTTGAAGTAAAAGATCACAGTGCATCCTCCACCACTCCACAGGTAAGTATTCTCACACACCTGTGGTTTGCATCTAATCATGATGATGATTTGGCTGTGCGATCTGTGGGGGCTGATTTGTACAACTGCGACATCAATATTCTCATTAATATTCTCATCTGTCTCTTTGCAAGTAAGCAAGTAAGTGTATTTCTGAAAATGTCAAACTATTCCTATTAATAAAAACAGAAATACACAAATACAAATATCTACATTTACTGTATGTTATATATTAATATTAAAAATATTTAATTGTGGCATGGGTTATTAAGAAAAGATAATTCTTTATTCATCCCAAAGTAGGGAAATTGTCGACATTACAGCAACAGAGGAATAGTGCAACCAGGAAGCATAAGTAGGAAAAAAAATAAAATAAATACAAAGCAATATATAAATACCTAAAGTAAGTAAACTGTACAAAACAAAGAGCAGTATAGTAAGGACGCATCAGAAAGAAGCAGAATATAATAAAGAGACAAACTGATTGACTGATTCATTACATATAAATCATTTTTATTGCCAACATATTAATATGTCTTAAAAAGTAAGCAACATTTTTATAATAGGCAATGGTGCACATTTTTACTGCTTCATGTGCAGTCGGTTCATTGAAGTTGGATGTAATGTTTATATGTTTTAAAGAGGCTGTTTATTTTTTAGAGGCTGTCATTTTACTGCTGTGGAGCTAGAAGTACAGGACTTACCTCTGAGCTGTAGAAGTAGTGTTAGGAGTTGTTGTTGTAGTTGTACAGTGGTTGTTTGTTCCGTTCTTTGACCAAATAATACCTCTGTGAAATCATAATTTTAAAATGTGTCAAATCAAGTTGAAATTATCTTTGTTTTAACTTAAAGGTCAGATAAAGTGGCTTTTTTTTTTTTTTTAACAAGGTATTTTTTTTTATTATTCAATAAGATGCCAGTGAAAGGAAATAAAAGACAAAAGCAAAAAATAATTACATAAAAAATAATTTAAAAAATGTATGTGTACATAAATATAAAAAAGAAGAATATTAAGAATATAATAAAATTAAAAAATTAAAGAGAAAAAAACTTGTGTGACATGAGTAGGTGGCAGTAAGATTTTCTGCAATGGAAATGATGCAAAACATCCTTGATCCAGTGTCCATATGTTGGAGGAGTTCTTCCATTGACAGAGGATGAGTCGTCTGGCCAGAAGTGAGCAAAAAGAGACGATGTTCTCTTGGGCTCTACTTAAGTCAACATCTACAGGAGTTACTCCAAATATTGCCATGGACATAGACGGGACAACCAGCCGTCCAAACGTTGTTGAAAAAGTTTTAAATATTAAGTCCCAGAAATGAAATACTTCAAGACATGACCAGAACATGTGACATTAAGTGGTTTAAGATTATTTACACCTGTTGCTTGTGGGATCTATATCACTACTAATTTTGGCCAACCGAGCTTTGGACCAGATAAAAGTGAATTTTAATGTGTTCAGATACAAATGCCAAGTGTCATCTGAAAACACCTGTCCTATTTCATATTGATATTTGATATTTATTTCGAGCATAAAAAAAGACATAAACATACAAACAAGCAGACAGACAGAAAGTAAGTTATATTTACTAAAAATGAAAAGCAAAAAGTGAAGGCAATCGTTAATGTATAGTTACTTTGACATGTCCGAAAAGGAGCTGAAGTATAAACCTCTTCCCACCCCTTCTCCATAAGTCATCCAGTGAAATATATATATATATATATTTCTCCATTTACACATTATAAAATATCTAAGATATCTAATCTAAAACCCAACCAAACAGCATAAAAATAGCATTGGGTCACTTTAACCAGTAGGTGTAAAAAGAATATACTAACATGTAAAAGTATCAGCAAAACCAACTCAAACTAAGTAATAGTAGTACTCATGCAGAATGACTCCTTTCAAATTTACTACGAGCACGTCACATTGTGTATTCAGAGAACGATGTGATGACACAGTGTCTGTCCAAACATGATTATTTGCTCTGACGTCGTCTTGTCGCACAGTGTAATTGTGTCGCTGTGCAGTTCAACAGCTTCCCATTGGTTAATAGAGATGTAATATAGATTTGTGAAAGCTGCAGTAGAAAGTAAATCTACAGCAGCAGATTCAGAGAGATGAATGAAGATAAAGGAGATGTAGATATTACTGCAGAGACTTGTTTCTGTGCCACAAATCAAATCTAAATCTACAGACACTGAAGTCTCCTCTCTCCCTCCAGCGTGATGCCACACTGCCCTCCTGTGGCTGAAAGAGGAAGTAGGGCAACACGTTCCCCCGATGTCCCTCCCCAGTCATTTCCTGCCAAACCAAGAGCTCATTATCCTTTGTACAGATTCAACATATTGATGTTTGATTTCTCTGCATTCAGCTTTGAACAAACAGTGTATAAAACTGGTCTTAATTAGACTTGGACCTTCACTTAGACCTATTTTTGTAGGAATGCTACCAGCTGAAATTATTATCAGTGTCAGTGAACTGTTATTTAATCATTTGCAAAAACTGTTGGTCAGATAAAAGAAGCTGTACTGTATGTTTAATCCAAAAAATAATCTGCAAATGAATCAATAATGAAAACAATCGTGAGCTGTAGCCCTGTTAGGATTCCAGTCAGTATTTGAGAGCATGAAGAACTTTGCCAAAGACACAGAAAAGAGAGCCATGATGATTTTTGTGTGTGGCAGCAGAAAATGTTGCTGTTTGTCTGGATGTTTGCTGACGTGCCGTGTTTACTCTGTAGTGATTTTGTCAGCTCTTCATCACAGGAACTATTCAGAGAAAACTCCCGCTGGTGTTTTTCTGATCGCCTTTACCAACTCTCCAGAATATTCTTTTGTGAAGCATCTCAATACTCCAGAGTCCATTACATCACATGTCTCTGTTCTAAGTTTTGGGGAAAAGTTTTTAATTAATTGGACTGTCCTGCGCTGATAAGTGGCTCAAACTTTAGACACAAAACTGGAATGATTGAGATTTGATAAAACAAAAGAGAGAGCACAACTAAATATTAGCTTAACTGTCTTTCACAGCCGTTCTCCAGAGTTCCGGTTCTCAAAGTTTTGATGACTGAGTGCCAGTCTAGGGAGCCAACATGATGACTGAGGACCACACAGGAACACATAAAGCAAAGCATCTTCTTCATCTCACTTCCACATTAAAGTGCCGAGTTCTCCAGTGACTATTAGCTGAGGACTAGTTAATAGCACTGGTGTTGATGATAGAATGGATTTCCTGTAAATATAATGCTTGCATTTCATGTCACATTAAGGGGCGGACAGAATTTTTCTGAGGGTCACTATGTGAACACAGATAACACTTTGGCAAACTAAGTACTGCTATGACATTTTCTATGACATACTTTATACTATTATTTTATGTATGACATGTTATGCTTGTAGTTATACTTTGACATTTCTCATGATAAACCATGCTAAGACTTTTTCAGGACATTTGACAAATGACATTTTTATCTTTTTTTTTTTTAATGCCATTTTGGAGGCCATACTATACTGTGACTGTTTTATGCCATTTTGGAGGCCATACTATACTCTGACCATTTTATGAAGTTTTGGAGGCCATACTATACTCTGACCATTTTATGAAGTTTTGGTTGCCATACTATACTATGACCATTTTATGAAGTTTTGGTTGCCATACTATACTATGACCATTTTATGCCATTTCAGACGCCATACCATACTATGACCATGTCATGCCGTTTTGGAGGCCATACAAAACTATGTCGATTTTTGAGGTTTTGGATGCCATACCATACTATGACTATTTTATGCCATTTTGGATGCCATGTTATACTATGATGATTTTGTGCGATTTCAGACATCATACTGTACTATGACTATTTTATGCCATTTTGGACGCCATACTATACTAAGACCATTTTAAGCCATTCCAGACGCCATACTGTATTATGTTGATTTTATGCCTTTTCGGACGCCATACTGTACTATGTCGATTTTATGCCATTTTGGATGCCATATCATACTATGACTATTTTATGCCATTTTGGATGCCATATCATACTATGACGATTTTATGCTGTTTTGGATGCCATACCATACTATGACGATTTTATGCCATTTTGGATGACATACTATACTATGACTATTTTATGCCATTTTGGATGCCATATCATACTATGACGATTTTATGCTGTTTTGGATGCCATACCATACTATGACTATTTTATGCCATTTTGGATGACATACTATACTATGACTATTTTATGCCATTTTGGATGCCATATCATACTATGACGATTTTATGCTGTTTTGGATGCCATACCATACTATGACGATTTTATGCCATTTTGGATGACATACTATGACTATTTATGCCATTTCGAACACCATACTATACTATGACTATTTTATGCCATTTTGGACGCCATACTGTACTATGTCGATTTTATGCCATTTTGGATGCCATATCATACTATGACGATTTTATGCTGTTTTGGATGCCATACCATACTATGACGATTTTATGCCATTTTGGATGACATACTATGACTATTTATGCCATTTCGAACACCATACTATACTATGACTATTTTATGCCATTTTGGACGCCATATCATACTATGTTGATTTTATGCCATTTTGGACGCCATATCATACTATGACGATTTTATGCTGTTTTGGATGCCATACCATACTATGACGATTTTATGCCATTTTGGATGACATACTATACTATGACGATTTTATGCTGTTTTGGATGCCATACTATACTATGACTGTTTTATGCCCTCTTGGACGGCATATTATACTATGACTATTTTATGCCATTTCGGACGCCATACTATACTATGACGATTTTATGCCATTTCGGACGCCATACTATACTATGACTATTTTATGCCATTTTGGACGCCATACTGTACTATGTCGATTTTATGCCATTTCGGACGCCATACTATACTATGACTATTTTATGCCATTTTGGATGCCATATCATACTATGACGATTTTATGCTGTTTTGGATGCCATACCATACTATGACGATTTTATGCCATTTTGGATGACATACTATGACTATTTATGCCATTTCGAACACCATACTATACTATGACTATTTTATGCCATTTTGGACGCCATATCATACTATGTTGATTTTATGCCATTTTGGACGCCATACTACTATGTTGATTTTATGCCATTTTGGATGACATACTATGACTATTTTATGCCATTTTGGACGCCATATCATACTATGTTGATTTTATGCCATTTTGGATGACATACTATGACTATTTATGCCATTTCGAACACCATACTATACTATGACTATTTTATGCCATTTTGGATGACATACTATGACTATTTTATGCCATTTTGGATGACATACTATGACTATTTATGCCATTTCGAACACCATACTATACTATGACTATTTTATGCCATTTTGGACGCCATATCATACTATGTTGATTTTATGCCATTTTGGATACCATACCATACTATGTCTGTTTTATGCCATTTTGGATGGCATACTATACTATGACTATTTTATGCCATTTCGGATGCCATACTATACTATGACGATTTTATGCTGTTTTGGATGCCATACTATACTATGACTGTTTTATGCCCTCTTGGACGGCATATTATACTATGACTATTTTATGCCATTTCGGACGCCATACTATACTATGTCTGTTTTATGCCCTTTTGGATGGCATACTATACAATGACGATTTTATGCCATTTTGGACACCTTACTATACTATGACGAATTTATGCAATTTTGGATGCCATACTATACTATGACTATTTTATGCCATTTTGGACGCCATACTGTACTATGTCTGTTTTATGCCCTTTTGGATGGCATACTATACATGACGATTTTATGCCATTTTGGACACCTTACTATACTATGACGAATTTATGCAATTTTGGAGGCCATACTATACTATGACCATTTTATGAAGTTTTGGATGCCATACTATACTATGACCATTTTTATGAAGTTTTGGACGCCATACTATACTATGACCATTTTATGAAGTTTTGGTTGCCATACTATACTATGACCATTTTATGAAGTTTTGGAGGCCATACTATACTATGACTATTTTATGAAGTTTTGGAGGCCATACTATACTATGACCATTTTATGAAGTTTTGGTTGCCATACTATACTATGACCATTTTATGAAGTTTTGGAGGCCATACTATACTATGACTATTTTATGAAGTTTTGGAGGCCATACTATACTATGACTATTTTATGCCATTTTGGACGCCATACTGTACTATGTCTGTTTTATGCCCTTTTGGATGGCATACTATACAATGACGATTTTATGCCATTTTGGACACCTTACTATACTATGACTAATTTATGCAATTTTGGATGCCATACTATACTATGACCATTTTATGAAGTTTTGGATGCCATACTATACTATGACCATTTTTATGAAGTTTTGGAGGCCATACTATACTATGACTATTTTATGAAGTTTTGGAGGCCATACTATACTATGACTATTTTATGAAGTTTTGGTTGCCATACTATACTATGACTATTTTATGAAGTTTTGGATGCCATACTATACTATGACCATTTTTATGAAGTTTTGGAGGCCATACTATACTATGACTATTTTATGAAGTTTTGGTTGCCATACTATACTATGACTATTTTATGAAGTTTTGGAGGCCATACTATACTATGACTATTTTATGAAGTTTTGGTTGCCATACTATACTATGACCATTTTTATGAAGTTTTGGAGGCCATACTATACTATGACCATTTTATGAAGTTTTGGAGGCCATACTATACTATGACTATTTTATGAAGTTTTGGAGGCCATACTATACTATGACTATTTTATGCCAATTCGGACGCCACACTATACTATGTCTGTTTTATGCCCTTGTGGATGGCATACTATACAATGACGATTTTATGCCATTTTGGACACCTTACTATACTATGACTAATTTATGCAATTTTGGATGCCATACTATACTATGACCATTTTATGAAGTTTTGGATGCCATACTATACTATGACCATTTTTATGAAGTTTTGGACGCCATACTATACTATGACCATTTTATGAAGTTTTGGAGGCCATACTATACTATGACTATTTTATGAAGTTTTGGAGGCCATACTATACTATGACTATTTTATGAAGTTTTGGTTGCCATACTATACTATGACTATTTTATGAAGTTTTGGTTGCCATACTATACTATGACCATTTTTATGAAGTTTTGGAGGCCATACTATACTATGACCATTTTATGAAGTTTTGGAGGCCATACTATACTATGACCATTTTATGAAGTTTTTGGTTGCCATACTATACTATGACCATTTTAAGAAGTTTTGGAGGCCATACTATACTATGACCATTTTATGAAGTTTTGGACGCCATACTATACTATGACCATTTTATGAAGTTTTGGAGGCCATACTATACTATGACCATTTTATGAAGTTTTGGTTGCCATACTATGACTATTATGAAGTTTTGGACGCCATACTATACTATGACCATTTTAAGAAGTTTTGGAGGCCATACTATACTATGACCATTTTAAGAAGTTTTGGTTGCCATACTATACTATGACCATTTTATGAAGTTTTGGTTGCCATACTATGACCATTTTTATGAAGTTTTGGAGGCCATACTATACTATGAACATTTTATGAAGTTTTTGGTTGCCATACTATACTATGACCATTTTAAGAAGTTTTGGAGGCCATACTATACTATGACCATTTTATGAAGTTTTGGAGGCCATACTATACTATGACCATTTTTCTCAAGTTTTGGATGCCGTACTACTATGACCATTTTAAGAAGTTTTGGAGGCCATACTATACTATGACCATTTTATGAAGTTTTGGAGGCCATACTATACTATGACCATTTTATGAAGTTTTGGAGGCCATACTATACTATGACCATTTTATGAAGTTTTGGAGGCCATACTATACTATGACCATTTTATGAAGTTTTGGAGGCCATACTATACTATGACCATTTTATGAAGTTTTGGTTGCCATACTATGACTATTATGAAGTTTTGGACGCCATACTATACTATGACCATTTTAAGAAGTTTTGGAGGCCATACTATACTATGACCATTTTAAGAAGTTTTGGTTGCCATACTATACTATGACCATTTTATGAAGTTTTGGTTGCCATACTATGACCATTTTTATGAAGTTTTGGAGGCCATACTATACTATGAACATTTTATGAAGTTTTTGGTTGCCATACTATACTATGACCATTTTAAGAAGTTTTGGAGGCCATACTATACTATGACCATTTTATGAAGTTTTGGAGGCCATACTATACTATGACCATTTTTCTCAAGTTTTGGATGCCGTACTACTATGACCATTTTATGAAGTTTTGGTTGCCATAATTTACTATGACTATTTTATGAAGTTTTGGATGCCATACTATACTATGACCATTTTATAAAGTTTTGGTTGCCATACTTTACTATGACTATTTTATGAAGTTTTGGAGGCCATACTATACTATGACCATTTTATGAAGTTTTGGAGGCCATACTATACTATGACCATTTTATGAAGTTTTGGAGGCCATACTATACTATGACCATTTTATGAAGTTTTGGTTGCCATACTTTACTATGACTATTTTATGAAGTTTTGGAGGCCATACTATACTATGACCATTTTATGAAGTTTTGGAGGCCATACTATACTATGACCATTTTTCTCAAGTTTTGGATGCCGTACTACTTTGACCATTTTAAGAAGTTTTGGTTGCCATAATTTACTATGACTATTTTATGAAGTTTTGGTTGCCATACTATACTATGACCATTTTTCTTAAGTTTTGGACGCCATATAGTTTTGGTTGCTATACTATACTATGACCATTTTCATAAAGTGATCATTTTTATACAGTTTTGGATGCCATACTTATGATAATTTTCATAAAGTTTTGGTTGCCATGCTATACTATGACCATTTTTATGCAGTTTTGGATGCCCTGCTATACTATGACCTTTATCCATGTGTATGATATTTTTATGCCATACTTTACTATGGCCTTTTTTTTTTATGACATATTTGAAGCACATAATACACTATGATATTTTTTATGGCATACTGTACTATCAGTAATGTTGCTAGGTCCTGCATCCCTGAAGCATTAAAATCTGAAAGGACAGTAAACTTACCATATACTTGCCCAGGGGACACAACCTTCTGTTTTCTCTGATATTGTTACATTTTGAATAACAAATTTGTGTTAAAATCATAGTAACAGTTGCGTAGTGTAACTTTAGTTATTTCAGAACATTCTTAATCCCAGTGTCCCGGCAACCAACACTTGCCAGGTGCGACTATTCGCTGTGCAACAAATAGCTTTCTATAAGCTGTCATTCCTAACCTGAAAGACAGTTATTAGGGCGGCACAGTTTGACCCAGTAATTCATATTAAATGTAAGCTATTAAAAGTGAAAGTATTAAAATGGACTGCAGCTGATTTAGTTGTTACAAATGCATTTTTCGTCACGTTCAGGCCTACAGGCTGCACTTTGAGAAATTATGCTCTCGAGGATATAAGATACATTTAATATGTGAGAATGTCTAACATTATACACCCCATTATTTTGAGACAAGATGCGACCTTGTACTTAAGGCAGTACTGACAGCTCAGAAGTACCAAGGCTGAAATTAGGTTTTCTTCCTCTGAAAGTAATTTAATTTAATTTTAGTGCTCTCACAGTCATGTTAAAACATAGAGGGTCAGCTGGCTGTTTTGAAAAATTGAATACCTCAGTTTTTTCTGATCACGCAAAGAAATGCAGTACTTGTAAGTACTTTCTAGTCCAGTCTGTATTAGTACATTGTAGTGCTGTAACTTTGTGTTAAGTGTGGTAGTTTATACTGCAATTATCTTTTGGGGATTTATTTTCAAGTGCCTCTCTGACTCTGTTTTAATCTTTTCACACAGCAAAAAGCCAAAGAGACCTCAGAGACAGAGGCAACAAAACAACCGACTAAAACCTCTGACTCTCGCCTACGACGGGGACACGGACATGTAGTCCTCCGGGAGACGCTTCACCGAGCACTTCACCTGTCACAGAGACCCACTTCATCATGCCATTACAGTGACGGACACGGATGTTTGCAGCGTGAATGGACACGTCACAGAGCGGAGAAATTACAGAAAATCCTCTTAGCAGAGACACTGGTGGGGTTTAACCATTTCAAGTAGAGCTCCATTCACTTCCCCCCTTCCTTTTTGTTTTTTTTTTAAAGTATTTTCTTTTGCAAGAGCCTTCATGACCTCCACCATGTTCGATGAAATGCCTTTTTTTGCCCCCTACACTTCCACAGTACTTTAAAGAAAGGTTTCAGATACAGGAGAGTCTGGGTGCAGAAGACAGACCCAGCTCTCAGTCTGTCTCTGAACATGGCAGCACAAGCTCCAACTCTTCCCCCGCGCTTTTCCGCTTGTCCCTAAAAATGCTGAGTAGCTGGAGGCTTAGGATGCTCTGACGGTTCGTACGTTGCCAAAAGTCACCGCAGGGAAGAGGAGGAGGGAGAGGAAAATCTCCATAAAAAGGTTTGGATTCCTTTTTCTCAATCCTCAACTGGGTTTTGACTCAAATCTCTTTTACAGTCTTGAACAAAAGGGAGGCATTTCTTCTCTTCTTTTTGGTTTTTTTTGCTTGATTTAGAGGCACACAGGCCTGTGTTTGTGGGATAAACAGATCTGTACGATGCTGATGGAGGAGTAGCCTGCAATCAGTTGTTCATGGAAACTACTGCCTGCCTGCCTCCACCCTTTCTTTGTTTCAGGCTCTACATTGCACTATATTAGTGCAGCATGATATGCACATGACTTCTACCTTCTATTGCCATAAAACACTGCCTCTTCCACAGACGTAACCATAACGCAGAGGAACCGCTATCAACGCGAGGACACTCGAAGAAAACCGAAGGCGACGGGAAACGATGTTTAGATGTGTCACATTCTCCAAAACAGATGTGAATCTCAAGTAAATATATGTATAGATTTTATTTCTCACAACGGATTTTTTTGGTTGTAGTAAGGTACCTTTTGTGGTTTGTAGATTTCGTCTGGTGTTATCACTTTTATTTCTGCCCAGATGCAATTAAAGATTTAACTATGATATCAGCGGGGGACGTCTTTTAAAGAATCGCCTGCTTTAAAAGTTTTTTTTTAATCATAAAAATTCAGATTAAATTTGAATTCTTCATTTTTTGTTTCGTTTTTTACCTACACTAGTAAGCTGTGGAAAAGCTGACACTTCGCGGTGATTTAAGAAAAAGAAAGAAGAATAAATTAAAACCATTCATGTCATGCAAATGTCATTTCTGCCTTACTGACGATAACTAAATACTAACAGTCCTGTAACACAGTTTTTAATACTTGAATGGGGCACATTATACACTACATGTCCACATAATGAAGACTAAATTTTCTTTTGAGGTCACTTAGCAAAGTATACGTCAGAGTTTTTAAAACTTTTTCATGTAGTAATCCGTATGATAGGTGCTCTTTCAGTCACACGACATGAGGTGAAATATAGGATAAAAAAACAATCTGTACAAACAAATTATACAACATGTTAATAATAATAAGAGAACACGCTTCTGCTGAGTTCAACGTCAAAGCAACCTGGTGTGGAGAATGTTTACTTTTTTTGTTGTGGGATTTGTAAATAACAGCAATTTTTTTATTTTTTTGGAAAAAAAATATCAAAGTATGTGTACATTTATTTTGTATTGCACAGAAAATGTTTAGTTTGAATATTGCAAAGTGGGTGTGTGATATTGCTGATTGTTGTTATCATGATGCAAGTTGTATGTTACGAAAAAAAAAAGGAAAGAAAAAAGAAGCAGAAAAAGACGGAAGGCTCAGCCGTTTTGTACAGGTTGTTTATATGTATGGGAAGAATTACTGAAAATAAATAAGGACACGGTTGTAAACACACAAAGAAGGTTACGGAGCCATTTTTGAAATTTTCTTTACATGTTCACAAGAGAGCAGAAGCCCTGAATAAAAATGTTCAAATTGGCATTAAAGGATAAGCTGGTGTTTTTTTGTTTTTCTTTACTGTCAATGAATCCCATGAAAAGATATCGATGGTGTGTTAGCTCGTCAATTACTGCGCAACTGATACTGGATTTTTGAGGCTGATAGAGTTTTAAAAATTGATAAATCAACCAGTGGTAATTATTGTAAACAAACACAAATAATACCATGAAAATAACATCTTGGTTAGATTTTTCTTAAGAATTGTGACAAAGATAGAGCCAAATCACAAAATGACAGTTAGTCTGGAAAATCTAAGTTCATTTTCAATTTTCAAAGTTATCAACAACCGTAAACCTAAATGCCTCTGGACGCACTTTGATAGACCTACACCCAATGAGAGCAACCAAACATGAGGTGGACCACGTTCATTTCAATCAAAGTTGCTCGGCAGCACAAGAAGCCAAAAAAAAGTTCAATTTACTGGGTATAAAATTACCCCTATCTAATGCATCCTGGGGCCCATAGAGCAGGCACACCAGAGACGTTTGCCAGAGGAGGGGCTAACTTTCCACTGCTAACGTCAATGGAGATAAAAATGATTTCATCTTACGTCTCTTCTAGCCCACTGAAATGTTATTGGACTGAATGGATCAAATCCTGACAGTGAAACTTGTCATTTCGCGGGGGTTGTGACGTTGACAAAAAGATTTCTGATTTACAGACGTGTCTTTCACAATGTAAAAACTATGGAGAAAAGTAAAGTAACGTTACTGACCTGAAAGTTGCAATTTATCAGTTTTGCCACTATGTTAGCTTCAACATGTGGTGCTGTTCTCGGGGGCCTGTCAGAGAAGAGTGTTGATGGTGTAGCATCAATATGTCTTTGAATGAGTTTCGCCATGTACGCAATCAGAATTCGAAAAAACAGAAAGTTCCACATCAGCTGCAGCCATCTTGGTTGTTTATAAAAAAAATTTTTGGAAAAAGCCTCAACGGCGCTTCTCTTTAATAAGCTTGGTTTATGCTCGCAGTCAAATCTCCAGCGCGAGAATGTAAGAGCCGAAAATTACGCCATCTCTTAATTAGCTAGTTGTAATCATCTAAAACACCCACATTAGATAAACAGTTGTGACTGGCCACTCCCATCTGTGGTCGGATGGAAATCTGTCTGAACAGGAGGAACGGACACATCTGCCAGAGCAAATAAAGCTGTAGGTTACTTGTGTAACCCCTGCTCTCTGAGTAGCATGAGTGAGTGTCTCACATTGGGGAACGCCTACAGTGTGACCTCATCAGAAGCTCCTATTGCGTTCTGCCAGCCAGTATTGGCTGGTATCAAGTGCATCAGTATCAGGGAGGGTGGAGACACTTCGCTGTCTCTCGGGGACCTAGCTTAACTGCCCACTGACACCAGTGAAAAGCTCGGTCACTGGGCACTTTTCACATCAGCGGCGTGTCAAGGGACTATATTCAACTTATCTTGCATTGTAACATGCATTATGACAACTTAATAAGGTTTATTTACGTTTGTAAATGAAGTGGGGGAGCCTACAAGTGTTTTGTTTAGTTTGTCTCTCAGACTCTGCAGCTCCGCTCAGCTGTCTGCTGCTGCGAGAAAAATGTCCTTCTGCTTCTTCTTCTTCTTGTATAACCTTGTGTGTATTGGCGGTTAATACAGCATTATCGCCTCCTAGTGGATTGGAAGCGCATTACACCTATAATGGGCTTTTATTGGGAAAAATAGCTCAAATGCGCCCCCCAGTGGTAAAATTAGGTATATAATTCGATATATTGGTTCAATTAGATATTTGGCTTTAAATCAAACCGGTTGGAAAATTTTCAAACTGGCCTAGTTCCCAGGCCAACCAACAACAATTTACAGTAAAAAAAACAATAACAAAAAAACTTCTAAGTGCTCTCTGGTGTGTAAACTAACACTGACACTGTAAAATACCTTAAACCTAATGTGGCATTTTTATACTGTAGTTTCTTTTTACACATCAGACAGCACACACACCAGTTTATCTCTCTACACTCTCCAACTTCCCTATCCTGTCTGTTGCTGTAAATCCATTCATTCCTTCTGAGGGCAATCTTAAAGTCTTAAAGTTTTTTCAATTCATTTATTTAGTTTTTTCATGGGATTTGTTGACAATAAAAAAAGGAATATCACCACACTTGTCCTTTAAGGTGCAAAAATCATGGAAAGGTAAAAACAAGTAAATACGAACCAAATCCCTGGAGTTGAGTCCCTAAATGGTTCAGTGTGCTCTCGCAGTAACAATTCTGTGTTCACTTAAGCAGCCAGTCTACATTTTAACATCAAGTTTTACATTTCAGTTCAGTATGTGTGTGTGTCTGTGTGTCTGTGTAGATTATAAAATGATTAATGCATTTTTAATCTTATTTAAGGGTCACGTCACTGATTTAACGTGTCATTGTTCATTTAGTGAGAAGGGAAAAGGAGAGGCTGTCCACACACTGAGATTTCCGAGCTCCCACCTTTTTATTAGTGCAGCGTTTCGACCTGGAAGCTCTTTTGCAAACATCTTGTGCCTGATGCAACAATTCAGACAGAAGATGACATGTTTGGGAGCTCAGAAATTTCAGTGTGTGGACAGCCTCTCTTTTTCCTTTGTGACTGTTTCTTTCTGTACCCAGCTGAGGTTCGATGTGCATACTAGTCACCTAATCTTAACAATATTAATGTAGTGGTCACAATCTCAGCCTTTAAAAGCAGTTGTGTTAAGTGTTCTGTGGCTCTGGAGGAGCTGCATCACCTCAAAGCAATCACTCAGCATCAGATGGGAAATTTTGGGACTGAAAATTTGAACCAGAAAGCCAACATAACAAACTAAAGGCATGGACTTTTAAAGATGTGGGTGTTTACCAAGCAGGGAGGGTCTTACAAAAGATGCATTGCATTATGGGAAGTGTAGGATCCAGTGGTTTTAAAGCTTTACTCATTTAAAGCCCCAAAATTTAGCCTCTGCTGCTTTGTTTTTGACTGTTTTTTAAATTTGTCTCACGCAACTCACACCAACTTTAAGGAAGAATTAAGGAAGAAGTTGAGTTCTCTTTAATAGAGCTGTCCGTCTGTTATTGATCAGGTTTAGGAGCAGCTCTTATCGCAGATGCATGGCTTCATTCTTTCAGCACAAATTTAACTTCTAATCTTGCTTTTAAATGTTCATTTAAAAGAATACTTCACCTGTTCAATGACCATTTGTATCTTCCAATTGCTCACTGCGTCTTGCGTTGAATATGTGAAGAAATTTATTTTTCTCATATGCCTCCACAGTGAACGGAGAATCCAATAAACGGAAACATCCCTTATTAATTGAAGTAAAGGCGAGCCAGCAACAGCAGAACTATACCAAAACTCTCATACAACTCGTGCAGTATAATTCATGTCTTATTGATCCAGTCTTATGATCAGTACTTCCAAACCACATGTATTTATATAAAGCACTTCCTCCTATGAGAAGTGTGGCACGAGCTCCAAACGCACACACTTGCCCAGGCACACTACTCAGACAATGCATGACTGTTTGTTTTCACTAGGGTTGGGTCGGTTCTTGGTAATACCAATTCGGTTCGGAACTCCATCTGAGACCAACCAGACCGCATACTGGGGCAGAACGTATGCAGAGTGGACTCCGCGGAGGTCCTCCCGGTAAAAGTGGACGTCCGCAAGCCCTGTGCGTGCAAAGCACGACCGCGCGGACTCCGCTCTGCGCACCAGTGTCACACAAAAGACTGTTCAGCATGTATTTTTCACGGACATTTTTGCACGGAGTCCGCTCCGCTTATAGTACGAGTCTGTGAGCACCTGTGTCTGCCTCTTCACCAAGCGCTCAGCAAGCAGGCGAGAGAGGGGGGTGGGGCAGGGACTGAGCTAGGAGGTGAGAGTGCGCATGCGCCGAGGCCTCTACTGTAGCCTGGAGTTTGTTTAATAGTGACAAGGAGTCGATAACGGCGGACAATTTAGTCTCAACGAAATCAAAGAATGCGCCACTATGGCAACACTTTGGCTTTGAGCCAGATGAAGGAGGCAACCCTTGTTTGCACTGATTGAGTAAGCTGCAAAATGTATTTGTAAGGAATAAAAGAAACAACGTGTTACTGTCACTCTATTGTCCTAAGGTCGTTTTTTATTTTAAATGAGTCAATTGCGCCCCCAAGTGGCGAAAATCCAGTATTACCGACTTGATGCGTTTGTTTTTTTTTTACAAAAACCGGACCGTTTTTTTTGTTTTTCTCATACCGACCCAACCCTAGTTTTCACCTGTTTGAACCGGAACATTTCAGCAAAAACATGTGTTTTGGACATACTGATCGTAGGACTGGATAAAATAGACTTGGATTAAACTGCACAACTTGTGTGAGAGATTGTAAAGTGATGTTTTGATATAATATTTCTGTTGTTAAACATGGTCGCCATTTCCAATAATTCTTTTTTTTTTTTTTTTTTGGATTCTCCGTTCAGTGAAGAGGCATGTCAGAAAAACACAAAATATGAAAAAACATACTTTCTTAATGGACTGAATGTTACACTGGGTGAGTAACTGATAAACAAATTGTCAATTTGCAGCTGAAGTTTGACTTAATGTCGGCAGCTGAGTGGTGTAACATTTTGGGTATTAAATAGTTATAGTGAACAGTTGTATTCTTCATTTGTACTATAGCCAAAAATTTCTTAAAAGACATGAATACAAATAGACATTTTTATTATTATTATAATTGATAATAATAATGATAATTTATTTTTATTTGATTATTATTATTGATTATTTACATTTATTTTTTAGTGCAATATTAATCAGCTGTAGTTGAGTTTCAGCAGTTTTGTTTGTTAAACAGAAACAAAGCAGACACTCATTTTCGTAATCATAATATAATTTGGAAAAACCTGATTTTTTTTTTTTTTTTTTGGTCTTTATTAGACAGGACAGTCTAAGTGTGACGAGAGAGGCGGGATGACGAGCAGCAAAGGGCTGCAGGCTGGAATCAAACCTGTGGCCACTGGGGTTACGTTAAAGCCTTCATATATGGGATGTCTGCTTTACCCACAAAGCCACCTGGTGCCCCAGCAAACTTAATTTTGACATTAACTCAGAATCTATTAGCTTTGTTATTTGCCATAAAAAATGTAAATAACCAGAGCGCCCACTAGCTCATTTGGTAAAGCAGCTGCAGTAGCCATGGGTTCAACTCTAGCCCACAGCCCCTTGCCGCATGTCCTCCCCCCTCATACTATAACTGTCTTATCAGATAAAGGCAAAAAGCCACAAAAAATATCTAAAAAAGATTAACACTGAATAACCTAAAAAACTTAATTATTCCTGCACATTACCAGTGATTAGCACTTCATAATAAATGTTGGGAAGAAGCTGTTATTGAAAGCTGCAATACATCAGTGTGACAACTAAATACAAACGTGCAGTTTTTAAACTACATGTAGACACAAGAGGACTAAATATTCTTTTATTTTGGAGGTCACGTATCAGGATAAGCTGTAATTAAAAGCTGTTGTTGCCACGTGCTCAACATGAGCTCAGTGTTGCAGCTTCATGTCTCAGATGTTGGTGAAAGAAGCCACTGCAGCTGACGGCCACTAGATGTCAGCCCCCGACGACGTTAAAAGAAAAGTTGCTTCTGAAAAGTCCATATTGTGAACCTCCTTCTCTGCTCCCCCCCTTCTCCTCTCTCCCTCCCCCATCCTCACTCACTCTATTTGTCTCTCCATCCCTCCCCCCACTCTTTCTCTCTCCCTCTCTCTGAACCTCAAAGCACACCATATAAAACATCCCTCCACACTGACACTCAGATGTACAAACACCTCGCTTCTCGACACAGCGCCTCCAAAGCGTGCATCGAAAATCACCCCAGTAGACACTTGAAGCGTTTTAACGGCAGACACCTGACCCTCCTGAATGAGCCTGAGAAGATTCATCTCTGCTCTCCCGCCTCAGGACCGCCTCTCCTCACTCTGTATTTCTCCTACAAGTTCAGCAGCTGATCCCGGCTCAGTCAGAGGGAGATTGTTTTGCGCCTGAGAAGATCAAGGACAGTTTGACATGAGGGGGGACGCTCCACAAAGAGGCATGAAGACCTCATGTCTGTGGGCTGCCGCTCTGCTGCTGTCAGTCATCTCTCTGGTGAGTTAAATGTCTTTCTGATTTGACCTTTTTTTGAATTTCCTGATCATTCTGTATCTCTACAATTTGTGTGATTGATGTCCGGTGGCAGGAACATCGAGGAATGTGCGCAAACAGAAATTTTGATGATTGAGTTTCAGGTTAGTGCAAGGACAACCTCACAGAAGTCAGAATTTATTGCTGCAAGATCACACCAGGTGCAGTCCAATAATGTGAAAGTCTGGAAATCGTGACGATAAATGTCATTTGGTTGATTTCAGGCTCATTTTACTGGTGTCATAGCAGATTAAAGGCATGTTTTTAAACTGTTTTCCATAAAGCTGACTCCTGTGATGACACATCTCACCTCCACAAACCTGATTTCAAACTGCTCCACGCTTTGACTCATTAACATCAACGTCACAAATTAACAAATGTCACTGTGAACACAAGCTTCCCAAATCCGAATCTGCATCTTGACAAATCCACCCGCACACAATCCCGCTGGATATTTCTCCCTCAGCACTATCCATTCAATCCCTCCTTTGCATCTTCCCCTCCTCTCTCCCATTTACAGACACACTTCAATAAGAATATATTTGACAGTACGGCGGAGAACAGCCTGAGCCCATTATGACAAACATACCAGAATGCTCCTAACTCAATGCCTTGACAGTCTGTGACAACCCAATTCCTTTAATCCTCGGAAAGACAGTAACCCCTCACCCACTGATAAATCTGTCAACAAAGCAATCAAAGCAGAACAGGAGCCACTCCTCTCTCCAACAAAAATTCCATAAACTTAATCCCCACAAACTTGACTGGCCTTAAAAAGCTCCCGTGGTGTTATCTGTGTTTAATTTGCATAGTGATGGAAAGAAGTCAATTACTATTAATTATTCTCTACAACTTAATACCCATTATCGAATTGAATTCACCGTCTTGAAAACCATAAACTCAATTTCACAGCTGACTAAGCGCACTAATCATTTCACCCCCCCTTCCTCCTTTTTTTTTTTAACTTTACGGAGCCTTCCTGCTTTGGAGGAACAACAAGGATTCTTCGATTTCAGGAGCAATAACATTAACTAACACGGATCCCCTTATTGTCACAATATAAAGACAAACATTAATCACCACGTACGCTGAGTTATACTGTATGTTTAATAGCATCATGGTAGTGCGAGCTGATCTCGTAGCATCACTTGATGGGAGTGTTTTTTTTCCAGACTGGGCTGCCAAATTGCTTCGCTATGCTTTAATGGGATGATCATAATTGTTTCGTACTCGGTGCATCCTAAGCTTTCGCCTGCAGCTCCTTCAACAGATTGACAGACCCATGGGAACCTCACAAACTTATTTTGGCCGCCTTTGAACCAAGTCGTGTGTGAAATAATATGATTATGCATTTTTCCTCTGGGTAAGTTGAAAAACTGGTGGCTAGTTTTTTTTTCCCTCTCTCTCTCTCTCTCTCCTTCTCTCTTCCCCCTTCTACCTCCTCCTCCTCCTTCTTCGTCTTCAAACTGCCCCTGCTCTAATATCCTGCAGTCTGTCCGCGTATATAGTATTTATCCTCCTCAGAAGTCATGGTAATAATTGTGCCCTGGCCTCTCAAAGCGGTGCTGCAGTGATAGGACTCGGCTCCATCCACAGCTGCCTGTGATGTCTCGACACACTTTGTGATTTGTCATCATCTCTGACCCCCCTCAGGTAACACTTTGATATCACTGGGAGAGTATAGACCTAAACTCTTAGTGGGCGTCAAATGCCCTTAGTTGATCCATCAGCTCAACTACGCGGGGACCTCACAAGGCGAGACAAGTTAGATTCACTGTAAATGACTATGACGACAATCATATCCCGAGAGCACAGCTGGAAAATACTCTAAAGACGGCATCAACACACTAAGGACTTCTAAATTCTCCTCCTGTCTAGAAGAAGATTTCTTTTAAACTCCGATATATTTGGTTTCTCTTCCTGAACTCAAGTGTTGCAGTAGAAGTACTTGTGATTCATGGCATCTGAAGGTCATAAATTAGATTAAAATATGCTTTTGCTGGGAGGTGGAGCGAGACGTTAGAGTGACTATCTCATACCCGAAAGGTCACAGGTTTGATCCCACAACAGCCACCATGTCCTTGAGCCAAACTCTAACCCCTAATAGCTCCTCATGCTTTAAGCCTCTCTGGATAAGAGCATCGCTTTAATAGCTTCAATTTTAAGGAAGTAAATAAATCTGAAAAACTTCTTGCAGCGTGCGATTCACACACACAAAAAAAAAAACATTAAAGGACAACAAGTCTATTAATTTCTAAACGTTGCAGCTGAACACACACCATCCAATCAAGATCGCAAAGTGGCAGCCCAAATCTGCTATCAGCCCGCTGCTCTGCTAAACTAGAACTGTCGCACTCACAAATCCTCCGCCGCACAGCAGCCGAAGCATTCAGGTAAATGAAAACTGACACACACTTTCATTCTTCCTTGCAAGGTTTTGTGTACAGCCCACCGCCGAGTCATCTGGCTCCTGCGATGGTTCTATTAAAGGTGGAATTTGTTGGCTGCTCGGGGGTCCAGCCCATAGAATATCCTCCGAGCTCCCGAGGGAAGCCGGGGTTGTTTATCTTCCTGTTTCAAAGAGCGGACGCCTGCGCCTTATCACAGCCTCGCCAAGAGTAGATAGCATTTAGGTTTGTCCAACCGCCTGCCTATATGCTGCATCTGGCAATCTTGAGAGTCGTTTCCTAAAGGACTTCTGCATACCGATGCTGTTTGTGTTATCTTGTTGAGGGATTCTGCCTTATACACCGAACCAGGGAATAATATTAACAGACAGTTAAATGGGTTTTCAGGGGGCTGGGAGACTCCTGCATAACAAACTGCAGGTCCAAAAGTTGGAATAACTCTGAGACATGAAATGAAAGCCTCTAAATATGATTGGGAGATACGTTTCAGTGTCTTTGAATGAAAATACTGTATTTCATATATACTGCAAATTGAATTTTTTACACTGCGGCTTTTGTGTGAAAAGGGGCATTCCACTGCGTTACGAACTCTACAAGCGGAGTTTGAAGGACTTTTACCTGAAAGGTCGGATCTTAAGAGGTAGAAGGATACTACGGACACTAATAATCAAGATATCTCTGAAATACTCCTTTAACGCTAACGACAACTGATTGCTTTAAAGCCCCTGAAAACTTGGTTTCATGTCTCAATTATTTCCCCATTTCAAATAATAAATATACCTAAATGTGCATATTATAAGGCAGGTTTCTCTCTCATGTCTTACCCAAAAACTCACTAGTTCAACAAAGGGCTGTGGGTGGAGTTAGAGCACAGAGGGGGTGACTTGATCCACTTTAATGTCCGAAAAAGAGCGTAGGACAACTGAACATCAAATAGCGGCATCTCCCATCTTATAAAAATCACTCTGCCAAACTTAATCATAACTCTAAGTACTTGCATGTAAGGTCTGTGATATTAAATAGTTCCAAATTTAACGTAAAGAGCAAAATAAATAAGTAAAGAATATACAACTATAGGTAACATTTAATTATGTAGACGCAAAATAATGAACAGAGAAAAAACGGATACGTCCTTACGAAAATAAATCTCAGCTTAAATTCATCCCTCTCAGATAAAATGTCCTCATTTCAAGGTTTATGAAAAATAAATCTCAGCTTACATTATTATAAGAATCTAACAATCTAAAGCTCCACAGATCTGCTACATCAGGATGGTGCAACATGAGTGAACAACCCAACAACTGACATCACGTTTTCCAGCTGAGCTCCGCCCACAAAAACCCCGTCAGAAGAGCTAGAAAAAACACAGGACATCTCTCGTGAACTGTTCAAACATTGGAAGAAAATAATGTGTTCATGTGAGACCCGCTTGCTGATAGTAGAAGGAAAAAATAGGTTTTTAAAGGTTTTTAAATTTGAGCTAAAACTTTGACTCATCAAGAATTTTACTTTTCACAATCAGCAGGTCTTTCAAAGAATGTTAGCTGTGTGTCTGCACAGTTTAGCTCATTCTAAACGTGATATTCTTGGTGACAGCTTTCAGATGTTCATCTAATCTATTCACAAACACCTGAAACTTGTTTGATCAGTTTTTAAAGAATGCTGACAAAATTCTGTATTTTTCAAATTGTCAACAAATCTCAAGAAATGACGAAAACCAACGTGTTAGTACGTCTCACAACCCTTCCTAATTTCCTTACTTAGTCTCTGGCACTCAGCCTGAAGCCGGCTGATTCCTACTACAGACATAAATCTTTAAAAGTGGGTCACAAATATTTAGTTTCTTTTTTTTAGGCTCAGTTATATTAAAAAAAATAAGCTGGGCACTGTAGTTTTCAGTGAACGTCACTCAAACAGGAGGAAATAGTGCATTTGTTTGGGACTATTTTCAGCAGCGGATTAATCCACATTTGGCGTCATAGTGAGTATTTGTGCCAGCAGGACGTTGTGTGTGTGTGTGTGTGTGTGTGTGTGTGATTGGGTGAGAATAAATACAGTGTGTGTGTGTTACAGTGCAGCAGCTCATTGATGTGTCTTTGGACAATAACGGAGCTCAATGGCACAGAGGAAGAAGATATCAGACTTTAATTCACACAGTATTTGTTAGATGGAGTTGCATTTTGTTTTCTACCGCGTTTTTATTGTGAATTTTGCCATGCTTTGTTCCGAACAATAAAAATTGATATGGATTTTGTAAATGTTTAAGATTCAAAAAAACTGAGGGAGCTATCACGTCATATCTGAAACATACAAATTAGAACGTTATCTGGAGCCTGGGAGAGAAGACAGAGCTCTTTATGGAGATCATCTGTGAATGTTTCGTAGTGTGTGAGCAGTTTATTTGGGATGTTGTTTTTTGTTTTGTTTTTATCTATATTTTTTGTGTTTTTCTTTTAAGTTTGTTTTGTGTTGACCACGCAAGACCAAAGGGTGGTTATGGCATCACTGTGTTTTGTGGGATGGGCCAAAGACGGCATGGCGCCTGGGTAAAAATGAATGAATGAATGTCGGATCAGTTTATTGTTGGTTAGCTGGTTTGTCTTTCCATGTGGTTTGTTGACCATGAACAAAATACAGAATATCAATAGAGTAATTTCCAGGAGTAAATATAATACAGTCTCTAAATTCTTGTGGGCATTAATATGAATCCTGACTCACTGCAGGTGTTTACTTTTTCTGTTCTTCTTTATGTTCTTTCCTTTCTCTCTGTAAATGAGTTTCTATGATGTTTCCTTCTTGTGTTATTTATAATTGCACTTAATTTTCACAGTATTTTGTGATAAGGCACATTTAACGTGTTTTTGTAGATTTTCATAAAGAAGTTCATCTAGAACTTATCAAAATCAGAAATCACAAGGTGCTTTTACACTGTCTTTCATTTTATGGTAAATATTGCCGTACAGTTCGTTGTTCCCTTGGGGAGTGTCACACAGTGTTATCCAGCTCTGCTCTGATTGGTCCACTCTGACAGTACACTGACGTTTAATCATGCAGATCACAATGATTGATGGGTGCATTTATGTCTACATTAGGACTACAACTACCATTTTTTTAATGATTAATCTGCAGATCATTTACTGGATTAATAGACTCACTGTCCGGTCTATAAAATGCATGAAAATGGTCGTTAGTTGTTTTGTTTCCACAGTCTAAAACTCAAAGATTCAATTGTTTAAGTTATATGTAATGCCTGATGCAGATCTAATTCGAATCACTTTTTTTAAACTTTAGAGTGCAGTGCACAGATTTAATTTGTCTGACTTTACAGATAAACATTTTGCAAAATATTCATGGTTTGTACTGAAGGGGCTAAAACACGCAAAACCATTGCAACAGTTTACAAGGGTCATGAAATTCTTCTGAAGAGTCTGGTTGATTAATGGAACTGAAAAGAAAAAAATGTCTCTTCTGCATTAATTTACATTCTTCATTTAATCCCCCACATTTTTCTCTAATTTTCGTTTTATTTTTTGTGGAATTCTGGAAACTTTTCTCTTTTGTGGTCACTAAAAATAATTTAAATTAAACATCTCTGAGGCTTTTTGTAGTTTTTTTTTTTTTTTTTTACTTATTTACTATTGGGTTTTGTTTTTTTTTAGTTTTTTTTTTAGAATTAATTTATTTTATTTTATTCTATATATTTTTGAGGGGGTGGAAGGTAGCTGGTGAAGGGCAGGGGTTGGCTCAGAATTCAGACAAATGCAGCCTGTGACAAACAGTCAAAAGACGACACTGCGTCATTTTAAGGGGCCACATATCAAAAAGGATGGGGAATACTACTTTAACGACAACTGCTGAAATCAAAAACACATTTATAAAAAACATCACAGTAAACTTGAGTCAATTAAGTGCAAAATAAATCTCACTTTCAGCCGCGGACGCTATAGTTTGATATTTAAAACCAAATATTGACAAAATCAGTATCTGTTAAACCCAGAGTTATCAAAGTGTGACTGTTGACCTTTACGCTGCCATGTTTGTTTTTCTCCTGTCCTTTATCCAGCAGCACTTTTCTCTCTGCGGTATCTCTTTCAGACACATTCATACATCTAACACACACTCCCACACTCCCTCTCACACACACACACACTCTCTCTCTCTCTTTGTGCGAGGCTTGCATGTTTTTGAAGCCGGTGAGAGGTAAATCTTGGCCCTCCGAGTGTTGGTGCAGTCAGTCGGGGTGTTCTGGATATAAACGTTGCTTTAGTCAGGACTGCCTCTGATCTGCCTAATCTCCCCAGGCTGGATTACAGGTTGGGCTCTAATCCGTGAAGTGGGGTCTCTGTGAATGTGCCTCTGAGTGCTCTAATCCAGAGACTGTCAGGTGCTTTAGATGAAAGCTAATTGCATGTCACAGTTTGGGGACCAGACATAACGCTGGCAACAACAGAGCGACTTCCCCACAACAACAACCATGACTTCGCTCTGATGATGACTGGGCACGCACTTTAGATAATCTTGGAGAAAATAGTGAAGAAATCCCCTTCGTAAAAAATCAAGTGACACCTCCTCTTACAAAATTATTCATGACATGAAGTTGCAGAAAATAATGTTGCTTTTCAAAACACACTGCAGCAGGAAATCTAATTTCCTGCTTGACAAAGTGATAAAACCACCTGAGCCCTAAACCTGCTGCGATCTGAATTGTTTAGAAAACACTCTCTACATCTGCACCTAAAAAATTAGGTATCCACACACACAAACACACACACATACACTCTGTCACCAATTAGCCTGACAGTCACTTAAACCAGCTCAAAGCAGTTTCCTAATATCCCTTGATCTGGTTTCAGGACTCCATTGAGACTAAAACCAGTTACTGAGAAGCATCAGTAATTACTGCGCTACGAAAAATGATATTTCATTTCATCATTAGAGACCACAGTCTTTTCTCAACTCAGAATAGAAATATTCATGAAAAATTAATGGGGCTTACAGTCTGGATAAGGGGTCAGAGGTCATTCATATGATAACTGCCAGTGAATTCATGTTAAACCTCACCAGGGATCAAGTGTTAGAAATCCATTTAACCAAAGACCTGCTCTTGTATTTGGAGAGAAGGTCACGAGCTCCTCCTCAACATAAGTTTGGACCTTGCAACGCACAATGTGTATAAAAATCTGAGGTTAAAGCTGCAGCTGGTTATTTTTTTATAAAAATAACTTTTAGTCATATTTGCTGAAACATCCAGACAGCCCAGAATATAATTTAATCATTGTTTTCTTTACTGTAAAATCACCTAAATATAAGAATCTTTGTGCTTTTGTAATCTTAGAATGAGCCGTTTTTATTTACAGTATGTAACGAGCAGGTCTTTATCCGGGGAGATCGCCATGTTGCAGCTCCATATTTCTACAGTACGGATAAAGCAAACCCTCTAGATGGGGCCATTTGCATTTTCGCGTTGGCCACTGGAGTTAGCAGCTTCTCCGTGGCAAGCAGCATTAAAAAAAACCTCTGCGGGTAATTCGGCTCCTGGTAAAAACTTCCTGAACAATGAACACTGAAGAGATCTTACCGGGAGAAGTTTCAGCTGGTTGCAATCTGCAATCTTCACCCCTAGACACCACTAAATCTCCCTAAATCTTAAACACTGCTCCTTTAAGCAAACTCTCTCATTTCACAGCTAAACAGTGCACTAAAATATGTTCCTGGGCTGAGCGACTACACCTTGTACCTGTGTCTTTAGCTGTCTGACCAACTCAATTATCTGTACCTGTATTCTGAATGGGCAGAGTTTTAGATGGAAGTGGGTGGGAGATAACCAAAAGTTGTTTTAGCCTGATGGTAGTTGATCAGAAGTTGCTATATTTGTAATCTACTATAAAAAATATTTACAGAAAATCTCAGAATTAAGCTTCAGGTCATTTTTTTATCACAAGAGCAAGACACAAATTTTCCGCTCAATGCTGGTCTGTGCGCATCCTGTTGAGAAAAGAGTTGAGACTCTAAACCTCTAGTTGAGCCGCAGCTGAGTCGTGCTACAGCCAAGCTGTTCACGCAGGCAGTGTGGCCGAGGTGTTGGGGACTCTTCCGCATTGATTGGTTATTTTCCGTTAGCTGCAGTAAATTCTAGCAAACGCCATCAAAAGCACAAAGAGCGGGAGGAGGAACCTGATTTTTTTTTTTTTTTTAATCTGTCTCATATACTTCTGTGTGGACGTAGCGACAGTTTCAGCAAATATGGCAAAAAGTTATTTTTATAAAAGTACTAACTGTATCTTTAAGTTAAAAGTATACTATGCAGATTTGTTGGTTTGTAAACGCGCTTGCCCATGTATGGATTACTGAATGGGCCAAGAAGGCCCAAAGTGTCGGGGCCCCCCTGGCCCTCAAATTACCAACTGGGAAGAGACTCAAAATTACCACAGAGAAACACAAAAAGACCATAAAAAGATGCAATGGAACTGCAAAATAACTATAAAAACAGGCAAAACAACCACAAAGAGACACAGACGACAAAAAAGACTCAAATGTACCTCAAAGAGAAACAAAACCACAAAAAGATTCATGACAACTAAAGAATGACGCTAAAAAAACTACAAAAAAGAGGCAAATCCACCACAAAGTCTGTGTGTCTTGCCTCTGTGTTAAAGAGGTGATGGGCCCTTTGCATATCTGCACCTATGGGCCACCTATCTCATAATCTGCCAGATTGGCGTTTCGCCTTGATGTATTTGCGTCTTTATGGCACTCTGTCTCTCGAAAGCCTGCTGCTTACGGTCTGGTGCCTGGTCGCTACCTTTTCATTAAGTCCTGACCTCACCTGAGATAGATGCCCATAAAATAAGAGGAAAATAAGAAAGTGCAGGCAGAGGACAGAGTCTCTGCAGAATAATACACCACCACACACTGAGAGTAGGTCATAATTAAGAGGTTGTTTTTTAGTAAATCTTTTACATAATTTCTGACCTACAACACAGAATGTAAATAAAATTCTGATGTTATGTTGTGTCAGCAACCATTACATAAAAATGCCTTTATTTGTACCATTTTCACATAAAATGAACATAAACAACTGAAACAAGCTGAAACCTGAAACACCATTAAACCTAAGAATAAAGCCTGTAATGTCATAATCGACTTTACAGCTGCATGGCTGATAGTCTATAAGAAACTGTTTCACTGAGCTTTTACATCCTAAGGAGCTTTATGTTTGACTATAATGGAGCCAATAAATCCTGAACAGGAAGCCTCCCTCATCCTCACAGTCCTTTATCTTTTTACAATACATCACCAGTGAGGCCAACATGACAGACTTTTGTTTCCAGCAATGGAAGACAAAAGGAGGTGTTCATTAATACGGTTTAACTGCCCCACTGCGCAGGGAAAGTGCTGAAATTCATATTTCTCTTCACCTCGTCACGACAATCACTCTGCACTGAAGGTCCTGCTGCTTTCTTTTTTCTTTTATAAAACCATCCAGCTGCACAGATTGAGAGGCTTTGATTAGACTCCATGTATAATGTTGCATTTTAAACACGCTCAGGTTGTGTTTGTCTGTTTGGAGAGGGACAGAGATGTTACAGTTTCTAAGCCACAGTCCCATCGGTTCATTCGCATCAGGTCATTCATCATCGAGGCCTCTTCAAAAACAACTGGAGGCCATCTTTTCAAACTCCTGCACTCTGAAGCCAAGCGCATAAAATGAACGCGTACTTCAGAGTGAGATCAAAACTCCTGCACCAGTTCACTAAGTGAGAACTCCAGTCCACACAGTTTGTCTAGACTACACTACAACAATGTCATTTAGTGAACTTTCTGAATGAGAGAGGACCTTATTTTCAGAGTATCGATCGCGGGGTGAAGGTACAAAATGTAAACGCTTCGACCAGATAGATCTGCTGTCACGTTCCTCGGCCGGGGTTTGGACATCACTGTCACGGGCCTCAGCAGGGTGCATGGGGAGTCTTCGCTCTCTCATCTGTGTGATTGTTAGAGGAGAGACACAGAATGAATCATCAATCATCCATTCAGGCCACATTCAGCAGGTAATAGTGTGCTGTTGCATCACGTCTGCACCCGAGAAGCTCTTCATTCATCTCGATGTATGGCAGGAATACCCTTAATCTTGATTAGGACGAACATGCACGAGACGCTTCACACGCTGTGAGAGTTGGTCACAGCATTAACACCATTCGTCAGAGGTGCTGACATGCTGGTGAATGGATGAAGCTTGTTGGTGTTTTCTTACTGGTGCAAAGGTGACTGGTTAGTTAGCAGGATGTCCCGTCAACATGTCAACAGATTTCAACCAAAGAACCGCTCAGGGTGTGTCATCCCAACAGTAACACCGGACAGAACATCGACATTGGACAGGTCTGCAAAAAATTTAAGGGCTACCCAGTGGCTTAGTGGGTAGGCGCCCCACATACGAAGACAATATCCTTGCCGCAAAACCTGCAAGTTCAACTCAAGCCTGTGGGCCTTTCTTGCATGTCATCCCCTTTCTCTCCCCATCTTACACTGAGGGTGCTTTCACACCTGCCCTGTTTGGTTCGGTTCAATAGAACTCAAATTTGTTTGCCCCCTTAGTGCAGTTCGTTTGGGCAAGTGTGAAAATAGCAATCGCACCCAGGTGCGCACCAAAACAACCAGACCGAGACCTTCTTGAAGAGGTGGTTACTCTTTAAGAAGGTTACAAACGAACTGGTGCGGTTTGTTTGTGGTGAGAACGTGCTACGACCTCGATCTGAACCAACTGCAGTCACATGACACATTGTTTGGGTTAAACATGAGCATGTTACAGTCCTGGAGGATTATTAATGTGCACCTCCTCCTGTACTGCCTTAATATGCGCATTCGGCACATCCAATGCATCAAAACATTGTTTTCTAGTTGGAGCCGCGCCTCGTTTTCAAACTGTATGCTTTGACTAAAATGAACAATGACAGCAATATAGTCCACGATGAGCAGCGCTAAAATCAACCTGCGTAGTTGTCCCTCCATTGTGACATTAGAAAGTGTCACATTTATCTTGCAAGTGTACTCTTCTTCAACGTTTGCTTTACTTCCTGGATTTTTCCCACATGGAAATTCTGACCAATCAAGAGCAGCTTTCTCACACAAGGCATTTGATCTGGTCCTCTTGTAAATGCTGCCCTGAGAACACAAACCAACTCTAGGCAATTATACAACTTTAAAATAACATTAGCCCCTGATATGGACCAAAGCAAGACAACTCTAGGTCTGAAAGCACCCTAAGACTTTCCTATCTAACAAAGGCAAAAAGCCAAAAAAACCCAACCTGGGTTACATAAGGCTAAAGTCACTGTGACCTCACAAAACATGTTTTTGGCCATAACTCAAGAATTCATGTGCCAATTATGACAAAATTTAGATCTTCTGTGCTGCTGGGTTGAAGATGTGTGTGAAGCATCCATGTTTTAGAGTATGTAGCCTCTTTGCAGCAACACCCATTATGTGAAGCATTGTCTATGGTCATGGCGAAATATGAGTGAGGACAGACATGGACATAAACTGTGACTGAAACCTGCAACTACATGAGGTGGTAATTCAAGTTTTCAGTAATGGTGACTTTGTGTTTGTTTGTTTGTTTGTTCTTCCAGGTGGCCAGCGCTGATTCACCAAGTTCAGGAAATCCTGACTTGAGAGAGAGCTCAAAATCCAAAGTGAAGACCTACTGGACTGAAAGCAGCAAGGCTGTCTCCATCAGCCGTCTGCTGTCCCAGACCCTCTATGGCAAAGAGAACTTCACCTCTCTGGACCTGAACTATGACGAGGCGGACTCATTCTCCAAACAGGAGCAGTGGAACTGGCTTTACAATGCTTCCAACCCCCGTGATCCTCGATCCAGAACGAAAAGGAGACCCATCGTCAAAACCGGCAAGTTCAAGAAGATGTTTGGTTGGGGCGACTTCCATTCCAACATCAAGACGGTGAAGCTCAACCTTCTCATCACTGGTAAAATCGTGGATCACGGTAACGGGACATTCAGCGTCTACTTCCGCCACAACTCGACCGGTCAGGGCAACGTGTCCGTGGGACTTGTTCCACCAACCAAAGCTGTGGAGTTCCAGGTCCACCAGCAGCACCAGCAGTACCACCACCATCACCACCAGCAGCAGCAGCAGACAGCACTGGAGACCAAGGACACCAAGCTGTTCAACTGCAGGGTTGAGTATGAGAAGGTGGAGAAGGGCACCAGGAACTCACTGTGTGCCCACGACCCCTCGCAGAGCTGCCCGCAGGAGCAGACCCAGAGCCACGTGTCCTGGCTGTGCTCCAAGCCCTTCAAAGTCATCTGCATCTTCATCACCTTCTACAGCACCGACTACAAGCTGGTGCAGAAGGTGTGTCCAGACTACAACTACCACAGTGACACCCCCTACCTCCCCACCGGGTGAGCACGTGACCAGACGAGGACGAAAATAAAAAATAAAAAAGACGCAGAGACAGGCGGTCGGGTCCTGAGCGATGTCAGATTATTTGAATAAATATGGACTCAAGACACTTGAAACTTGAGATGTTGACAGGCATTATTACAGCTAACGCAAGACTGATACTGCTCCAATGAACAGACCAACCCCGAGGTCATTATGGGAGCATTTAGGGAAGCATTTATAGGCTTGCAATACTCATATTATATGCATAGCTGCTTACATCGAAAGGAAATTCTCAAGCCAACCGTAAAAATATGCTGATTGTATTTATGTAAATATTGTGGGTTCCACACAAAGACCAGAAAACAATTTTATTAATGTTTTCTCCTGCTAATTTAGTTGTTTATGTTGATAGTGTATTTCCGTCTCAATCATGCTTTCTGTCTTTTCCAATCAGTCTCTGGTAATCATCGCAAACACGTAAATGTCAATGCAAATAAGAAGAATCTGTCAGTGTGCATTAGAGGGCATAATGGAAAAAGCAAACATATTTTGAGTGGTGTTGTTTTCTGCAGTGTGATTGTTAGAGTGAATATACCTCTCTGATATTGTTGTTGGAAATCTCGTCCATGTCCATGCATGAACCGAATGTGGTAAACAACTGAATAACGTCCATCTATATTTTCATGTTATTGCAGCTGTCAGAAATAATCTTCATTAAGTCGCAGGAGACAAAGAAAAAAAAGTATTTCTATTTAAATTCTGTGTTATGTGTTAGCAGTTTCAAGGCCGTGGTAAATGACACCAATGGAGGGCTCCGATCAAATCAAACATAAGCAAGTAAATGTCGCAATAAATAAATAAATAAATAAATAAAACTAGAAGACACATAAGACAAAAGAGATACAGATCATTTTCAAACATAACTGTGCTTCTGTTTTTCAGTCCTGCATTTCCATTTTAGACATTTATACGCTGCTCTTCTTTATGTGACTTACAACAAGTCCAGTATAATAAATTTCAACTCCTGGATCACTAACATGACAAGCTGCCAGTAGTAAGAGGTGTCAGAGCCACAGTGCCCCCGCAGCATCCAAAAATAACTATCTGTAAGCACTGGAGTAATCATTTATATTTAAAAAAAAAAAAAAAGAGTGAGATGATGAGAAAAAAAAAACAAGGTCAAAAGTGCTTCAAAGTGTTTAAAAAATAGATATCAGAACAAGCAGGAGACGTGGAAGTGATAATTTCATCTAACAGAGGCTGAAACAGAACAAACAGTGTTGAAATGTGAGATGTGGTACAGTGTGGTTTGTTGCCTTAGAGCAGACAGGACATACATTAAACAGCAGGTGCTAATCGCACATTCCACCTATCACACGCTCGCACCTCTGGTTATCCAAAAAAAAAAAAAAGGGGGAAAAAAAATCTGGATGAGACTAGCTGTTAATGATATTGGATGTTCCAATTGGCTATTAAACCTTCATTACATAAATTGGGAGCCAGTGGCTCCACGTGAAGCATTTAGAGGAAATGAACACAGTGTAAGTGGGAGCTCTGCAGAGTCAACACCATAGAAAGAATGAATTAAAGTGCCGATGGAAAACCTGTTTAAAAAAAAAAAAAAAAAAAGCACAAATTTGCACCTAGGGGCGCAATCACTGCTGTCTATTTAAATTCAGTGCTCTTTCACAGGGTACGCTATGGTATACGCAACACAGTAACTGCTAATGGCAGCCTGGACGACATCCAATATGCCAACATGGGGTGTATTTTCTGACAAGGCAGGCCAAAGAATAGGGGTCTGCCTGTGGGATGAGTGAGCATAAAGAGGAATTTATGATGTGGAGGAACAAGGCTGGCAGAAATCACTGGAAGCACCTGACTCGTAAATTGAGAGCATGTTTCTGTCACCGAGAAGAAGGAATGACTAATGTCTCAGATTGCTGTTTGGGCCAGTTCTTTCATCTCAATAAAATGACTTTGATATCTCCCCACCCCTACCCAAATGTGCCAGGGACAGTTTGTTCAGCTTCAAAGAACTAAAGCAGCACTTTGCCGAGACAATGCAGCCTCATTATGCACATAATCTTACAAGTGTAAACAGTCTGGCACAAAAGTGTTTGGGTGTGAGCGCTACTGAGAGATGGATCTGTCCCCTGACTAATGTCGGCTGAGGGCAAATGCAACGCACCATGTTGTGTACTGTCTAAAGCCCAATTAATAATCCACATCTGTACTTCTTTACAGAGGCTAAGTGCAGTAACCAACACTGAGGAAAATAGCTTCTACGTTTCTGGAGTGTCCAGCTAAATGTGTTACAGGTAGAAAAGTGGTGATGTGTTTATGAAATAGGTATTAATTATTATAATTTTAAGGTCTACAAACCATCAAAGATTTCACCTACCCCTTTGAAGTTACTGCACTCTGCCTTTGTATGACCTGAAGCACCTGTACAGGATTTTGCGATTACAGCAAATTTCACCAGCCCCTGTAATTTACTGCAAATTTGAAATAACTAAAAAATAAAATGGGCAAAATCTCATATCACTTGTACACCCCCTCCTCAGGGTGCTTTCACATCTGCACTGTTTGGTTCAGCTCAATCAAACTCAAGTTCGTTTGCCCTCTAAGTGCGGTTCGTTTGAGCAGGTGTGAACACAGCAATCACACTCAGGTGTGCACCAAAACAACCGGACGGAGACCATCTTGAAGAGGTGGTCTCCGTCCGGTTACAAACAAACTCTGGTGCAGTTTGTTTGTGGTGAGAACGTGTTCCGACCTGGCTAACGTTACCCAAAGTTTGTTAACAGCTTTAATGGCAGAGCCAAGCCGTTTCAGTGTCTGTGCAAGTTTGGTGTCAGATGTTAGCTGCTGCTGCTGCTGTGTTAGTCCGTGCTAACCGGGAAGAAAGAGCAGGAGGAGAGCAGCTCATGGACATGGACGTACATCAAACAGCAGCAGATTGTCGGTGATAAGCTGTCGCTGTCAGCCCCCAACCAGCATAGAGTCTACTACAGTTGGAAAAACAGAGCGCTCCTAAGAAAAGGCTCCTAATCTGAGAGAGCATGGCAACTATTTTTGTAACTTTCACTTGGCCCAGCATTTACATTGCAAAAAACGCTTAAAAAACATCACAACATGCATCGTAATTTTTACAAATGCTGCCAGGAAGTCAGGCATTTCAGGCAGCAACAATCCCAAAAACAGCCCGCAACGTGCAGCAACTACAAAAAAAATGTCATTTCTTATTTTGTTTCATTTATAGATGTGTGTTTCAAAAGTACTAACAGAGATTTTTTAAGCAACGTTGAGGTGTTATTTTCTTTAATATTCACCTCATAAGGTTTGACCTAAATTAGGATTTTCTGACATCATCATCTTTGTCACTGATTTTGCTGAAGTCATGGTCAAGTTATCAGTGATTTGTTTGTTGACAATCCTCATTCTCACATTCACCATTAGCTGTAATGCGCTTTCTGCAGTTCCCTCTGCTCGAAAGAATCATAACTCTCCAGGGACCCACAGTAGAGCGCAGTAACTACATTCACTGCCTCAGGCTTTGGTTGGATTTAGTCGTTGCTGAAATTTCCACACCCTACAGACAGAATCATCGTAGCGTCACACTAACGCTTTGAGGTAGACAACCGGCAATTCTTCAGAACTGCAGAGATATTTAAAATCACAATTATTTCTGTTGTCACATTCAGACATAACTGGAACATTTAAAGATATTTACTTTAACACGGTGGTCTGTCCGACCAATCTGACATTTCTGCTGTGGTTATTTTATGTAGCGTGTTGCTTTCCTAGTGTCGAAAACTAAATAATGTGCCGCTGTAGATGGAGCCGCAGTAAAATGTCAGCCACCTAAAAAGACCAACTGCAACTAAATGAGCAGGCAGCTCTTTTAAAAACAGAAAACACTACTGATAAAGCAGCTATGTGCTACCAGCCCAGCACCAAACAGCAGACAGACAAAGTTAGCTACTAGCTGGTGAACATAATGGAGCATTCAGCAGCTAAAGAGGCAGATATTCCCCTCAGGAGCTGGTAGAAAGCAAAAGAGCGTGAATATTCAACTTCCATTCTCCAGGTGGCCAGAAACACAGCTCTAAAGGAATACAAACGTTTCTCTGTGTCTGCTGAAAGTGTAAATAAAGAGGAAGCTAACACATTTGCCATGTCAGCTCTTTGAGACCATGATCTGTCGGTGTTTACAGATTGTTGCGTTGCCCCCAAGTTGCCAAACACATCAATTAATGCAGGTTTAATAGAGTGAAAAAAGGAAAAATCTGTACTTTTATGTTTTGAAAATCTAATATTAATTTCTGTTTTATTTCTGTAATTAAGAATATTACTGATTTAAAACAGTCTTTAGCATCTGGAAATATTAATATCTTAGATTTAGCTGTTTAGTCTAGTATTATTCCCTTTATTAAAACATCTGTCAGTCATTTTTTGGGAGTGACTGCAGGTTCCAGTTTGATGTTTTGCCTTTTAGCACTACGAGCTAATCTCCTGCTAACTTTCAGATCGCTGATTTTACTTTTAATACAGCTCAATCAAATAATTAAACAGAGGGAAGGCAGATTGTAGAGTTCTATAATTAAAATTTAGGAAATTAAACTCGAACCGATCTCAAATGTCTAATAACCTAAATCCCGCAGCAAATCTCTCTCACAGAGTAATTTGCACAAGTGGGAAGAGGTTGGATTCATTTAACTCCTCTTTAAAGCCAACATTTCTTAAATTATGCTAATTTCAAAGCACCATTTTACCCGGCAACAAGAAAAACTAGCGGTTTCCTCGAAGAAATTTAACGAGCTCTGTGTGTGTGAATGAAACGAACAGCATTACAAGCCAGCAGTGTGTGGACGCCTAAGTTATCTTTGGGCCCAGATCTTCTCCCTCGGTTCAGTTGTCCTGGGCCGGAGCCATTCATGCCTGCCGTCTATCCCCTAGCTCGCCCACAATCCCTGATTAATGTGGTCTGGGCGGGAGCTGTCAGAAATGGCAGAGAGAATCATGGGATTTCTCCTTCAGAGTCCCAATGACACCCAGCAGCTGCAGGAGTAAACAGATGACTAACCACTGGCCTTTTGGCAGCCTGTGGAGATTCACACGGAGGGAGGGCTGCGAACGTTGCTTTGACATTTAGGTGGATTAGAAAGTTCTTGGGTTCTGCTCTCGTGGTGTCAGAGGTGGTTGGCATAGTAATTATTTGCGTCTTGGTTTTTCTTCCGCTTGACCCCCAACCAGCAGTGAAGACGTAGAGCTCCGTTTTTTTTTTTATCTCCACTCAGACATTTGTTCAAATGAAATGTTTAAAGTGTAAAACATCCTCACGAGCCTCATTTATAAACAAATCACATTTTGTTTGCGCCGCTACGGAGGAAATAATCGGTATCTTACTTTAAAAAACAACAAGCAATTGTCATTTCAGATCATGTCCTGCTGCAGAATTCATTTCAAATCTGGGGCTGAAGCTGTCCTGGGGCACAGTTTTGTGTGAGGTATTGACATATTAAAGGCTCTATCAGACAATGGCTGGTGGTTTTTTTTTTTTTTTCTTTTTTTAAATCACAAATAAATTACTCTCCTCAAAACACTATTACTCCTCTGGAAATGAAAACTCACTCATTGTGAATGTCTCATATCAGGTAAAAACTGGAGAGAATTAATTAACCTTTGTCATTTTAATTGCTTTAGTGACAGCTGTCCTTTGGTGCCGGAGCTATCCTAATGCACATACTGTGGGCTTGTCAATTACTTTCGCAGTGAATAGATTAAAACGCCACAGAGGATAGAGTCATTTCATTAGTCAGACTTAATGCCCCCCAGACATAACCAGGTATGAACACTTCACCCCTAAATATGCAGGAAAATGAACAATACTATTAAGCCCATATGAATCGAATGAATTGTGGCAACATGAAATTAAGTTTACGCTCTATTTAATTCTGTCCCGCTGCTTATATAACATTTGGTGTACAGAATTTTTCTTTGGAAGGGTGTGATAATTAAGAATATTTTGAGGCTTTTAATAAAAGGTCTCACAGACTGAAATGCAGGGCACCTGTGTGGCGCAGCTAATTGCTCTAATGGATGTTAGAATCGTAACGCTGTCAATTCTTACTACGCTGGATAATGGCTGACAGCAGCGACTGTCTAATTCTCCCATTCTGCTGTTTGCACATCTATGATCTAATGCTACTCAGCTCATCATGAATCTGGGAGAAATTAGGCCGCTTTCAAATATCTGTCAGCTGGATGTCTCAACTGCTTCCAGCGCCAAGCGCACAAATCTCCACTCTTTACCACATTATACGAAGACAAGAGCCGTTTTCACATTTTATCAGGCTGCCTGCTAAAACCCTTCTTTAACGGACCATGAGGATTTTGACACCCGTGCATGTGGAGTATCAGGAACGCAGTTATCAAATTACCATGAATGTAACAGGAGAATAAGCTTAAATACTCCGATTGCTGATGTTACAGAATCCCGACGTTGCAAGAAATAATAAATAATGCAGTGCAAAACAGTCTGAGGAACAGTGTGTCATTAAATCTGTGTTTGTACACACTTAAAGCCATCAGTGATTGGATCACTGTAGCACAGACACCATACTGGGTTAACTTTATTCAACACCTATTGGAAGAAAACCATTGGATCACCAGTCAAACCCAAGACAATAGGCTGTTTTGACCCAGTGTTAGTGTTATTTTCTATGTTGCTGTTGGGTTATTTACCTACACTCAAATATACCATAGAATGGTTTTATATGCTAGAAGCCATATTCTACTCTAGTTCATTTTAAAGATTTTTTTAAATCTATATTTAACCTTTCTTTAACTAGGAAGTCCCATTGAGATTGAAAATCTCTTATTCAAGAGAGACCTGGCCGAGGTAGCAGCCAATCAAAACACATTTAAAATGGAACAAATACAACATATAATACAAAAAAACAATTCAAACATAGTGGCCTCTCAAGAAAAACAAGCACGTCTCTATCACCACATTCTTTATGATGCCCTGAAATTCGTCAGTGGATGTAGCCTAAGTGTTTCTAATTTTAGATCTTTTTGAAGAATAATATATTTGTGACAGTTTTAAGGTAAAACCAGAACTTAGGTTCTACATGTAGGCTAAAATGTACCAGGGTTGCAACGGCATGGGATTTTCACGGTACGATAACCATCTCAGACAATATTGCAGTTCCACGCTATTACAGAATTTATATTATCATAAGACAGAATGAAAACTGAAGGGTTATTTTGGTTGAACAAGCGTTTGAAACCCGAAACCATTTTGTTAATGGAAATTTGTGTAAAAAGTCTCCACTTTGAAAATAACTACAATAAAGGGGAGATTCAACATACAGTTGCATTTATTTTTTCAAATCGTAGATAAGCAAATGTACAAGATATGATACCCGTCAACTTTTATTTACTTTTATTTTCCAGTTGTAAAAAAATAAAATAAAAATGTGTAGCCTATGTACCGAATAAAAACTATACTAAAATGAGCATCGTAAGTCTACCATCTAGCTGAATTTGCTGAATCTCATCAGCGGTGCTGAGTTTTGAGTCCCCTTAGCGAGGCTAGCTATAGCTTCTAAATCCAAAGAAGGAAAAGTCTCAGAGGAAAATAGAGGATTTAATCTAATAATGCACGGACAAATTTGTTTGCTCTTAACGACAACGCAGCAAAGTTGAAGTACCAAATAATCATAAAACTGCAGAGTAGCTACTTTGTGGTAAAACATATTAATGACCTATTAGTGATGTTGATAGCTGTATTTAGACTTAACAGCCTGTTACGTTCATTAAAAGGTTTTAATACGTTTTACAGCTCCAGATAGGAGGGAATGGCTCTTTTGATAGTTAAGGTTGCCAAATTCTGTCCAACGGCAAAAACTGCAGCTGCCAAAGGATGGGAACATTTTGGAGAACCAACAAGCTAACGACTGCACAAGCTATAAAGCTGCTGGTCACAGCTAAAAATAAGACTGACACTGGGTCAGAACAATCCATTGTGTTGGGTTTGATTGGTTTCTATCAGTGGATACACCTGGACCTTTATGTTCTGCCATTTCTCCTCTAATCATCACGCTGCAACCTGTGACAGGCTGTTATGATACCACAACTATCACACATTCACATATATGGAGTTTTTTGTTTGCTCTGCTGCCAGAGGAGCCGCTGAATGAGTTCCCTCTGAGTGATGAGTCACTAAAAGAGTCTGAGAAGTCCAGGGCTGTTCATAAAACATTCAGGACGCCACAGTTAATTCCACACTACTGAAGCTGCTCCTCTTTTTGGAACCACAGCGAAGTCACAAATAATTTTGCTTTCAGTCATGCTTGTTGTTGCCGTGGGTCACGGTATGACCTCAATATGTAAACAAGTCCAAATATTGCAAGTATCACAATATGAATTTTCATATTATATTAAAAACTATACTGGTATTATCTTGAACTAGTTGATATGACACACCCCTAATTCTGTCCAATTAATCATGTTTGTTATTTACAGGGATGCAACTGGTGTAGAGTAAAAAAATGCTCTGGGTTGTTTGTATTTCTGTAAACCACTCACAATCATCTTGGGCGACACTAAGACCAGGATGCAGCCACAGTGCTCTAGCAAAATGGTAGCATGCAGATGGCAGAGGGGGAGGAGAATGCTGGCAAATTGCACCATCTACATCAAGTGAGTCAGACTAGGCTGCAACTAACGACTATTTTCAGTATCAATAAATGTGTTCATCGTCATTTCAGTTAATCAATTACCCCTTTAGTCTACATCCAGATCTAAATGTGAAACATGAGAAAAGTTCAAATTGCTTGTTTAGTCTGACAAGATGTGCAAAAATACAGATATATTCTGTCTTTAACGGAATAAAACTGAAACAACAACAGAAAATTCTCACATTTGAGAAGCTAGAACCAGATAATATTTGGCATTTTTGCATATAAATGACTTTTAAAAAAAAATTAAAAATTCTGTCCACAATGATTTTTTTCCACAGCAGCCAAATCAAGTCAGTTTTATCTAAATAGTCCAGAAACACAACTTTCAGCTGTAGGGCTTTAAAATCTGTTCAGCATACAGACCCCTCTATCCTCAGACCCTCAATTCCAATATAAAAAAGATAAAGTACAGACGTGGACTATATGTCGTCTGTACAAGCAAAGGTGTCAGGACTTTGTATTTAAACAGACTGCAGGCCGACTTCCTATTACACACACACACGTTAATAAGGACTGATCGACTTAGTGCTTTTATAGCTCATTGCAATTTCATTATTGTGACATCTACGGCATGTTCTATGTCTTCATTCATCTATTGTATGATATGTATTGGTTGTGTTGACTACTGTTTGCAAACCAAATTGCCCCCCGGGGACATTAAAGACGATTCAGTCTGCTTCCTCAGATGTGAAAATTTACTAATTTTCTCTGTTTTACGTTGATGTAAACTGAATATCTTAATATTGTGGACTTTCACTATAACAAGAGATGTGATTATGTCACCAGGGGCTATGGGAAATTCTAAAGGGCACAGAATCGAATAATAATTGAAATCAAGAGATTAATTGTTAATAAAAATAATAATTAGTTCCAGGCCTTATATAAATTAGACTGTAGGAGGAGCCAGGGGCCATATGGCTTATTCTCTAGAGAGCAACTTGCAGGTTGAATTTCTCACTGGATTTGTACTTTATGTTTCATTAAAACTGATCATTTAAAAAGTTAATGAATGATTTTATTAGTTCTACATGATATAAAGGCAGACATTTAGATGGAGGAGTAGGTGTTTTGAGCAAGAAAGTTTCATGTTTCTATAATAGGAGATGTTAAATTCCACAAATTAGCCTTCTCTTTTCTCCTTACAGTTCTGCACAGTCATGCAAAAACTCACCCCAGCAGAACAGAAGTGTCCCTCCGTTGACTTCAGTATCTTAGCACTAAGTTGCATTTATTAAACTCATTTCTCCTCATCAGGTTTCTTATCAGCTTTTTTTCTTGTTCTTTTAATGTGGGCGGGGGGTGGGGTGAATATGCAGTTTCCCAATTCTTGTGAGAGTTGGCTTTATCAAACCAGACTCACAAGTATTGATGTCAAAGATGTGTTTGCTTTTCAAAATGACATGAGATATAAGAGGATTACATGGCTCATGAATGGCTCGTTTCTATCACCTTTTTTTCTCCTCTCTTGCTATCAGAAATCCTCATCTCCATCCATAACAGGCTGCCATGCAACACAAAGGATGATGTTCTCGTGCCTGAATACCTCAGATTTAATTTCAGTTAAGAAAAAAAAAGTTAAATGTTGTCTGATCAGCTGAATATATCTGTGTGTGTGTGTGTGTGTGTGAGGCGACACTAACCCCGCGACAATTAAGCTTGTTCACAAGCAGCTGCACCTCAGAGGAAAAAAAGCAACTGGTTGGAAGTCTATTTTTATGATACACAATGCTGTCAGTGTATATTTACTGAAACAACAGCAGGGAGAGGTGATGATTACCGAATATCACCTTGTCAGAGACATCACTGAAGTATAGTGCTAGGTGATACTATTTATACTAGACAAAAGACAGAATAAAGAGCAAACTGATTCTCCTCTCCGTCATTTACATCTTCAAAAGTGCAGAGAAAAATCACCAAGGTATTAAATTTTACCACAGCACCTGGTTATGTATCAAAACACCAAGGCTTTGCAGTCAGTGTTAATTGTGAGTGCCCGTACGAAAAGCTGTCCACATGATGAGTGGGCCATTTTCCCATGTCACAGTCTAAATATATAGTACAGTTTTCCTTCGCCGTCCTGCCTTTAAAACAGGCCGGCAGGTAAAACAATCAGGGCCAGCTTGCACCGGAGCCGGGGCTTCGTTTGCCATTGATTTATATCTTAAACAACCTCTCCTGGTGCTTCCACTGCTAAAGGTGAGACGCGCAGCCAGTGTTTGTGACAGAGATGGACTAGGCGCGGTGGCAAGAGAGAGAGGGATGATGCGGTTTTAAAAAATGCATCACCATTAAATCAAAGAGTAACCTTGAACGAGTTCAGGCCGGTGCCAGCTCGGTGACACGCTCTGCCCTCAGCGCTCGGTGCCACGGAGCATGCCAAACAGCAGGGAGAGAGAGAGCTGCAACGCTCTGATACAGGTTAGGCCGGTAGTGCTGGGTCGCGGTCCAGCTCCTTGCTGACCAAGGGCACTCACACTGACATTATGTCCAAGTTTGAACTCAACATGTTATAGACAAATGTATGTCAGCTCAGGGACGGGGATGTCCTTGCACGCTGCCTCGGAAAAGTTCACAAAAAATCCTTGTTAATCACTCGGACTTGGTGCTAATCAATGTGTGCACAGATGGTGCAGAGCCAAAAACCACTGCTTCGACATATGTGACTCTGCTACCTGATGTTTGACTAAAACCTGCTCTGACCTTTTCTCTTTGTCTCCCTTGTATTCTTGCTTATATGTCAGGTAAAAAAAAAAGGGAAAAAGTTTTGGGTAAAGAAACGCTTTCATAATGAGAAAATACCTAATGTGAATATGAGATTACTTTTATTATTCTTGTATGCTGCGAGACAAACTCCCCGAGCTATTACATGGGTTTTAGCAGAGCAGACTTAACAAAGCATTAGAGTGTAGCCTGGAGGAGGAAATACTAAACCCCACCGGTCCTTCAGCTACAACAGCTGAACTTTACATATTACTTGCTCATGCAGATTACTAAATCAAGGAACTACATTTATTTACGCTTTTTAATAAAGCACAAAAGCCTCAGAGGAAATTCTTTATTGAGACGCCTGGTAGAAAGGCTGTGCTGCTGCTGAGTCCCACCAAAGTGCCCATATTTTCAGTAAATAATGTCTTCTGGGCCATTATGGTATACATAAAACAGTTACCAGTGCATAAGGACGGACTGAAGTGGTGTGCATACATTAGGAGTAAAAATATCTCGCAAGAAACATCCTCTTAGATTAGATTTCTGGGCAGAAACTATCTGCGGGTATATAACTTATTTTTAAATCTAACTTCCTCCACTTCTCCCACATTCATTGAGACATGTCATCCATCTATCTCGGCCTCCGGCTGCAGTAGTTCCTCGACCATGAGTGGCTGCTGCAGCGGGGCTGTATTTCAGCATGTTGAAGTGCATGGAGAATTCCCATGAAGGGTAAGGGATTATGGATTTTGGCCTCTAAGCTGCCTGGATGCCCAGTGAGGATGTCTCTGAGCGTAGTAATCTTCAAACACCACGCAGAGTGATGAGTGGGCACTGAGGAGTTCTACTCAGGATCTAAATGTGTTCCAGCAAGTTACTGGTGAGAGAGAGGGAGAGATAGAGAGAGAAAAAAGAGAGGAAGAGAGAAAACACCATTTGGTGCAGAAATGGAAAGGATCGACTCAGTGGCTCCTTCAGGCAAGAGACACTTTTGATCCTGTGACCCGTTTTGAGCTATAGTCTGTGTCGAAAACCCGCGCCAAGCAAGGGATCACATTGGAGTGGTGCGAATGTAAATGTCATGGTTCCCCATCACCACACATAACTGCAGATGGAAAAAGTCAATTGAGCAATTTTTGGGGTCAGGTCGGGCACTCTCCGGGGGTTGCAAACCTTCATAATGAGGGCACGCTCAAGTCTGGTTTAGACTGTGGCCCAGAAAAATAGGACTCAATGTGTTGGTCATTCTGGCGTCAGCTGGCGTGTAGTCGGTAACAGTGGAGTATGAAAGAAGTGGTTCATAAATACAACGAGAAATCTCCCAAATGAAGCGAGTCGGAGTAAGGAAATGTCAGAGAGAATCAATAGTGACGCACGTCCCTGATCAATATCAGAGAGGAATTTCTCTGACTCCGTCCTGATTGAATTAAACCCCCAACAGCATCACTTAATTTAAGGCCCTGATTGTTTTCCTGTCTTATTTAAGTGAACTCAAATTGCTTTGATACCATCTTGGATGCAAAGATAAAGTGGGTAAGTGCAGGAGGAGGATCAGATGGGGTGAAGGACACCAGTCTTTATGGAGATTATATCCCCTCCTTAAGAGACGCGTCTATCTATCTGCTCGTATCACAAGCCTTGAGATGCTGTCAGAGGTCAGGGTTTGGAAGGGCGCCCAGGCAAGCTGGAGAACTTCCTTTGGGAAATTAGACAGTATTACGATACTAAAGATGCTAAATAAACCTAATAAACACAACATGCTCGTTTCCATATTGCAGAGAGGGTGAAAACGAGCTTTATTGTGCAGAAAGTGACCTCAGGGTGTTGCAGGATCAAAGGGTTCAACGTTCCTCTGGTGATAATCAAATTAAGTCAGCAAAGCTCTATATAAAACACACTCTCCAAATATAAAAACACAATCTACTCTGTAAATGTACTTCGGCGTGCTGATCGGAGAAACTGTCTGTATGCTGCTCACACGCTCCTCGTGACTGTGCAGCACAAATACTGTCCAAGGCTACAAACAGGTACATCAATTTGGAGCATGACAAGAAATTCCCTTTAGGTGACAACAAAATGTACATGCTATTAGATCAGCTGCAGTATAGTGTGATGAAATAAATTGAAGCCAACAGATGAAAGCTCGGGGGCCCCAAACAGGAGAGAGGAGACTATTAAAGGTGCACTGCCCTTCTTTTATGTTACACTGCCATCCTTTGGACAAACACTGAACTAAACACTGCTGGATGTTACATGTGCAGAGTGATGGTGGTCTGCACGAGACTGCAAAGAGAACGCTGACCTTTAACACATTTTAATTTAACACAGAATACCATCTGCAGCTTATGGTTGTTGACATGATCAATTAATCTATCACTTGCTTTTTTGATTAATCTGTTCATTGTTTAGTCCATAAAATGTTCAAAAATAATGAAAAAATATACAAACACTGCTGTTCCAGCTGAGTCGACAGAGGAAATGTTGGCATTGTACGTTTCTGCAGTCCAAAAAAAATATTACATCTGCACGTTTTCATATGTATCTTGTATTTTTTCGATTAGAGGGTATTTTATTAGGAGGAGTTTTATCTTACTTACTGTGAGGGATGACGTAAAGACCTCTGAGACACCTTGTGACTTGTGATATTGGGGTTAATGAATACAACTGAACTGAAATGAATTGTATGCATCACATAAATGTTTCTGAAGTTATGTAGTATATGAGCTGAGGGATTGTAGATGCCGTGACACCGTGTTGAGACATTTGCCAAGCTGCAGACCACTGTTCAAGATCAACAAACATTAAAAGTGACAGCAAATAAGCAGATACACACCGCACACAAACAACGCGTTTCACCCATGGCTTCATAAAACCTGATGAAGCCATGGGCGAAACGTGTTGTTTGTAACATGTCAAGTGAAGACTAAATTAAAACAAGAAGCAATTCAGCCCTCGTGTGTGGTATATCTGCTTATCTGCTATCAATCTGATGTTTCCTGCCATCAGCTGCACCGAGTTATGAGGACTGACAGCGCTGTGCACGGGGCATGTGCTTTTAAATGAGTTAAACAGTAAAAGTGGTTGTGATTTAGCAAGTCATTATATGTTCCAGCGGATTTTAAAGCACCAAATGTGTTTTTTTAGTGACTCATTGCTGTTTTTCCGCCAGAGGATAGTGCCACAGAAAGTGGTTGTTTTTACACAGGCATTGCTGCATTTTCAGCATATATTTTCCTAACCATAACCAAGTGGTTTTTGTGCCCAAACCTAACCACACATTAACCACAGCGTTGTTGAAATGTAAAGTTTCAATGTGTCTGCTATGTAAAAACATACAAATGTAACATATCCCTGGTTTGCAGAAATGTATGATGCCAATATTTTTTTCTAGCGAGTGGATTGATTCTTGAGTCCAAGGTGACGTCTTCAAATGTCTCGTTTTGTCTGACCAACAGTCTGAAAGTCGAAGATATTCTGAGAAAAACCAGGAACTGGAACCAGAGCATATTTGGAAATTCTTCCCCAAGAACTGACTGAAACGATAAACTGATTATCAGAAAGTTGTTGTATTTTCTGTTAATCAACTAATTGATTAAGATAGATAAGACTATTGATCCCACACAGGAGAAATACACAAATTACATCTCAAGAGTCAGCAGCATGAGAAAAAAATGAAAAAAGTGATTGAGTGCTCAAAAGGATAAAGATATTACAAAAATACAAATTAGATCAAATAAGCAAATAAAATCATATAAAGTCTATTTTTACTAAAAACACCTTTCACTGATATCTTGCAGTAAAAATACTATATACATGGTGTATAGTAGGGATGTAACGATTACCAATATTATGGTAAATTTCGGTTAATTTTTACACGGTAAGAATTACCGTTTATGTTTAAATTAATTGCATTATCGTGGTGGATTATCAGGACATGTAATAACAGCCTCATTCAAGTCTGGCGATGCAGGCGTTGCATGAATGCGTAGCATGTGTAAACACAAAACATGAAAACATGGCGGAAGGTGGTGATAGCATTGTTTTGTTTTATATATATTTTTCCTCTCGTGCTAATAAATAAATAATATACAAATTGTTTACATATTTTGCTGACTGTTAAAATGCACCAGACAAATAAGCTTTGCTCCTGTAATGTGTTTACATATTTTGTTAATTTAAAATAAATTTTTCTGTTGCTGTGCCAATCCCTTGCCCCTTTAATGTGAAAGTTTCATTTTAATATAAGATTTTGGCTGTTAACATTTTAGTATGATAAGGAAGTTACAAGATTTAGTGAAGTTATTTCAATGTATCTATTTTTTAGACATTTTACAGCGCTTAAAAAAATATCGCAATACTATCGTTTACCGTGATAATTTGGTCACTATAATCGAGATATCAAATTTTCCATATCGTTACATTCCTAGTGTGTAGTATTTCCCACTTTAAGGTATAGAAATATAGCCTGTAAATATTATTGCAACATAAGCGGTAAATACTACATAGTGAGGAATTTCACAGGAGCGTTACACAAGGATATGGATAAGGACATTTACATATATGTGTGAATATGCATGATTATGAATAAGTAGAATATATAAAACTAGTAAATTAATAATATAGGAAATAAGTAATTGGCTAATTGTTTCAGCTTTAAAGATACTTAGCTGTCAATCATTTCTACAAAAACCACTTTATACAACGAGAGAGCACCTGACTTACAAAATGTTTCACTCTGTATTGAATCTTCTATGGTGCTCTTCAATACTAAAAATACAAATGACAGAGGGGAACAAAATATATTAATACCTGTATTATGGTTGAATACAGTGTTGAGGTATTTGTCTGTAAATTGAATATTTTAACATTTTGGGGGCTCAACAACATATGTTTGTCCTGGTGCCCCCTGACAGGTAAACGGGCCTCTTTCACAGCAGAGATTTTGACTTCTGATGTGTCTAGAGGGGTAAATCACAAGCCTCATCACAATGCGATATTATATTATATCAACTGTTTGGAAAACAATAAGATATATGCCGATATCACAAAGTTTGTCATGATACATTTCAATTCAATGCGATACAGGGGTCTGCAATCGATGTGAAACGATATTATCTGCCCATATAACACAGGCAGTTACAAAAGAAGCCACCACACCATTCTTTTTTGCTTTTGGCCATAACAAATAAAAACAACATATAAATAAGTAACTGTAACTGCTCAAGTGCGGTTAAGTTTATTTTAAACTGACTGCACTAACACACATTAAACAGCAAATGGGATAAGTTAACCTTCAGGGCGTCCTGTCAGAAAGTCAGGTCTATCTGGCTTAAAATCCTGAAGGCAAATTTCTAACAACAGCCATAAAATGTGAACTAACAACATCATTTAACATAAGTATCAAATTCAGCTCAGTAATAACTGTAAAAGTTCAGAGACATGTCAACTGTTTATTGTTCGTCACCCGTTATTAGCTTGATTAGCTAGCATGTTGACATAGCATTAATTAGCCTAGCGGCTAGCGGCCATTTCCCTCTAATTATAGATTAACAAATTACATGTACCATTATTATTTTTCTTACTCACCGCTGGTTTAAAGTCACTGCAGCTCCTGACAGAACATTAAGGTTGAATTTCAGCTTGAATGTAGTTTTTTTTTTCAGCCGAACACTGTTGAAACAGAGCAGCTAATGTTGCCGTTAAGAAGCTAGCCGAGTGGGATTCCATCCAGGCAGGTGACGTTACCAATCTTTGACGTTACGTCGTGTTTTATCCCATGACGTCACGTCCGCATACGCACGCGCTCTGTCCATTGACCTGTATTTCCACCAAAATCCAAAATACCTCCACACTGCTGATTTATTCCCCAGTTAGTAACATTATCCTCACAGTCTTTCCCTGGGCTGTTTGCCATCTGCTTGTCACACAGACTTTCACAATAAAAGCTTATCCTAAAGATGACGATACAGATCGATGTTTTCACTTTGCATCGATGATATTGGATCATTGAATCGATGTATCGATCCAGATCAATGGATTGTTACATCCCTCTAAGTGACCCAGTAAACTACTAGAAAGATGGACATAAACTCGATTTGATTTGTAATCTGTCAGTCACCTTAATCTTAAAAACTCACCGTCCACTTTATTAGGTACACCCGTTCAACTGCGTGTTAAAGGGAAATTTCGGTTTATTTCAACCTGTCTCCTATCGTCCTAAATTTGTTTCAAGTCACTAGTGACATAGAAATAATAGTTAGCATGTTAGCCGTTAGCCTAGATACAGCCGTAGCGTCAGCCCTTTTAAAACGTAAGTGAACGGGCATCCTTTCAAGTGCAACGTTAGTCCACTAAACAAGCTTTTTCTCCACAAAGACCGCCTCATATCGTTAGGATAAATGTCAGAGAACATACAGAAAACGACATGTAAACGTGTTGTCTTACCTTACCGGTGTGGTGCCATGTTTGTTGTTTACCATTTAGCTAAGGCTGCAACCGGTCCCATTCCTTGCAACAGAGGTATTCCCCTTCTGTGGGCACTGGGGCACAGCATTCACAGGTAATGTTACACCACCGAGCTCCAGAGCTAAATCCTTCCAGCAGCCATTCTTCCTCTGACGTCCTCTAATGTTACCTGTTGTGCCTCTCTCTCTCTCCTCCTCCGTTCTTCAATTTCACGAAGCTCTTCATCAGTGTATTCTGGCTCAAATACATAAGGGCGGCCATTGCCTCTCAATGTGGATAGCCTATATACTATTCCACATTTAGGTGGTCTTCAGAGTTGTTGTCTTACCTTACGGTGTGTTTACCGTTTACCTCTGCTTCCCCAAGCGTGGCCGAAATCTCGAAAGAACAAGCTGCAGCAGCTGCAAGGCAGAACCAGACAGTAGCCTGAAAAGTTCATTCATTTATTTTATGAAAGATTTATAGAATAATGGCTGACTTTTTGCCAGACTTCGACTTTGTGGAGGAGGAATTTGATTTTGCAGAGTTTGATGGCCGCCCTTATTTATTTGTGCCAGAATACACTGACGAAGAGCTTTGTGAAATTGAAGAACGGAGGAGGAGAGAGAGAGAGGTACAACAGGTAACGTTAGAGGACGACAGAGGAGGAATGGCTGCTGGAAGGATTTAGCTCTGGAGCTCGGTGGTGTAACGTTACCTGTGAATGCTGTGCCCCAGTGCCCACAGAAGAGGAATACCTCTGTTGCAAGGAATGGGACCGGTTGCAGCCTTAGCTAAATGGTAAACAACAAACATGGCACCACACCGGTAAGGTAAGACAACACGTTTACATGTCGTTTTCTATATGTTCTCTGACATTTATCCTAACGATATGAGGCGGTCTTTGTGGAAAAAAAGCTTGTTTAGTGGACTAACTTTGCACTTGAAGGGATGCCCGTTCACTTATGTTTTAACAGGGCTGACGCTACGGCTGTATCTAGGCTAACGGCTAACATGCTAACTATTATTTCTATGTCACTAGTGACTTGAAACAAATTTAGGACGATAGGAGACAGGTTGAAATAAACCGAAATTTCCCTTTAAGGCAAATCGCTAATGAGCCAATCATGTGGCATCTCGGTGCATTTAGTCATATAGACATGGTGAAGATGACCTGCTGAAGTTCAAGCTGAGCATCAGAATGAGGAAGAAAGGTGATTTAGGTGACTTTGAACGTGGCATGGTTGTTGGTGCCAGACAGGCTGGTCTGAGTATTTACTGGGATGTTCACACACAACCATCTCTAGGGTTTACAGAGGATGGTCCCAAAAAGAGAAAATATCCAGTGAGCCAAAATGCCTTGTTGATGCCAGAGGTCAGAGGAGAATGGCCAGACTGGTTCAAGATGATAGAAAGGCAACAGGAAGTCAAATAAGCACTGGTTCCAACCAAGGTGTGGAGAAGACGATCTCTGAACCAACAACACCTTGTCCAACCTTGAAGCAGATGGGCTACAGCAGCAGAAGACCACACCAGGTGCCACTCCTGTCAGCTAACAACAGGAAACTGAGGCTACAGTTCACACAGGCTCACCAAAACTGGACAATAGAAGATTGGAAAAACCACATTCAGATGGAAGCATGGATCCATCCTGCCTTATCAACGGTTCAGGCTGCTGCTGGTGGTGTAATGGTGTGGGGGAGATTTTCTTAGTACCAACTGAGCATGGTTTAAACACCACAGCCTACCTGAGTATTGTTGCTGACCGTGTCCATCCCTTTATGACCACAGTGTACCCATCTTCTGATGGCTACTTCCAGCAGGATAACGCACCATGTCACAAAGCTCACATCATCATCATGGTGGAACGGAGATTCTCATCATGGATGTGCAGCCGACAAATCCGCAGCAACTGTGTGATGTCAAGAATTAAGGCAGTTCTGAAGGCAAGGTGTACCTAATAAAGTGGCCTGTGAGTCTATATTATATTTTGTATTCTGTTGCTGTACTATATATTATGTTATGCTGTTTTATTGCATTATATACTATCTGTACACTCTGGCTATCAATAAAGGCTTACTTCATCTTATCTTTAATTTTATAATAAAAATTAAAACACTTACTTGGTGTTTAATTTTCTATTTCTTATTATTTCCATTTACTGGAACTATTTACCTCATTATAGTCTTGGATGTTTTACTCATGGTTGTACCATGTGAAGCACTCTGTAGTTTTGTTGTTAAAAGATCTGTGCCAATATAGTTTATTATTTATTATATAATATTACTAATGTCTGTTTTTCATTATTGTTTCCTGCTGTACAAACATTAAACCGGTTTGCACAGTGGTAAACAAACGCCGCACTATGCACGAGACAATTAGTGCTCATACATTAGTAACATCTGTTTGCACGAGACAAACGTCTGAACGTGCTGCGCGCGGCATCAGGAGAGCGCACCCTGGATGACGTCAGCAGCGTTGCGTGCTGGAGTGAATGAGCAGCTGTGTGTACACATCACAGAGTGCAGCAGGGCCTACAGGCAGAGCTGCAGTGCGAGCAGCGATGGGAGGAATATAACCAGCTTTATTTATATACATGTCATCAGGTAGGTGAGCAGCATGCTGAGCTTTTACTCTGATGTTCACTGGTTATTGTGGTGTTGGTTGCTCGGTGCGGGATTTAAACTCAGGGGCGATGCTTGGTTTCCGCACCGTGCAGTGAGTCAGGCGGTGTGTTTGCTCTGGTGCGGCGCGGATGTGTTACAGTCACATTCATAATACATCTATATGCGCTATAAGTGCTTTTCACCATAATACATTTCGTCTTTGACATGAAGGTGCGTATGAGGCGTTAATGGCATCGCATCATAACCCAGCATCACATTAAAATAAGTCGTGACGCGCGAGCTGCGTATAAATTAATTATTCATGTCATCCCTGATGGACAGCAGGTGATGCACTTCCGGAAAACAACTGCTGATTATGTTTTAAGTCTTCCCTCAAGAGCTGAAGAATCTATTCTGGTGCTGAAATGTTCTCTGGTTAATGTTTGAAGGCAGCTGGGAAGGAAGGAAACATAAAGGAGACCTGAGTCACACCTTATTATGACTTATAGAAACACAGGTAGTTATCAGTTACAGTCCACCTTAAACAATAGGTGACTCAGACTTATTTACTCAGGATCTGTAGCTACTTAAATGCAACTTATAAGTATTTTACTGCTGCTGTAATCATCTACTCAACAACATTTATTATGACAGTTTTAGTTAATTCACATATTTAGATTATTAATAGAAAATATTAATACAGTATGAGGTTAAAGGGACAGTTCACACTGAAATCAAATATACATATTTTTCCTCTTACCTGTAGTAGTATATATGTAATGGATGTTAAATGGACCTGCACTTGTACAGCGCCTTTCTAGTCATCTGACCACTCAAAATGGGATTTACACTACGAGTCACATTCACCCATTCACACACTGGTGGAACAGCCATCGGTAGAATTTGGGGTTCAGTATCTTGGTAAGTATGCAGGCTGGAGGAGCCACAATTCGAACTGCTTATCTTCCGATTGGCGGACGACCTGCTCTACCTCTGAGCCACAGCTGCCCCAATTTTACATTCATCTTCATTCATTTTCTGTAACCGTATATCCTGTTTGGGGTCGCGGGGGTGGAGCTTATCCCAGCTGATATTGGGTGAGAGGGGTAAGATGTTAAGATACAAATCAAGAGAGAACAAGCTCAAATCAAACCTCACTGATCAGAGGAGCAGCAGAGAAAAGTGTTTTGCTGATGCTTTTACTTTCCTAAACAAGTAAACTTTATTTTACCGCTACATGTAGTTTAGTTAAAATGATACTAATAAATACTGACGGCGTGGTGGTGCAGTGGTTAGCATTGTCATCTCACAGCAAGAGGGTTCCTGGTTTGAAACCAAAATGGGGGAGCCGTTATCGTAAGACTACTGCTGGGGGAGTGTGAGCTCTGCCCCTGAGAGGACAGAGTCACACACACAGTGACAGGGCTAACTGTTAGCATCACAAAGCTACTAGCTATGTTTCCATTCAAAAGTGATTCGAATCATTGGGAAATGCGCATTAAAAGAAATACGAATCCTGCGTGTTTCCATTAAATGTACGGACTTTGGTGAAAACTACAAACTGGTGTGAGTTTTCCGCAGAACCGGAAACAAAACAAGTCTCGCATTCTTCTTCTTCTACATTTTCTGGCAGTTGGCAACCAGCTTGTAAATGTATTACCGCCTTCCCGACCTGGAGTGTGGATATCACCATGGAGAGAGGTGCACTACATCAGACTTAATTCGAACATAACTGTTTCCATCCCCCGTTTTGCGAATCAACATTTTTTCGAATCAACCAAAACCCGGTTAAAGCGAGCGTATTTTAGTTTGTGCGAATCAGGGGATTTTAATTCGAATTTTGGCGTTTCCATCATAATTTTCCGATGCAACACTTCTAGATGTGCATCTAAACAGGCTGATGGGAACATGGCTAATGTTACACGACATTTAGTGATGGATTTACACGACAGAGTCAAGCTGTTTTGGTGTGTTGGGACCGTTTCATGAATCGATTTGGGGTGGGGGAGTTCGAACCTCAGGGCTGGGGATACCTTCTGTGCAGAGTTTGTATGCTCTCCCCGCGTCATCGTGGGTTTTCTCTGGGTACTCCGGTTTACCCCCCAGTTAATGGTGACTCTAAATTGTCCGTAGGTGTGAATGTGAGTGTGAATGGTTGTCTGTCTCAATGTGTCAGCCCTGTGATAGTCTGACGACCTGTCCAGGGTGTACCCCGCCTCTCGCCCAATGTCAGCTGGAATAGGCTCCAGCTGCCCATGATCGGGACCCACAACAGAATAAGGGGTTACAGAAAATGAATGAATGAATGAAAATGATTCTGATAAATTTTAAATTAATAGGCTGTACACTAAGTTAACTATTTGCAATGTTACAGCTGACAGGCTCGGTTTGAAACACTTCAGCTTTGATGAAAATGTTTTTCACCATGTCCATATTCTGTACTGCATATCACAGAGAAGATGTGTAGCTGCAGTTCTGCTGACAACTGTTTGCTAAAAAACCTTAAGTGTTAAAATGGCCACCAGGCTCCACTACATACTCCTCACTCCTTCTGTTGTCGACTACAGCAGGCATCTAAGTTGTTCTTGTTTGTCTACAGGTATTCTCAAAAAATGGAGGGAGGAAACTTGTGAGTAACTTTGTTTGCACCAATCAGTGAGTTTATACAGGTGATATTAGGAAAGCATGAGTCATAACACCGGTCTAACCTCTGTGTCGTTGCAGTGGCTACTCCCAAGACTATCTTGACCGCTTCATCCAAAGCCAAGACTCATCTGTGGTGAACAAGTTCCAGCAGAAGTACTGGAAAACCAAACAGACGCTCATCAAGGTCACGGGGAAGAAAGAGGACGAACATGTTGTGGCGTCAGACGCAGATCTGGACGGCAAGCTGGAGGTGAGGAGCAGGAATATGAAAGTGTTGGAGTTTTACTGCATGTTAAAAAAAAAGAAAGTCAGGCCGCAGTCGCATCACAGAAACATTAAGAAACAGTGGAGATACTCTCCCTCAGGCGGACTCTGCAGTGACTAAAATGGCTTTTTGATTCACACGATGCCAAGTATTTGCTTGAGGCTTAAAGCGTACATTAGGCTGCCTCTCCAACCCCCATCATCTATGCCTCCATTTCGGGAGTGAAATGAATTTAATGGCTGAAATCGATACTTCATAAACGCTGGAATATCCAGCGTTAATTCAGGCCAGGTCCTCGATAAGCACCGTGATGAACTGGATATGTACAGAACTCATGCTTTAAAGCTCTGATGTGACATTTTTACACTTTTATTTTTACCTCATAAAGGCTTCAGTGTTGCATCACATCCACCGTGCAGCTGTAACTTCTTGAAATCAATAATGTATGATGGACTTCACTGGTTAGCTGTTATTTGTCTTCTTAAAAAAATAACTCACCCAGTGTACACATACTGAGAACAACTTCCACAATGATCAGGCATTTTTTGTTTATGCCGATTCTCCTCTGCACTGCAGGTCTTCCACTCCATCCAGAGAACATGCATGGAGCTGCTGAAGGTCATTGAGCAGTACCAGAGGAGGATCTGCTGTAAGTATAGAGTGGAAATATAAACTCGTTAAGTATCAACTAGGGGTGTGCCCTATCATCTCGTTCACGATAATACCGGTATAATTTTAGGCTTGTTGACATATTGACATCATACTGTTACCCACGGCAACAACAAGCGTGACTGAAAGCAAAATTATTACAGACTCTGCAGTGGTTCCAAAAAGAGGAGCAGCTTCAGTAGTGTGGAATAAACGGTGGCGTCCTGAATGTTTTATGAACAGCCCCGGACTTCTCAGACTCTTTTAGTGACTTACCGCTCAGAGGGAACTCATTCAGCGGCTCCTCTGGCAGCAGCACAGCGTCTCTCCCTCTCCTCTCTCACCTTACGCACACAGGAGTCGGTGTTGTCAGTTTTTCACTCGTTTTTCATGGTGGCAGCAGACTAATCAAGATCCAGACTTTGGTCTCCTTAACTGTCTCCCATCAAGCTTCTTCAGAGGATCTTAAGACATAGCCATGCCAGATAAGATCCTGTTTGAAAAGCCCCAGCTACCTTCACAAGGAGGAGCACTGAACCACCTCTGAGTCTTTTTAAATGAGCAGCAGCTCTGAGCCCCTTCTTGATGTCTGAGCTCATTGCGTTGTCCTTAAGCGTTAACAAAGACACCCCGTGAAAGAACTCAGTTCAGGTTGAGTCAGGGCTGGGTGATATGCAATGAAAATTATTTCATAATATTTTAAGGCTACATCTTGATACGCAGTATTTTCAAATCTCCTCAAAAGCATTTCGTTAATGGGACTGGGACTTGGACTGGGAGCCAAAATCGAACAAAACAATATTTCTGACTGAATAACCTCTCTTATGCAAAAAAGTTGTAGGGATGACTGTTGTGTTTTTTTCTCAGAATGAGATTTTTGATCAATATTAACCAATAATGTGGATATAACGACTAAGTGGGTTAAGGCACGCATTAAAACAACTAAAAAGTCTTCTAAGTTGATCATTTTTTTTCACTTTACTGTAATTCAGCCTTTAAAACGAGGGAAAAAACACCATTCATGCCAAATCATGATACAACGATATCCAAAATCTAAGACCATACACAGTCTCATATCTCGACAACGATTTCTGGGTCTGTCTGGCAGCTTCCCTCGCTACCTGATCCAACTCATCACCAGGTGATGATCTCTGCCGCTCTCTTTACCAGAACAGACGATACAGCTACAAAGCCGATCACTGATCTTTAACCAAAGGTGTTCTGGTACCAGCTGCACTTGTAAACTATCATATGTGTTGATGTCGAGGCCTTTAAGGATGGTGCATGAGTACAGATATCTTATAAGAAGACAGCACTCGGGTTTAGATCAACAGGTATATCCTCCAAATTACCACCTTCCATTACAAATGTGAGTGTGCAGCAGCACAACTATGGAGTCCTCAGGTGGCGCTCTTTCCAAGACACCACCCGGAGACTCCAAGACGGCAAGCTACTCCGAACCACACAGCTGCAACCAACAGTCAGAGTTTCTATCTGTGCCAAGCAAGTGCAGAGATCCTCTCATTCTCCAGGGAGGACACAGTGATGCTTTGCCAGGGATTCACAAGAACTTTCCTCATACCCACCCAGTGCCTCTCATCACGGGCAATTCTGGGAAAGGATACTCCAGCCTCTGTCTGGGAATTTGATTAAAGAGCTTAAGAATGGATACTGGCAAGTTAGGGATGTGCCGGTGTCCAACTTTTACACTACAATCATTACAGCCAAAAATAAAAAGTTAAACAGTATTATCCCAATATTCTTTAAAACTTTCCAGAAAAATCACTTTTATACTTTAAGTATAATACAAATAAAGTAAAATGGATCTCACACCATATTTAAGACACCCAGGGCCCCATTTAAATGATCCATAGTGCATGGTCTAAAGTGCATGGTGCAGTGCATTTGGGGCATGTCCAAATCAGCTTTTGCTAGTTAAACAGCACAGTGTGTGGGAGCAAGGTAAGGTGCAAGGGGAAATAGATTGTATTTAGCCCCGTAATTAATTACTCATAGGTGTGTTCTAGGCGTAACATGGATTAAAACCACTGAAGTGTCATCTCCCATTCCCTTTAAAAGCCAGGTGTGCGTGTACCTGGCGCACTGCTATTTACACTGCAGATTCAGCAAACTGGATAAGCGAGCCGTTTTCTGCTGAGAGTAACACAATGAAGTGATTCTGCTCCTCATGTGTAAATGTGCACAGCGTCTCTTTATGGGAAGTCTTTTGCGGAGCAGCAGCAAACAGATGCCTGCAACCTATCCATGCATCCCTGTGTGTGTAACAAGCAGAGTGTATGCACGTTGTGAACCCGACAATGTAGGCCCATCTTCCTATCTAACAATGCGTCCTAACCCTTAAATGGGAAGCACATATAAAATTTTTGGAAAAATAATTAATTGCTATTTTCTAATGTTTCTAGGCTAAAATAACACAATTTCATGATTTTTTTTTCTTTTCAAAATATGACCTTTATTTTTCATTTTACAGTTTGTATCTCCCAGGATACATTGTCTGTTTAGGGTATAAATTTAACAATTTCAAATTTTTCAAATATTTCATTTGTAAACTTTTAAAAGATATTATAAGCAATTAATTAGTTACTTTTTTTCATGTCTTGTAAACAAAGTTTAAAAAAAGTGGGGGAAAACTGAACACAAGTCATTGGAAACAAATCTAGCTTTGAATAAACAACGAGCTACTAACATTACACAAAACGTCTTATTCCTGTTCTTATGCAAACACCTCCTCTGTGGAGCTCCTACACTAGAAATAGCCTCCTGGCAGTGGAAGCTGTGGAAGCAGTTGCAAGTGTTTTGGCCAGTGACAATGCAAAGCCTCACTTTGCACTTCTGACACACGATGGAGGTCTGTCCATCCTGGCACATCCTGCATCGGCCTTTCACTGACACGATAGGGAAATGGTCAGTCCCGTCATATCTCATATCATCCACAGGCCTGGGATCTTTTGGCTGTTTGATTACTCTTGGTGGTGTGTTGTCTTCGTTTCCTTTGGAGGGGCGACCCCTTTTTTGCTTTTCAGGGTAGATGAGTCCTTTGGCAACATCCAGCCTAAAGTCCTTCAGGCAATGATGTGAGTGTTGTACTCAGATACAATCTTCGGGCATGGCACACTGATCTTCTTCTTTTCCTGTTTGGAGTGGCGTCTCACTTGGCCAACAGGGTTGACAGAAGCACAGGAGCTCACCAAGGTGACAGTTTTGTTGTCTGCCCATTTGACCACAGCAAGCTTTGCATCGTTGTCTACACGAAAGTCAAAGCTGCCTCTATCTCTTCGTAGGAGGTCTCGATCTTCTTCCAATGTACAACCCATCAAGCGGTTCTTTCGAATGGTACCCAAACTTCTGAGGCCCAATTCATCTTCCTCATCTTCACTGGTTCCCTCATCTTCGTCTGAATCAGATGAACCATCAGGTGGCAACACAACAGATGCCACCTCTCTCTCTCTTGTATCATAGAAAGTACTGGTAGAAATTCCCTGAAAACATATGTACACTGGTGAATTAACCAGTAATACAAATTTAAGAGTAAAATGAAGTGTAATCAACATTTAACACCTTTATATTATTGATTATCTGTAGAGTATAGGCTTCAAAACATAAGTATATCTGAGAGTGATTATGCTTGTTTATATACCCCTATCTGGACAACGTATCCCCCAGGATACAGACATTCAATGCCTGTTTATCAAAGTTGTGTAAATGTAATTCATTATTTTTCAACCAGAATACATAAAATTATCCTTAAAGAACAATATTTTCAAAAACAAATCCCCTCAAAACATAACTAACAAGAAAAATAACAACACTTACCTCATGGCCAGTGTCTCTTTCCACGTAGGCAGCCATTTTGGAGTGTGACATAAATTTATCAATTTAGTTTTGAATGCTGCCATAAAGTCACATGACCTGGGTACTTGATCCATCCCCCCTTAAAACTTTCTCATGATATTTAGTGCAGATACTTAATGCCCCTCCCCCCTACAGCCTGCCAAATGTCTGTATCTCCCAGGATACAGAAACCAATAGCAGGAAAAACTGCACCATTCAGACTTCAGACCAGGTTTTTGTTGGTCACTGGCGCAGCTAGTTTTTGCTGCCTCAGAATAGCAGTGCACCGACAATGCACCTAACCACACCTCATTATAAGGCCTACACACCCATGGGTGCACAGATGGGTGCAAGCACAGTTGATACTTACACAACGTGGGCGCTGGGTGTGCAAATGACAGCTGTGTCGGTCTGAAACTACCAATGATAGCTGCTTTGTGTTGAATTCTGTGCCACTTTGTGCCAGGTGGAAGATAAGGGCAGAACTGGGGCACACACTAGCTCACCAGGTAGAGCAGGCGCGCATGTACAAAGGCTGTGTCCTTGCCACAGCAGCCGTAGGTTTAATTCCAACCACAGCCCTTTGCTGCATGTCATTCCCCCTCTCTGTCCCCCTCCCCCACTCTCCAATCAAATAAAGGCAACAAGTGCTAAAAAAAATCTAAAAAAATATGACCCCTGCACCAGATGAATGCAACATGCATTGCATCATGGGTCTCACTCTCCTCTGCTGTTTGGGTAATGCAGTGTCTCCCAAAGCTGAAATTAAAGCTCCAGCATGAGCAGACCCGAAGCTGACCCTAGAGCAAAGATGTAATATGCTGGATTTTGAGGAAAGTTTCCACATAAAATGTACGCTCTATCTCTTCCTCTCAGTCATAAATTCACACACAGAAACTAGCTGCACTCCTGGTGGCCGACTAGCTAACGTTAAAGCTATGTCCAGAAAGCTACACAGACCAGGAACATGGTTTGGTGGTCCTGCTGTGGCTGCTTCGCCTCAGTTTAACAATGAGAAAGGAAATCGTTCTGGCTCCCTCCTCCACCAGTGAGGAGACATTTTACTGTGGTCCCAGTAAACCACAACTCCTGGCCGTGTGTAAGGCTGACCCTAATGGCTGCAGCTTCATGTTACTTCCTCAGGTTGGGCCGGACAGGCCCGGCCACCTGATTGCAGCTGTCCAGAACATGGTTTTTAGTCAGGCCCTTCTCTCTAGGGAACAGCTTACTGTGCGAGACCCTACCTGGAGCTGTTGCCCCTGACAACACAGCTCCCTGGGTCACACAAACCCCAAAAAAGATGGCAGTTCTCAGAGGAGAAACCGTAAATACAAGATACATTTATTCCTATATTCATTATGCATTTATTCACAGGGCTTTTTGAGATGAAGATACAAAAGTGAATATTAATGCTTGTCATGAAATTAAAGACGACACCTCTACTATGCAGTTCTTTCCCAGGAGGAGAACGAGCTGGGTCGTTTCCTGCGCTCCCAGGGCTCGCAGGATAAAACCAGGGCTGGAAAGATCATGCAGGCCACCGGGAAAGCACTCTGCTTCTCCTCCCAACAGAGGTAAGCAACGTACGAAAAACCATCAGTGTGTATTTGTCACATCCTTGCATGCAGATAGTCCACATGTAAGTTACAGCTGCACCAGAAAATAGTTTCATGTCAAGGTTATCACCTCAAATCCCCCAAAAAGAAATACTCCAAATATATTCAAAGAGTTATGTGAGGAAATTTTCTCTATCTAGATTTGAAAATTAAAGTGCAGACGTTACGCTCATTCTATTACATAACTTCTATTAATATATTATTTTCTGAATCTGTGTCACAATCTGCCGACTACAATAACGAGGCAAGTCAAGTGTTACATAACATTATATCACATTACAGTAACTGTGATACCCTGAGAACACTGGTATTAAGATATGGCAAACAAATGTGATTATCATAGAGAGGACTGGCAGCCATTATTAAAGAGTCATTTCCCTGATAATGCTTCATTATGAACAAGTCGAGTTAACGAGCGAGTTACGTTAGCTGTTAGCAGCAGGTGACCAGAAATATCAGGTGATGGAGGTTGCCTTGAGTTACATCATGAGGGGTTCAAGCTCTGTTCAGTGACAGTGAGTAAGGTAAATTATAACGTTCTGGTGATGTGTTCAAATGAAATCTTGGAAAATGCAGTTTTTGGTGAGAAACCTAAATAAATCCAGTTTTCTGAAGGAGAAATTTGTTGATGTTTTTAAAGCAATATAAAATAGATATTAAAGAAGGAGGTATGATATATTATATGTAGGAAAAAGGTGAGTGTGATGAAGGGCTGAATGACTTTAAAGGGATAGTGCACCCAAAAATGAAAATTCAGCCATTATCTACTCACCCATATCCCGAGGGAGGCTCTGGTGAAGTTTTAGAGTCCTCACATCATTCATGGAGATCCGAGGGGAGAGGAGGTAACAGCACAACTGCACACCTAATGGCTGACAGCGACCCAGATTAAAACATCCAAGAACACATAATTGAAACCACAAAATATCTCCATACTGCTCGTCCGTAGTGATCCAAGTGTCCTGAAGCACCGACATAAAACGTTGTTTGGGAAAACAGCATTTAAACTCTGTTTTTAGCCTCATTGTAGCCTGTAGCTCTGACTGCCTCTCTGTAGGCTACACTGAGCTGACGTGTGTGCGCTTGCGCGAGGCACGGGCACCGCCTTCATGTGTGTTCACGTGCTTTCGCGCGCAAGCACGCACACATGAGCACGATCCACAGAGAGACAGTTAGAGCTACAGGCTACAATGAGGCTAAAAACAGAGTTTAAATGACGGCAACTGGACTTGCTTGAGTTTCTTGAAGACCTTTCACCTCTCATTCAGTCATTTAGAACTGAAGAAGCCTCTTGGATGAGAGGCGAAACGTCTTCAAGAAACGCAAGCAAGTCCAGTTGCCTACGATATAGCAGCTAAGATTACCATGACCTGGATGACTGAGAATATTCACCGATATATTGCTCTCGATGTTCGGCAAAGTTCAGAGAAAAGGCGTCAGGCCGTAGACGTCGCAATGACTCACATTTTAGTTTACGAAATGTTGTACAGAAATTTGTTGTAGTCCAATAGCTTACACATTTATACTACTGGATAATGTAAGAATCATTTTAGTCCTAAAACAATGAAAAAATAACCGTGATTCATTTTCATGTGGCCTAATTTTTGGTCAAAGCCACAGGGAGCCATTGGAGAAGGGCCAAAGAGGCGCAGGTTGCCTACCCCTGATTTAGAGGGATACACATAACTTGGTTGAACTGATTTCTCCAGCAGCCTTTGATTGACTCTTTAGTGTTTGCAAGACACTTCAGTTTTTCCCTGCTGGGGTTGGAGGAGCCCCTCCCTTGTGACTTTAAATTATTCAGCAGACTGAATTATGCACTATAAAGGTCAGAAGAGGTTTTAATGTCAAGACCTTTTATGACCATCTAATGTCTAAAACTAATGTGATAATGATAATGTCAAACTTGTTACATGCAGCACTTTAATACTTGATTTAAAACTACGTCCTACAGACTGGCTCTGAGGAACCCTCTGTGCCGTTTGTACCAGGAGGTTGAAACGTTCCGCTACAGAGCGATCTCAGACACGTGGCTGACGGTGAATCGAATGGAGCAGTCCAGGACTGAGTACCGCGGAGCGCTGCTTTGGATGAAGGACGTATCTCAGGAGCTGGATCCAGACACTCATAAACAGATGGAGAAATTCCGCAAGGTTTGTGCGTCACATGTTCACATCATATATTGCATCAGTTTGAAAATCAGTTGTGCTCTTGTTAAATTGTTGGCTGTTGCTTACAGCTTGCAACCCACTGTTAATATCAAGGTTTTTTTGCCGTCCAGAGTGACATAAAAAGAGAAAATAATATCAGAGACCTGCCAACGCAGTGTGTGGGAGAAAGGTAAAACATTATTCCTGCTCCAACAAGCCATCTGCTGCAGCACTGAAACAGTTTTTTATCATTAATTAATCTGCTAATTATTTTTTCAATTAAACATTTGGTCTAAAAAATGTCAGAAAACAGTCAGAATCTGAAGGAGATGTCTTTATATGTCTTGTTTCGTACCCAGAGACATTCAGAAGTCACATCCGATCCGTATCAATATAGGTAAGAGTGGTTTGTACATGAATCAGTTCAAAAGACACAACTGAAAGCTTCATCTATAAGAGGGAAAGTTGAGAGTTACATTCCTGATAAAATGTTTGTGAACATCTCTACGATCAGTGGCAAAACATCTTGTGGAGAGGGTTTTGGGTCCCACCAAAATGATGATGAGAAGTGGTAAAACATTTTAAAATGACATGTTCTAGATAATCCCAGAGACCCAAATACAAGATTGTTCCCAGACTCAATGTTACCCCATTTTTTCAATGTATAATGATCCTATGTGCTCTCCATTAAGACTGAAATGTAAAAAGAACTATGATACATACAGTCAGCTTTTGTGGTGGTGTCCTAAAATTGTAACCTTTTGGCTGTCAGTCCAAAGCAAGATTTTCTGCGCGATCATACTATTTAGTACGCCAATGAAAGATTCAGTATGCCCCAGTATATAGTATGTCAAATGCAGTATGCCAAACATACCAGGATGTCCTCCTGCACACCTGGTTGCATTTTGCCAGCATGCTTTTCTGGCTATTCTGCCCCACAATCCCCTGAGCGGCGGATGATACGTCACATCGACTGAGCTGCAAACAGATGACAGCTTGACAGCTAATTAACAGCTGTCAGAAGCTGCAGAGACGGATGACAGCGCGCTCAAGTGACTGGTGACCAGCTGAATTGACAGAAATAAAAGGAACAGAAATTCTATAAGTGAACAACATAATCACAGAGATAACCAACAATAAAAGGACATAACTATGATAATAACTAGTATGTTCTGACTGAGTGCATACTGCATGCACGGACAGCTGCAGTACATACTGAAAGTTAAAAGAAAAAGCATGCGATTCAGACGCAGCTCAATAAAGTATTTGATATAGATATAGTGGAGACCAGTGCACAGCCTAACACATTTTAGTTTTGGCTAAATGTTATTAAAACTGTTTAATTATATTTTGGAGACTTTAGGACTTCAGAATTAAGGACCTTAGTTAGCAGTGAACATACGTAAGTTTTAGGTGCAAAAATAGAGAAAATGTGCTGCAGGTGGTTTAATTGCAACACCGTGTTACAACTAACCCCGCTGTGTGGAAATATTCAAACTGAAAAGCCAAATGCAATTTGACTGACAAAATTCGGTCGAGTACAGCTCTAGTTAAAGGTACACTGTGCAGGACTGCGGCTACTGTACACTCTCTCTGGCAAAAGTAAAAGTAAAAGCCAACCTCAGACTGACTCGTTTGGCATTCCACCTCGCTATATCTACGTTTTTTTCCCTGCATTGTTTCTCTCGGATGCAGTCTGGCACCTGGTCGCTATCTTTTTATACAGCCTTGACCTCACCTGAGTGCTATTGCGGTACACGCCCACAAACATCCCGAACACAGAAGATAAGAGAAAATAAGAAATTACAGGCAGAGGGCAGAATTTCTGTGGCAGAATACACCGCCACACACTTCTTGTGGGTCATAAGTGATGACAGAGAGATTACCTCTGTATGAGTCTAGGAAACTCCTGCGCATAGTTTTGAAAGAGTAGTTTGTAAGGGACTGGTCCCCAATAGAAATGAATGGTTACGAGTAATAAGTATGAGATTAACAAATATAACAAAATAAAAACTACATGCAAAATCAGAAATAGCAGCTGTCACAACCAAATCTGGTTGTGACAGCTGCTATTTCTGATTTTGTTTTTTCTGTTCTTGTTTTTAGCTTTTCATTATATCTTGTCTTAATTGTAGGTCTTTGTATTGTACAATTTTATTATTATTAAACATCAACTAACAGAGTATCTGATTGTTTCATCCTTGATTTGTTGCCGTACCAAGGCCACACAGACGGCACACAATAACCCCACTAGAGGGCAGAGCGCACCATCAAATGTCGGCCCATTGGTTCAAACGACATTGTAGAACTCAGGGACCCCGTGTGCTCTTTTATGCTTACACTTGCACAAACATGAACTCGAGTTTGTTCTTTTCACTGTTCAGAGCTGTGTGATACAAAACACGGGGTGCTTATCTTCAGTTGGGACATTTTCTTATCCTTTATATATCTCAGGTTCAGGCCCAGGTGCGCACAACCAAAACAAGCTTTGACAAACTGAAGAATGATGTCTGCCAGAAAGTCGACCTGCTGGGAGCCAGTCGCTGCAACCTCCTCTCTCACGTTTTAACCACATACCAGGTACGCCACAAATCCCAGCTGTTTGCATGCACTCCACTGACCCCGAACTGGGAGGTTTCAATGGCTCCACCACATGTGGTTGAAGTCAGGAAGGAAGACAAACATGAAGGGAACAAAGAGATTTAACTGTCAGACCACTCGAGGAGACAAAGGAGACAAATCATTTAGTCTGACTCTCTTTCAGACAACACTATTGCACTTCTGGGAGAAGACATCCCACACCATGGCGGCCATACACGAGAGCTTCAAGGGCTGTCAGCATTACGAGTTCTCCACACTTAAGGTCAGAGAGCATCTTGAACTGCACGTTACATTTAAACTCTGACACAGCCAGCGTCTCAAGAATCTGCCAATAACTATAATCAGTGACTCGGCTATTCTTTCAGACCTTACAAGGCCCCATGGACAAGCTGGCTAAGAAGAAGGGGAAGAAGAAAAGTAAAGCAGAGGCAGACGACGGGAAGAAAGCCGAGACCTCAGAGGACCAGTGAGTTATCTCGTCTTCATCTTTACTCATGCAGGTAGACCAAACACGTGCATGCCAACGGTGAAAACTGAGAAAATGTTTATAAGCACTGAACCGGTCAGAACTGAAGATAAACACACAATATTTACACACCTGTTGCTTTATGTTTGCATCAAATGATTTAAACTGATCTTCTGTCCGTCATATTTACAGACTCATCTCTCTAGTGAATGACAACACCAGCGATAAGACCACAGAAGGTAAAACACACCATTGTGTGACTACAATATGTTTTTCATGATGTTACACTATAGAGAAAAAATGATTCATTTTCATAATAATCAGATTTTCTAAATTGACAATCTATAAAATGTACAAACATACTGAAATGTTTCCAGTGTGACGTCTTAAACTTGCTTGTTTTGTATATCCAACAGTCCAAAATCCAAAATGCTTCAGTTTACTATCATAGAAGAAAACAAGGAAATATTAAGGGAATACCTCTACAGAATGATCATTTGATTATCAAATACTCACCGCGTGTGACCCCATGAGTTTGTGAAGGCAACTTTGTTTTTCTCATGTCCCCGGGGCGAATAAAGAGTCCAAAACCAGAGAAAATTGTTGATGAATTGGCCTCGTTTAACAGCAAAACTACTACAAAACATCCATTTACAAACACTTAGGCATATGAAAAGTGTGCTTGGGCATGTGTGAGTGTGCTACACATCTGTGTGTGAGACTGTTAATGAATAAGAGGTGTTTTATATGGTGAGGTTTAGTGTTTTGGAAGTACGATGCACACAACAGGATAAATATGTCTTGGATTATACTGCTGTGTTACACTGAGCTGTGTGAGAGTTTGTAAATGGATGCTTTGATATAGTTTTGCGTTTGTTAAACACAGCCCCCAATGACGTCGGTTGACACTTTCTAAGTCCCGCCCCTTTTTGCACCGGGCTCCAAAAACAGTTAAACGAGCTCCAAACGTGGCAGAACCTCTGTCAAGTTTCCCTTTTCCTGTTACACTTCGATATGCCATGTGCTAGGCTCATCTCAGCTGAAGAGAAAACCAAGTTATGAAGATGTGGCTAGGGGACTGCCACAGTCTTCGTGGACACACATCTCAATGATCTGGCAGCAGACCACATAACTGGGCTTCCCACACCGTACCGTCCCAACAGGCCCCTCAGGTCTGCTAGTCTGGGTTTTCTAACTACTTTATAGTCCGGGTTAAAAACTAAAGGTGATGGAGCCTTTTCAGTTCTTGCTCCTCGTCTCTGAACAGCTTCCCATTGAGCATCACATCAGCTGACTCTGTTCACGTCTTTGAATCTTGTCTCAAAACTTGCTTTTACAGACGGCCTTTCCTGAAGGTTGATAGACTGATTGTGTGTGTGTGTATGTATTTGCAGCCATGTGTATATATAGGCATGCTTACATGTATATCCTCCTGAGACCCCAGCTTTTGTTTGGTATTCACAAGTGCGTAATGAAGTATAAAACGGTTTATTTTACTGCCTGACCATTGTTGTCCAGAAACAAAACTGAAAACAGTGCAACATTTTGTAACTCTAAGGGTTAGAGGTCACTGTTCAAGTCTAGAACTGGTCAAAATTGTTCATTTCAGTACCTGAACATGGCTGTGCAAGACAAAATTGCAAATAATGCAACATTCTTATTATTCGTTCATTTTGTCATCTGACTGAATTTTCCTGAATAAATATCCCCGGAAGAGGAAAGGAGACACGTACTTGGCAGTACTAGTCTTATCATCCTCTGTCTCTACTTCTCCCTTTTCTGATGAGACCAGTAGCCTCAATTTGTGTAATTTCACCCTGCTGTCTGCTTCTCGAAGCCTTATTACCTGATGTCCAAAACACTAACACTCTACTGCAGGACCCAGCTAAACAGAACCGCCGCCGCCATGTTTCTTTTTTCCTCAAGTTTGTCCAACGTGGACACAGGAACCAAGGAGGGCGGGACTTAGTGAGGGTCAGTTCATCAAGAATGTTTTTAATTTTTCGTTCATGGTGGAGGCATGTGTGAAACACAAGGTTGTCTTTATGAATTTAAGTTAACACAGGGTGAGCGATTGATATTCAAATGATCATTTTGTGGGTGAGTGTCCCTTTAATATTTGAGAAGATGGAGCCAGTGAGTTTTGAAAAATAATGATGAAATTTTTAGATCTGGTCAAATTTAAAACGGCAATAATCATGTTTAAAGTGAGAAATAATTCACTTCCAGGCAACATTTCAAAAAATGTTTTGTGACAGGGAGATGGGTTATAATTTAAGATTTATGATTTAAAAAAAAAAAAAAACGTGTTAGAAGAGTCACAAATATAAATCAATTAAAAAAACTACACAAAAAAAGATACTGTTGGCAGATATATAGATGAGGAAAGGTTGAGCTAGAGAAGTGCATATTTATTTTGTAATAGTGGGCGGTACTTGGACTGTAAATAAACTGGGTTTATTGCTTATTTATTTAATTGGGTAGATAATAGACTGGGGATATTTATAAATTAGTTGTAAATAAATTTGGGAATTTGTTGAAATAAAATATGAGTTGAAAGAAGAAATGTAAGAAAGGGGTTTAAGTTACAGAATAAATAAGCATTACTTCTACCTACTACTTTTCGGACACTGTTATCTTAGTCTTGTTTGTTTTTTTATTATGCTTTTAACTCATTCATTCATTCATAAATTTTATATACTTATGCATTAGTATTTAAGTCTGCCTGACCACTCAAGGGAATGAAAATCATCTCCTCCTGTCCAGAGTCAGAGGCAGAGAAGGACAGCATGGCCTTACTGAATGAGATCCTGGGCAGCATGTCTGTGGACGAGGGCGACTTCTCTCGAGAGTGGACGGAAGTGTTCGGAGACACCGAGGAGGGAGCAGGCGCGGCGTCAGGGAGACCGGCAGAGGCCCAGCAAAAGGAAAACTCCTTCTTTCTCCCATCTCAGCTGTTGGACCAGAGCTTGAATAATCCGCAGTCTTCCCTCTCAGGTCAGAACATACAAGTCTGTGTGTGCATTAGTGCATGTGTGAGCCAGCAGAAGGAGTAAGAGGGTCCAAAGAGACGTTTCCACCATCCTCTTCAACCAAAGCCTCTAAATCAACCACTATTACTCTAATTTAATTAAGTACTTAGGTGATTAAAATATGCCTGAAAACTAAGTAAGTGACATTGTTTTTCCAGGAATGAGTGCGTTAACAAATACTAAATGTAGCTAAATATTTCCACACAGGGAGAAAAGTGGATTTAAATGATTTATCAAGCCCATGTCTGTCAGTGTAATACAAGGAGGCTATAATAACACAGCAATTAGATTTGCTTACCCGTAGGTAATTGCCAACTACTTTTCCATTTCATCTGGGCCTGGGCACTGGCTGCTAGCACCTCGTCTGGTTTTGTTGATTTGGTTTTGTCTGTTTCCAGCTCGGAGGGCTGTGAGCAGACCCACTGAAAAGCTATAAAGACATCTACAGTATGTGTGTAATTCCTCGGTGAAATTATGAAGCTGACATTTCAGCGTAGACCAGGTCTGACACTTCTCAGAGTTCAGTTAATCAGGAAGCGGTTTCGTAGACTGTAATTCATGCGCAGTCCAGAGTCACAGTGAGTGTCGATAAGGAAAGTGCAAGAAAAAGAAGAAAGTTTTAAGTTTTTTCAGCTTAAGTACATGAGAGCAAGTCTGAAGGAAGCATATGGTCTCTGGGATCCAAGGCAGGCAAGATGGCGATGAGTTTTGAAAGGGAGGCCGACAGTCCAGCTGGTCAACGAAGCAAACTTGAGCCTGATCGATTTCTGCCTTTTTTAAAAAGCTGTCAAAACTAATTCAACCTGCTTCAGTTTAATTGATATTAAAGCTTGAAGGCTAAATTACAGGACCAGAGGGCAGAAACAATCACTATATGGAGTCCCAGAACTGTCAAAAAAATTCAATCACGACTTGTGAATGCATAGAGCTTGGTAAAAGTATAGAAGAATTTTAAAGTCAGTCTGTGAGGTAGGAGCGCACATGGGCAAGGACTGACTTGCAAGTGTAAAAATCTGACGGCATGCAAGGAAAGCAAACATCAGGTGTGTTCTTAAAACTAATTTAACACTTAGAAATCTACCTCTGTGCTCTCAAATCTTTTCTTGTACCTACACTCAAATTTATTTTGCAGTTAACCGGGTTCCCAAACATTTTTACCACTAAATTTTCACATTTTTCCATAACTTTTCTAGAATATTTTACCCCATTTCCATGCCTTTATCTAATTAGTTTAACACAGGCATAAAATAAAATGTAAAAAATTAAATGAGCAGGCGTTTTGGGGAAAGTTGCTATTTGCTCGTCAGATATTCCCAACATCAACTAGCTGTATATGCCCATAGACCAGGCGGGCACATACTGGCACTTCACAAAATGTCGAGGCCATGCCTCTTTTCGGGGGTTGAAAACCGAAGATCCGTAAATGTCAATGTGTTTGGGTTCTAATTTTGACGATTTTGTATGCAGTTACTTTCTTGTTAAACAAATGTTTGTTTGAAGAACATGTCTAATAATTGTTCTGCGACCTCAGACGAACCTGAGCCTTCACGATACCTTTATAAAAGTATAACACTACCGTTGGGGTCCTGCATCACTCTGTCAGGGTACTGTGACCCACTTAGTGAACATTATTCCTTACGCAGTGTCTGTCACTAGCATCGTTCAACCATTTACCACGGTGATGGCGAATATTCAGTCTCTTATGTGCCTCAAATCTCAGTTTAAAGTCTTGGTTAACAGACTACACAACACCTTTCAGCATGCTGATGATACGGTGTCGGTCTGGTCGATGTGTATTACTGGATACTAGTGACGATTCAACAGCAGCGCAGCACTAGATTTACTAGATTTTAAATCAGTTATAAAAGGAACCCATTACACGTAACATTAAAACATGTCTGGGGACTTTTAAGAATGTATATTCAAAACTTTTCCAAGACATTCTGTTACTTCCAAACCATTTCAAGGCCTGGAAAACAGTTTGTCTAACTTCATAACTTTTCCAGGAGTTCAATGACTGTGGGTACCCTGTGTTAATAAACCACTATATATTAAAATGGAAAGAGCGCTGCACTTTCAAGAGCTGTTCATGAAACTAGTCTGGGGGAAGGTGAAGCATCTTTTAGATTCCGTAGCCAAAGAAGTCACTCCTGCAAGAAGCATCACAACCAAGGATCAGTCCCAATACATCTCTTGCCCCCTCCATTTTGCCCTCACCACTGTTTATTGCCACATTTAGGGGAAGGGTGTCTCGATTCTTCTTGGGATAGAAGGGTAAGGTGGTAAGGATGAGGGATACATGTTTTTCATGTCATTGAGACAACCCAATTTGAGTAAACACTATCAATGAAGATACTGCTGACATGTCAGGAAGGGTTGTCCCATTTCGTAGGGGAGGATTTAAAGCACTAACCCTTGTAACTCTGTTGCAATGGGTTAAAGGGGCACTTGAGAAAAAGGGAGGGTAGGGGTAAAATAAGAAATGGGACGAGGCCCAAAGCTCAAGACCTCAATTTAACCTAAAGACTGGAGGCCAAAACAGCCAAGTCCTGGAAAGAATCCAGTTCAGAGAATCAAAGGACGTGACTCATCGTGACCCAAATAGCCTGAACACCCAGATCGAAAGTAAAATGACTCAAGAACAGAGCTATAAAAAAACTTTCAAGGAGGAAAGCCCCCAAATACTCATGAGTGAAGAATTTTTAGATGCATCCTATAGCGCCTGACGCTGCAGTCACACTCAAAGCATTTAAACTGCAACAAGTTTTACTCATTAAAAATTTCTGCTTCAACATCAGGACTTTCAGGAAATAGCAAAGTGCCACAAAGGTAACACTAGAAGAGGATGATGGAGCGGAAACACCATAAAGCACTACAAATATCCAAAGGATCCAAAAGGCTGTTGCTCTCTTGAGCCTGTTGGACTCATTTGTTTGTATTTGGAGCACAGATTGTTTGTTACAACATACAATATCAACAGCACATTCCTGTGTCCTGCCCGGTGGCAGTCCGTGTTGCCACATACTGTATTTTCTGGATACACAAGAAGATAAAAGCCAAATAAATTTGCCTGAAACAAGAACTCAGAGTTGTAACTGCAACCTCTGGCCTGTTTCTAATAACCCACTAATAACGTCAGATGAGATTATGCCGTGATAAATGTTTTGATTGTTGCTGTTTGTGTGTCTGTTACACAATATTTTTCCACATCAGCAGTGTGTGAGAAGAGTGCAGTGATTTATTTGTTGGATCATGCTTTGGCACGTTAAGCGTCCCCTGTTGATTAATCTAAAAATCTGCGTCTCCATTTTCAGATTGGGCCGGGATCATTCCAGCGCCCGTCGCCCAGGCAACGGAGCACTCATCTGGAGCCAATCAGAACCCTTCTAAGCCAGCACTGAAAGGTAGGACCAGGCCAAATGAGTAAAACAGATGAAAAGACTTGAAAGAAAAATGACTGATTCAGAGAGACGTGTCCAACTGAGACCTGTGTTTATGGGTACTAAAAAGAGTTTGTGGGTTGTTTCCATTCATAATTTTGGATATCAGCCAGATGCAGACTTTCACAGGACAAATTGAGGTGTTAATATTTTCAGCAGTGTTTCTGAATGACATTTTTTACCCTTCTTAACTCACTTCACAGAGAATCCAGGGACGTCCAAAGACCTCTCAGCGTGGTTCAACCTGTTCGCTGACTTGGACCCCCTCTCCAATCCTGATGCAGTCGGCAGAAGCGACACAGAGCACGAACTTCACAACGCATAGTTCTTCCTCAGCGTCATGGTTTATCTGAAATGGGTACCTTTGTTGGTGGGAACAGCAGACTGTAGCTGCCAGCGTGATTAGAGAACAATCAGATCGACCGCACACACAAGACTTCAGTTACAGTAGATATAGAGCTGAAACAATTAGTCACCTAATCAATAAGTCAAAGGACAAACAACCAGCAACTCTTTATAATAACCATCATTAAAAAATGGTTAATTGACAGTTAATCAAACCTAAGTTAAAGGTCCAGTGTGTAGGATTTAGAAGGATATGTTGGCAGAAATAGATTATAATACAATAAGTATGTTTTCTTTCGTGTATAATCTCCTTGTTGTGTTTTCGTTAGCTTAGAATGAGCCGTTTATATCTACATAGAGAGTGGATCCTTGTCTACGGAGATCACTGTGTTGCACCACCATGTTTCTACAGTGGCCCAGAATGGACACACTAACCTAACACTGGCTCTAGATAGGGACATTCACGTTTTCGCATCTCCCACCGTAGTCAGCAGCCCCTCTGTGATGAGCAGCATCGGAAAAACACATTTTTTAAAAACACGAAGCTGCTTTACTCAGTGTTTTTACCGGTTTAAATCACCTGGGGTCTCATTTATAAACACTGCGTACGCACAAAATGAGGCCTAAAATAAGCGTACGCCATTTCCCACGTAAAAGTTGTGATCTGTAAAAGCAGACTTGATGGGAGAAACTTTGACCCGTGCTTACAAATATTTTGGAGACGGGAAATTGCCGACGCAGATGGTGAGGTGAAAGCCTGATTGTAGAAACTGTCAAATATTTTTTTGGCGCACGTCATTTTTGGCTTTTGTCCGTTCGTTAATTTCTAGTTAGAGCCTATGCACTGTTTTATAAATGAGACCCCTGGTTCGTTTGTTTTGGAGAGGAAGAGACCTCTGGGGAAAATTTAGCTCCCAGTAAAAACCACCTGAATCTGTGGATCTTAACTCATCGGTGAAAAAATTTGAGGACTGAGATCTAGGCTAGAGGCCCGTCTCCAACATGCCAAATAGCATCTGAGAAACACAGATTTGTAACGTGAAACTGCTTTATTCAAACCAATTATTAACCATTAAAAAAACCTGTTAATACAATATATAAAATGTTATGTGTGCAACAATAAACTGTTAAAAAAACAAAAAATGACAGCATTACTAATTATCATTTTGTTGTTTGTTAAAGGTTAAATAATTTAAGTTTAATTTACCATCAATTTAATATTTATTAATCATTAAGTGTTGTCAAATATTGTGATAATCGATCCGTTATTTCAATATTTTCAAGCAAAAAAGCCAAATATTTTAGAGGATATGCTGATTTCTTTTTCATATATGATCGTAAACTGAATATCTTTAGGATTTTGACTATAATAATATAAATAAATAAAATAATGTGATGTAAAATGAATTAGAATGGGCTTCATCTTCATCTGATAGAGATAACAGTTAACCGACTTATGCCCAAAGACTATATTTAGTATGATAAGGAAAAATATTTGTCGTGATTGGTGTAAAGTCTTAAAAATTTGGTACAGACACACATTGCGGAAAGAAAACGGTACAATGTAGAATTTTCTGGATCAAATAAAAAACTTGCGCTTTTATCAATAGTCAAAATCAGGATCACTGAGAAAAAAGTACGTGTGCATATGTATCCTTGATATCAACAGATTCGTTCGTAGTTCATAGATATCAACTACTTGATTGTGCTCCTTGTCGTCTCTGAGATACAGAGACACTTCAGGACACACTTCAGAATTTCATTTGCAGACACAAATAGGTTAATTATCATAATAAAATAATCGATGGCAGGATCTTTTTCTTGTTATAGCAAAATATATAACTGTGGCGGTCCCTTATTATACTTTCAAATAACACGTTTGTTACTGCAAAAAACTCTGAAATGTCATTATAACAAAAAAAAAGTTGAACGAAAAGGGCTCGTACGTTTAAATAATAACATTTAATATCATTACAGTAGGTTATTATAATGAGAGAGATATCACTATACCAAGAGAAATGTTCCTGTTATTACAAGAAATGGATCTGATTGTTCTTTCTCATGGTGACAGTATAGCGCTGCTGTAAAGAGTCCCACTAACAACTACCAGCTCTCGTCCTTTACAAGACGACCTTACTCAGCCTGTTGGCTCCTTCACTTGGGTTAAACACTTAGTGATGTTTAGCGTGGATACCTCAGTATGAGTTTGGAACAACAAGCCTTCGACATTAGCTGCCTTGGAAAACTGTAGTCTCTAGTAGCATCCATGCTTTGTTTCTGATTCTCATTACTGAAGGCTGCGAACAGGCAGAGCTGCACAACAGCAGAGAGAAACATGACAAAGATCACAGTGCAATAGTTTGTGTGTTTACGAAAATATTGGAACATGAAGTAAAGTTACAGAGAAATACCCAAAAATAAAATGTATTTTTCTGCCATTGATCTACTGAAAACTCCAAGCCGGTTAAGTGATCAGAATTATTGACAGCTATTTGAAGAGGTGAACAAAAGTAAAGAGGTTATGCTTTTAAATTTGTTTGCCAAATGCTGTATTTGTGATTCCCCTTTGAATATATCCCACAACTTGTCATTACATAAAAATACACATATCAGTCATTCATTACTGCATGTTGCATGCCTTGATTTTATGTTATCCAGTAAAAGTGACTGAATGAAAACTGTATTCATATTAATTTATTTTTCATCATTTGGACACATATTTATTTTGTTCAATTATTGGCGTTCATGGGCACTATACGCAGTTTTCACTGGATTGTTTTCGGAGCCAAACTACCTGGAAGTACAATCATAAACTGATTTTAACTACAATGCTGCATAAATTAAATATATATATATATATCAGAGTAAATGCCTTAATCTAATCACAAATCAACAATATAGAACCTCATCATGATTATTGGATTCGTGAATTTATTTTGTTGTAACGTAGCCTTGTGTCATTTTTGATGTTGAAGCCATGTGACATTTAAAATCATAACCAAATACATTGACTGCCTTACCTTGACTCCTGTTTGTACATAAATGTCATGCTTGTGAATACTGATATTACTCCTCTATGTGTCTGTCTGTCTACGGCCTTTGAAAAACAACATACATACCAATCCAAAAAGAGACTTTTTTTGTTTTCTTTATTGAAAAAACACACACAAGATCTACATAAAAATGCGTAATACACACGAGAACTGAATCACCATTGCCAAACATGGCAACCATTTCTTAACTGCACTGCACAATGAGCTTGTGAATAAAATCAGAATTAGTATGATTGAAACTCTTGGAGCTGCAAGCAGAAGAGAGTATCTCAACTTAATTTGTGTGGAATGTGTTGCATATTGTTCATACTTGTGATTCTGTGCAAGTAAGTGGCTTGATAGACCAAAGTTTTGGAATGAAACATTTACTAGTTCAAAGTTTACCTGGTCTACATCAGTCAAGTTTTTTTGTTTTTTGTTTTTTAAATATGTTCTGGTGTTAAACTTGTGCAGGTAACGTTAGGGCACATCTGGTTGGATCTCTATATTGAGCCAAACTGTGTTACACAAAAACTGTTAGTGTAGCGTTACTTCAAACAAAAAAATCAATTGCACACTCAAGTTCTGATTGTTTTAACTTACAAGTTGGTCTAAAATAAAAAATAGTGATTATCATCTCACTTCCAAGTAAGTGCTTAGGCTTGGTCCAACGATTATCGCCTGTGTTTGAAACACTCTGAACCAGTGTTTGTATGTAGCTGAAGTGTTTATAAACCAAATGCACATAAACATTCTGCTTCTGGCACAAAAACAGTGCCTCCTGCGTCCCAAATACATGACAGGCCTGTCATCATTCTGCAGTTTGCTTTGGTACATATTTAACAAAGGGGAGAAACAAACGACATATCTGTCAATTTGTGAGGGTGTAGCTTATGTAGCTAGTTCGGCTTACACGAGTAGTCACGGTTGACTAAAGCAACAGCGATCTCTGGAATGTGTCATAGCACCTGAAACTCTAACCTGAAGAGGTTAACGCAAAAGTCACTTGTCACAAGCTGTGACACCAATCGGTTGATTCAGTCCGTTATAATCTCCCTCTCCAGGGGGAAAAAATAAAACATTTCTGCAAAAGACTGGAATGTCTTTCTGTAGAAGAAAGTCATAAACACTGGGGAAAGGCAACATAGTCCAAGCAAGTACATTCCACATGACCTGAGTTATTGTTCTGTGTAGTGTGGGGCAATAAAACAAGGCAATGGGGGAGTTGTGTGCTTTGTGATTGGTTATTTGATCGCTGAAAAACAGCTGATATTTTGCATTTTTTGTGTTGAGCTAACCGAGTTTTAATAGGGATCAGACTAGAATGCAGATCTAGGTCTTGGCTTGTCGGCCTGTTGGGTGGAGCATCAAGCAAACTGCTGGTTTCACAAAGACATTGTGCTACAAATACTTTAAAATAAACAAATAAAAAAATAGGCCATGGCCTGTATCATTCTGAGCCATGTCTTAACAAGTGCAAACATTGTGGTTAATGTGGGGCGATGTATTCTGACTGTGAGACATCCTGATATGCTAAATACATAAACCGAGCATTTCCATCCTGTCAAAAAGCTTACGTGTATGTACTTAAGATGTTAGCTCGCTGAACACTGAACAGCTAATAAGCTGGTTAGATAACATGAGTAGAATGTGTTTCTCATAGCTGTCTCTTGTGAGAGATTTTTCCTTTTTAATTTCATCTCGATAAACTGCCGGCACCTCGTGACACAATCATGTGAGCAGTCATTTCTACCTTTTTTTTTTTTTTTTTTTTGCAAAAGAAAGCAAAGCTATTTTTGTTAGGGGTGTTGTCAGGGTACGGAGGAGAAGGCTAGGTTAGTGATGGGTGACAGGAGGCTGTGCCCAAGGTCAGCACATTTCTGACCAAACCATCAGGCGTGTACGGCAGGACGCCGGTACCATTATCGTACTTTTGTTTGTCATGTCTAGACCTCGGGCAGTCCCTGCTGGCTAACGTTAGGATTAACGGAGTGCGAATATTTTTTTGTTTGTTTTTGTTTTGCCTTTTTTTTGTTTTAAAACCACACCACCTGAGCAGCTGTAATGTTTCAGCTGTAGGTGGTTTGGTTATGAATACCTGAGAACTAGCTGGTGAGGAGAACTTGTCCTGAGCCATCTTTCCCCACGTCTGTGTCGGGGCTCTGGCTGTCTGTGCTATTGTCTGTTTTCATGCCTGTGCTTGTGTCGGTGCTCCAGTCAGCGGAGGCCGGAAAGGTAGGTAGTGGTGCAGTGGGCAGAGTCGGGGTCACCTGAGGCCCTGGGCTGTCGTTGCCATGGAGACCGAGGTTGGCGGAGGAGCAGGATGAGGGAGAGACGGGGGAGAAGAGGGAGGAGCAGAGGAGTTTGACGGGGCAGAAGGCCGAGCCCCTGGGAATGAAGTTCACCTTGTTTTTGTCAGGGCACGAGAAGAGAGGGAAGCCTTTTGATTTGCCAGACCTGAGGACGACAGGAAAAAGTACTGAGCTCAACTTTGTTTTATTTTCTGTTTATATAACTACTCTGATTAAATGCAAGCTGTTTATCCTACACAGCCGTGTTGCCCTCATCTCTACCACCCACAATGCAAATCAGGTTGTTAGCTTCACTGTAGTATTGTCTAACAGGATCTCACAGTCCATGAAATAGTACAGTAAACTGCATTGTTTTCCTTTTAATGATCAGCACACTCTGTGCTCACACTGCACACAGAAGCACAGAAGTGTCAAATATGAGGGTGCGTTTAGAAACACAGATTGTAAAGTGAAAAACAAGAAAAAATACTTACACCATCTCCTCAAACACTTTGACCTTCTCACAGCCCTCTGGAGGTTCCCGCTTGAACATGTAGCTGTTGTTAGGTTTGGGAGATGTGGCAAACTTGGGGAGAGGAGAACTGCACACACTGTCTGGAAACACACAGTAAAGAATATTACATAGAAGGAGGAAACAAACCTGATGGTAACTGATTCTTAGGAGCTGCAATCTGCTTACAGTGGGGCTGTGTGTCACTTCAATACGAGATTCTGTACTGATACTAAATCAATACCTTGCTTCGTGGAATATAAACCCTTTATTCGTCATTAAACAAAAGAAGCCAAACTTCTCAGATGTTAAACACAAGCTGCAATACAAGAGCTCTGACTGAATAAGATGCTGCTTATCTAAAACTGGAGATTGTCTGCAAGAATTTGAAACAAGCTTTTAGTATCTAAATGGAGTGGTGAGGTTGAGGTTCAGAACTCTGGGCAAGATTTTAGTGTTCAAATTGTTGTTCATGTCTCCTTGTCAGTGTTTTGAACGCCAAAGAAAATCTTAGTAATTCAAGCAAAGATGCATGCAAGAAGCAAATGACTAAAACTAAAATAAGGTCAAGTCACAGCGCTGCATAGCAATAAAATCAATAAAACTTCTTTGCTTCAGGGGGGATGTAACGACAATGTACAACATATCGATATATTTTCAAGCAAGAATATAGATTTAGACAACACCGTTTATATCATTATAGGGTCAAGTTGAGTTACGTAACGCGTACCAGTGTGCCTCTCTCCTCTTTCACACACCGCACAGCTCCTCAGAGAGACACAGTGCGGCTCCTCTGTTTAATCTGTCTGTTATGTCTGTAAATCGGTCTATATGTTGCACGTGCTACACTAAATCAGTCTGTGACATGAATGAAATGACCGCAGTAGCACATTTGTAATCCAGCACTGCGCTGCATGTGTGGGAGACAGAGCTGCTTCATTGTGTCAGGTGAGTGTTTGTTTGTTTGTTAGCTTGTGTGTGAGGTGGATGATCACACATCACAGTTCATCTTGGTAGTTGTAGTCTGTTGTGTGACACTGAGACAGTGCCTGGATGCTGGTGACATGTCACACATGACACTCGTCTAGTTTTGTGGCCTGTAGCTCCAGTGCTATATGCAAAATGTTAACGTAAAGCCCTGCTATCTATTTCATATAATTTTTTATTTACATGTTGTGCAACTGTACATTTTCAAACAGGAAATAAAACCCCTGTCTTTGCATTTTATTTTGATCACAGTCTGTTTTTATAAAAGTGCTTGTAACATATCAGATTTGGCTTTGACTTGCAACTGAACATGTAGCCCATTTTATAGAAAATACCGCGATATATATCATGTATCGTCAGTCAGCCTGAAAATACAGAAACATACATTTTTATCCATATCGCCCAGCCCTACTTTACTTATATTTTTACGTCTTAAAAAGAATGCTCCTTCGCTGTCCTGTAATTTTCTCAGACTCATGTTGGACAGAAAGAAAAGCTCAAATTCATGCACGCATTCTTCTTCTTCGTTAAAACCTGGTGCCCTGTTTACCCACAATGCAACTCAACCACCAACACCTTGGTTAGCGATCCAGGTGTGTTAAAGCATGGTCTTTACTTGCTGTAGCGTCCCCGGCACGAGGTTTGCATGCCAGAAAATGACCTAATTACCTCTTTCACATAAAGCGTGAAGGCCCTGAAAGTTCTCTCTGCGCTTAGTTGTGCACGTCTGAATTTTTGTGATGGGGTACCCACTGTGCTTTTCAGTTCAACATGAACACTGGCAGAGGAGCTTTGCCTGTACAGACATTTCTACAACTCTTCATTGAGGGACTGCAGGGACAGTCAAACTGCCTTAATTTCTTGGAGAGAGCTGCCACACTGGGGAGAGAAGAGGCTGTTTGCAGCAGGGTGTGGAAGAACACGAGAGATGTCAGTAAAAGCTAGAAAACAGTCTCATGGAAATAGTGGCAACCTGTGGTATAAAATAATTATGACTTGGAGGTAAGCAACAGTAATAATCATAGTACACAAATGCAATGTTAGGCAAAATGCTGGTGTTTACTACTGTTGCTAGGCAGCCTACTTTTCCCATCTTGTTCTCCTGGTAACATTTGTTGACTTTTTGCTCATGCACAGAATATTTTGTTTGTATGCTCCCTGGCATTATGGAGCATATTGCAGCGAACAACGTGCTAAGCATAAAGGTTTCCGCGCATCTACTAACAAATCTTAATGTAGCCTCACACAGAGATAAAGAGCGGGCTACAGAGGTCTGATAAGATCTCTTATTCCTAAACCCTGACTCAAGTGGCATCACATTGAGTAAATTTTGGGCTTCATACAACTTTTGCCCCCTGACATGTAGAGCTCCTCTCTGAAGCTACAAACAAACAAACAAGAGACACACCTTTGTCGATGTCCTCTGCAGAGCACGGGCTTCCATCAGGAGAGTGGACGTGGTCGGAGCTGCAGGGGCGGGGCGAGGGGCTGGAGTCACCACTTGAAGGGGCCTGTGTGTCTGTGTCACGTGTGTCACTGCTGCTGTAGTGATGAGGAGGGAAAGGGGCGCGGCGGCCATCTACCGCATCCATGGCCTGTGAGGTCGGAGTGCAGAAGAGGTGGTGAGAGGTCATGCGTTAACGTGCGTGAATCCTAAACTGTCAGAGTAGTGGTGCTTAATGTTCAGAGAGAATCATAACTCAAAGGTCACAGTCAATCACCCGTAACAGGCAACATGTCCTTGAAAAACCCACGTGAACTGATGAAACGCTCCTGCGCACCTCGCTGGACGATGTCACTCAGGGTTAAGAGCATCAGCTGAAATATCCTAAGTCTAAGAATGAATGAAACTGAAAGGCCTCTGGTGTGTTTGCCTGTCTGTTAAAAGGGCAACTGGAGAAGCAAACACCACACCAGATGGTAATATTTGACAGTAGATGAACAGTTTTCTGCTTTGGCACAACTGATTCAAATAGAAGAGCAGGAGAAAAAAGGGCTGGGTGCACAGCAGACTGTAAATCTGTAGTTATACGTATGTTGGTGTGTGTGTGTGTGTGTGTGTGTGTGTGTGTGTGTGTGTGTGTATGATGTTCTAAGAGGGGAGTTTTACAGACCTGCCAAGGTTCACTACCCCACGTCAGTCAAGATTTAAGGGTGTCCTCACCTCTAAGCGATTTAATTCAGTATGAGTAAGAATATATGCGTCTTACTCTCTGACTGTATGGTGTGCAATGCTGTGACTTTATTAAACTGTGTTTGCATGCATTTAATAAATGTTAAAAATAGCCTCTAAAGTATTTTAAATTGAACTTATGGGCCTGTTTCACTCGTTTATTGACAAACATTACTGATGTAAACACATCTTTCACAGATGTGAAATATATTTATGATTGTTGCCTAATGTTACATCTGCGTCAAGTAGCATTGTGTTATCTGACACCTGCAGGACAGTGGGTGCACTAATGAGAGTAGTTAGGGCTGTGATGGTATGGTCGGTTCTTACTGTGATGAAAAAGCATCATGTCCCTGCAGTTTGGTGGTATACCGCTCCAGCCAGGTTGCAAAACTTTATCTAGATAGCTTTTCTACTGGGCATTAACCCCATGCTTACATGTGTATTAGGAAAAAAAATAGAGCTGAGGCTTAAATAAACGTTTCAGGTCACGTTTAAGCCTGTGAGACTCAGCTATGACGCAAAGCTGCACAGAGCCGGTGCAGACAGCTGCATAGATTAAAATGTGAGGGTATCTGTTGCGTCTGAAGCGCCTGCAGTCTAGATACAAGGAGACAAGCAACTGAAATTTTGTTTTCCTCAAGAAGCCCTTGAACAAAGGATGGAAGACAGTCAGTGATGATGACTAGAATGATTCTTGTGTTCATTATATTTCATATCACAACCTCCTGCAACATAAGAAAAAACTAGATTGACCACCCCAAGGTTGTACATCTCCTCGCTCCAGTCAAGTTTTTCCTACAGATCACATTCATGTCTGTGAAAACATGGATGCTTCACACAAATCTTCCTCCCAGCAACACAAAAGATCTACACAATCAGCACAGTTTCAAGATCAGTGTCACCAATTCAGTATCTGACCAAATGTCTCCCCTTCTGTTCCTGAGATATGACGCTGAGTAATGGCCAGGAGTGTTTTATGCAGAACATTATGATGTCACAGTGAAGCTGACCTTTGACCTTGTGAATATAAAATGTCATCACTTATCATCATATCCTGTTAGATATTTGTGTGAATTTGTCATAATCAGTCTTACCTTGAATAATGGTCAAAAACATGTTTTATGAGGTCACACTGACCTTGACTTTTGACCTTCCACCACCAAATTCTAATCAGGTTATTCTTTAGTCCAAATGGCCGTTTGAGTCAATTTTGGAAAAATTCCCTTATAGTATTCTTGAGATATTGCATTCACGAAAATGAGATGACTGCAAGGTCACATTGACCTTGACCACCAAAATGTAATTAGTTCACTGGTGAGTCTAAGTGAATAATTGTGTCAAATTTGAAGAAATTCCCTTAAAGTGTTCTTAACATATCACATTCACAAGACTGAGACCGACAAGATCACAGTGACCTTGACCTTTGACCTACAACCAGCAAATTCTAATCAGTTCTTCACTGAATCAAAGTAGGCGTTTGTGCCAAATTTGAAGAAATTCCCTCAAGGTGTTCATAAAATATCCCATTCCCAAGAATGAGATGAACACAACGTCATGGTGACCTAGACCTTTGACCACCAAAATCTAATCAGTTCATCATCGTCAAAGTGGACATTTGTGCCAAATTTGAAACAACAAAAACAAAAAAGACAACAACTCTTGAGGCGTTCTTGAGATATCGCTTTCACAATAGGATGGACAGGCAGGCAGATGGACCAGTAAACCAGATAACTTAATACATGTAAGAAACTGTGTAGCCGACATGTACAGATACTTTATGATTAATTAATTAACACACTTTGCAGCCATTTTGTTGACGGTTGTGCACCAACTCTGAGATATTTAAAGTGTCAGAAATTCCAGTCACAATTACAACTAGGAAGCTGCTGTAAGCAACTTTTTTTCCACTTGGCTGCTGTTAATTACAGTCTGTACGACGTGACATGACGTAGTGTCAGGTGAGTAATCTTAGAAACTTGCAGTTCAAAACGCACTCTGATTTTTTTTTTTTTTTAAAAGACTGCTTGACCCATTGCTGGTGTGTACACATCCCTACCTGTATCCCTTGCTCCCAGTCCTCTCTGATAAACACATTTTCCAGCTCATGGCTGATGCCCTCCACACTGCTCGGCACTCTGCATATGAGGGATTTTGGCACAGGGATTGTTGACAGGGCTGATGAAGTTCCCTTGAACTGGAAAGATGACATAAAAACTAAGTGAAAAGAAATGTATACATCAAAATAATTCGATAATGCATTTGTGCAACCTGTGCAATTGTGCAATAAATACATAATGCTGCATATGTCTTTAACTCTGTGACACCACAATCTGCCTGCGGTATTGAATTGTCGTTGATCCAGTTTCATGAGATATTTAATGGGTGGAGGCGTTCGGTTTAAATACATGTCTCTAAAGTGGGATTAAATGTCATGGGGAACAAAAACACAGCCATGATTGTGATCTCCCACATGTGTGTATGTGGCATAGCATATCACTGTTTATGTTCATTTTCCCACAGTGGTCGATGTGTTCTGTTGCTGGGCATCTGTTAATGAATGAACTGCAAACAAGGAGAGGACAGAACATGCCCGGACACATTCCCTCTCTCTTATCCTCTTCTGACACAACTGGTCAGTATGGACTCATTAACTAGACTTCCTCGGTCACATGCAGCGTGACATACGTCATCATGAACTTAGATTATGATCAAATATGGCCTCTACACAAGACTAAAGGAACTATTACTACAGTATACAGTCACGTCCATACTACTCTTACTCCTCAAATAGTGACTACATAATTAATGCATGCTGACAACCTACAGCTTAATGACCGTTAAACTAATGCAGCAAATGAAAAAGTGAAACCCTGATTTCTAATTTGATGCCATTAAATGAGTAATACAGAAACCCACTCTGCTGAACCCCACTTTATTCATATTCAGTCCTCTTATCTCAAACAGCTGTGATACGGTTTGCTCACCGTCTCTTTCATTTGTATGTTTTTTGCTCGGCTGCTAAGCTACCTTATCATGTCCCTGCTGTCAGGGTAAAATCTTGCATCACCAAAGTCAGTGTTAGTTAATGTTTTTTTCACCTGAACAGAGCACACCAGTGACTCAGTTTGGCAAGGCATGAATACTGACATGAATAACTCACCTGCGGTTGGCATGCAGTGCCATGCTGCGCCTGTTGCTGCAGCTGCAGTGAGCTCTGCTCCCTGTCTTTGCTCTGCCGGCTGACCTGTTTGCTGCGCTGCAGCTGCAGTCTCAGTTTAGCAATCTGCTGGAAGAAAAGTAACATCACTTCAGCAAATGACAGATCACAATCCTGAGGGCAGTATTTCTATCATCGTGCGAATTTTAACTTTTCCCATCAGTGAAATGAATGAAGCCAGAAGATAAGCATATTCGCTCCCATGAGGGGTCATTCTGTTCAAAATCATTTAAATATTTGGTTTATAGAACTCTAAATATCTTGTTTTATTAGACCAACAGTTCTAAACCCCAAAATCATCAATTTACTACAATGTCAAGAAAAAAGCTGCAAATTCTCACATTTGGGGAGGTGGAACTATTAAACGTTTTGCATTTTTGCCTACAAAAGTGAATAAAATGCTTGGTCAAAATCATTGCCCAATCGTTGCAGCTCTACTTTATTTAAAATATAAAAGAATTATAATGGAGGTGCTAATCACTGGCAATAGACTTGATTGTAGAAAACAAGTGTCGCACACTGTGGCTCCATATGCACTTCTTTTATTTTATTTTGATGATGTTTCGGCTGTTGGGCCTTCTTCAAAATATGTTTGTTGATTTTGAAAAAGGCCCAACAGCCAGAACATCATCAAAATAAAAGAAATGCACATGGAGCCAGAGTGTGCGACACTTGTTTTTACAGTCAACTTTACTGTTCTTCCTTTTTGCAGCAGCTGCGAGAACAATGATTATGTTTACATGCACAAAATAGTCCAATTTTTGCCCTTATTCCCAAAGACAATATTCCTATTAGTTTCCTACTGATGGCGACTTTTTCGACCTTGCAAACACAGCCTCCCTTTTTCATTCCTTCAACAACCCTCTTAAAAAGGGCAGTGTTGCGATATTTGCGCATACCCAATCATAACTTTCAAAAGTAGGTGTGTTTCTCCTTCCAACCAGAAATGTGGGCTTTTCTTTTGGGCATACATTTCCACCCCAGCCCTGCAAACTGTTGGCAAGTTGTTTTTTTGTACAACATATCCATGACACTGCACAGAGCCAACTGTAAACAGACAAGAGGTGTTGCAAACTGCCGTGAAAACTCCAGTTGAGAAGCATCCGAATGCGCTGTATACATGTGCAAATAATGCTATAAAAACCCAAATACTATCGACATATCCCATGTCTTAAACAGAAAACGCTTTATTTGGAAAAAGACCTATTTTAGAATATTTAAACAAGATAAGCTGTTTACATAACCAGCATCAAATTCATAATACTGTCATATTCAGAATAATAGAATATTAGTGTGCATGTAAACATAGCCAATGAAAACCTACATTAATGCGGATATTGCGCTTTTTGTCAAATTATTATTTTCTTATCATTTTAAGGATGGCTGGGAGGCTGTTTTCTCTTATGTGGCTTAAAACACTAATACACAAATATATGTGCTACTGTACACAAAGGATTGACTTGACTTGAGTATTGCTGCAAGCTAGAATAGTGCATATCCTCAGTCATGTACGTCCGATGATGAAACAAGTTAGGTCAATGGGTGTTTCTGCATCTGGCCCAGTATCAGCCTAAAAACAGGATACCCTTTGTGAGCCTAACAGACGCAGTTGTACTATGCAGACAAAGGTGTGGTCTTCAGTGCTGATCTTGTAATCCTGGCAACACAGTCAACAAAGAGACTTGCTCTTTTCATAGATGTCCTCCCACACATGTAATCGCAGAGGTTAGAGAGCTAGAATACAGTTCACTACATTCATCGAGTGACCACAGCAGTCGATAATGACAAGTCCAGGCAATCCCGATGTAATCTCAGAGGATGATAAAGAGAGGTTTCCTGGCTGTGCTATGCTATTGATCGCACAGGCCAAGGCCCTGGAAGGGTCTCAAAGTCAAAAACTAGTTATAGTGTATGACTACGTTAAAACTTGAATATGATGTTTGAAATCTGATTCACACAATCAGATTTCATGAGATCAAACTGTGAGTCCATGGCCGAGGAAGTAGGTTTTGTGTGTCTCTCGTGGTTGTGTCTTAAATGTGTCTCTTCCTGTCTCCTCTTTTCAACTTTTGGTACTGCTAAACTGCTGTGTGACGATCGGAATTTATATCCACGCAATGTCCTGTTCTATTCACAATAAATGCCTAAAAAAATGTATTTTCGTCTTAACAATTTAATAGTAATGTGAGTAAAATCAAATTATTAACCATCCAGATCTGTCACTTAATGCACCAAGCACAGACTGTATATAAAGATGGGTAACATGTCTTCACTTCCCACATTCTCCACCTCCCAGCGTACAAAAATGAAGCCAAAATATCCAAGACATAGGTGCTGCCATCTCGCACTGGTGACGTCATTAGGAGCCAGAGTCTGCGCAGTAGCGCTCAGGAAGTAGATTCAGTTCCTGCCCAAACACACGTCCAACCTAACTGCATGTAGCGCCACTGATCGTGAGCCACTGAAGCCAGCCACCAGGGGATGACCGAGATGTTTTGGCTTTACTTTCGGGGAGCTGTCATGCCTCTCGGGGGTGTGCCATATCATATTGTTCGCAATAATACCGGAATTACTTTTAATATGATGAGAAAAATTCATATTGTGATATTTGCAATATTTCAACTTGTTGACACACTGACATCATACTGCAAAAATACCCTGAAATTTTTTTAGGGACATATCACCCATCTTTATATACAGTCAGTGGCATTATAAGACAAGTGTAATTGTAGCCTTGCTAGTAGTAATGTGCAGGGGTATCTGAGTCAGGGTCTTTAACCTCGCTCATTATCAGAGCTAATCTCATAAACCTACAAACCAGAGCTCAAAGTTTCTGGTAATGACCATCTCTAGTTTAGTTTAGTTTAGTTTAGTTATTTTCCAGCTGACATCCTCTGTGGTTTGTTTATATGAACGGTCAACAGATAGGTACAGTGCTTTGTTTACATGATGTTACAGGAGTGCATATTTAGCGGAATCAGTGTGGACAGAGAGACACTCACTCGCTGTTAGGACATGGTGTTAGGCCTACAAATTGTCAGATGGAAGTATTTTTACCAGACATTATGCCTGGAGAGAGTAAAATATGACAGACTCCAACAGATTTTTCTGATCAAAAACCAAATAACTGAAAATCTAAGCACAGCAGCGGCGATTATAAAGCTGCGTGCTGTGTGAGAGACAGAGTGAGGGGAAGAGAAGGTGGAAGGTGGACTATTGCACAATGTTTCTGTGAGTTATGAAAAACTTACTCAAAACGCTTTGTCGACTGATGACCCATCTGCCTGAAACTCACGAAACTTGTTAACATATTGACCTACCATACCTGTGTTTTAAGAGGCTGAGCGTTATACACCATCTTTAGCATTTTGGTCATGAAAGCAATTTATAGAATTTAGTTCTGCGTGCTGATCGTTACATCTGGTGCAATAGATTCTTGACAGTGTACTTGTGAGTTTGTAAAAAAGTTCTGAATGGTGAGGTTTTTTTTCTTCTCAACACTAACAAAAACCCAAGACATCTGTGTGTGATTATTATGTTGGAACTAAATATTGATGATACACAGATGTCAGATCTTGTGCTTTAAACAGGAAAATATGAATGTCTATTGTGTTGCATGCGCATCTGTAAGGCTTTTAAGAACACTAGTAGTTACCCTAAATAAGTTCACTGAGTGCGAGCTAAAGAAGGAACAATATGGCTGTATCACCCCTGAGGAGCTCCCGAACCGTCTCTCAAAAACAACAGGCCATAATAAGATGCGAGGGTGCTGTTGAGTGGGAAACAGAGGGGAGAAGGAGGTTAAATTTAGACTGTGGTCTGGAGAGTTGGAGAACTAATAGCTCCATGTGGTCAGCTGGTTGGCCACCAAACCCAGCAGATAGACAAGAGTGGAAACCAACCTTAAGGAGCATAATATTTAGGCTGACCTCAGACCCTGACAAATAAAACACATTTCGAATAAATGGAATGAACCTCAAAAATGACAAAAACATGCTCTTTGAACTGGATGTGTGAATGCTTTCAGCCAGTCTGGCCTAGTTTAGTGTCAGATGGACTGATGACACGACTCCAGTGTGTTAATCCACTGTCTGTGGTGTTTGTGGACTTGGCTGAACCAAAGTTAAGACAGGTGAATCTACCTCTTTGAGGTGGTCTGCGCTGCCCCAGGAAGCTGACCGCTGGTGAGGACTTCCCTGTTCTGCTCCCTCATCAATCCAGAGACCTGGAGTCTGAAACACAGAAATACATGCTGACACATAACCACATGCTACAAAACTCTATATCATTTCCTCAAACACACACAGCTCATGCTATTGATATGTGCTCCGAATGTACTGTACAGCACCGTGGCCACCAAATAGCATATCTTATGTTGCTGAGGCAGACAAAGATAAATATGATGTACTCCTGCACAAGAGCATAAACACAAGTTACCATTGTATGTGGCTGCAAAGATATCTAAAAAGAATACAGTACATCATCCTTAAAGCCTAAGATTAGCTAACCTGCAGTTTCTGAGATTTGTTTACGTGGCAGGTTGGCCTAATGTTTACAGAGATCAGATCAATGAGATGTCACAGATGCAGTCTGTTCAGTCTTGGTGCATACATGCATAACAACAGTCACCTGTCCTATTAAATGCCCTTTATCTATTTTTTACATATCTTAATTGCACATTGAAGGAATACTTCCCACACAACATGACCATGTGTATACCAGTCAGTCATGCCATTTCATCTCAAATTCGTGAAGGTTTTCTCGCCTGCCTCCATGGAAAATGGCTAACAAATGGATTTATTAATTGACTGAGAACCACATTTAAAACAGCTAAACTGTATCCAAACATCTGTTTACAAACTGTCACACAACTTGCACAGTATAATCCAAGTCTCATTTATCCTGTTGTTTCCAAACACATGCATTCTCACTAAAAAAAAACAAACTTCTCTTTGAAGAGAGCATAAAAAAGTTTCACAATCAGTTTAGTTTTAAATAGTAATGTTTTGGTGAAAATGAATCTGTCTGGGAAGTACTGAGCATACCACTGGATAAATGAGACTTGGAATATGCAGCACACGTGTGAGAGTTTGTAAGTTTGTGCTGGGTTTACACGTGGTTACCAATCAATGAATCCACGTGTTCACTGTTTTTCATGGAGGCATGTGAGAAAAGCAAAGTTTTCTTCACGAATTCGAAGTAACACAACATAACGAACTGATACAAATGGCCATTTTGCAGGTGAACTATTCCTTTAAAAATACAGTTATTCAAAATGATATATGAATACAAACACATTTTTGGCAACATATACTTAAATGTACATACATTTTGAGTAAATAAAAGATTGTGCATGAGAAGTAGGATCCACAACACTTAAAGACTTCTTCATGAAATGTCCTTGATAAAGACACTGAATAGCCGACCTGCCACCTCACTGTGAATTCACTCCAGATGTGAGCATCAACAAAATACCTTAAAAGTAAAATGTTTGGACAAGCACTTGAAAGAGATGTGGGTGAAGGCAGTAATGAGTGCCGTGTGCTCAAAAGTAAAGCTGCAAATCTGGAATCAATGAAAACGAGAAAAACAGTCATGAAATACCATCCCCGAGGAAAGAACTACATTCAACAGGAAAAACAAAACTCATAGCATGTTTGATTGCTTCCATTAGTGAGCCAGGTTAAGATAAATACATCTGTGATGCGGCTAAACCGGCTTGTACATTCCAAAATCCACCAGCCATTTAACAAGCCAAACATAGCTCGAGAAAATAATTACAGGGCTACCAAATAATATAGTGTTACCTGCCTTGTCAGCCAGAGGTGACATTTACAAGGACTTTACTAGCAGCTGGTGCTAGTTTCCCACCTGGGAGTTTCCATCTTTCATCTCTAACTATTTAGCCTATTTACACCACACTGATTTGGCAGAATCAATATAGAGCACAATGCCAGGCTTATGCCAGGCTTACATTTCTATCATTAGTAAACCAGTAAAAAAACATTTGATATACAAAGCATCCCCTGCCAGAGAGCATAGAGGCAGCTCTGTCTCACTAAACATGTCTTTTAGACCTCTACTGCATAAACAAGGAAACGGTTAAGTTATGTAAATATATGCAAAAAGAGAAACAGACTGAGGATGTTTCATAGTCGTCTGAAACCACATACTTCCTCCTGATTATGCATATCAACAGTGCCTCTGGTCCTCCAACAAATCCTCAAACATCTGACGTTTTATGGTCAGCAGCACAGTGGTACGAAACATCTTAAATGTCAGTGTCTTCACACTGCCTTGTGCCTGACCCCACACAGACAGAAAAACCTCTATGGCTCTCCAACTACTGCACAAGCCTTGCCTATGATATGGAATATCACACTGTGAATAATGAGGAACACCCGTGCAGCCGTTTGCGTTGGATTGCTGGCACTGGCTTCCCCAGAAAAGGACAGCGAATTAAATGGGTGCTTGTGCTCTCATAAAAGGGACCACTGTGCTTGGCCACGTTGGATGGCAGATGTGTAGCTAGCCCTTAGCATTAACATTTTGTGCATGGCCTATGGATTGGCTTGTGCTGTTTGATGCCTCTGCCAGACATTGAGAGACTTGATGCTGAAGCTTAATCTGTTCATACAAAATGCAGATTGCTGTAAAAGGGCACACAGGCTTTATGGAGCTGTGGATTTAGCCATTGAGGAAAAACTAAATTCTCACAGATGTTCTGTGACGTCAAATAGGGAATGCTACTCACTACTTGCAACTCAATGAAATCTGAAACGCTTTGTTTGGCAGTAAGTGATATGTGTAGGTTTTCACAGGGTTACGTAATACTGGTTAAAAATGAAAAGCACAATCATTTTGAGAATAGAAAAAAAAGGGGGGATCATGTTCGGGGTTCATTGTCATTCTGTCATGGTGTTATTGGGCATATTTTGAGTTACAAGTTTTTCTTCCATTTGCTTCATTCTCATTTTTATGAGCCTTAAATCAAATTTAACGTTTTTAATTTGACGTATGGCAAAGAATGTGTGCTTAGTGTTAAAAGCGATGACAGGAAGTTCACAAGTACACAAAAAAAGGTCAACAGTTCAGGACAACTGAGGTGAGAATTATGCCTACAGCTAGTACCGCAGTTGTTTTTCATTTTAGTCGACATTTAAACAAACATTGGCTTGTGGGTTTAAAATACATTTTCAAACACTCAATGTTTCAGACACAAAAAGGGACTTTTTACATTCAGCTGTGCTAAAATTGCAGACAAACTCCCCCACACTAACTTAAAGAGGAATACATGTCTTGCAACGTTTCAGTACCTAGACCTTTTGAAAGTCTAGTCACCGAAAGTTGCAATAACTGTTTGTCTTCTGCAAGTTAGAGTGCAAGAGTTTGTCTGCAAATTGTGTCCTACTCGGCCCTCTCAAACGCACCTGTTTTGAAATAGATGTATTAAGTATTCTCCCGTTTTAAATCTAAAGAAAGCTAATAACTTTAGAGATGTCAAAGTAGGAGTTGCTTTTTCTTTATGGCCGATATCTCAGTTTGCAGTTTAACTCCCAGTTTTCCCTCAGGTATATATAGTATCCGAAGACAGTTAAAAATACTGCAGGCTATCTTTCATGATTGACACTCCCCCCCTCCCAAAAAATGGCTGTTAACAAGAACACCCACCTTTATTTACCTCAGAGGCTCTTTTATCATGCTAGCTCTTGAACTTCCGGCCTGAGTTGTGTGCTTTGTAGACTTGTGTGCCAGGTGTTGTCCCTGATAGTGTACTGCTGTGCAGATAAAACTCTGCCTGCAGCTTACTTCCCATTATGATTCCCACCCAAAGGGTTACATGCAGGCAACATCCTCAAGAATCCAGCTCTGTTCCAAAGCAGGAAATAATGACTGGGCTTCAATAGAGGTGCAGTGGAATTTGTGCTGGTTTGTTTAGATTGCATGCTGAGACATGCGAGCGGAGAGTGCCACTGCTATCATTTGATGGGATTTAGAGATGAGGAAAACATGCATTCTGATTTGGTGAGTTGGCTTTGTGCATCTGTTGTATTGTTCAGGTCTAAAACTCACTGAGCATTACAGAAAATGGATAAATGTCTCTAAGAATGCATTTTTTGTAGATAGCTTCTGCTTTATTCATCCATTTCCACATAAACCAATAATCAACAACATACACATCAGATTACAATCCGTTCTTATGAAGCAGAAATGGGGTACAGTGATGGCAGATGCCATGTAATACAGCACTAAAGTAGGATTCAATGTGTGTGTCCATCTTAACATCCTGACTAATCATTTCCATACTGTTCATTGATGGTTCGATGGTGTTCATTATGTCTTCAGTTTCTAAATATGACTTTAGTTGTTCTTTTTTCTCAGACAGGTGTTAGGATGTTACATACCTTGACATGTTTTGGCGGAAACTTCTGCCTTCCTCAGAAGGGTCACTTGGTGGTGGTTGCGACGTGTCTCTATCGCCTCCTTAAAATCAGCTGATTGACAGATCAGCCCGTCACAACCACCGCCAAGTAACACTTCTGAGGAAGGCAGAAGTTTCCGCCAAAACATGTCAAAGTATGTAACATCCTAACACATGTCTTCTTGTTCATTGATTCATTGATGGTCTATCCATTTTGGCAGCACTGCATTTAAAGAGATGGAGCATCTACTCCTCTTTTGCATAAAGTTAAATCTAGGCTACTTTTTCCAAATTTGGGGCGTCTAGCCTGTGATACCCCAGAAAAACTTATTGTCGATCTAAAATGAAGACAGATTCAGCAACTGTGTGGCTTATTTCTTACCTCAAATGTTGTCAGATTTACATTTCGGTGAAATATTTTCTTAATTTCAAGAGATAGCTTCCAAACAAGCCACCACGTCAGTCTGGTTTGAAATCCAGGAGTTGACAGCCCATGCACCTAGTGGCACACCCATCAAATGTACAATCTTTGGAAGCGGCGCAACCCCTAGTGTCCAAAAACACCCCTGTTGACACGTACCATGACACACCAAGCCAAAAGATGGATACCTGGCAACAGCAGGCAACATTAAAGGAGCTATACCTGACATTTAGACCATATGAGCCAGGATTGTCTGCACATGGCTCTCAACATGGAGGTGGCTGAGCCAGCAGCTAACAGTGCTAATGATGGTAGCAGTGCTGACAGAGCTTGTGTTGTTAACATGAGGGGGAATCGTAGGGCTTCCGAAACAATGCCGTTTGCCACCGTGGGTCAGTACAGGGTAATCAGCGGTAACTATGAGTGCAGAACAGTGCAGAGGCAATTAGCTAGCCAGTGGAATACACACAGGGACTCACATGCATGAACATGTACGCATGGCCAGACTGGCGACCACAACAAAGAACAGAGAAGCTCGAATTACAACACATACAAAGGGAGCATGGCTTCATTCTTTGCTCAGGACCCCATTACTTCACTATATCTTCACATAACAAATAGTTGTTTGCTGCCATCTCAGAATGTCACATAGAGCTTCTTTAAGCATTTGCTGACAAGTTGTGTTGGGCACGGTTGTTTTCATTAGCAGCACTCTGCAAAACAAAAGTCACTTTTACACTTCCTGTTCAAGAAGGATATGTTGCACTGTTATTCCTCTTCGCTGTTCTTTAGAAAAAGGTACGATTGCGGAACGGGGAAACGAAGTAGTCTCGCCTTTAAGCCGGTAGTGGAGGTAGTAACAAATTAGTTTCTGTGTAAAAAGGGTGGCTGGCAGGACGGTATTCTTCAGAAAGTGATGTCTACGTGTATGTTATCTGTCACACTGGTGGGTGTAGCATGTGTGACATGTCACGCCTGTCACACGTGATAGCATGCTTCTGGAACGCCAGCATGCTATCTGAAAATCACACACTGGGCCGGCATTATGCCGCAGTTGTTTGATTCTGAGTAAAAAAGCAAAGGCAGCATAATAAAGGGATTTAGTAGCGGCGCAAGCTTTGTGTAATAAGGGATAAGATTTCAATACAATTTTTGAATGTTTCAGACACATTCCAATATTTCAGTCCTATATGAGAACTTTTAAGCAGATTAACAGTGGCGTGAAAATCAGCAGGCTAGTCTGTTTGTCTTTTATGTTTTTCCAGATCACAAACTCAGACTGCTAATTAGTTATTTCCTCTCACACAGGCGCAGAACATACATGCCTGTCAGTGGTCACCTGGTCATCGGCCGTTGTCTTTGTGCTGTGTTCAAGTGCAACTTTTAACAGAAGACGTGAGGCGTTGCAAACTGTTTGATCAGTCTGCCTTTGTCGGTTCTAGTTCTTTGAGGTCGGCTTGGTGTGTCAGGGCCCTAATCTTCATACAGACATTCTCTGTGTTCTGTAACCACGGGGCCCAGGGCACACAGACCTATCCCGGAACAGTGATTAGCATATGTATGGGCCCTCTGCTCCTCAACTCCCACACAAAAGGCAGGCGGGCCGTGCAGCCACGAGGGCCAGGTGGTAAGCAGTGGGATTTCTCCTCGACTCAGCCATAGCCTGGGGGACAGGTGCAAACAACTTCACCTCCATGCAAGGCTACATAACAGCTCAAAGGAGAGGCTGTCTTGAACTTGTGTAATGCACAACAAAAGAGGCCAGGGACCTTTTGTCTGCTGCTCTCTGCTGTTGTTGTCTTAAAGAAAGAGCTGGGCCCAGGCATAGCTTTTTAACAGGAAGTGGTCTCTCACTATCCTTGGGGGAGTTTGTGCATTTAATCGTTCAAGGGTTGTCAAGTGTGTCATACTCTCCCACATTATTACAACATCACCAAATGTTTTCCATCTCAAGTCTCCACAGCTTTGACACACATAAATCTCCTAAACTTGGTTTTCATTTTGGTCAGCCTTCAATCAGATCTTTGCTGATAACTGCTGGGAAATATGGTCGAGGGCATGTCACTATACAGCACAACAAATATCACAGAGTGCCAAAAAAACAGTAGGTCTACAAGAACACTGTGTATACATGCCCAGTTTTCAGGACCTGATAATTACCAAATTGATTTTCCGTACTTGTTTAGTCTTTCCAGGGCTGCACAGGAACCCTGTAATAAGAGGTATTTACTCTGCATTCAGCTACTTCAAGAGATCTTGTAGGCTCTCTCACCACTTCCTCAACCTACACACAAAGAAATGCCAGGCAAATGAGGGGTTAAAGGGATGAAGCCCATGTAAATTAGGCTTGGCGGGTCTTCATTCAGACACATGAAAGGCTTCTGTTAGCAAAGAGGGAGCAACCCTTGTTATGATCATGCATAGTCAATATTCTTTCATAACACAAACCCACCCCAAACCAACACCCCCCCACCAAAAAAAGCTCTTAGAGAAAAACTGCATTCAGCCATCAGTGACATGGCACGATAAGTGGCTGATCATGAGTGGGCTGCTATCCAGGAATACTGTGGTGAGGCTCAATGTGAAACCCATGCATAGCTCGTATGATGTGTTATAATGTATTAAAAATGCAGTGCTGCAAGGGAATTTCAGAATATTGACAGTGAAGGCTTTTAGGCCTGTACTGGCAGCAGACTCCACCACCAGCCACCAGATTACTATAACAAAATATTTGGCCACGACTTATAAATTTGTCTGCTTCACCAGCCACAATGAGAGAAACCAACAATTATTTGGAAGTCCCAACTACCATCATTTTCTGGCAGAAATGAAACGTGAGCGTGGTTTTTGGGGATTTACCGGGCACTCGAGCCAAAGCGTGGGCCATGTGGCCGTATTATAACATCTTGAGGTATCTTTGCTATGACAAGAATACAGTAACTCAATGCAAACCATATTGGGTAAAACTCTTCATGATTATTAAACAAACTTTAGTCTGGTGTCTCTTGTACAGTGAGCTTTTTCCTCACATATCCCCTCCTGAAAATAACTGATCAAACAATTTGACTCTGCTTTTCCAAACTTCACTTCCACACTTTATTTTCCCTGATGCTGCAATGATTTATCCCCCCAAATCAAATGTACAATGTGAGGATCAATCAATTACAGTCACCTGCTGAGCTGAATCAGACAGATCATGATGCATCTGGTCTCAAGATCAATTTGGTTACAAGGCGACGACATCTGTGGCCTTTGTAGTGCTCAATATGCAAAAAAATCATGCTGTGATTATTTTGACACATATTGGGATTGTGAAATGAGTCCCGATATCAGCGAGAATGGTAATTTGTGCATTTCATTTTCACTGAAATGACGGTGATGTGATTTTTATTGGGGTCTGTGCCAGTTAAGCACACATTTTACCTCTTTCCTTCATCTAAGTTTTATTTTTTCTTGGGTCAGTGGGCCCCGTGGTCATTTGGTGTGTACCTTAACCAGTATATTTGGATTACTTCAGCTGTGGTGCAGTATTGTGTTCCAAGTTCCAAGCATTTTGAGAATTCTACCGTACCTATTTGCGCCTCCTACGTCCTTGTGATTTGCGTTTCCAAAGATTACGGAAACAAGACAATCGAGATAAAACCATGACTGTGCTGCATTCTGTGTTGCAATGACGCTCTTGTTTTGTCTTGTGTTGTAAATCCAGTGTGGCCTTTTCCTTTGCAACAGTGCACTCAGTGTTGCCAACTTGCCAACTTTCTTGCTAGATTTAGCGCCTTTTCAGGCCTTCAAGTGACTTAATTTTTAAAAACAACCCACTCCGACGGAGCTTGCATTACAACACACATTGGAGCTCTCAGGATGGCTGCTAACATTTCATTTACTACAGCATCACCCAAATAAGTCAATGACTATATGATTGACTATACGACCACACTTGCATACACTGTACGCCAGAATTAACACTGAAATAAAACACATGGTCAAGTGCTTGAGCTCAGCTACAATGTGCCTTCACATGTGCGTTATAGCCAGTCCATTGTGCCTGCTCTGCACAAACGAGTATGTGAGTGCCTTAACTGTTATAGTAAGAATTATGGCCAATGAGCCGCCTTCAGTTAAATTATAGTTTAAGTTAAAAAAAAGCCACAGTCCAAAAGACATGTTTCTTTTCTTAAAGTTAAATAAATGCGGGATGTTTCCAAAGTCAATGAGGATTTGTGTTAAACAATCATGATCTAATATATGACCAAAATAATTGTGATTAGGATCTTCACCATAATCAAGCAGCCCAACTTTTTCAACATAGCAAAGGCAAAGGAGGCTCATGGGTATGGTAGCCTGTCTACAGTGTCTGGTTTCTCACTGAAATCATATCATAAACCAACAGTATAATCAGATCATCTGGAGGAGTCCCACGTTTCTATGTTAAGTAACATTAAGATGTCGTTTATAACTATTTTGCAACAGGGGTAAGACACTTCCTGAACCAGCAGCTCAACCTTCTTTGCAACACGTGAATAATATCATATGGCCCACCAATTCAGGCACATAGCCAAAAGGTGTTTTTTCTGAGTGGGATGTACCTGTGTGGCTTTGTCTTTCATACAGGAAGGGTAGGGTCCGTGGGAGTCCCGAGGCCACTGGCCGGTGAGGTATGGCCCCGTGATGGCGTCCAGGGAAGATGTCCGCCGGATGGCACTAGAACTCCGAACCTGTAACTTGGACCTTTCTGCTATGAATTGAGAAAGAATAAAGAAATAGCATCAGACACACACACACACACACACACACACACACACACACACACACACACACACACACACCCATGCAGGCGTCAGCACCAAGTGAGCAATATTCCTCAACACCCTGAGGCATCTTTGAGTTGATGTGCCAACTTTCCTGACTGTGTCATTACGACACAACAGAACTCAGCATAAAGTACTAAAGTGTCACTGTGTGATTAATCTCTCCGTGCAAATGTATAGTAAAGGACTGGGGGCCACATAGTGAGTGACACCCAACCATAATGGTTTAAATTTTTGGCAAATAATCATGTAAAACATTCTGAAACGAAAAGCAATTGCATAACCAAAGTCTTACTGTCAAAATAAGTTCGTTTCCTTGACCTAGTTTCTTCAAATCTGTTGTAGTGTGAGCACAAACAGGACTGTGGGAAGATCTTCACATTACAAGAACAGAAATATATTTCAGTCAATCACAAAGTGACTTGTTACTCAGGTCACTGGCTAAAAGAAGTTAGAATATCACCAAAAACAACATATTATAATCAGCATTTCACCTTTGCCACTGATACTGTAATTAACAGTGTTTTATTGAGATGAGACCTAGCCTCACAATCTGTTCTTGTTTTCAAAGTGTGGACATTTTTTCTAATCTAATACGTATTAGTGCAGGGCAAACAACAGGCATGAGAGCCGAGGCCTGAAGCAAATGTAAATGGCTGAGCAGGAGTATCTGATGTTATGAGAGCAGTCTGCTGTGAGCCAGAACAGTTAAGCACACACCACCCACATAAGAACTCATAAACAACCACACCACAATGCACATCAATACTGCCTGCATTCACTCAACATTCCTGCAGTGACACGCAGTTAAAAAAAAATAAAATAAAATAAAAAAAGGAGAAAAACAAAACATGCAAACACAAAGACATTAGCTTAAGAATAGCATGAGACTGCAGTGAGAGCTGGATTAAATTTATAAGCCTCAATTACATTCTGTGTGATTACTGAAAGCAAATAAAAGCTCCGTCATTTCCGTATCAAAGGCAGAATAAAGGAATAACATGATGATCAGGAAACATTTACTCCAGTCCTCGTCTGAGCAGGCTTCAGCAGAGGCCTTTCCAACATGGACAGACAAACCAGCACACAGACTGAACTATCTACATGAGGCACCCCTCTCCTAGCAGAACTACATAGCCGTTCATTGTTGTTCTTTGTTCATAGAATACACAGGCCTACCCACCCAAAGGTATTGCCTAAGTAAGCTTACTGGGCTACAGTAAAATTCCCTGAAGCATTGTAGACAAAGGAAGCAGGCTAAATTTCCATCAATATTGATATAGGCCAAGCCAGTGCTCTCAGAACCGGGATTGTGGTTATTTTCCATCGTCTCCCCACTTGCCAGACTAGAATAATCTCCTGATGAGAAAAAAGAAACAGTGTGAAAGAAGCCAAGACATCAAAGCAGTCCATCTGCTGATTCCAGGGATAAGTGAGTGGTGGATGTGATATTAAAAGGAATATTTTCAGGTTGAATTTTAATGAGAACTTTCCTTCACCGGGCATTCAGTAAGCTGTGAAAAAGTCTCAGCATTTCCAGGGGATAAATGGGTCAAGTCAAGAAATGGGTGGTTTATTAACTGTAGAGCAGAGGCAAATGTGAAAACAAACATGTGGTCCAGAACAGTAAAGCATAGCAGAATGGTTTCCTGTAGGTTTTCACAAGAATACAAGACTATTTGTTGAGAGGAAAATCACAATGATTTAACTTCATCTTGTGATCACAGTCAATCACTTCTGATATCTGAAAAATTCTCAATGAAATTATACGAGAATTTTAGTCTTTGCTAAAGCTAAACCTGCCAGGGCTTATGTGTCACTTTAATAGACACATGTAGAGCCTATGGAAATATGGAACATACCTCATACAGTTCAAATTAACTTTATTGTAGCTGCTCAAATTACTGAATAATGAAACATGGAATTACCCATTCAAGACTGTGCAAGCTTGGTCAATGTTAGAAAGATGGTCTTGTCATAAAACTAAGCTGTGTATGCAGTATAAAGACGCAGATACTTTTGCAACTGGTGCTACATGACTTGAGCCATTTGCTTGTGCTCAAGAGTTAGAAAACCTACAACTACCAGAGTGCACAGCGCCAAACCGGAACAACGCACCTGCTGGTAGATGATGTAACGTAATGGCGGCCAGCTGTTAACAAACAATCTCGTATTACAGTTAAATAATAGCTGAAACATGTTTCTGAGAACAGCTGAGGCGAGAAATAGGCAACGCAGTGACATAATCTTGGTTTATATTTGATCAGTTTACAGTTTGATCTTTTTTTTTTTCAGCCTTTGTTTTATTACTATGCAGGAAACAGTATGGTGCCCATTTCCTGTTTACAAACTATCGCTATTGCAGCATAACAGGGCACTAAAATATGTTTCTGAAAATATCTGAGGCAAGAAATAGGCAGTGCAGTAACATAATCTTGGTTTATATTCGATCAGCACTGCTTAGTTTGATTGTCGTTTGGTTTTGAGAGGGGCAGGTTTGTCTCTTGATCCACCGCTATACTCTTTGTGTCTGTGGTGGCGAGCAACAGCCTGAGAAAGTAGATGACGTGTTTCCCAAGAGGGGAGCAGGGAGATCTGGGTACTGGTAAGATGAGGAACGTTAAACTTAGTTCATTTCCACATACTAACCACACTGTTGGCGAAGTATCACTAAGAAGGGGTGATAAGAATCCCAACAATGGCCAGTGTCCATTAAAGTGATACTACTGAAATTACTTATACTACTAAAAAATTGCCAAAATGTGATTATATTTGTTATATTATTCACTGTATTATATAAACTACTGATAGACGAGGCATGATTATTGATTCTGTAAATACTTTTGATACTGTGCATTTATGTATTACGTTATATAAATAAAAAAACATTACACATCATCATGGAGGAATCTTTTTAACCACTGGGCAACCCAGCAGCTCATGTTTCATAAATGTTCTGCATGAGCTGCTAAAGCTAAAAAAGTGTGTTAATTGTGAGCAGTGATGAGAGCAGTGACTGTCTCTCATACATTATGAATTATGTCCATGTTGGCAGTGATGTTTTTAAAGTTATGAGTTTCAGCATCTGTCCCTCAGCTGGTCAGGAAATGGCTTGTTAGCATCATTAGCATCAGTCAATGAGTCCGGTGGGTACCTCCCACAACAAGCTAGCTTGGACTACTTTCAGTGTATCTCGATTTATGAGGAGTGTATGCTAACAGTGCTAACAATTCCTACTTTTATAGCTGAGAAGTGAAGAGTAAGCAAACTCAACATCAAGGTCCAACCAGATGCTACACAGTCAGTTTCGTGCCAGCTCATAAAACTAAAAAAAAAAAAAAAAAAAACAGAGCACAGTTCCAACAGAGCTGACTGATTGGGACAACACGCTCATTTTCACATTTGTTCCTACTCTGCAGTTTGAATGGTTGACAATGAAGCAGGGCCGTTTCAGCACAGCTGGCACTTTGACAGAGAGCTAGACTATCATTGTTGGGACAGTGTGGTAAGAGAATGATGTCATGCTGGTGAACCTAAAAGGTCACGATGTGGAATATAATACACTTCAGTCTGTCCTTCATCATTAGGCTATGATGTGAACTGTTTGAACACCAGTGCAGTCCATTACCAGTGTGACACCGCCTGGCACTAACACTGATGGCACTGCAGGGCACTTTGGACTGAATTTTCCCACTAAATGGCGAGCATTATATCTGCGAGTGGGTGCAAAGTACCTCAATGAATGATAAATTACAAAGTGCAAAGCCTCCCGCTTCACTCACATCAAGCTGGGCTGCTGTGATGAAAGATGAAGATGACTAAATCAAGTTTGCATTTTTTTTGACTGCTACTAACCCACAATGACATGGTCATAGTCGTCATCTGAGGCCTCTCATGCGTGTTTGGACTGTGAGGTCACAGTAATGAAGGAGGGTCAAGTCTCCATCATCATCACGAGCATGGGACACTGGCCTGGGTTAGAGGTCGACTCTCTCAGAGACCTGAGGTATGCGTGGCATGCCACTGGGGTGGGAAATCAACACCAACCGCTAGCCAAACACGGGTGAAATTCGTTGTGCCTGGTAAGTCTGCCTATGCTGTTGTTATGGAAGAGACTTCGTTTCCTGCCTTGCATGGTACACTGGTCAGGGTTGGAGGTCATCTCATTCAAAGAACTGAGGAATGTGAAGCATGTCACAAACATAAGATTCCACACACAACTCCACAATAACTACCATGCTGCACTGAGACAGCAGGGCTGCCATTTTGGTTAAAAGGTAAGAGAGAGAAGCTATCAAACGTGACAAATTAAGGTAGCATTGATCCATTTAGTGTAATGTGGTTGCTGTGTTGCGCTTTGTGACCTAATCACATTAAGTATAGAACACTCTTGTGGTGAGAATACCTGGTGCTTTTCATGGGAACTGATGCAGAGTCAGAAATACCCACTGAGCTTAACAGAACTAGAAGGAGTCTCTTTTTGTCTTCACATACTGGAAAACCAAGCTTTATTCACACACTTCCATATCACCATGTGCCTTGCCAAATAGTGTGTAGTTATGTGTGTGTTTTGTACATAAAACACAGGGTTTACCAAACAAAAAATGCAGTAGTTTTCTAGCTAAAAATGTAGTTCTGGCCTACAAAAAAGATACTGCTACAGCTCTGTAAAACCAGCCACAGTGTGGATATTTGGCAGGAAAGGCTGTCACATAAATGAGATTTAGTGAAACACTGGAAAATGCGGATTTAGGGCTGCCTGCCCTCCTTTAGTTAGTCTTCATATCAGTTCTAAGGAGCAGCTGAGCGTGACACAAAACGACATAGCACGAGCCTCTGTGATCCATATGCAAGGCAACATGGAGAGACTCAGCATATGGTCTGAATGTGCCATGAGTACTCCATGCTGCGTGTACGGAGAGAGGTCAGAATAAGCAACACCTGACTATTCACTCAGCACTGTGTCTACTGGGACTGACGTGGCCCCTTTTACAACTGAAAGCATGTCTTTCTGCCAATTCTCTCCTCCCCCTTCTCTCCTGTCAAAAGTCCATAGGAAATAAAGAGAGCCAGTAGTGCACTCTATTCTCTTTATGAGTGCCTAATTGTGTAAGTGGATGATAGGCTACATAGGTAATGCATCAACCTTGTGCAAATCAAGTGCCAACTCGCTTCAGAGTTAAAGGTCGTTGCCTCAAATGTGATATTTGACCAATTTTGCTCAATTAAAGTATCATAATTTAATTGTATAACTGTGTAGTAGTTGGTGTAGAAGGAAAAGTTACCATGACCAGTTATCAGTGGGCAACAACACGTGGTGACATGGCATTTCTTGGCCTGTGTGAGGCAAAACAGTTCAAGAAAAGCGTTTTTACCTCTGGAGACTGGAGAGTCTGGGGCACAGGAGGAGTCCTTGTTTTCGGGGGACAGTCTTTGCTTAGCATTTGCACTTCCTGAGCTGAGTGACGGGCTGGAGGGGGGACTCGAGCCTCGGCTGTTCGTGGCTCCACCGTAGAGGGTCTGAGACCGCGTCGGGCTGCTCTGACCCCCACGCAGGAGCTGGTAGGGCACGGTGGCACGGATGGGGTGCAAACGGCAGCTGCTGTTGTTGAACGAGCCGGGGGAGCCCGCATTGCTGCGTCTCACCCTCGGCTGCTGGAGCGAGTTGCTGGGGGCTGACATCCTCCGAAACTGGCTGTAATTCCTATCGCGGTGAGAAAGACGTGGTGCCAAAGTTGCTGCCTCTCTAGAGAAGAAAGTGTTGGTGGTGGAGGTGGTGGTGGTGGTGGTGAGGGGGAAACGGTAAGATAAACATTAGCTTGTTAGCAAAAGAAAAAAAAAAACGTTAGCTTCCTTTTTTTAAAATTTCAACTCCAGCGCTCGAGCGAAAACACGCATTATATGGTTATAACTTACCTGTAAGTTACTAACACATGCCGACGTGAGCTTTAAACACAACACAAGTAACTTTAAAAGTTGTTTTTGATACTTCTTGAAAGGTTTATTTGGCGTTTTCCAGCTCTCGCTCTGTCTTCCCCATCATAAATGACAGTTGTTTCGGCAAGACTACTGGCTGCTGCCCGTGGGCGGGCCGTGCTCATGCCTTCTCAGCTTGTGATTGGACAGTGGCGTTTTACAGTAACGTCGCTGATTGGTCACAGCTTGTCTATGATCGTCCAATCAGGTCAGAGATGTCTTACTACTGTGGATAAAGTCTGAAAATTAAGATGTAGAAATATTCTTATATAAGGATTAATTCTGTTGTGCAGCAAGATGTCTGTCACCATCAATTACTCCCAAATATTTCATATTTTTATATTCATTTTTTTAACAAATGGCTTTAATCGTCAGTTGTCTTTTTAATCACATAAACATAATATAATGCACAGTAAAAGTCCCTTTTTAGAGCTTTGTTGAGGTTTTTTTTTTGCTACATCTCCCCAGTGCCAAGTAATTTAATTATTTCATAAGCCATGTTAAACTCTCCCTGATTAACTCTTCACCTCCAACATATGGACATTGAACGAAGGATGTTATGTATCATTTACAATTGGAGACAATCTTGTTTTATTAAAGGATCAACTGCACGCGTCTCTGCCACTTGGCAACCATTTTTAACTTTTGTGGCAAATATGGAAGCTGAAAAATTGTAACAAAACATGCTATACACCCCTACTTATGTCATACAAGTTAATATGTCGTCAATTTTTACATATATTTTTTTTAAATTTAGCTATTTTTCTGTCTTGTCTATTAGATTTCATTGACTGGTCTGGCTTTCTCTGCTTGTTCCTGGGTTGATGGGTAGGATGGGTTGTCTTTTTGTCCTCTTAATTGAATAAAAAATAAAAATATATCTTGTTTAAAAAAAACTCTCCCTAATTATGTGGATTTTTTTTTTTTTTTTTTTAAATTTACAAGTTTCATCATTTAATGTGGGTCCCTGGGACACTTTTCCACCCTGTTCGTTAATTAAAATAATGAATTTAATAAAAAAGACTACAATTCCATCATTTGCACAAAGACTCTTTTTTAAGAGGGAACTCAAAGGAGTATCAATATTTCATGATGTTAATCTCTCTGTCAAACTCCTAAAGTTCAATCCTGTTATGCTAAATTGTAAATGAAGTTAGTGTGATCAAAAACTGTCAAAGCATATTTGATATATTTATAAAAGAGCTAATGCTAATTTAGCTAAAAAAAATTCCACCCTGTTAGGTCCACCCATGGGGATTATTTGAGTGCCTGAGCTTGGCCAATGTGATTTCCTCACAATTTAACATGTCACTGTTCTTATATGATGCAAAAAACATGAAGAAAACTTTTTATTCTCCAAAAGTTATGAGGCCAAAATGTTGCTGCATAACAGGAACGACCCAAAAACCAAAGTATTGCTTGGGAAATTTACCTATATACTGTATACAGTGTAGATTACAGTATATAAATAGATGGCTGAATAAATATTACAGTTGAGGATGTCCATTTGTGGCAGTCCTGGAGCTTTCAATCGTCATTACACAATCTTCCTCAGCACATGGAAATGTAGATGCTACTACCAATGGACTACAGTGACTTACATTCTCCGTACAGTTTTTACTCTGGCATAGTCTATACGATTTACAGTAACAGTTTGGCCTGTACAAAAAAATGCACTGTAAGCTACTGCGTCTATCTTTTTTTCATGCTTACTTGCCTGTACTTATCATAGTTGTACGTTAGCATTTGCTTATGTACATTTAGCCTTGTTTGAGCTCGATGTACATATATATATATGTATATAAATATGTTCCTGTACATTCGTTCCAGGCTCTATTTGTGTGCTTAAACAATCTTGGCCAACAAAGATAATTCCAATAGTGGTGAGACTGTTGCTTAACGGCTGCTTTCCAAGGTCAAGAGTGAATTTCCGTCTCAACTTAAAAAGGGGGGAAATTGACAACGGAACAAACTCCATCTGCTGAGGGAGACTGTGATGTGAGTGAAAGCACCAGAACACATATTAAATGGACCTTGTGGTGAGACTGTTGTGTCAACTATTGTTTGTGAGGCCAAGAACAACTTTAAATCTAGTAAGAAGATTGTATTACTCACTGAGGTCCAAAATCTATCGTTTTTCTCTGGTGTTCATCTCTGCCTGCTCTGACGGTCTGTGTTTCTGTGGGAGTTCCCATGGGAGAATAATGTGTGACTCAATGCTTTCAAGCAAAGATAAAGAATGCACATGATAGCAAACCCACGCCATCTGTGTCTATGAAACATGATAATGTAAAAATAAACCATGTAAACTTATGGAAAACACCCCCATTCAGCAGCCCTCCAATTTGTCAGTCGGAATTTATTTAAAAGGCAAACACAAGAAACACTGAAAGGATGAAATTCCAGCCACCCTGTTTTTCGGGACGCTACACGGCTCGCCAATTTGTCAGCTCCACTCCAAAACAGTTCACAAAAGGGCATGCAGACCTATAAAACCTCCCACACCGGGACGAGATCCTGGTGAAAGCGGCATACAGTAGCTCCTGTGCCCCCCTCCTCCTCACCTCCTCCTCCCTACTCCATGACTAAGTGATTTAGCCAGCTCTGGTGCAGGCCGCCTCTCACTTACAATGCCTCCCTAGGTTAGTGACAGAGCGGGGAGGGTGGCAGAGAAAGAGAGAAAACCCATTTACAATGCGGCTTACACACAGCCGTCCCACCACAGACGGCGCCCATCCTTGGATTGATGTGTGGTATGCATAGTTTTTTGGGTGCAATTTGGGCACCACAGAGAGGGAGAAAGAAAGAGAGGGCAAGTCTGTGTATGTCGCAGGGTGTAGGAGGGGGGGCGCAGGGCTCAGGCTGTCTGTTCTCTCGCCCTCTCTTTGAGTCAATAGTGTTCCGGCAGCTGAGGTTCTTTATGAGGGGAACAATCTGGAGGGTCTTGTCAGAGTGCCGAGCAGCTGCTGTTTTCTGGCGAGCTTCTTTCATGGACCACAGGCCTGGAGTGGGCTGGTGAATACAGACGCACCCTCCCACCCTTCCTCCTCATCACCCGTCACCCCCTACCTTCTCCAATTCCTCATCCTCTCCCCCGAAGCCACCCCATCGCACTAGAAGCCCTCCCGCACAATGCCAGATGAAGAGTGGCACAGAGGAACATGAAGAGAGCAAGGGAGTGTTGTTATTGTGCGCGCCACTCCGCTCCCGTCACCCGGGGTACCGTCCTTCACCCCGAGCAATGCTTTCATGAGGTATGTGAAGATCCTTTCGTAAGACAAACACAGACGTTAAATAGCGTATTAAAACACAAGCCACAAAATAGAGCTCCGACATTTTGGCACCTGCGATCACATCTTTGCAACCTGATGTGAGTGGACATATGATTCTTTTTTTTTTTTTTTTAATAGATCACAATATCAGCCTGATTCAGGTTAGATTGGAAGAGGCCGATTACAGCAGAGCCTCTTATATTTCTCCTGAGTGGGATTTACATTAGCAGAGCAGTGAGTTTGCATTCGCTCCCTTTCTATCATCGATTCAGTTAGTCAAATCAGTAACACACACACACACTGCCTCCCTTCTTCATATACGGCTCTGTTACAACTTTACATTCACTAGACTATAACTTAACAGTACGTCTTTCTATCCGAGCAGCCACCTCAGAGCAGGACACTGCTGGCACCCTTCATCCCTTGCCCAGGTGTCGGTGTGGTGGGTGCAGCAGTGAACCTGCACTGGTTGGCTGTGGGCTGGTGTTTGGCTTCACTTTTCCAACAAGCGTCTCCTGTTTAGCTGCTGTCTGAAGGCACCAGGTTCCCTGTGGTGTCCAGCTGCATGCATTTACACGTGCAGGCAGACACTGGGCACTCTGTGTGGTCTCTGTAACACACACATGAAGGTCAATTAACAAAACAATGTGTAGACGAGGAGAAAAAAAGTGTAAAGTGTAGATAATGCAGAAGTTTGTACATCATGGCCACATGAACACAGACAGGCACAGCAGGTCAGTGAACCTTCCCTTCATTGAATTTTCAATTTTGAAACAAAAATCATAAAAAAATCAAATAAAATTCATTTTATTGCCGATTTATTACTGAATTTCAGTATTTTCAGTTATACACTTTATTCTACACTTTTGCTTTAGTCACATGAAAATAAAATAAAGCAAAGAGGGTTTTTCCACAGGCACATTATTTCTACTTGACATTACTTTTATCAGTATTAGATCAGCTACTGTTTAGGGGAATCAAGAGGGTGAGCTTTGCTCTCAAAGGCCTTGTTCAGACTGCCAACCCAAATCCGTTTTTTGGCATTCCCAAATTTGTTTCAAGACTGATTTTGGAAAGTCTGGACCACAAAAACCACATGAAATCTGATCAAATACAAACCACATTTTCTACATTTCTGGCCACTCAAATAGGATTTTGTGCCACAACGATGATGTCAATTCCAGAGAGATGGAGTGCTGAGCAGAATGCATGCTACTGCTAGCAGATTGCTATGGAAGATAACATGGAGAACAACAGGTTGGGGACAGACGGCAAAATAAATTGAGATAAATAACTGCGATTGCTATTTCTCATGCCTTCACATCAGGGGGCGCGGTCACCAGCATAGCTACATAGTTTACTGATGTCTACGTCATTACCACAGCAACACATGCAGATAGGTTGGTGATGTCTGGACACACAAATCTGATGTGACCCTTGCAAATAACAGTGCTGACAGTCTGTCTTAGGGGCCGTGTCCATCAAACCATTTTTTTCTTAGGCTATTATATTTTTTTAAGGCTTTGCAATAAGAGCGCTGTGTATTCATGCTGTAATAATAACAATAATAACAATAATATATTCTATTTAAAAGGCGCCTTTCAAAACACCCAAGGTTACCTTAGTAAAAGTATAATATATACATACAGACCAAGAGACACAAATTGGGCACACACATGCTATAACAATAATAATACGTGGCGCTTCCATTGCAAAGCCTTAAAAAAAAATACACTGGCCTCAGCAAAATGCTCTGGTGAACACTGCCCCTTAAAGATCTGATGTCAGAAACTAATCTGATTTGCCTGTAGTCTGAACATAGCCAAAGAGGATATCATGATGGCCTCCTGACCAACAGCTTTGGTCCGTGTTTACTTCCTGTCAGCTCCTGCGTTAATAAACATTCCAACAGGAAATACAAAGGGACCAATTTAGATTGTTTATGTTGTGAAGTTTGAAACGGTCTATACTGGAAAACACAGTCATCCTCCTGTAGCAGGATCCCAACATGAACATGAACAACATGAACGTTACACCTTTACATTTACACTGACATTAAGAGACAGGTAATTAAGAGCAGTTTTAACTTTATATAAATCAGTAGAATCACTTTGCCTTCCACAATAACCACAGAGTAGGAAGCATTTTGGGCACCACACGTGTCTCCTTTGGATTTAAAACAGGACTGGTAACATCAGGAATTACTGTTGCGGTGTGTATCAGCAGATATTGGATATTTGCGTTTGATTGGTTATGTAAAAATTCTTTTTTCTTTTTGTTCATATTTGAAAACCCCATGAACAGGAGGTGCACAGATCACAGCAGCACGGTCACATATGTCTTAAAACAGCCCCCACACATGTGCAGCATCCAGTGAGAATCCCACCTGAACCAGCTGAGCATGTGGCCAGCGTGGCCGCCGTGTCGACAGTTGTGACACCAGGTGAACCAGTTGTTGAACTGAGCCAGTTTGTTCTCCCTTGTCAAGTCCACCTTCTCATCTGACTTCCCCGTTCCTGCCAGAGAAGATTTATCAACAAGTCAATATTAGCAATCTATAAAATTTGACTATGTACATCAACATTGGTGTGAGTGACATCACAGCAATAAGGAAACTGGATTGGCTGCTGAGCGTCCAGGTGCATCTACCTCTGAATGCTGATCAAAGTCCACACAGTCAATCTGCTGCAAATGCTCAGTTAGGTATAATAAACACTTAAGCTGCTCCAAGATGCCTGCCTGTTGCTGATCACCTGTCTCCACACTCCTCACAGCCCACTTTACCTGGGCAGTTAGAAACAGGTGTGCCCATGTTCATGAGGCAGAGGGCACAACGTGGCAGAGGTTTCCTGCAGCCGGGGCAACTGGTGACTTTAGACTTGGTGGGTGAGCCGCTGACACCGTACTGGCTGAATCCGCGGCCCTGGTGAGGCATCGCCGAGCAGCTGTAGGAGATAGACTTCCCACAGAAGTTGCAACTCACAAACACCTGTCACACAGGAACAAACACAAAGGTCGGTTGATAAGGACCAGCGAACATGAAGCTAAAAACCAACAAGCACATGCTCGCCAGCTGTTTGATTTTCACTTTGAGGGAAGAGAGATAAGCATTAGATAATACTGCAATAATCCCAATATGCGTAACTGTGGATACTGGAATGTCAGTGGTGCAGTTAGGACGTGCCGAGGTTTGCTCGCAGCACTCACACTACTCATACTCACACATAAAAAACATTTTTAGCACAAGGCTTTATCAAAGGGCCTCTGCAACATGTGTACTATCTGGAACAGAAAGCAACAAAGATTTCTAACTTGAGCACAGGTTTTATGACAAGAATTGGAGAGCAGAGCTATGGGTGTTACAAGCTTGGCACCGACTACCTGTGTTGCAATAATCAGTACAAGCCTCCTATTTTGTTATGAGGGAGGTTATATCGAAGACAGTAAACAAACAAGACAGGCTGCTTTGAGTCTGTCAGCGCCCTATCACAGTAGAGTCATATGTCAAGATACTGTTTACTGCTTTAACCTTACTGATACTCTACAATGACCGATATGATCAAATGCAAGTATTTATGGCTGCAGCTTACGATGATTTCATTAATAATTAATCTACTTATCATTAAGTTAGATTAATTGTTTACTCTGAGAAATGACAGGATGTAGTGGATCATGCTCAGGGCAATTTTTGAGAGCCAAAGGAGACATCTTAAAGGCCAGGCCCCTCTTTTTATTTTAAAGGTTTTTAATCACAGTGTATATGTTCCCAGTAGTTTTATGTATTCAAATCCAAACATTAAAAGTTAGTTCAGATCCAAAAGTCACACAACGACACAAACAGACCAACCAATTGAGGCAGCAGTATACCTGCAACTCCCATATTTTGCAAGGTAAAAATCACTGTGTTGTCAGAGTGGCCTGGTGGCTTCGAAGAGAGGGATATAATGGCTTCAGTTCCATGTCAGAAAGAGCCGTCTGACAACGAGGTAAAGTGGTAAGAATAATACGCTGAATATGGATAAGCATCTCATACAACCCTACTTCCAAAACACCAAACTAACCCTTTCAGTTCATTATAATTATTATAATTTGCGTGCTCTGACTTACATCACTGCTTAGTGCTAACGACTGAGTGGGCGTTTCCATTTGAAAAACCTGTAATTGAAGAGTCATCATGTATTGCTGCAGCCACATTCCGTTCAGAGCCTACAAGACACAACCCAACAAACTACGCCCACCACAGGTACAAAGCAAACCTTCCAACATAGCTAGCTAAATGCTAACTTGGCATTTCCATTTCAGGGCTTCTGTTTCCGGACCAAGGTGCAAAGGGGGATGATGGTGGACTGGCACGTTGGTATGGTGGGCAGGTCACACAGCTGCTCCAGCCACAGATATACCATACTGAGTATTGCAAATCTGTCCTCTTTGGTCTCCCTCTCAATTGTCTTCATTTACTGCACTTGGTCCAGAGTTCAGCCGCCTGTATCATTACCAGAACCCCCTCCATAGATTATATCTGTTCTCCAGCAGCTTCACTGGCTTCCTGTTAAAGGGATAGTGCACCCAAAAATTAAAATTCAGCCATTATCTACTCACCCATATGCCGATGGAGGCTTAAGTGAAGTTTTAGAGTCCTCACAACACTTGTGGAGATCCGAGGGGAGAGGAGGTAGCAACACAACTCTACCTAATGGAGTGCTACAGGCTACAATGAGGCTAAAAACAGAGTTCAAATGACGTTTTTCCAAACAACTTTTTATGTCAGGGCTTCAGGACACTTGGATCACTACGGACGAGCAGTATGGAGATATTTTGTGGTTTCAATTATGTGTTTTTGGACGTTTGAATCTGGGGCGCCATAAGCCTCCATTAGGTGGAGTTTTGTTGCTACCCCCTCTCCCCCTGGATCTCCGCAACTGTTGTGAGGACTCTAAAACTTCACCTGAGCCTCCCTCGGCATATGGGTGAGTAGATAATGGCTGAATTTTCATTTTTAGGTGCACTATCCCTTTAAATATCGCATCGATTTCAAGATTCTGCTTCTGATCTTCATAATCAAGCCCGTTCATACCTGTCTGAACTCCTTCATACCTACACACCCTCCTGTACTCTTAGATCCTTGTCTGCAATCCAGCTCCCATCACCATCTGCCCACTTGACTACCATGGCTTCTAGAGCCTTCAGCCGTTCTGCTCCCGCCTCTGGAACTCTCTCCCCCACCACATTCGCAATATTGACTCCCTTTCCTCCTTCAACACACACCTTTGAACGCACACTTTTTCATGCTGGCATATTCGGTCTGATTTAGGCAAACACTTGGGGATAGAGCCTTCAGTGTGGCAGCCCCAACCCTCTGGAACTCTCTCCCCATGGAGATTCGCCAGGCACCAACACTGGACATTTTTAAATCTGCACTGAAAAGACACCTGTTCACCCTGGCTTTTGGTTGCTAGATTGTTATTTTTGTTGTTGTAAAGCGTCCTTGGGTCTCTTGAAAGGCGCTATATAAGTCTAAGTTATTATTATTATCATCATTATTATTATTATTAATGGTGCCACACATATTGGGACCTGCACTGATGATGATTTTGTACCTAATATTTATAATTATGATTTTTGTCTGGTCATTTTATGAACTTTTATTGTATATAACAGTATTATTGCTGCTTATTTTTTAACTGTGTCTTGTAAGGTGTCTTTGAGTTTTCTGAAAGGCGCCTATAAATGAGCGCAGATGGACCTGCCTTTGAGAAATTCCTAATTTAAAAATCTGCAAAATCTCACATTTGAGAAGCCAACAAACATTTGTCATTTTCCATTGATGAATGGCTCAAAAACTATTGTAATTTGTTGTGAGTCGATTTTATTTCAGCACTGCAGTTACTATAAAATCACCCCCTGGTGTTTGTTACCTGGGCCAGTGGTTTGGAGCTGGGGTCCAGCTTGCCTCTGTGGATGTCAAACTCAGCCCGTTTGTGCCAGAATCTCCACGCGTCCAACAGGTTGCGGTAGTTTTCAATCCAGCACTGGACTCGAGGGTCTTTCAGCACCTCACCTGGGGAACCCTGTTAAGAGATTGGGAGTATTCTCTTAACCTTACTTCACATTATCACTTCAGTTTATGCATAGCTTGGAGAAGGAGGTCACAAAACAAACAGTCAAATGTGTAATTGCATAATACAGCTTCTAGAAGTTTCACCCTTCCTGCCTCTTCCTGCACCCATCCCTCTGATGGAATGTGTACATGTTTGTGTGTATGTATGTGAGCTATATGCACTGACTGCATAGGTGGTGGATGCCTTGTACACTGCAGTACTCCACACAGGAGCAGGTTAGAACAGGAATAAAATAAATCAAAACAAAAGCGAGCTGTTCTACAGCATGTTAAATACGTTACAGACCTGTTCCACTTGAATTTCTTTAGTTTTCTTTATAGAAACAAGTGCATGAGCGCAAACAATTCCAATGAGGCTTGTTTCATGTTGTTATTGGAGGTGGCAACTGTGTTAATAATAACAGCTGTGACCTTTTAAAAATGAAGAGGCAAGTTTTAGCATGTGCCTCGATTTCTCCAAGGGTGCGAACAAACCGACAGTTCCTTCTTTCTTTGTTGCAGTTTTATATTTAGTTCATTTAGGTTACTGATTAAACCTGTTATTTCGGGGTCACTTACTGTAGCTCGTTGGGGCTGCTCTGCACTTTCAACCATAGGAGCCCAGTCTGCAGTTTGCATGGCACAACACAATTTCAGATGGCATTGTTTTCGCCTCTTGCAGTGAACCACATTAAATGGTCTAGGCGTTGGCAGTTACATTCAACTATGGGCCAGTTTTTTCTATCACTATTCAAAGGGGAGCCAGAGTACACTTTTTTATTAATATAAAAATAAAAATGATTTATTTGATAGTTTAAATATTGCATCCGAGGCCAGGAAACTGAATCTAATTTGAAAAAAAAGTTGTGTTGCACAAAGAGACCGGTTTAAACAAAGAGCATCCAATTTCTGCACCCAGGGGTCTCTTAATAAAAACAGTAACAAAAGATGATGTATGACGTCGTCGCGAAGTAGCGCAAGATCAGGGGAGTTGTTCTCTTCATTGTTAAACAACCACTACTGCTAATAAAAATCTATTTGAGTGACTCAGGAGGAAATCTTGTTCACAGAGGTGGAAATGTATGTAAGTTTTATTCATGTTATGTCATTTTATTCTAAGGAAATAGCCGCAAGTTAAAATTAGCTATTGTTAGTCAATTTACCATGAAATGAGTCAACTACCCATACAGCTACTGCAGCTAATGTTTTGTGGCAAAATAAAAATGGCGTAGCCCAATATGGTAACACCTGGCTTACAAAACCGACTTTATGAGCATGTTGAACGTTGTAACATTATGTTACTGCATGCTTTAGCTTGGAGGCTGGCATGAGTCACTTGTCATAGTACCACATCGTAGTAAGCTGGATCAGTATTGAAATATATCAATAAATTAGGGACCTCCTCCTCTGCCATTCCCCCACCCGCTGACTTTGCTCTACTGACTCCAACCTCCTGACCTCAATCACTAGAACCAAGCACCGAACCTTGGTGGACCGAGCCTTCGCCGCTGCTGCCCCAACCCTTTGGAACTCCCTCCCACTCAACAAGTCAAGTCTGTTCAAACTGGCATTTCCCTAGTTTCCACCAGTCATTTTTCATTTTTTAAATCTGATGTATCATTATTATTATTATTATCATTATTATTATTATTATTGTCATTATTATCATTATTATAATATTGGGACGTCATTGGAATCAGAATGGGTCAACATGCTTTTTCTTTTTCTTTTTTGCACAATAAATATATATTACATACACTCTAGTCTCTATATACAGACTCTACATTCAGTGAATGTAGAGTCTGTAGGCAAACCCCGGAGATCTTACCTCCGGAAGAAGAGCGGAAGAGCCCTGGTTTCCGGTTGTAGGCTGTTTGTAGTCTGCTTGATATTGACCAATCACGTTTGAGCCGGCTGCAGTTGTTGCCAGGTTAAACGCTCTGTGCGCTGAACTAACGAGGCGGAACATAATTGGCGTCACTGCAAACTCTGAATCCATCGCAATGGTTCAGCATATTTACTTATATATAAACGGAAGTTGGAAACGGAAATTCGCCTCCTCCGCCCAAATCAAACCGGAATGCCACAAAATCGGGGGCCTGCCCCCAGAGGCTGTATCGCCGTCTGCTGGAAGTCAGACGCCGAATACAGCCGATGAGTTCTGAGAATGTATACACTCATGATCACTAAATTTGGGTGGGGGAAAAAAATGGATCAGCTTATTAGATACTGCATCCCTACAATAAATTAGATCTCTGCTGGATTACTGTGTTGCAAAATGGCATGCAATTAATGAGATAAATATTCTGTGGCAGAAAAGAAATGCAGAATGTCTGCTACTGCGTTAAATTCTTTGATACTGTATGACTGCCAGTGTTGATCATCTGGTGTTTTCTGTGTTTCCCCAAAAGTTAGAGCAACTACAGAGGGTAAAGGGAATATGACACCATGACAGGTGACTAAATGAAATGCACCAAAACCTTGAACATTGCTGAAAACATTCGGGATAATCTAAGTACATAACTCGTGTTTAATGTGGAAATGTTTCATATTATACCTTTAATTGATGACAATAAACAGAGGCCTGCTTCAGTTATGGTCAAAGGAAAGTATTGTTGTTGTTACTGGTGCCAATGATGTTATAGCACATCATTGCTGTTCAACTACCACCTATTCATGGTCGTGTCTGTTTTGGTAAAATAGGCAAAAGCTGTGGAATCAAAACTGTGTTTTTATACAACCCTTTTTAAAATCAGGTAGCCTCACTGAGATCTCTTTTGTAAGAGAAAGAGAGACCTGAGTAAAAGAAGAAAAAAAACCTGCGCCAGACAAAACAACAGGACAAATACCTAACCAGACAAACTACAGCACAGACATCACTGAATAGACTTAGTTAAAATTCAACCAGAGGGATGATACATTCAAGTTTTAAATCCTCTGTAATTCATTCTGTTTCTAGGTGTAACATAGTGGAAGGTGTCCCAAGTCCCAGTATTTACCCGAGGGGAGTAACTAGAGTCAAACAGGCCTGAGATCTGGTCTGGTGAGCAGTGGTTTTAAAATTGAGAAGAGAGGTGATAAACTGAGGCGGCTTTTGCAGGAGACCTTTATAAATTTAAAAAATTGAATTTAAGTGTCTTCTTGTTGTTGTGGGGTCCTTGTTTCACTGATATTAAGTGAATTATCTTATTTATCTGACTATAGACGGTCCATTAGACTTCACCATGCTCTAAAAGACTGAAATAACTCAGCACAGAATGAGACACACAAGCCTCTCTTCACATGAGGGCATTCATCACTACTGGATGATACCATAAACATTTACATGTGCCGTGTATTAATTTTACCTGCAGTAGATTTAGGACAATAAAACATGCAAAAGCTTTGATGCAAACGACATCATACTGTGTGGGAATGTGTGCCCAGCTCAAAAGAAGACAGACTTTGCATTATTTGTCTGTGTTTGTGTACCTTCAGCATGCAGAAGCTGGCAGTCTGGACATCTCCAGTGCGGTCCACGTAGCTCTCCATAAGGTCTACGCCATCTTTAGTCAAACCCGTCAGCAGGATGCCCTCCAGGTTGCCTACGTCCTTCATCTCATTGGTTAGTTTGTCGATGTATCGAGGCAGCTGCAGCCAAACACCCCCGAGACATTCAAGTTTATCGAATCAGAAATCATTACAAAATGGTGTTACAGGATGTGACATTATGCATAACTACTGTATGGGTTTGAAAGATGGGCTTGGTATTGTGTTACCTGTGCGTCGCTGAGAAACATACAGGCAAAGGCTACTCGGTCCCGCACAGCAACACTGCTCTCATACTGAAATACAGACAAAGAATTTCATCTTCTCCTGTCATTTTAAATACACATTATGGATCATAATTTGGGGAGAAAAGACTTCATTTTGCAATGAGCTGCTTACATTCAATACATAATATATGTGATTCTATATTGGCACAGAAAACTCTAGCTTGTAATGTTAAAATCTCTGATCTGTGTCACAGTTCTGCAGGAAATTCTTTCACACCTAATCAACTCTAAAAGCCAAGCTCGTCAGAGTGACTGACTCAGCGTGGAGTCGTCACTCGTGGCCAGGAAAAGGTCTGAGGAGATAAATATATGTGACAGCAGCTGGCGGCCAAAATCTGATGCAACGGAGGGAGGAAAAAGCAAAGACATGCACTCTGTCTTGGCTGCGAGTTCATTTTCTGTGAGGTGTTTTATGACTTGAAACACATCTCTTCCTGTGCACCTGAGGATTTTTCCAATAAAGACCACGGGAGTTTTAACTACCTATTCATCACCGTGTTAAGACTATGTAAAGGTTTTCATGAAATGGAAACAAAACAGCTACTGTTCAGTGAGAGAAGAGCGCCAATTTAAACATGTTTCTTTTCACTTACTTTTCCTGCGTTTGCAATGGAGCTATGAAATTCCATGATAGTAAGAGATTCAATACCAGCACGCCATCGTAGGCTCCAGGCTCACTGGTGAGAAAGGCAAACATGACGCAAAGGTAGGGGTTCTTCAGCTGCAGCCTCAGAGAGCTGCACATCTCCCTCCACAGGGACGACTTTTCGTCGGTGTAGCCCGACAGAGCCATGGCAACCACGTTCAGGTTCAGGTCACCTTTGAAAAAGAAGAAAGTTTATTCACTGTGTGCAAAGTATTTACTAATGTTTTGATGGAGCTTCTGAGACAATCATTCAAAGTTAGACAGCTTTGTGTTGCAGTGAAAAGTAAGCTCCAAGAAACAGATTACTTTTAAGTAGAAAGAGACAACTTTAATGCCCCCTAGCGTTTCCAAGTGGTATTACTGTTAGCACCACTGTCTTTGGAAATTGATGCATATGTGAGGGCAGGTTCAGTGACAAGTGGGTGCCATCCACTGACAAGCTACCATGGCAACAATGTAGGTAGGTAATGTGACTCAATTCAATTTAATTCATGTGAATTCAGGAGAACTTTATTTATCCCAAAGGAAATTCTTGTGCCAGAGAATGCTTCAGTTTTCAATGCTTTAATGTTCACAACCAGTAACGACCAGAACAACTAGTGGGTTGTTACAGGTTGTGAATGTTAAACTGGTAACAATGGTAACCATGACCTAACCCCAGATAGACAGAATATAAGTGTAGTGGAGATGCAAATCAATCCGCGGGTGGGTGGGCCAATAAAAATTAACATTGTAATTAATTTCGGGTGGACCGCACACTCCGTAAAGCAGGGCACAAGAGGACTTGACTTACTTCAAAGAGTTTTATTATTGGAACAGAGCAAACAATATTAGGCTAGAGTAATTTTTACATTAGAAATGTGACAACCAATCTTTTAATTGTTTAGGTCAAGAAAATGCGCCTATCTGAAAAGCGAATGAGCACGAACGGCTGGACATAATTTAAATGTAAATACAATAACTTAATGTCTGGCGCGGGTTGGGTGCCGTTGCAGGTCTCTAAATTTTAGAAGATAATTAAGTTGGGTGGGTAGATGACTGATGAGTGCATGAGGATTCGGATGCGCTCAAACGCCATCCGCGCATCTCTAACGTGTAGCCATAGCTGTCACTATTTCAGTGTGTTCACAGTTGATGAAAGTTGCTTGTAACGTTCAGCTAAAAAAGTCCTGTTCCGTGTTGGATTATATAAAAAGCACCGCTAAATAGGCAGATATTAAGATAAGAGAGATAAGATAAGATACACTAAATGCAGATGCTGTCATTATTCTATGGTCATTACATTGTGCAATCAACATTTACTAACAAATATAAGTTAAAGTAAAAAATTGTCTATTCCCACCTTTAAAAGTCCTTTGTTTTATGGTTAGCACACAATTAAAGCCAACTCATCACTCTTTGGTCATGCTGCGACCTTCATCATGGAGTAGCATTCATAACAAAACTAAATAAAAACATAAAAAGCACCAAATTAGTTTTCAGACATACAGACAGCCTGTTGGCACTGATGGTCGTGTGCTGTTCAACATAAAGAGTTTAAAGGCCAAAGTGAATATTCAACCACACTTTATCACTGATTCAACATCAATAAATTAACGTTTGTAGTTTAATTTTGGGAAAAAAAACTCCCTGAGAGTTCAAAGAAAAGATCAATACCATTCTCATGTCTGTATGTTAAGTAAGAAGCTGCAGCCAGCAGCCAGTTAGCTTAGCTTAGCATAAAGTCTGGGAAAAAAGGGGGGAAACAGCAAGTATGGTTCTGTCCAAAGGTCAAACAAAAATCCCTTACCAGCACATCTAGAGCTCTCTCATTACCATGTTAGAACAAAATGTGTTTTACACATCTGCTTTTTGAACAGCTTAAAAAACAAAACAAAATATAACATGGTAATGAGCGACCTTTAGAGGTGCTGGTAGGTGGATTTTTTACATTTGGGAAGAGCCAGGCTTGGCTCATTGTGGCTGTAATTTCTTATTTCATGGATGGATATGAGAGTGATTTTGATCTTTTCATCTACAATATTTATCTAAATATTTATTCCCAAAATGTCAAAAGACTCTTTTAACATAAAAAAAATCACTTACAGTTAAATTTAATTGTAAATTTTAACAAAAATAAACTAAATAACTTTCAATGGTTTTCTCTGCAAAAGTAAGGAATGCGGTTTTCAGCTGGCCAGCAGATTATTACCTCACTACATATTTAAAGAAAACAAACAGGCTGGGAACAAGTCTAAATGATGACAAAAAATATGTGCTTGTGTAAGCATGCTGCAGATGAGAATCAGTACATTAATTCAGAGCTGCTGTTTGAGAAAAAAAAACCCCTGTAACTGTTGAAACGTTTCTGCCGACACGCCTTATCTAATCAATCACCCCATCGGTCATGTTCAGGAAACACTCATTAGAACACACAGCAGAAAAACGTTTGACCTACATTGGTGGAATTTTTCTCAGCCAAGACGTGTGTAAACAACAGCCTTCCCTCCTCGTTTTCATTAAACCTCAGTGTGAAAAGCTCTGCAGCTGATACAGGACGAGTGTTGTGTGAAAAACAAGGTTCTCCTGCTGTTACATTTCTGAAATTCCTTTGGACCTTAACTGCATTTGTTAAAAAGCTGTGAGGGAAAAGGGCATGTAGCACACTTAGACATAAACTGTTTATCAGGAGAGAACAATGATATATTTAACACATTTCTGAGCAGTTTTTATCTGTTGCGTTTCTTGGTCTTACATGAAAGTGAATTAAATATTTTTTGGTTTTGTACAGTTGGTCAGAAAGAAATAAGACATTTGATGATGTCATTTTATGCTCTATCATATTGTCATACGTATTTTTCACTATTTCCCCATGTTTTGTATATATCACTTGCTGAAGGACAGAAAGTCATTAAAGCTGGGGTAGGAAGTTTTATTATAAAGTCATTGGGCAAAAATCCCATTTGAAAATTTAAGCATATTGTAATTCAGAGAAAACTAGATGTCTGTACCTCCTCTTGGCTCTGTTTTAAGGCTTTAGAAAACCTAGCCTTGTACAGGAGACTGTGGCCAATCACAGGTTATTTGAGAGAGAAGGTAAGCATGCACGTCCCTTCGGTGAAAGCCTGATTTAATGGCCAAAAATCCTGCAGAGAAAGTTGCTATTCCAGCATTGGAAACAACTGCCTACCCTGCAGTGCGACCCCAAGAAATAAAGACAGACTTATCAAAAAGAGTCTAAAAGAGAGTCTGACAATAACCAAAATAAAACATGTGTCGATATCAGCGAAGCATTTCATAGAAAATATTGCGAATAGTTTAGCCTTCTGCTAACTGGAGCCAAGGGCCCATAGCTGCGGCCCGAAGTTCACATTTATGTACCTAATGTTAGCTAGAGCCTCAAATCACAGTGTGTCCTCCGCCTCACTTCCGTCGCTACAAACCACCTCACTGCGCAGAGATCAAGCGGCCGCTACAGAGACAAATCCCCAGCCAGTGGCTGCAGCAACTTGAATCCAGCCAGCGCAAACCCCAGCCCTGAGTCCCCACCAGATCAGCAAACTTTCTGTTGCTGCCTTAACACAGGTTAGACCATGTGCTGCCACAGGACACCAGCCCGCTGTGACACCAGGCGCTGGGGGCACTGCACTGACCAAATTCGAGCTCCAACGGCCGCCAGTTAAAGGTCCGTGACTCCAAAGTTGCTGCCCGCTCTCCTCACAGCTAAGCAGTCAACAGCAGGGTGGGTGGCTGGGTAGCTAATTCTACTCTTTTTTGTGGTCTAATAAACAGAGAGAGACCGTGGGGCTGACGCATGCCCTGCAGGCAACTTTACAATGAAATATGTTTAAATAAATTAATGTATGGGAACACTGGGTTAGTGTATGAAGTGTGTGCATATGCTCTCCACTGTCTTGTGGGAGGGGTTTAGGACATAGAGGTGAGAGCTGCAGAAAGCCAGCTTTAATACAAATTTATGTTAGTCTAAAATGACTACATTTTAGTGTGTTTGGTCCGAAACATTCTTCCTTCTACTCAACACTTGGCTTCAAAGACACACCTGCTTCCTATCCCCCTATTCCCCCATCACCCTCCACAGCACTGCAGCACTCACCCTTCTCAGCCGTCGCTCCCTTGTTGAGGATCTGGATGGCCCGGCGGATGTCCAGGTTGAACAGAGCCACGGCAGCCGCCCGCTCCCACTCACGCTCCTGCTCCAGTGATCGCAGGAATATCTCCACGTCGATGTCGGGACCGCGGCTGATCCAGCCGCAGAGCCGCAGGGCGAGGCAGCGCTCCTCGCTGTGGTACCGCGGGACATCAGTCTGACGGTCTGAACCGCTCCAACACCTGCGGCTCTCCGTTGTGCCTGAGGAAACCAGGAGGACATACACAGAACATTCAATCATTTTAACAATTGATAATGTTTACAAAAACTATTAACCAAGGTCTGACTCTTCCTCACGCAGAGCATTTTATCATATGTAATTGTCAAGTAGTTCAGACTCACCTGAGCTTGTCTTTACAATATTCTTGATACCAGAGTAGACCACCGACTGTTTGTTCCCCTGCAGTTTCAGCTCCATATCTTCTGCACACTGCTTCATATGTGATAGTTACATAGGAAATGTAACTGATACTGCAGTTGTAACAACATAGTAACAGCAGGAAACAGAACAGAGAGAGGCGCCCAAGAACCACAATTATCACAGAACATAAGTACTTAAACTAAAATTGCACCATAGCAGTTAAACTGCTGCTGAATCTGAGAAATTCATCAGACATTTTAACTATTTACAGTCTACATAACGCAGGCCAACCACTGCTCCACCGCTCCACCCGGCTTAGTCTTGGCAAGGCGCTGGAAATATCATTGAGTCCAAACTGGTTTCACATGTCACAATTAAGTCAATTTTCACATCCTTTATCCTCTCAGTTACTCCAGGGCATTGGACACATAGAACTGCCAAGAAGGGGGAGGTATGGCGAGAGAGCTTTTTTGGAGTAACACCTCTGATGGACTTCAGCCTACAGGCCTAAATGAGGATTTTAATATGAGTGTTATGTTGTAATCCAAAGTGTTTTTATCCTTCATTTCTTACAGATTTGGGGTTCAAGATTCACAGTTGGTTCATGGGCTTTTATTCTACTTTTGTTTTTAAATGTTTTTTTTGGATTTTCTAACATATGGCCTCCATTTGTACTGCACTCATTATTAAACACTACAACTCCCAAGAGGTGGAGCCTCTACCACCTGTGCACAGGTGTGTTACATACAGCCATTGATTAGAATGAAGTCTAACTGTGGTTTTCAGCCTTCTAAATTAAATCACATGGCTGTTTTAGATCTTTATAAAACAAAATTTACAACAAATCCCCATGTCCTTGGCAGAGAAAACAAGAATGTTTTCACCACCACCGATTGTCATCAGGGTTGTCTCATTTTTATACAATTTGTGCACCATCAGCATAATTTGAAACATGGTTTACTCACAGCAAAATATTAGAAGGTGACTTTTATGATGATCTTTTGATTTGCCTGTATTAATAAATCTCTATAGACATTATTCTTTTTAAAATTCGTATATACATTATTTTTGTTTTTACCTTTAACACAGTCATAGATCCAATTTCTCCGCATTTTTATTGGTTATATTATCTGTGGTTATATCTTATGTACATATTTCTTATGTAGGAGCCTAAATGCAGTTTATTGATGTTTGGCTACCTATCTACCGATTAGTATGCAATCATTTAAAGTTCATATGTAAAATAACAATAATTAACATGGTTCATTTATCTAGACAGGATACTCTCAGTATTTATAGGTTGATGTTGTTAAAGTTCATCTTTATAGTATTGCTGTAAGTTAATTGTTTTATTCCTTGCACTTAAAATATATGTTGATAATTTAATGATTTAAAAATGCACAGCATCTAATGTTTAATTACATTTGTGACATTTGGTGAAAGGGAACTGTGACTGTGGCTGCCTCACTGTGCTCTTTTCACTGCCTTTTTTATACTGTCGCCTCGCCAGTGGGCGGAGTTTTTGGATGTGATACTCCGTGGGCTGTCAGAACATGCTAACTTTATTAGCACAGGCCTATGGCATTCTACATTGTATAAATTAGCCTAGCGATGAGCGGAGATTTCCTCTGCTTATATTAAGCCAGGATAAATCCAGAAGTATTAATCACACACAAGACAAGACTTAAAATGCTATTTTTGTGGAGGCTTTATTATCTACACAATTTATTGTTTCTTATCTGTGAAATTAAAGTAAATAAAAGCTTTGTTTCCACTGAGGGAAATGGTTTCAGCTTACAAAAATAAATATGAGGTCTGCATTGCTGCGACATGTAGTTACATTTCTGGGGAGGTGCACGTCAGGCTACAGCGCAGGCTCAACGCAGAAGTATGAATTCCGCCTAAGAGCACAGACTGTAAAAATAAGAGGTGTCAGGTTTCAGGAGCAAGTTAAACAGTGAGTAGTTTCATAATGACCGTTATACCAACATAAATATGAAAACTTTGTCACGTCCCCCCTGAGCGGATATGTCCACCACTTCATTGTATAAAGGATATAAAACAGATCACACCACAAAGACTTCAGCTGGGGATCGTTCCCTCCAGCCAGCAGGTGGTTCCTCCACACCTGGACGGTATCGTGGCCGTACCTGGACTGAGCCCTTTGCCTCATCTTAGTGGCGATGTCTTTCTCAATCATGCTCTCCACTCCTTCAGCCCCGTCCTCCACGCAGTCGTACAGGTGTCTGCCACACGCCCACATGAGCGAGGTGGTGGAGCTCCAGGCCAGCGAGATGCGTTCGAACACAGTGAAGTCAGTCATGACCCGGTTAGCTGCCGATACAACCACCATGCGGTTCTGGGAGGACGGATGCCAGGCAAAGCTGCCGATTTGGCTTTCACAGGGCTGCACGCTGCGCTCAATGATGGTGGGCTCTGTCTCGTCACCGATGGGTGTGGGAGTGTGTTGCATGTCGTAGAGGCGGATGATGTTGCTGTCACGTGTCAGTGTGGCCAGCAGGCCATTACGGGTTGGACACCAAGCCACCTGAAATAAGAAAGGAAAGCATCGCATTATTAGCTGCCAACTTTCTGCCTATAAATGTACTTTTACTTAATCATAGTCAGTATATTACTTACAGTGGCTATCAGTAGGTAGCAGTACATTGCTTGGCTTTTGTGGGAGTATCCCTGCCTGCTCTCCTAACTGGGGGCGTGCATCTACTGTATGTTACACTGACTATGGACAACTACCTCATACAACCCCACTTCAAAAGATCCAAAATGTCCCTTTAAACATTTTCCTCTCTTCAAAAACACACTACATCATACCTTAGTGAGTGGCTTCGGCTGCTCAGTGAGCGTGAGCACAGGCTTCTCAAACTTCCTCAGGTCCCAGATGGCCACCTGGCCCTCAAAGAAAGAGGCCACACGGTCATGGAAGTGCGGGTCGACTGTCACCCCCTGGATGGCCTTAGTGTTGACAAACGTTTTCTGGCTTGTGTTCCTCAGGTCAAATATCGCGAGGTTCCGGTGCATGCCAGCCAACAGCAGCTTTGGGTCACGAAGCAGCCAACAGAGGGACAAGCAGGCATCGTTCTGGCCTAACTCATACAATGGTTTTGTCACCACTGTGCTAGAGTCCAAATCCACAGATGACAGACGAATCTTCTCAGAGGCTACACTGGCCTCTGGGGAAAACTTACTGCTAATGTCCCATATGAGGACAGAGAAGTCCGCCCTGTGCTTGTCCAACCCAGCAGCCAGCAAGTTGCTGTCCACCGGGTTCCAGGCTAAAGTATTGCATTGACGGGCGTGCTTGGGCACAAACTCTTTCCCCACCAGCTCTTTACATGTGGAGTTGTGGCTCTGACCAAGGCTGGTGAGCACCACTCTGCCGTTAGCTTGTCCCACAGCGAGTAAACACTCAGGCTCATGCTTTGGGTACCAGGCCACACATTTCATGTAAGGAGTATCAGAGTTAATGGCGAGTAAAGTAGCAGCAGTTTCTTCAGAGAGCGGGAGAGTGCCAGGCTTGGTTTCTGAGCTGCCCACAGGTCCAATGCGGTAAAGTCCCAGCTCAGAGTCACAGATGACATAGCGGTCCGGGTGGTGGGGAGACCACAGAATGTCTGGCTTGGAGCCACTCATGGTTCAGAAGCAGCTAGAAGGATCTCAAGGGAATCTGCCTTTTGAGACCTGGAGATCAGACAGATTGACACAGAAATTATCCAGTGGTCAAATGTAACTAAGTACATGTCGTCAAGAACTGTACTCAGGTATAGATTCGAGGTACTCTTACTTTACTTGAGTAGTTCTGTGTTGTACAAATTTATACTTCTACTCCTCTACATCTCAGGGGGAAATATTGTACTTTTTACTGCACTTCATTTGTCTGACAGCTTTATTTACTTTTAGATACCCTTCCTGACCGGTAAAAACCAAATGTGTTGATGTTGAATGTTTGTGATAAACTGATGGATTCTGTATGTGTTAAGGAAATTCTCCTTCTTCTTAAGTTAAGAAAACATTTTTAAAACCCTCTTGGATCAGCTGAAAATGTATCATCAATAGGGAGGCACCGTAATGGATTTTTTTTTGCCGTTATCCGATATGCCAATGTATGAAAACTCATTTGCAGATAACTGATACAGATATCAATATATGTACTATAGACCCAATTTTAATGATCATCAAGTCTCTTCTGCAGATGCATGCTCTTATCTTGATGGCCTACCAGCAGATTGAGACATGTAATACAATACTTTCCAATGTATGTAATATTCATTTATTGTGCAAAGTAAGAAAAGCATGTTGGCCATTTTAAAGCTGACATTGGCCAATATCAATGACGTGCAGATATTATAAAGAATCCCTTATTTATTGATATATTTCAATATTGATCCAGCTTGCTACAATGTGTTGTTATGACAAGTGGTTCATGCCAGCCTCCAAGCTAAAGCATACAGTAACATTATAATGTTACAACATTCAACACACTCATAAAGACGGTTTTTGAATGACTGTTTTAAAATATGGGTTACAATGCTGGGCTACCCCACATTTAATTTGCCACAAATTGCCTGGATAGTGTGATGTGTGTGGTTGTGCTGCTGCCGTGGTCCTGCCAGATGCCCCCTGCTGCTGCTGCTGTTATCATTAGTCATACTTCTACTGTTATTATACGCATATGATTATGGGCACATATGTATATATAACAATATATACTTTCAACATATTGTACCACAGTAGCCAGAATCATAATTATAATATTATTACTTTCATTAATGTTGTTGTAAGCTACCGTCTGTCCTGCATCTCTCTCTGTCTCCGTCTCTGTCTCTCTTTGTCTCATTGTGTCATACGGATTACTGTTAATTTATCATGTTGATCTGTTCTGTACGACATCTATTGCACATCTGTCCGTCCTGGAAGAGACGGACAGATCCCTCCTCAGTTGCTCTTCCTGAGGTTTCTACCATTTTTTTCCCCTGTTAAAGGGAGCTTTTCCTTATCTGCTGCGAGGGTCCTCAGGACAGAGGGATGTCGTATGTTGTAAAGTCCTGTGAGGCAAATTGTGATTTGTGATATTGGGCTTTATAAATAAAATTGATTGATTGATTGATTGATAGTATTAGCTGCAGTAGCCGTATGGATTGTTGACTCATTTCATGGTAAGTCAGCAAGTTCACATTATGATAGCTAATGTTAACTTAAAGCTACTTCATTCAAATAAAATGACATAACGTAACATTAATTTTAAAACCAATACCATCTGATAACGATGACATGCCTATATTATTGTGTATTCCTAATCATCACAGGGCTGAAAACAGGGCTGTGTTTTTGACACCATGAAAAGCTGACTTCTTAGAGATGCCTGGTTCTCACGGGACAGCCACGCTACAAACATATGATGATCTTAAAGAATATGATACCATACTATAAATAAAACTACCCAACAGAATATACAGGACTTGAAATGAGCACAACCTTTAACATCTACAGTAGTAACGTGCAACATACACATAAATGCAGCAGCAATATTAATCTAAAAACATCATATAGTAAAACACTGATGCACCATTAGTACTTTTACTTTTGGTACTTTAATTAAATGATGCTGACATGTTTACATGCCTTTACTCGAGTAAGGTTTTAAATGCAGGACTTTTCTTTGTAGCTAGACGTTTTCACAATATGATAATACTACTGTTAATCCAAAAACATGATATATAATAATAAAACACTAACAGGTAACACTTTACTGCAAAATCATTGCTTTTGCTTTTTATGCTTTGAGCAAATTCTGCTGGTAATACTTAGATACTTTTACTCCAGTAAGGTTTTGAATGCAGGACGTTTACTTGTAGTAGAGCACTTTCACAGTTTGGTAATAATGGTACTTATACTTCAGTAGAAGGATCTGAATTCTTTTTACAACACTGAAATTAGCAACATACATGAACAATAACGACAAAACACCTCATCTTACTGAAATGTTGGCCAGTCCACAGCAGGAGAAATCCCCTAAACACGTTAAAGTAACGTTAACATGTAAATTAGCTTAACTGTTGATGTAAATCTGAGCGGCACTGGTTTCCAAAGCTAAAAAGTTAGCAACTTGGTGCTAACTAGCTAGCTAGCAAAGTCTTTGTTTAAGATAAGAAAGCCATGCGAAGTAAAAGATGTAGGTAATCTGCTATTTGACAGAGTGTAACAGGAGTTAAAACTAAATCCAGAAGTTTGTTGACATGCTAGCTCGTCTAAGCTAATGCTAACGAGTGAAGGACGAGCTAAAACGTGACCGGTAAGCTCGCGCGGATTTAGCTAGCAGTCGAAAACACTAAATACTTTTCAACGTTAACGGTGTTACTTACAAACACGCAGAGGGTTTAAATGAGCAGGTAAATTACGGCTTGGCATGCACATGTCGAGCAGGGTCAGGGGCACTCCGAGCCCCGCTGAATGTTGTGTGTTACACCAAAACATGTCCGTGTTGTTGGGAGTGTCAGCGACTCAAAGTTCCGGTTATGCGCGGTTACGCGCGCAGTTTACCAGCAGAGGGTGCCGTAACCAAAGTATGGGGGGATACATGGAGAGGAAAGCAACGGACTGAATTCAGATCCCATTGAAATGACCACAGATTTTTGGAATATTTTGCATAAACGATAAAGACTTAGCGGATCATTAGCAGCCTAAACATTTTCCTGGACAGTAATCAGCGCACACGAATCTGTACTTGCACTTTCAAGTGACTTAGGCCACAACTACTACCACTTATACCACACATAAACTTAATAGGGTGTCTGTTCTGTACTTAGGAATCATGCTACATCTGGTTTTCACATCAGTGGGCGACAGTGGAAAGTAAAATAATCTCATTAGGGGCTTTTACGCACAGCATCCAAACAATCTCCATGCGCAACAGCCCAAAACACAAAACAAAAACTGTCTTAACCCCCCCAGTTAAAGTGAAAAGTGACACAGGTTGTCTGTCCATGAGATTAAGACCTGCCTTGATGAAAAACATCACAATTTTCCTTTAATTTTCTTATACAGTGGTGTGTTTGTGCTGCTGCTGGATACTTTACTTTAACAAATAGCTATGTTGGCACCGTTTTAAAGTGAGAAATTGAATTGTAGTCTCTCTATTATTCTAATAGTCCCTTAACATTCCTGCAGGGACTTGTTTTGTCAGTGAACAGCCACAAAGTCGGGCAAACATAAAGTCCTTTCGGTCAGTGGTTCAGGCTCTGAGCGCTGAAATGTTGGAGCGGCCCCAGAGCCCCCGGCTACACACACAGCACACCAGCTCATCTGATGGTCCTCAGTCTGTCTCAGCCCGGTTTGCAGGACTTGATTCCGAGGCGAAATGCCACCCAAAGAGCCACAGCTGATTGGACTACAAGCACTGACTGCAACTAAATGAAATTCTAGGTAAAACATTAAGAATTATTCTTATTTGATGCCCAATTCAATCTTTATTTGTTTACTTGTTGTGTTGTGTTACAGTTTGAGTGACAGCTTTAATGTGTGTACAGTTTGGACAAGTCATTGGATTCATATAAGTCATGGGTTGTATGTAGAGATGCTTATGTAATGTACGTTTACTCAGTTTTATTGCAGATTATTTAAAAGTTGCAACATTTGAATATTTGTTTAGATCAGTGAATATTTGCACAAATGATTCTGGCTTTACATATGTGTATATTTTATCTATGTATGTATGTATCTATGTATGTACACTTTATCAGTATTAGGAATTTGAACACATCAAGCTGTTATCATAACTGTGAGAAACTTCACAGCTCTCTGTTTGGGTGTGGCTAATAGGATGCATGATTGTAATAAATAAACAGGTGAATTTTATAACGCTGGCTGAATATTTTGTGTTGCATTCACTGTAAGTTTACACACTTCATTACTTTGTCTTGTCAACTGTTTTCACTGCAAGGATGGAAGTGTTGCTGAGGGGAAACCTGCGGAGAGGAGTGGGGCTCTGCCTTCTGCTGTTGGCTCTTGTACACGAGGCCACAGGCCAGAGAAGGAAGACAGGGCGCCGGAACAACTACAGGCTGCGTGACGATGGAGAAAATGGTAATTTTATATTGGAGGTATCCACATGTTGGTGGTGAAGGTCTGTCACTGAGAGTCCTGTGGGTGTAACAGACAGGTTACACCCACAGGACAGCTCCAATCACAATGTTCAGCGCTTATAGAATGGTTGGGTGGCATATGTAAGGAAAAATACAGATAACTTAGACTTTAACATCACATACAAGAACTGGCCATGGGTTTAAAATCCCAGTTCAAATCCAAATCTGAAGTCCTTTTGAGCTTTCTATTAGTTGAATCCACAAACCAACAAATCCAGAGCTCAGTGGGACCTTTGCAGAGCGGCTGTGGTTCAGGAGATAGAGCAGGCTGTCCACCGATCACAGATTTGGTGGTTCGATCTCCAGCTGCTTGGGCAGGACACTGACCCAGGCCACCACCTGGCACTGAGTCAACAAAACTACCTGGTTAGGGTTAGTAAAAGATTGTGATAGATAAGTATCGACTCACATGACTAACGACTATTGTGACAAAATAACTCAACGTTGACGTCTAGTTTCAGACGGGACAGAAACACCAATCTCATGGGTGAAAGTCCTGTGTTTGTTGGACCAATCCACCTCCACTCCCACCTCCCTGGATGAGTTTTTTAATCTATCATCTGAAGAAAAAAAAATGTTACGCTTTTAAAAATTTTCCTCCTTTGCCTCTCTCAACTGGAGTTACCTATCTGGCTGTCACCACTCCCTCCCTGTCTTTCATTTGGCACCATAGGTGCATGAAGGGGCGGAGCGGCCCACATCCTCCTCCTCTTCATCATCACCCCCCTGAATATTACTATCTGACCTGTTGAAAGTAGCTATCTGAGTTATGAAATGATTCCGCCCCATTCCTCTGTCTGTGTCCCGCCGCCACATTTTTTTCACTGATTCTTGGTCAAACATCTCTAAAGGCTCTGACAGAAAATCGAACCTGTTCCAAAAATTTCAGTGATGGACGAAAGTTCCAGACTCAGTGTGCAAACGTGACTGACACAAGGTGAGGTTGTATTTATTTTTGGACGTACGACAATTTGGGGTTTGCAAAATAAACATGATGGCGATGTGTTTGCCTTTTTTCAAGGGCATATATAGCAAATGGCACTGGTTTTAATTTAATGAGAACATAGGCATATTTATAAGGTGGCAGTCACTCACAAGGGACCATTATCCACCCAGCACATTGGTAGAGGGCCGACTCTGTGGGCCCCCCACCTCACAGGCCCCAGTACAACCGCACCGCCTGCACTGTCTATATTTAAGCCCCTGATAAGAGCTAAGCAGTTGCAACCCTCTCCAGATCTCTTATTTTCCTCTATAACATTGTGAATCTTAACATTCACTGGAGGTTTTGTTGGTGTCCTTCTCCCTCAGGTATGACGTGTTCACTGGAGGTGGCGTTCATCCTGGACAGCTCGGAGAGTGCAAAAATATTCCTGTTTGAGAAGCAGAAAGCCTTCGTGCTGAGCTTCAGCACCCGCCTCTCAATGCTGCAGGTCGCTGGCTGGACCCTGAAGATGCGAATGGCCGCACTTCAGTACAGCAGCTCCGTCTCTGTGGAGCACCGATTCTCAACTTGGAAAGACCTGGATTTATTTCACAGTCAAGTCAGCACCATGAACTACATTGGCCACGGCACCTACACCACTTACGCCATCACCAATGCCTCGCAGCTGTTGGTGCAGGAGACGCCGGCGGACAGCGTCAGGGTTGCAGTGCTGATGACTGATGGGGTCGACCATCCCCGTAACCCTGATGTGATTTCAGCTGCAGCCGAGGCCAAAGGTCACGGCATAAAGTTCTTCGCTGTCGGTTTATCAGACATTGGGCAGCAGAGTCAGAATAACGCCAAGCTCCGGGCCATCGCCAGCACACCTGCTCAGCAGTTTGTCCAAAGTCTTCTTGATCCTCAGCTGGAGGAGAAGATGCTCAAAGAGATGGTGAGTGTGGCAGCAAGTATGATGACCTTAGTTAAGATGGCACCTGTGCTGTCATGAGAAACAACAGGGACAGGATGTCTTGACAAAAACCCAAAAGCAACACTCCAACAAAGAGTGTTGGAGATTTGCCGTAGCAACCTGATCTCATCTCTACTCGTCATATTTTGACCCATGGGCAAAAAAACCCCTCAGTGTTATCTTAATGATGCCGGGGTCAACCTTTTGCATTATATCTGGACACAGAAGGAGTCAGTGGTACGTCATGTGAGTCGATTTCTGTTACTAACAAGGGGCCCGTGGTTGAGTTGAGTCAACAAAACTACCTGGTTAGGGTTAGGAAAAGATTGTGGTAGATAAGTAACGACTCAAATGGCTACCGACTGATGTGACAAAATAACTCAATGTTGACTTCTAGTTTCAGACGGGACAGAAACACTGATCTCCTGGGTCAAAGTCCTGTGTTTGTTGGACCAATCCACCTCCATTCCGAACTCCCACCCACTCTAAGTGGACTGCCCCACTTTTAAACTAGCCTATATCTGTTATATCTGGCACACTGAGTCTGTTTATTTTGGATGCGTTTTTTTAATCCATCAGCTGAAAAAAATTGTTACACACAGAAACCTTGCACATTGATTCCGATGCATTTTATTTCTCTCTTCATTGTGAAAATTCACAATAGGTGACAAAATGAAAAGACACATTTACTTTTGCCTCTCTCTACTGGAGTTACATATCTGGCTGTCACCATTTGGCACAGCAGCTGCATGAAGGGGTGGAGCTGTCCTCCATCTTCTGTGTGTGGTCCACATCCTCCTCCTCCTCCTCCTCATCATCCACCTGAATATCATTATCTGACCTGTTGAAAGTAGCTATCTGAGATATGAAATGATTTTGTGACAAGATTTTAATGACAGACAAAAGTTTTGGACTCGGTGTGCAAATGTGATTGACACAATGTGAAGTCGTATTTATTTTTTGGACGTGCGACAATTTGGGACGAAAAAAAAAACGGACTCTTGCTCTGACTGTCCAATAATGACCCAGATGGGTTTACATTGGAGTTGGTTGAAAGCCTGAAGCATCTCAAACTGACACTAAAGGGTGCTCCCGGTGTCACTGTAATGACCAAGTGGCGTATTTTGACGCCCTGGGATTGAGGCCAGGCTGATGTCTGCCTTCTCTCCATTATAATTGAACAGACGGCCCTCAGCTTGTGGTGCTCAAAGCGCCAAAAAAATGCATTTGAAAAACTCATTGGCAATATCTCTTTCCAGAAATCATGACCCAGTTACTCAAGATAATCTACAGACCTTGTTGTGAGCAGTGTAACATCTCTCAGTGTCAGCGTACCAGCTCTGAACCATATCTGGGAACACGCTAGCTTATTAACATTAATTTTAGCTTGGCTTGTCATTAACTGATATTTAACTTCAAGCAGTCCGGACCACACTACAGAGGAAAGGATGGCAAAGCATTCGGGTACCAGTCACCAACAATGCCTTTATTATTTGTAGTTTTCACCACAAAACAAGAAACACAGGCCTTTCATGAGGTTTAACAGTAACCTTGAACTTATCTAGACACATAACTCAAGAAATCACCAGCCAACACCACTGTGGTAGACTTCAGTGATTCCCAACCACTCACCATTGATGCCCAAGAGTCTGAAGCCTTTAACCACAACCAAACCCCGCTGTTACACCAACTGATTCCACGTATTCTCTTCAAACTGTTTGGCCAAAGGTGCAAAAATGTGTTTGCTTGGATTGAACCATGCTTTCTTCTTTGCCTTCCACGTGGTTGCGTAGCACTAATGATGCACTGCACACACCCTGCAGCCGATCAGAATGACAGCAGCATGCAGAGGGGTTTATACACTTCTCTTTATCTGCACTTGCTGTCCTCACAGTGGGTTCACATCTCAGTGACACAGTTGTGTCTGCATGACGGGGCTTTCCCGTCTGCTTTGCATTTTCCACACACACAGAAATGTCAAATGCATTTGCAGTAGGTCAGGACCTGTCTGAGAGAGCGGCTTGTTCTGCTTTCCAGAAATGTGTGATATTATTCATTCACAATTTTAGCCTAGGAGACAGATACAGAATAGTGTTGAGGACAGACAGCATCAAACATGAATACACCAAGGTTTCCCCAAAACTAATAGACTGATCTTTTCTGTGAGTTAATGAACTGCCACTGACATTTTTTGTCTCATGTTTCGCATCCAGGGTGCAGTCGCATTTGAAGGGGTAAGTCTGTAAATACAATCCAGCATTTTACTTCTCTAATCAATAAGTTTAAATGATAGCACTGACTTTGTATATTTCTCTCTGTTAGTGTCCACAGGCTCAAGTGTGTTTGTGTGAAAGAGGAGAGAGGGGCCCACAAGGAAGTCCAGTGAGTTATGAACAAAAACTATAACCTTTACAAAAATCAGTTTCTCCTTTTGTTTTTCTTCATCACAAACATACATAGCATCATCTTGGCTTTTGGCATCTAACCAAGACTTTACTTTACTAATCCCAGGGTCGAAAAGGGGACCAAGGCTTCAGAGGGCCACCAGGTCTTAAAGGAGCGAGGGTAAGTCATCACACAAAGACGCAAAATATTTTAATGTCTGATTTCATGCAGCTCACTTCAAGTTTGTCTTTTTTTTTTTGTTTTACAAGGGGGAGCCTGGGTTGAACGGTCGACCTGGAAGTGATGGTCCAGAGGTAAAAAATAATCTCTTAAATACTAAGTAACATGCCTCAGATGAAATGCAGATTTTAAAACTGTTTCACCTTTTACAGGGTCGCCCAGGCTATAAGGGCAGCAAGGTGGGTGACATTTATCTTCAGTGACAGTTGTTTAATTCTCATCAAGTATAATGATGTCCTAAGAATAAAAGGGAACAGTCTAAACTTGTGTTTGGTCTTCTAGGGGGAGAGAGGAGACTGTGGCGCTCCAGGGGAAAAGGGTGACACTGTATGAACATTATAAAACCACTATTTCAATTAATACCACAGACTTTGTCCTCGTAATGACAGAAGTGTCATTTTGCAGGGACCTGAGGGACCTCCAGGCCAGCGAGGACTGAAAGGAGAACAGGTAAACTCACTATTGAGTAGAATGGCTCTTGCAGACCTCCACCATGGCCAAATGCCCTATCTAAAAGTGTTAACAAAGGTGAAAAATATTTTGTGTATCAGCCCTGTGACTCAGGGTGCTTTCACACCTGCCCTGTTTGGTTCGGTTCAATCAAACTCAAGTTCGTTTGCCCCCTCAGTGCGGTTCGTTTGGGCAGGTGTGAACACAGCAATCAGACTCAGGTGTGCACCAAAACGGGGCGTCAGTAGCGTAGTGGATAGTGCCGATGCCCCATATACAGAGGCGATGCCTCGCTGCAGCGGTCGCGGGTTCGACCCCAGCTCGCAACCATTTGCTGCATGTAATCCCCCACTCTCTCTCACTCCCCCATTTCACTCTCTCCTGTCAATTAAAAGCAAAAAGCCTGAAAAAATTACCCTGGAAATCCAGAGTTCTCGCGAGAGCACAATTTGAATTTGCTCAACGAGTCACTCTGGCAATCAGTAATGATGCTCATTACCTATGCCCATGAAACCGAGCTGCACCAGTCACATCGGTGTATCTGATATAAGCGGGCCGGAGGCGAGCTAAACAGATGACGACAGCGCTGCGACGATGAAGTCCGGAATCAGTCAGTAAACATTGCAAGATGGCTATGGATGAACACCAGTTGTTTGAAATGGCTTTGGCCGCTACAATGAACGAGTTAGACTTGGCTTTTTCTCTAAAAGAGGAACAGAAGACGGCGCTCGAGTCTTTCCTTTGCAAGAAGGACGTTTTTGCTGTTTTGCCGACCGGATACGGCAAGAGTCTAATCTACCAGTTAGCTCTGCTGGTAGCTACGCGTATACGTCACCCCGTGTATTGTTCTGATTGGTCGTAGCGTTATCCAATTGCATGCAGTGATATTTACAAATGCATGCTTGGTGCCGCCCCTCGAGTTGGGCCATTTTCATTACCCATGGCCAGACCCTAAATCTTTCTAGATTTGGGTCTGGATTTCCAGGCTACGAAAAAATAATCTAGGTCTCAGTCCGGTTACAAACGAACTCTGGTGCGGTTCTGTGGTGAGAACGTGTTCCGACCTGGATCCGAACCAACTGCAGTCACATGACACATTGTTTGGGTTAAACATGAGCATGTTACAGTCCTGGAGGATTATTAATGTCCACCTCCTCCTGTACTGCCTTAATATGCACATTCAGCACATCCAATGCATCAAAACATTGTTTTCTAGTTGGAGCCGTGCCTCGTTTTCAAACTGTATGGTTTGACTAAAATGAACAATGACAGCAATATAGTCCACGATGAGCAGCGCTAAAATCAACCTGCGTAGTTGTCCCTCCATTGTGACATTAGAAAGTGTCACATTTATCTTGCAAGTGTACTCTTCTTCAGCGTTTGCTTTACTTCCTGGATTTTTCCCACATGGAAATTCTGACCAATCAAGAGCAGCTTTCTCACGCAAGGCATTTGATCTGGTCCACTTGTAAATGCTGCCGTGAGAACATGAACCAACTCTAGGCAACTATGCAACAAAATTAGTTCCTGATTCAGACCAAAGCAAGACAACTCTAGGTCTAAAAGCACCCTGAGTCTCAGTTTTGAGCATTATTTAGCCCCCTTCTTAAGAGGCTAGCATGATATAGTTTATACCAGTGGATGTGTTATGTTGTCTAGTGTTAGAAGATACCATTATCTTTACAGCCTCATAAAGACAGCAATGTTAGCCTCCAATTGTCTTCACTGGGTGTGCGATATTAAATAGTTCCAAATTTAACGTAAAGGGTACATCCTCATGAAAATAAATCTCCTCTTACACCAGCATGCTATAAACTCAGAGAGTGAAAGATGGTGAACATTACACCTGCTGAACAACGTTAGTCATCAGTATGTTAGCGCTGTTACAGTGAGCATGATAGCATGATGATGTTAGCATTTAGCTTGAAACACCATTGTGTCTAAATACAGCCTCAGAGAGCTGCGAGCATGGCTGTAGACTCTTACTTAATTTTTCATTTCTCATCATTTTTATCATCAGATTCATCAAATATTTTTATTTGTCATTCTAGTCCACGCCAGTTTTTCAATTCTGAATACTTTTCATTGTTATAATTTGCGTTCCTGAACAGTTTACTGCCTGCCTGCTGTTCATATTGATACACAGACATCAGACTGTCCGTTCACTCTCCAATATGAAAAATGGAAGTGGAATTTGTCTCTTATTCATCTCTGCACTAATGGAATGTGAATATTGGCTTATGGGTAATCCTGATACTAATGTGGCTATCCAAAGCAGTGAATCCAGGCTTGCAGGATATTATTCTTTTGCAGGAACAGACTTTGTGTGGTGGGATTAGTGCAGGGACCTGGCCGCCCAGCACCACTCTTCCTCCTCTGTGCTACTGGCACAGTGTCAGTATAACCTTGTTATTTTGTGAGCTTGGCCTGAGAGTCGAAGGACATGAAAGCAGTGAATGTTGATTTTAGTGATTTCATTGGTGGTTGGTTGGATGGGCTGACCTGCAGATCGGTCATACAACACAAGGGCTTCATTTTTAATTCATACATGATCATTTTGTGCCACTGGATTCAAAATTTTTGTTGCAAAATGAAGAAAATCACCCCAGTTGTTAGGATAAAAAAAACCTGCATATTTTAAAGCAAATATATGTTGGATTGAGGGATTATATAAGATTTTAAATTTGTTTTGCAGGGTGCAATAGGACTACCAGGTGACATGGGACCTGAGGGCCCAGCAGGACCTAAAGTAAGTTTCTCCAAAAACTCAAGATGCATTTAAATTCTCTGTTTTCTGTCTTTTCTGCACAGAGTCGACTGGCTGGATTAAAGTCATGGGCACCTTGAAATGAAATGGTTTCACACATATATAACACAACTTGTACTAGGATTTGCTTCTCGTGTGTAAATATGCACAGCGTCTCTCTTAATGGGGAGTCGGGCAGCAGCTCTGCAGCTCTGCTCTGCTCTCTGCTGTGTTCACATTTTAGAAAATGTCACCCTGGACAGGTCGCCAGACTATCGCAGGGCTGACACATAGAGACAGACAACCATTCACACTCACATTCACACCTACGGACAATTTAGAGTTATCAATTAACCTAGTCCCCAATCTGCATGTCTTTGGACTGTGGGAGGAAGCTGGAGCACCTGGAGGAAACCCACGCTGACACAGGGAGAACATGCAAACTCTGGGGTTTGAACCAGGAACCCTTGCTACAGTGACAGTGCTAACCACTGCATCATCGTGCCACCAACCTGATAGATACTAAAGGAAAATTCTGGAGAAAAAAAATTATTCACTTTCTTGTTGAGAGTAGGCTGCTTCTTAAAAACACCTGGCAACATCTATAAAACCCACAAATTCAAACCTACCCACATTTATTGGTGGTTTATCCATCCACGTAAGAATATCTCCCAAAATGTTGAACTATTCTTTTAAGGTTTAAAGAGCTTTTTTAGGAAATACAATAAATCCAAACAGTCTATAAACACCCCAAAGCTACAGAGCATTCTGTCCGTAACAGCATAATTATTTAGTCAACCAAAGAATGTAGTTATTTAAGATCATTTAGAAATTTGGGGTCATTTGTCCTCAGAATAGTGGACCAGTTCAGCGTTCCCCAGACACTTTCCCACACAACATTTGTATCATCAGATAAAAACGACCTTTAAAATGTGTGCCCATGGCTAATAAGATGCTGATGCCTCCATCACCATAGAGCTGTTCCGCAGCTTCTTAACAAAGATGTCTTTATACAGATGAAATGCAATGTGATTTATCGCACATCCAGGAAAAGTCCAGACATTTATCAACAGCAAGTTTTACAGACGGGACAAAGGACTGGTCTTTACTTTCTAAATGCCATAGGAGGTTGGATCAAGACTGTTGGAACTAATGAAGAGACGAGTATAACAGTATTTTCCACCAGATATCACTAAGATTTTACTGTAAATGCCACAAACGCCATTCATTTTATTCAGGTTTATTTAGTAAGCATTTTAAAAGCTCCATGGAAAATGTACTGCAGTTAAAATCCCATTAACAACAGAAGAAAAGTGAGGTTGAGGTTCTTGTTGCAGATGATGTTGCATGTAAAATATCTCAGGATGCAAATGTAAATATAAATGGCTGCACTGACTTCCCTAACACGTAATGTACATGACATGAAACGGCTCTGAGCAAACCATGCCTCCTGATAAAAGGCTCATCTTCCCAAAAAATCAGTTTCAGTTTAAGTGTATGCTATATTTAGAATATTATCACCACTTTACCTTGCCGTCAGACAGCCCTTACCAATAGGGAAATGAGGCCGTTATATCAAAGCCACCAGACTCCTCTGACAAAAAAGTAATTTTACTTCACATAACGCAGGAGTTGCTGGTCTACTGTGGCCTTGACTGTTAAGTGTGTCAGGTAAAGAGGTGAAAATATTCCAAATAAAGGGAACACTTAAACTGCTATTGAGTTTTTAAGGTGTCTAAAATATGTTTTGACAGTAGATTTAGTTTATCAAATACGCTAGCAAATTACTAGACGTCTACCCGCAAGTGATTGTTGTTGTTAATGTGACATCACTATGATTCAGTCTATCTGTGCATTCCAGTACCCACATTACCGCACTGTATAGTACGCCAGAAAAAGATTTAGTATGTCCTAATACACAGTATGCCAAATTCAGTATGCAAAAAATACCAGGATGTTCTACTACATCTGGTGAACTCGGTGAGTGGCGTTTATTTTATCTCCAAGGTAACAGATATAAAAGCAAGAGGGTCAAAGTTCAGGGCGTAATGTTATGCGAAAGTTTGTGTGCATACTGCAAGAAACAGAACATACTATTTAAAGGCAGCTTACTAAAAGTAAAAAGAAAAAGTATGCCATTCAGAACGCACCCATCATGTGGCTACCTGCAGGAATGAAGACTTATTTTGTTTCATTTCAAATAACAACATATTATTTCAAATACACAAAAAGTGAGGATGATGAGATGCATTAGGTTACTTTAAAAAAAAAAGTTATTTCATATCTATTTACAGTGTTAAGCTGCCATCACATGACATGCAAACATGTGAACTTGTTTAATTGCCACAGGGGGACAGAGGGCCCAGCGGTACTTCTGGACCACCGGGGGACATCGGTATTGGATTCCCAGGAGCCAAGGTAACTCTTATATCAACATTACTGGAAAAAAATCTGCTGTAGTGATAAAATCTTCCTCAAATCATTGTTTTGCCTGAAAAAGAAAGGTTGGGTGGTCATTCTCTCCATATGAAACATTCAAACATTCTTTTCACTGATAGAGAGAAACTTACAAGCTCCCACTAACTGCAACAGATAGAATAAATAGTACCGTTCTGTTTAATGAATTACTGTAAATTGCTGTAAGAGCTGAAAGTTGTTGAGTGATGCTGTTTGATGTTTACAGGGTGAAAAAGGCATTCAGGGAAGATCAGGTCCCCCAGGCCCTGTTGGGATCGGAGAACCAGGTCTACCGGTGAGTATATGAAACATGTACTGGTGTAACTGCAGCGAGATCTTGCATGTAGTTGATTCCTTCAAAGTCCACTCTAATAATTAAAACTACTAAAACAATAAATGTAAAGCTACAAACGGTGGAAGTACTCATATCTTTTTCTGAAAGAAAAAGTAGCATTCGATAAAAACACCATGTTACAAGTCTTTAAATCAAAGTTATAGTATAATAACAAAGTATTATCAGCAAAATGTATTCAAAGTACCAAAACTTACTTGATGGGCAGAGCAGCCCTTTTAAAAGTGTTATATCCTCTTGAGACCCTGTGTCCTCATCTGTGGACATTGACATTTTGGGTTTACTTGACCTTATAATTCATTCTACTTAACTCAGACCTGTTGTCCTCGTTCATGGACACTTTTTTGTGCCATCTAGTGGCAGTAAGAGCACAATACACTAATCCATTTAAAAACAAGATGGCAACCATCTCTGCCAAGTCAGTCTGCAGCCGATCCCGACACAAAAGTGGACAAGGTCCAAAACCTGATCACATTTTATGGTTGAAACTTGTTCAAATAATAATCAATAATGTTTGTAGTTTGATATGGCGACAAATTTGACCAATTTTAGCAACGGTAACAAGCTAGGACACTGTTAATCAGGAAGTACTCCTTTGAAGACATTGGGACTTAATTATCATCTTGTTTAAGGGGTCTTGTTTGCGAGTGAGGGTAGAATGAAGCGTGAGATGGATCGGCGGTTTGGTGCGGCCTCCGCAGTGATGCAGGCGCTGCGCCGCTCCATCATGGTGAAGAGGGAGCTGAGCCGGAAGGCAAAGCTTTTAATTTACTGGTCCATCTACGTCCCAACCCTCACCTATGGTCGTGAGCTCTGGGTAGTGACTGTAAGAATGTGATTGCAGGTACAAGCGGCAGAAATGAATTTCCTCTGTGAGGTGTCTGGGCTCAGCCTTAGAGATAGGGTAAGGAGCTCGGACATCTGGAAGGAGCTCGGAGTAGAGTCGCTGCTCCTTCAAGTCGAAAGGGGTCAGCTGAGGTGGTTCAGCCACCTGATCAGGATCCTCCTGGGCGCCTCCTGTTAGAGGTGTTCCACTAACAGCACATCCCACTGGTAGGAGGCCCCGGGGCAGACCCAGAACACACTGGAGGGATTACATATCTCATCTGGCCTGGGAACACCTTGGGGTCCCCCAGGAGGAGATGGAAAGTGTCGCTGGGGTGAGGGACGTCTTTGGTGCTTTGCTCAACCTGCTGCCCTGTGACACTGTTACACACACACGAGTTGATGATATTAATTGTTTGCAAAATCATAATTCAATGTAACTTGTAACTATAATTTTAAGACAAATGTAATGGTTCAGTATTTCCCTTTGAAATGTAGGAGGTGTATAAGTAAAGAGTATGGCATGACATGGTAATACTTAAGTACCTCAAAGCTGTTTTACATACAGTACTTGAGTTATTGTTGTTAGTCCAATACGTCACTGAAAGCCACACACAGCTTGCTGAAATGGAGATCCTTGCATGAGGGGAAGATTAAAGATATGAATAGAAACTTTTTCCTAAAGAGCGGTGAGACATCCAGAGAAAGTTAAATCACATATGCAGGATAGTTTTTCCATCTGGTTTCCTTTGTTATTACTGTTATTACACATTACACACCGGCCAAGCTGTCAAACATGAGCATGGTCTTGTGCTTTATACTCACGTCCTGGCTCCAGGATTCCTAAGAATTTAAGATCTGAACAGTTTTCAAAGCACTGCTGCCACCTGGAGCACAACACACGCAGCGTTTCTCAACAGTGCACCTTTATTCTATCTCATATCGACCCACATGTATGTCTTATGTTGGCATGTGCTGAAGCCTTAATATATGTAGAATATTATTATTATTATTATTATTATTAAAAGTTGTTTGTTTGTTTCAGGGTCCCCCAGGACCTGCTGGAGCACTAGGGAACCCCGGACCACCTGGAGAGGGGCTACCAGGGCCGAAGGTGGGTCAAGTTTTAAACCATGTGTCGGCTGAAGGAAAGGTTCTCAATTATTATTATTTTTTCCCTTTTTAAAAGATATTTAGGGAAATAATATACATTACACACACGACACCATGATGATATAAACTCACAAAAAAACAACGACTTTTTCTTAGGTAATTTTCTGTTACACAAATATGCAATGATGATTGTTGTGTAATATGTGTGTTGATGTTATCCAGCGTCAAGTTTCTGATCATGTGACGAGACGATGTGTTCACAATAGCGCCTGTCATAATAACATGCACTGGAGCCCACTGTAACTACCTTACGCCACTGCTACCAACCCAAAGCACTGGTATTTGACGACCTGCAAATGATTTTATTGATTTAAAAATGACTTTAATGCTTCGGTTAAATGTCCATGATCAGAACTGGGTACATAGCAACAATATCTGAGCGTAGAATGCTGTAATGGACCAATCAGAAAAAAATAATTAACAAAGCTGTGTAATAAGCAGCTGTAAAAGGTTATATTCAGTGCTTATTTTTATAACACCATTTTTGTGTCCTGCAATTGCCTTCAAATTACTTTTTTCATTATGTTTTTATGAGACTTTTATTACAATGTTACTTGAATTTTTATTGTTCTCTTGTAAGTGTGTTGTAGTGTGTGTGTTCCTATTAAGCTTTATGTATCTACATAAAAGCCAAGACGAGCTGCCAACGAGCCCAGGCTGTAAATGCTGCGGTATGTGGCATAGGTCCATGTTATGTACTCTGTGTCCCTGTTAAAATGAATATTAAATAAATATTTACGTAAAACAGAAGGATTGGAATAGACAGAGAAGCTGTCTGGGTGTTGACAGTGGAGATAATGAAGCTGCTTCCTTATAGAGTCGACACCAGTGTGTAACCTTTGTGCAGATCATGATGTTCTCTGCAGGTGGAGAACAGAACAGACTGCCTCACTGAAATCAGAAACAGAAAATGTTCCACTGGTTGCTTCAAAACATTGTGTATTTACTCAGGAATTTACATTATTGGCCTCCACATGTGTGTACATGTGTGAAGCTTATGCACGACGATGTCTACGGTATGTCACATTTTCGACCTTTTGTTTTAGGGCGATCGAGGATACGAGGGTCCAAGGGGCAATCGTGGACTTGCTGGTGTTGGGATCAAAGGTGATAAGGTAAACTAGACTCAAAATTTATACATATTTTTAGATGTTTACTCAACCTGGGGAAACCATCTGCTGATACTGCAACATTTACTTTGCTTCAAGTACTCACCCACATCTCATCTGATGCAGAGCTGGCCCTTTGATTACTGTATATCTTGTTCCCCAGGGAAGTAACGGGCCGCCTGGGTTACCAGGTCCACTTGGTGCTCCTGGTGTGGGACTTCAAGGAGAGAAGGTAAAAGCTGCATTAATGTATGTCAGACTTCAAGGTGCTGCCTGTTGTTAATGATGGATATCCTACGCTCAAACTGAGGGCGAGAAAACTGTTCGTTCAGTTTCTGTAACCGCTTATCCTGTTAGGGGTCGCAGGGGGGTGGAGCCTATCCCAGGTGACATTGGGCGAGAGGCGGGGTACACCCTGGACAGGTCACCAGACTATCACAGGGCTGACACATAGAGACAGACAACCATTCACACTCACTTTAGAGTCACCAATTAACCTGCATGTCTTTGGACTGTGGGAGGAAGCCGGAGTACAGAAGGGCTCCCCCACCCCGGATTCGAACCAGGAACCCTCTTGCTTTGAGGCAACAATGCTAACAACTGCACTGCCGCACTGCAAGAAAATTATATTTCTTTTGTTTCAGTTTTTGCCAGCTATGGTTGAATGTAACCAAGTACATTTACTCAACTACTGCACTTCAGTACTTGTACATTACTTGAGTGTTTTATTCTGTGTTTCTTAATACTCCTTCACCACTACCTCACTACATTTGTCTTGTCAGCTTTAGAGAGGTCTCATCACTGTTTGATTCGTTTTTAACTTAATCTTCTGTTTCGCAGGGTGATCAAGGCCCAGTTGGACCTACAGGCCCCAGAGGAGCTCAAGGTATTGGAATAACAGGACCAAAGGTGAGACAGGAGGGCAACAATGTCCTTTAACTAACAGGATGTTTGTCTCAGGAACAGAAAATTAGATACTAATTGTGACTGACAGTGAGCTGATTCTCCATCTGATTGCATCTAAATTGTTTTGCATATTTAATCACACAAATCCGCCTGTGAAACACAGCTGACTTGTCAGTCAAATGTCTGGGAGGTGGATGATATTGGTGGATGGTCTGTAATCTGAGACACATTAATTTCACATTCAATTCTTTTATGGCATTTTCTGTGTCCCAGATTTTACTAAATATCCCTTTGACTGTGTGAATGTTGTTCTCAGGGGAATCAGGGCCTCCCAGGTGAGCCTGGCCTGACAGGTGAGAGAGGTGTTGGAGAGCCCGGACCCAAAGTAAGTCCTCTCACCACTATGACACTTCTCACTCTACAGGAAATAGAAACGAGAAGAATGATACCACCCTCATGTCTGTATGTCAAATATGAAGCTACAGAAGGGGCCAGCTATCTTAGCTTAGCATAAACACCGGTCATTTGGTTTTCTATGGATCAAACAGACACAGTAAAATGTGCGAGTGGTTTTTAGAGGTGCTGGTATGTGCAAGCATTTTATTACCTTTGCAGAGAGCCTGGCTAGCTTTTCCCCTCCACTTCCAGTCTTTATGTTAAGCTAACCTAATCAATGATTTATGCTGCAATCCACTGTACTAAAAAGAAAGACCTTTGACCACAAAAATGCAATTCAATGCTCTTTCAAGTCAAAGTTTCAAGTTGGAGAACTCAGGCAAGATCCATGTAGGCTGAGTTCATTGACATATACTCAACTGATGTCAGAGCACACAGTTAGTACTTTAGTATTTATCTTTTCGTCTCTCAGCAAGTGAGCGGATAAGAGTATTTCCCAAAATGTTGAACTGGGATTTTTAAGGTGATTAGCGTAAGATCATCTGCCTAATAAAAATCTCAAACTTTAAGTCGCACATTACTTTCCTCTCTCAGGGTGACCCAGGCTCGGAGGGGTTACCAGGTATACCAGGTGAGCCGGGAGAGGATGGAGCTCAGGGACAAAAGGTAACATCATAAACCTGTTTGCTCATTTTCATATATATATAATATATAAATATTTCTTACCAGTCTGCTGCTTCTTTGACTGCTTCAATATAATGACAGGGTGACCTTGGATTACCGGGGCCCAGGGGACCTGACGGTGCTCCTGGTAAGGGCATACCTGGAGCAAAGGTAACAGACATTTTACACGTCATCTCTGAAGTGATCATGTGAGAGCTCAACTTGTTTGGATGAGTAAGAGCAACAGTTTGGTGTTATTTTGGCAGGGAGACAGAGGGGACAGGGGAACCAGAGGATCACCTGGCGCAGTTGGTCCTGTGGGGCCGATGGGGTCGAAGGTAAGTAAACACAACCAGAAGCATTTTATATGAAAATGTCATTCAAAGAAAATGTTGTCACATCTGATAGAAATAGTGGTGGGAAATGACAAAGTACATATTCAAACACTTTTGAGAAATCTCTCTCCAAAGTAGGTATTAAAGCTGCAGCTGGTAACTTTTATAAAAATAGTTTTTTGTCATATTTTATGAGACTGTCACTGTATCCAGACTGTCTCTGCCTCTAATGGCATTTGCAAGAATGTACAGCTGAGCGAAAACAACCAATCAGAGCCGAGGAGTCTCAAACATAGCTGTCAGTCACAGCTCATGAACTGTGCTCAAACTGTCAAACTATGCAGCGCTGATCAAGTATGAATCAAGATTCTGCAACTGCATTGTAAATGAGAAAGTTTGTGATCTGACCGTCCATGTTGGATATGGTCAGGGGAAAACCAAGCACTGCCCACCGGCCGGAGCAAACATTCTCATTTTACAGCTAAACGGTCACTAAAAATGTGAGAAATAGGTAATGCAGGACAGGGCTGTCCCTTAATAGTCAACCAAACGTTAGACAACCAGAATGGTAATTAGTCGGCAAGATTGCATTGGTCACTTAGTAGCAGAAAAAACAAACAAACACACAAAAAACAAACAAACGTGAAACTCTTTTAGGAGCTGTGTCTTGTCAAATAAACCAAAACCTATATGACTGGACCATGTGGAAATTTAATTTGAAAGGACAGACACAGGAAGTGTTTCAGTCCCACCTTTTCCTGATGAGTGTTTGGTTTTTCAGGGTGAACCAGGAATCATTGGGCCGCCAGGTGTACCTGGACTACCAGGGAGGGGTATCACTGGTGCCAAGGTACAGCAAGTCCACATGGTGCAAACAAACAGGTGCTGTAACTGTCAACAACAGTTGGTTTACTGATCTTCTTCTGTTTTTTGTCAGGGAGAACCAGGCCAGCGAGGTCCACCTGGAGCTATGGGAGAGCAGGGGATAGGTTTACCTGGACCAAAGGTGAGTCCAGCTTCATGTTTACTCTTCACTGAGCCTCACGTTTAAAGTACTGATATAAAGGTGGCATGTTTGGGTTTGTAGGGGGACAGAGGGTCACCAGGACCTGGTGGGGCACCTGGACTTAAAGGTGACGGTTATCCCGGCCCTCCAGGACTTCCAGGGCCTCCTGGTCTGACGGGAGAGACTGGATCAGATGGCATTGGTTTACCTGGACCAAAGGTAAAAGTTCACCTGTGGAAAAACATAAAATCAGGACAGTGTCACCAATGAAACCACAACACTGTTATTTCTCGCTGTGCTGATTCTTGCTTTATATATTATTTGTGTGTTTTCATCCTCGTGTTTATAACTGCAATGTACTTTCTTTTTTTTCTTGACTTTCTTTGTATCTGTGATCAGATTTCTGTGATTACTGATAAATATCTATAAATGTTTCCTGTTCAGGGAGACAGAGGTTTGCCTGGACCTCCTGGACCTGCTGGGCCACCAGGAATTGGCATAATTGGTGCTAAGGTAATCTGTGCTGTTCAAAACATTGGCTTGTATATGATTTAAATTATAAATGTATTGCCTTTAAATTAATGTTGGTGTGTTTTCTGTAGGGTTCAGCTGGTCAAATAGGACCACCTGGTCCATTGGGGTTACCTGGAGAGGGCATCCAAGGACAAAAGGTAACACTGTCAGCTGTCAGCGTCAGACTCTAAAAGTTTGACCAATAACTAAAACCCACAATCTGCTTTATTAGACAGTTTATGAATGGATATGGTCACCTGACTGGACTCACTGCAGAGTCACTGGTCAATTTATTTAAGGAGTAAAAGTATTTCTTCCCTTTAAGTGACTGGTGAGCAATGTTTTAGGCTAAAGACTCAATATAATGATGAAATTGAATCAGCATGAAGACAAATGTGGCTAGATTGACTATGAAATGATAAAAGTAAGGAAGCAAGTAAAATTTATGCATATGGTGCTTTTCGTAGACATAGGTCCTAAAGTGCTTCACAAGGGCAATATACAACAAGAAAGAATCATAGAGACAAAGCGACTACGTGGGCCACGTAGTTAAAAGTGCACAATTAGCAAAAGTATTTGCACACACAAGAAAAAAAGAAGAAATCACACGACAACGACAATACAGGAAATTTGTAAAAGTTACCCAAACACCTGTCTGAACAGGTTTGTCTTTAGCTGGCTTTTAAAAGAAACCACGGAGTCAGTAGATCGTAAGGGAGCAGGCAGAGCATTCCAAAATTTAGGTGCTACGGCCGCTAAAGCTCGATCACCTCGTGTCTTGAGGCGAGTGCGAGGTACAGACAACAAATTTAGCGTATTTGATCAAAGAGAGCGAGCTGAAGAATACAGGTGAAGAAGTTCAGCTACATAAGAAGGAGCCTGATGGTGCAATACTCTGTGAGTAAGAATGAGAATTTTGAACTGGATCCAAAACTTGAAGGGATTTTAGTATTGGGGTAATGTGAGTAGAAAACCATTTAGTCTAGAATCCGAGGTTCATGTGCTAAAAAAAAAAGAAAGAAACTTTCTATTAGCTCCATCATGTTTTTGTTTAAATTCTCTTTGACATGGTCTGTGCTCTGTGTTTCCAGGGGGAGACTGGATTTCAGGGGATCCCCGGCCCCAGAGGTCCTCCTGGACAAGGTCTACAAGGAGACAAGGTAATGATATAATGTTAGAGCTTGTATTATGAACATAGTAAATATGAAATATGGAGTGTTAAACTGGCAAAAATGAAAACGTGAAAAGATTAAAACAAAATCAGTTAACTAAGTGGGGGAAAAAAACAATACTGCACAGTATCGTGATATCTTTGTGTGGCAACATCATATCGTCACACAGTGACAAATATTGATTTATTAATCATATAAACTACTAATATTACAAATACCAGTTAAACTTTAGGCAGCCTACTAGAATATTCTCCTGGATTCTGAATTCTGCTGCTGCAGAAAAATGGCTGAAGTGAGATTAACGGGCTGAAAACTTTGTCTTTTCCTTTAGGGACATAATTTACAGTTGAAATGGGTAGTAAATGGCAATATATCTTATCACTATACTCAGCATATCACGATAATATTGTATCATGATTCCCACCCCTAATAAAACGTACTTATATTAATCAATTATTTACCTAAAGTTGTGTTAGAGGGGAATAGGAGACCTCTTTCTATCCCAGCCTCACTGTCTGATTCAAGATGACTATGTCTTTCCTCCTGCAGGGGGAGCGAGGGTTCAGAGGTGAAAAAGGCAAAAAGGGAGACAGAGGAGAACCTGGAGAGACTGGACCCACCGGACCTTTGGTACTGGATTTAGTTTTTTAAAGTGATTTAAATGCTCCTAAGGAAATCTCACAACATGTAAACAGCTAACAAATGCTAATCTCTCTCACATCACAGGGTAGAGTAGGACAAAAGGGAGACCCTGGACTTACAGTAAGTAAAGTGCATCACTCATGACACTGAAAACCATGCAGTGCAGTCAACAATACTGGAACGTGTTTCATCATTTAGGCCCATAAGTGCTGTCTTTTAGCTTTAATTTGAAGGTGTTCTCATCCATTTTAGATGAACAGTGTAAGAGTTGTCCTTTTTAAACCGAACTTTAAAGAGAAAGAAAGTATTTTCCCCCTAAATAGTCTTCATTCTGATCATTCTAATCTGATGTCTAGGTTTAAGGGTGTTTGAGGGTAGGATGCTGCAGGGTTGCTGGGCTCAGCCTTAGAGAAAGGGTAAGGAGCTCAGAGATCTGGAGGGAGCTCAGAGTAGAGCTGCTCCTTCATGTTAAAAGGGGCCACTTGAGTTGGTCTGGTCGTCTGATCAGGATGCCTTCTGGCACCTTCCTTTGAGTATTTTTAAGATTCTGGGGTAAACCTAGAACACACTCGAGGGATTAAATATCTCATTTGTCTTGGGAACACCTTCGGATGTCTGGACTACCTCACTGCTGCCCCTCTTCCGGCCCTGGATCAGGAGCAGACAATAGATGGATAGGATTTTGAGGGTGTTCACATTCATTTTGGGTACACTAGAGGCTGTGTCCTGCTATAAACTGGAGTAACCTGCATGGAAGTCCAAGACTGTGCCAACTGATTTAGTTTTAAACACCCTTAAATTAAAGCTGAAAGACATAATCAGCATTTCTTTACCATAACTCAGTGACAAATCAGTTTGTATTTAAAGCATTACACTCTTTGTCTTTCACAGAGGGAAGAAATCATCAAAATAGTGAGATCCATATGCAGTAAGTAACCAGAAACTCGATCCTTTCTGTCCATATGTTACAACATAGTATCTCAAAGTGCAGCCCACAATACTTTCACTTTTAGGAGCTTACACCAGTGGTTTCCAACTGGTCCAACCACAGGGTCCAGATTTGTTTTCTTTGAAATCCCCTGGTCTACAACTCAATATATGGACCTGGTCTGTGTGAAGAGTGTCATGAGATAACTTCTATAACTAGATTAACAATGTTAACTTGACTTTGTTTGTTAGGTTGTGGAGTGACCTGCCGCCAAACCCCCTTGGAGCTGGTCTTTGTGATTGACAGCTCTGAGAGTGTTGGCCCTGACAACTTCAACGTGATCAAAGACTTTGTAAACGCCCTGATCGACCGAGCCTCGGTCAGCCGGGACATCACGCGGGTGGGTGTGGTCCTCTACAGCCACATCAACATGGTGGTGGCCAGCCTCAGGCAGGAAGCCACTCGTGATGAGATCAAGTCTGCGGTGCGCTCCATGACCTACTTGGGCGAGGGGACGTTCACGGGCAGTGCCATCCAGCAGGCCAACCAGGTGTTCAAGGCGGCACGGCCAGGTGTAAGGAAAGTGGCCATCATCATCACGGATGGGCAGGCTGATAAGAGAGACACAGTCAGTCTGGAGAGGGCTGTGTCCGAAGCTCAGGGGAGTAACATCGAGACGATTGTGATTGGGGTGGTGAATGAGAGCGATCCTCTGTTTGAGGAGTTCAAGAAGGAGCTCAATCTCATGGCGTCTGACCCTGACAGCGACCATGTGTACCTGATCGATGATTTCAAAACACTTCCAGGTGAGCCATGATGAGCCAGTCACAGTTCCACCTTTTAGTATCAGATCTGTGTGACCCTCACTCTTGTGAGGTTTGAACTGCAGATTCCCCCACTTGAAAAGGCAACTTGCTTCAGAAGTTTGGACAGGGATTCACTCAATGACCAAGATTCAGCTTTCTTTCTTTTCTTTCTTTTATTTTTGAAAGTTGACAAGGCCAATAACAGGTGAAAAACCTTAAATACAAAGACAAAAAGAGCTTTAAGAAAATGTAACCCAAGAAACCATAACCAACCAACATAACCTAAACTTAAATACTTAAATTTTAACCTACTAGAAATGAATTTAAACCTACTAGAGATTAATTTTGAAAATAAGTAGAAAATACCAACATTTAAGCACCCAAAAATAAATTAAGTACAATCTAAAGCACTGTTCAATAATGATTTAACCAATCTTTAGCAGTTTTTTAACTCTTTTTAATACACATAAATCACATTTATTAAATTACTTTTAGCTTGAACACTTTTTTAAAATACACACCATTTCTTAACTGTACTTTTAACCCACATGATTATTAAACATAATACAGTTTAACTTGCATTTTAATCACATGATCTTTTAATTCACCACATTTTAACCTAAATTTAATCACATCGGATTTTCCAAATGCTCAAGTCTACAGCTGTCCACAGTTCACAATGAAAGTTACAAACACATGACATAAATTCAAGCTCACCGGCTCCTACTTCTTTGTTTGAAACAAGCTTTCTCCTGCAGTCTCCTTTTCCAAGTCCAGTCTCTCCAAACATTTCTTTCACACTGATTCCTCTCACTATCCTGTGAGTGAGTGCCTTCCAACTCCCCTGATCACCAAATCATCTCCACCTGGTGCACTCAGTCTGCTGCCTTCAGGCTGGGAGACACACCCAAACCTGATGCACTCAGGCAGAGAGGGGCGCGGCCTGCAGCTCAACTCAACAGAGGGGGCACCAGAAATGGGGACAGTATGGAACAGTTCCATTGGTACCATCTACAACTTTTCACAGTGGAAACAGAAAAAAAAACATACCGCACTAAACTGAACTGAACCGTACCGTACTGCTCGGTGGAAATGAGGCTTTAGTAGCACCATACATTCCATATTCACCACTTGTAACACCGTCCTGACCCAACAGTGTTGCTGTGGAAACATTGTGCCTACCCTTTAGTCTTCCCCCAGGTCGCTGCAGTTAAGCAAGTGTCAGCCTGGCTAGTGGTGCTAACACAGTTAACAATGCTAAGGGGTTTTGTGGCTCAAAATGAAGCCACTTGCTCACTGGAGCCACCTGGGGGAAGATGGTACAGTGGCCACAATGTTTCAGCAGCAATGTTGTCCAATTTCACCATCTCTAAATATGTAGCACTAAATGCTGCACTAAAGCTCATGTGGACAATGGAGCACCGGGCTGAAATAAAATACATTTTTCTTAAAAATTAACTGGTTAGTTACAGATCAATGGGTGTCAGGCTATGGAAAACAAAATTAACTGAAACTGACATCCCTAATTGAACAGTAACATCTCTTTCTGGTCACTGATTTTCTGGATAATTTAAAGAGTAAGGTCTATTTTTTCAGCAGAAAGTAGCTCCACTGAAAACAGACCACAGTGTGTTTTTATCAGCAGTATTATTATTATTATTATTATTGTTATTATTATTCAGGGACAATGGAAACAATGATACTTTAAATTCTTTAAAAAGTAATTTTTCAATGCTGTGAACACAAAAAGTAACATACCATTCACCTTCATTCATTTAAGGTGGAGAAACCCAAACTGTCTGCATTGCAAGATATTTGTTTTCTTAAATTTGACAAACCAACCCTTTAAAATTTGATTTTAATGTAAAATACTGAAAGACAAACAAACTGTGATTCCACAGTTTCACTTTATGTGCCTGTAAATTCATGTCATGTTTTAAATGTGACTGCTGGCAGGAAGTTGTCAGTGTGCACAAAGATGGCAATTTGAGATTTGAACTGAAACCCAAAATGTCCTAAACAACACTGAAGGAGAAATCAGGACTCATAAATGATGTGTAAACTGTCACTTAAAACAACAAACTTTCTCTGTCTTCACTTGGAAGTCAAGATTTAGGTGTTCAGAAAATAATTTACGCATAAAGTAGAAAATTTCAAACAATTTCTCTTGCTGACACTTGGTGGCAACAAAGAGCAACAGCCTGGATAGAATAATGTTTGGTCCTCACACATTCTGAGCATAATGGAGGGAAAACCCTTGGCATAGATGTGGGTCTGGGAAAATCAGTTTACTACAACAAATACTACTGTGGTGCTCTTGAGCAAGACAACTCAAACTGCTCAAATCTAATCTGTTGTTGACTTGGAAGCTACTACAGGGAGTCTGTATACATGCACTGGTATTCAGAAAAGAGATGAAACTATACAGTAGAGTATATATATATATAAAGCTGTACATTTACCGTATTCGTCTCCTTGTCTTGCAGCTCTGGAGAGAAAACTGCTGAGCCATATCTGTGAGGACGGAGAGAGACATTTGTTCAGCTCCGTCCCGAGCTCCAGACTTCCTCCAGGAATCCCAGAGGTCTCTGGTAACGTTCGAGAACCTCCGTACAGGACGGATACCGACACCCCCACTTTCACTGGAGACTACAGGAGGGTTCAGATAGTGGTGAGAACACAACTCACTCATTTTTCTACCTCCTTTTGTCACCATAGGCTTGTGTTTAGTGCTTAATATACGTGCAATATCCAGAAGCAACCAGGTGAAATCATCCAAAACCTTTTGTATTTTTACTCGTTGGTCCACCGCTTTGGTCCAGACTGAAATATCTCAATAACTATTGGATGGAATGCCAATAAATTTTGTACAGACATTGATGGTACCCATCAGAGGATGACTTCCTCTGGCTTTGGTGATCCTTTATCTTTTCCTCTGGCACAAAAATTGGTACAGAAATTCACCATCCCAAGAGGATAAATCCTGCTGACTTCGGCATTTCTCTGACTTCTCCTTTAGCGCCACCATGAAGCTGACATTTGTGGTACTATTAAATGAACTGACATAAAATTCGGACAAAGCAAACAGAGCCGCTGAAGTAACATGAGCTTTGTACTGTCTTACCTGGATAAATAAAGGTACAGCAGATCAAAACACTCCCTCCTCTGTTACAGCCTGGCCCTCCGGCATCACAACCCGGCAGAGAACCCATCACTCTGCCGAGACCCAAGATGGACGACAGAAGCTCCTCAGAGATTCAGAGATTTCCGTTCTTCGACAGGGAACCCTTCAGACCCGTCACAGAGTTCCTCCCACAGTTTGACATGAAGGACCCCAACCACCATGTGGTGATGACGGGAGCCATCGGGCCAGCTGGTCCCACTCTGAAGGCCCCGCCTGAGAAGAAAACACTGCCGCCTCCGACTCCCCCACTGCTGCCATCTGACACTTACGCAGGTAACAGCGGATATGACTGTAGGATGGAGATATGCCTATTCCATATTCAGTGGAAATGTTGAGACAATGAAGTCAAAGCATTCAACAAAATTTTAGATGAACTTACTGGCTATAGACTCAGTATTTTTTAAGCATTTATTTGCTGTCTTACAGAAAGTTTGAAGAATACTAAGACCACTGTACACAAATTTGCTATAGCTAAATGTGAAGCTACAGCTAGAAGCCAGTTAGGTTAGCATGTGTCTTACCCCAAATATCAGACTGCTCCTTTAAATCAAACCGAGTGCAATAAATTTACAGGAAATTGTGGACAGCTAAAGTTTGTCACACAATGAAATCCTTTCAAACATTATAAGCTTTGTATGCTGACATTTTTAACAGGTATACGAATGTCCAAATTTAAACGAAAGTAATAATCCAGACTGAAATATCTCAACAACTACGTGATCGATTGGCACAACATTTTGTGCCGACATTCATGATCCCCAGAGGATGAATCCTTCTGACTTGGTGGTCCTCTGACTTTGTCTTCAGGGCTGCTATGAGATTCAAATTTGTGGATAGATTGCAATGAAATTTGATTTCATAGTTATCTCAGGATGAAGTGTAGCAACTTTGGCAATCCCTCCACCTTTTCCAATACTTTGGTTTATGACCAAAAAATACCTGCAAATCTAACGACATTCCCATCAGCCTCAGTTGTACTTTGTCTTTAGTGCTAATTATCAAATGTCAGCACGCTCACATGCTGAACTTAGAAGGTTTACATCATACATGGTCAACATTAGCATGTTAGCATGCTGGTGTTAGCATTAAAGGGGTAGTCCCTATGTTCCCAGGGCCTATGTCTCTTAACTCTATAAACATCTGCATATGTATGAAGAATCTGTAGGTGACAGGACAAGATTTTGGTATCAGGGTGCTCTGGTTTCCATTTGTAGTCTGAGTAGTAGTGATCAATCGGCAAGTAAATAGTCCATATGGAGCAAGTGTAAACCCACTGTAATGTCATCGACTGGTTTGTGGCTTACAGTTTTGAAGCCTCAAGTTGGGCATTTTGGTTGTCGCCATCTTGGTCTTTTACAACCAGCAGCAGCTGGAAGTGACCATATTTGGATGAGAGGCTGGAGCTGGTTGAAAACGAGGGGTGGATCCTTCAGCTATCATCTGATAACAAGTTAGCTTTAAACAAGCATTTTTTTTTAATTTATCTGAATTCATACGCACATATCTGTTTATTGAGATTAGCCAAAATGACTGGCGCACGGAAGAGGAAGTCTCGGCCCAGACATCCACTGGCTACAGCCAATCAGCTCGAAACAGATGATGGCTGTTGTGTTCTGGTATTGTATGTCTCTTGATGTAGACTAGCATTGTCAGAGACTGATAAGGGCTAGCTTCCCAGTTCAAATTGCACAAGAATGAAGAATATGGGCGTTTGAAATGCAATTTGAATGGTAACAATCTGTTTAGCCTCTGTTACAAAGACAAGAAAACAATCTTCCCTGCAAATTTGAGGGCATGGGCTTCACAGAGTGAAACATCAGCAGGCCACAGTAATGTTAAGCTGTAGATGGGCCATTTCAAAATATTTACCCAGGGAAATACCACCCTTTGAAAGATCCCCTTAAAGTGTCACATTGGCAGAATATTGAGCTGGGGAACACAGAACCCTGGGAAATTGGATATGTTCCTATTTAAAGCACCACTGCGTGACAGTACAGCCTTTCAGAGCTGCTAGCGTGGCTTTAAACTCTTAGGACACATTCACACTGGTGCCATTTGGTCCGTGTTAAACGAACCCTGGTCCGCTTCCACGGATAGTTTGGTTCGTTTGGAGTGGTGTGAACACTCATTCAAACTCTGGTGTGGACCAAATGAGCAAACCCTGGTCCGTTTGAAAACTGGATGTCTCGGTTCACTTGCAAGTGAACCCTGGTGCGGTTCGCTTACAGTGGGAAATGCCAATGGACTATCCAGCAAACCAAAGAGAGGAAGTGACGTAGAGCTCATTGGTGTTTGGTGTTTTGTGGTGACCAAGCCGGCTGAAGGGGATGGATTTCCGTTTCCAGTCCGGGCCAATCGATGAGCCGGGCTTTCTTCTTCCTCGTGCTTTTTTTCTTCCTGGTCGGTAGTCGTTGTGGGCAATACCGCCCACAAATGAGCAGCTGTTGAAACTGCGTGACGTTGTCCATGCGGTTTAGTCCGCTTTAAAAAGTGCAGTGTGAAAGTGAACCGAACCAAATGAAATTGTGAAAGTCTTGTTAAATTTGACACTTCTTTGTGTTTTTCTGTTGCCTCCAGCGGAGCGCTGCGGCCAAGTGCTGGATCCAGGACCGTGCCGGGACTACGTGGTGAAGTGGTACTATGACGCCACGGCTAATTCCTGCGCTCAGTTTTGGTTCGGAGGCTGTCTGGGAAACAGCAACCAGTTTGACAGTGAGAGGAGCTGCAGAAAAACCTGCGTCAAGGTCTAAACCTGCACGTGTACCTGTAGTCATCAATAAAACATTCTGCTGTGACGCCACGTGACTTCGCCGTGACGTTCACTTCAACTTCAGTGCCTTAGTATTTTACTTGTAGCTACTTTTGACATGGATAGGGAAGAAAAAAGAGGCATCATTAAAGCAAATTAGCCTAAAATTGAGTTTAAAGTTTAAATCGTTCAGTAGGCTAAGTACTATTAAATGTGTTTTTTTTTGTTGGCCAGAGGGAGTTGTGTATTAATTGTGTAAACCAAGTTAAGCTAATGCAGAGAAAACAATGCCTGTGATGTTACTGACACACTGTGGAACACTTCTGTTAAAAATAAAACAACCTTTGTAACCACTAACCTTTCTATTCAGAAAAATAACCCCTTTTTATGACGCAATGATGAATTTTTTTACTTAATGTCTTAAGTTTTTTATGTTTTTGTTTTAAATACTGTGAAATGTCATTTAAGAAAAAACCCCAAAGCAAATAAACTCATAATTTCATGCACTGGAGGTTGGATGCTGTTATTTTAAGTATGTTTGGAACAAAGCATCTGCTACAGCAATGTACGATAATGCATGACGTCCACGTGTTCAGCTTTTTCACACACAATAAAAATAATGCTGGTTGAATTTGTCCATGCACCTGAAAAAATAGTAGGTTTTTCCTCCAAAGACACAATGAGTATAATAAATAGCTGGTAATTTTGCTACTTTTGCAGCAGCACTTTAACCCCCTGATAATTTTCCACAGCTGCAGTTGGCCCATCCTCGCTACACAAACGTCTAATAAAAGAGAACAATAGTAAGACGCAAAGGCAGATGACTCACTGAGAAACACTTTTCTCACCTCAAAGTTTCAAGTTGGACATGATTACATGTAATTAGCGAGGAGAAGCCGATGCTCTCAGAACAAAGCATCTTCCGCTTGAGGCATAAAAAAAGCACATGGAGTGCCTATTTAGCTGAAAGGCTTGACTTCAAGGTAACGTCTCGAGATAAAATGCAAATGGCCGATCGTGCTGGGCGAGTGTGGAGAGTTATATTCTCTGTCAGCGCTGGTTTTATCATTCATCAAGCCTAAAGGTTACCTCCTGTCTGTGCAAGTTAATGAAACAGGAGCAAGAGTGATGGAAACAGTCAGTGAAAGCAGTAGGAAAATAGAAATTTAATCTCTGACGTTGATTGTACACACACACACGACACATTCGGAAGTTCACATCACCATTCACAATGTAGAGTTTTACAGAGCGGCGTCATTTGTAAAAGACAAAGAAAGACGACATGATGATGTATCCAGGCTCCTTGGATGGATTAGGATCTGTCCCGTTGAACAGGCCGAAGTAGACGACCGTGTTGGATTCAAACTCGCTCATGTTCAGCTGAAAGAGGACAGAAACAGAGAGAAAGGATCCACACACTGTAATAAAACTCAGTGAATAAATACAGATGCAACGTTTCAATTTCACACATATCTTCATCAAGCAAATAATAATTAACAGTGGAGTCCAGATCCCCACCAGGGGGCTGCCGGAGCTGATCACAGCCATTCAAGACAGTTTTTATAATTCCAGCAGCACAGCGCAGAAACTAAAATACAAGCCTTGTCTTTTTTTAACAGAGTTGCTGCATGTTGCACAGAGCAGATCAATTTCTCCTGCAAACAGGCACAATATGCGAAATACATTCATCCTCATAAATACAGTATAATTATGAGGATGAATGTAGCAAAACATCTTTGATCCATGTCATTCATAACTGGATTTTAAACAGTATTAACTTTGTCTGTTGGCTACAGCACAACAAAATAGGAAATAACAAAAAACAATATTAAAAAAGAAGCTATTTAACTCCATTGCCCCACTTACTACTCTTTACTACTACTACTACCATTTGTAGAGGCACAAATATCAAATATCACCCAGTAGCTCAGTGGTCAGAGTGGCTGTCCCATGTACAAAGGTTGTAGGTTCAATTCCAGTCTACAGCCCTTTACTGCATGTAGTCCTATCAAATAAAGGCACAAAAAAAAAAAAAAAAAAAATCTGCAAGTCTACTAAATCAGGCAGGCAAAATGTTTCTGAAATACTCCCAGTCTGGAATGACACTGTGTGGCACATGGAACAAAATCAGGTTGCAGCTGCACCTGATGGAGTTGTCCAACATGGTTCCCTTACGGTCAAAATGGCAGCACAAATAACAAAAATGGGGATTTATTCATCTTTTATTGTGCATAACGTTGGTGAATCATAACATATCGGGTATGGAATTAATCTGTGGATGCTCCGGTTCAAAATGAGACTGAACTTTGAGAGACTGAATGAACTTTTCTATGGATGTCGGTTTCTGAGCCAGGACGACAGCCAACATGTGGCCTGCAACAGACAGTAAAGGTCGTTATTTTCAGTCGAGACAATTTCCGGAAAACTTGCGGCCCCTAATGGCCCCTTATGAAGTGAGGAGTCAGCAGGCAGTGATGGCGATAAAACAGGTTTTTCAACACTTGTGAGTAAACACAACCACAAGAGGTCCTTAAGGATACAGTCATACTTGTGCACACAAAATATTAGGCTGATTGGTCCAGTAGTTTGTGAGATTAGCTGCAGACAGAGAGATACACACTCTCACACACGCACAACCAAATAATGCACAATCCCTCCAGGCTTACACCTGGCGAAGATAATAACTTTGGTACAAAATATAGTAATTTCTAAAGTAAAAGTAAACACGTAAACACTAAAAATCGCAAAATTTACATTTTCACAATTAAATCTTGGAGTAAATCTGATCCCAGGACTCTTCTTCATATGACTGCTGAGTACAAGAGAGCACTGAAGGCAGGAAACAAGTCAAGAGTTTACACGATTATATCAGGAGCCTTTATGGTCACTTCAGAATAATTAGGTGCTCCTTGATTTTAATCCTCACTCAAATGTTTTGCTGCAGTGTGACCTTGATTTTGATGTCAGGTTCTTGTAAATCTACTGGAGGGAGAGAGGCTTACTGGCATTTAAACGGTTCTGTCTCAAACAGAAGATGTAAACACAAAACTGGCATAATAACACCTTATAAAGCAACATTAACATTCATTTTAAGTTGTGTCTCCGTCTAACTGAGGACTGTGAGCTCAGTATTCACTCTTCTTTCAGCTCTGGTTTGGTCTCCACCAACTCCTAAGAAAAACATCTGATAAATGCTCCACTATGTTTACCAGCTAGAGCAGTCGCTTCTGTTTACATTACGCATTTAATACATTGTAAATATAAAATTATTGATTGGTAGAGCTTTAAACAGCAGCTTCTGTGTAGAAAAATTAAATTTTTTTGAGCTCAATAAGAGAACAAATAGCAAATGGTAAAGTTTAGAGTTGTAGGGTTGTACCTGTTTGGTGATATCCGTCCTCCAGGGGTCAACCTGTAGTCCATCACACCAGCCTCCACGCCCGTACAGCCACGTGCCGTGTTCATTTGGTACGGCGCCCTCTTTCACCGTCAGAGTGCAGCCCAGAGGTGTTCCTGATGATTCCCCACCATGACGGCAAAAAGATGAAAACACAACAATCAGTGCAAGAAATGACCCTATAGCTCAGTGTCCATTATCAATTAGCTGATCGAGATGAGATTAAATTACAAGAACTTAAACGCCAAGCAAAAATGCCAAACATTTATTACAGCTTCTCAAATGTGAGGATTTCTTGAAAAATTTTGTTTTATATCATCATAAACAGAATATCTTTTGGGCTTTTGATTGTTAGTCGGACAAAATAAGGCATTTGAAGATGTCAACAATTGAAAATGAAGAAAGGAGAGGGCATCAAGATGTGTGAAATACATTTATTAACACATTTCATTATTTAACCTGAGGTTCTACTACCAATTTTACTGTCTCGCAAATTTACTGCCAATGTATGTGAAGGTAGTGGACATGAGGTTCCTGATCAATGTGCGATGTTAACATTTCAAAACCTACTTGCAAGACTTTAAATTAAATCTAATGACCTCAATACTGACTTTCAAAGTTCAGTCTTAATCTTTGATAAAACTATCTTGGCTCAACGTCAGTTTCTAAAACTTTCAGTTGTATTAATGTTTAAATTTCTATTTTTCTGAACACTTCTCCTTCATAAGCCACCTAGACGACAACTCCTTAAAAAGTAAAATTTAACCATCTAAAATTCCATTACAAGCGAGCAAACTCCTGCTGATGAAGATAGTGTGATATGATTGAAAGCTCCACAACAGCTACAAAAATGAACCTTGAGGTAAGATTGTTTTGTCAGTAACCAAATCAGAAAATATTCTTCAAACATTTCTCACCTGCTGAATCGAATGTCAGTGTGTTGTTAAAAACATCATTGATCAGGAAGTGGTGAGAAGTGACACAAAACTCTCCGCATTTGTTTTCATCGTAGCCGTGGGCCGTGATGACAGTGTACAGCTCCACCTGAGAACAAACACACAGCCGCTAAGATGAGACAGGAAGCTCTTTAAATGGTTAATTATGATCAGCGTCAGATCTGTTACCTTTTTGGTCGACACCGGGATGGAGACTTTGATTGGATGGAACCTCTTGTTGTAGTTTCTGTCAAAGGTTCCCCCGCTGTACAGTGGCATCACTCTGAAGGGGCGGAGCTTCTCTGCACCATTATCTGCAACACAGAAGGCTATTAGCTAATGAAAATGTTAACATACTTATTACTTAAATACAGAAACTGATCCTCACACTAGAAAATGCTCCTTTTGGCAATTATAATTGTATCACCACATGTGAGGTTTCCGGCACCAGCCCTTCATCAGAAGGAAAGGAAATACTCAAGTAAAGTACCTAGGAAATGGTACTTAAATACTGGAGTAAATGTATGTAGTAATAGGACAAGCTGTAAGTACAATAAATGTACTTGTTCTTGTTCATTGTTTTGGTTATTTATTACGAAAAATATTGGTATCCTTTATGTTTTCTGATATTTGACTTAAAATTGTGGCTCAGATGAAAGAAGAAATCTAAACACATCAACCTTGGTTTTGGGAGAATGTGATGTGGCACTTCTTTTACCTTTTTATGACACCGTTTATTCCCCGACCATCCTCTGTGTCATAATCATATATTCCGTATTTTTTTTATATTTTAAGGAAGCTGAGTCAGAGTAATTTTCTGGGACTAAAAGCGTCATCTTTAATGTGTGTCTTTTTTATCCAGACATCTTCCAGTAAGTATTCACAGACAGCCTGTTCCTTCCTGCGGAGAGATTCCCGCTCTGTGCCATGGACAGAAAATGTTCTGGGATCACATTATTCCGGCTCTCCATTCTCACAGTGGGAGAGTTCAGATCTGAGCATGACATTTTCTCTGAGCTGTGAATTTGGTGTGTGAGTTTTACTGTCATGCCCACTGTTTTAAGTCCATGTTGTAGCTGCTAAAATTATGCACAAAGGGTGTTAGATATTTGATATATTGTACAGTGTTAAATATGGCAGTGGCTGATGAGATATTATATGTAGTTTTGTTCATGCAGCTCAGTTTATACTAGTTTAAAAACAGAGCTGTGTGGCACACTCTGAGGCATTACTGCTGTATTAACATTTCTGTGATACTTTACTGTAATAATTCAAACCATGAACTTTGTGAAATGATACTACCTGCTGAGAGTGTATGGATAAAATGTTCTATCATTGTGTATATAATTCTCTACTTGAAATACTGATACATACTGTACGTTGAAAGAAACAGGGATTTGTAGGATGTGCTTTCCAATGCTGTGATGAAGCACTGCGTTGTAAATCTTACTCATGAAGGTGCAGCTTTTGATATTGTGGGTCACAGTATCATGGCTGAAAGGCACAGACAGTGGGTGGGTATCACTGGGAGTTCCCTTTACTGATTTCGCTCCTACCATTCAGAAAGAAGTTCCTCTGTGTCTCTTGGTCCTTTCAGGTCAGACACTGCTGCTCTTTCCTGTGGTGTACCACAGGGCTCTGTCTTAGATCCTATATTATTTGCTATATACATGCTTCCACATGGTCAATTTATTAGCCAGTTCAAAGGTATATCATATCATTGTTATGCTGACGACATTCTACTGTATGTCTCATTTAAGCGTATTAGCACTGCCAAACTTGCTGTTCTTCACAACTGTTTGATTGCCGTCAAGGTTTGGATGTCAAACAGCTACCTACAATTAAACACAGGTGAGGTGGAGGTTCTGACAATTGCTTCAGATAGTATAGCTTCAAAGGTATTGGGTCCCTTTTGGCAGCTATATGGTCAAAGTCTAAGAATCTTGGTGTTATTTTTGAGCATGCATTTTGACCATCATGTTAAATCATTGACCCGAACTTGTTTTATTTAGCTAAGAAATATTGCAAAGCTCAGGTCTATGGTGTTTTGACCTGAGCTAGAGATGATTATCCCTGCCTTTTGTCCTCCCGACTGAACTACTGTAATTCTCTTTTCACTTGTCTAAACAAATCCTCTCTGAACTGTCTTCAAATAATGCAGAACGCTGCTATGAGGCTGTTAACCAGGTCCGACAGGTCAACTCACATCACTCCCATTTTAGTTTCTTCACACTGGCTTCCCATCAGGTTCAGGATTCATTTTATGATTCTCATTCTCACATATAAAGCCCTCCACGGTCAGGCACCTGAACACATCAGTGATCTCCTTCATCCATATATTGTCAGTAGGTGTCTTAGGTCTTCAGAACAGGACCTACTGGCATTCTCCACCTCCAGACTCAAATCAAAAGGTGATCGTGCCTTTGAAGTTGTGGCTCCAACACTATGGAATTCTCTTCCTTTAGGTTTACGAAATTTAAAAAAAACAACAACTGAAGACCCACCTTTTCCAAAATGGCCAAAATTGTCTAGTGCTTGTTCCCTGGTATGTTTCTATTTGGGTCCTCAGTAGCCTGTGTTTGCTCTGTGTTTTACTTTATTTTTGTTGCTTTTTTTATTGACTGCATTTGATTTCTGTGAAAGGTGCTATATCAAATACATTTTATCATTATTATTATGTAGCAGCTAGCTAGTTGGCTTGCTAACTTACTAAATCGTCCATGCTATCATGCTAAACTGGAGACAGAAAATGAGGACTACAGTAATAAAAGATTGTCAGTATCTACGGCTCTGTCAGAGCCTATATAGTGCTGCAGGAATGAGTCCTAAAACCTAGAAATGTGTTGGCATTTAGGCATTTCTGGTTCATTTGTCTCACCTAAAAAAGGTGGTTACGTGTAAGTATCATACATTTTAGTTTGGCACAGAGCTTATTTTCTGCAATAACACAATCTACAACATAAAAATCCCACTGGCTTTTTGTTGAGGGAACCAGGGTGATGTTAACTTATAGACCTTCCTTTTTCACGGCAGACATTTTGACACGTCAGAGTAGGAGCAACACAGGTGTGTTCAATGACACTAATGACAGCTGCGTTCCACTTAGGGGAGACCCTGGTATTGTCCATTTTGGCTAAATGTTACTAGCTTACTGGGACACTGAATGGAACTCAGCCATCCTTAATGTTATCAATTTCACCTGTGCTTTTTCTACTGACACAAGTCAAAATGTCTGCTGTGAAAAAGGTCCATTGACTGGCCTTCAAAGAAATGTCACCCCTGCACCACTATTCATTTTGAGAGTGGGGAAACACCAACACCTCGCAGCCAAAAATGTAAAGATTCCCAGGTGAGTTCTGGATTATGGTCTTTTTTCTATTCTGAGTGGATTTATGGACGTTCGCAATGCACATCGGAGATAATGATATCCTTGGGATGTGTGAGTCACACTGACTCTTCAAATATGTATCATTTGTGGCAATCAGGTCTAAGTGTTTTAAAGTACCTTAATTGCCTCCATGATCGGTTTCAACGCTGCTGCTACGACTGCTGACTGTGTTAACGAGCGAGCCAAATCAGTGGGTCAAACTACAATAACTAATTTCCCATTGTTTTCAGAACAACGACATGTCTCTATCTCTGTCACCTAAAGCTGTACTGCCTGCTCAGAGCACCCACAACCGTTTTCAAATGTGTGTTACGTGTTATGACAGTTTATACCTGTGCGATTGCTGACACTGAATCTCAGGTTGAGGGAGACGAACCACGGCATCGCCCACGGCACTGTCTTCATGGTGAGGGTGCATTTGTTGCTGTCCAGCAGGGGGATCAGAGGGGACACGTCCGTCAGCCAGCGCCCAGTGCCTCTGCCAATATAACACATACAGTACAATCATGTCACACATATCAGATAAAACACAAGGATTGTCACAGGAAAACACATTTAGGTCCTTTTTAATTTTGCCTGGAAAACAGCCGGGTAACACAGTTAAAATCAATATTCACCATAACATATTAATAAGAATATTTTGATGTGCATTTTGTTCCTGTCGTGTTAGTTTTCAATACAAAATGTGCCCAAACATTTCTCTCGTGACAAGAGTGTCAGAAAACCACAGATTTTTTAATGTTAAACTGCTTTATTCAGTGTTTTTACCGGTTTAAATCACCTGGTCTGTTTGTTTTGGAGAGGAAGAGACCTCTGTGGGTAATTCGGCTCCGACTGAAAACCTCTTCAACGTCTGGATTTTAAGGTACCAGTGAAAAAAGGTGAGCGCACATTAGCAGGTGCTGGACTAATGATACGTCTCCAGTGAGCTGAACAGAGTAGGAGAATGACAGATTTTTAGTGAGAAACTGTATTTGCCGTTTTTTTATCAGCTGGTCCATTTGTTCTGGAGAGGAACAGACCTCTGTGAATTCAGCTCCCAATAAAAATCTCCTAATTCTAACCAGGAGAAGTTTCAGCTGGTTGTAATCCGCTATCCTCACTGCTAGACGCCACTAAATCCCCCCATATCTTACACAGTGGACCTTTAGAACACCAAAGTCACACAATAAGACAAGCAAACTAATCGATCCTGGCAGTGGTAGACCAGCAACTCCCGTGTTCTGCAATGTAAAATTACTGTTTTTGTCATTGGGATTTGGTGGCTTTGAAGGGAGCATAGATAAGTTTCAGTTTCAGTTTAGTTCCCCGTTTCAAATCACTGTCTGACAGCAAGGTTAAGTGGTAAAAACATTCCAAACATGGTGTACACTTAAACAGATATTGATTTTCTTTTTTCGGTGGGACTTTTAATGGGTTGCTAAAATAAGTTTTGCTGCTGCCAACATCCAAACTGAGAGCATGCTGACCGATATCTAACGTACACTGACCGTGGATAAGCACCTGATGAAACCCCACTTCACAGAAATCTAAAATGTTCTTTTAATATCTGTTGTGCTCAGTTTATTGTCAATAGAAAGCATAAAACAGACTTATTATTCATATAACTCATAGAGAAAGAAAACCAACAAAAAACAAAACAAATGAATGTAAAAAATGTAAAAACAAAAAACAAAAAACAAAAAAAAGAATAAAAAACCCCACACCTACACACACAAAGAAAGACTGTTGCAAAAAACAAAACAAAACAAATAAAGCCTCTCAGCCGTAATATTCATTTGGATTGACTCATATTCTATTTCTGTCAAAGGATGTCTATGAAAAGGGGGCTATAACAAAACTATACACAGCCAGAGAGGCAGAGGTAAGGGCTAAAATGAAATAAAATAGAGTATATATAATGCTTGTAGCAGTTCGGCTCCACAAATTGCACATTATAATGCAATATCTGGAAACAGAAAAAACAGTAAGGGAAAAAAGAAATATTAAGAAATAAAAAAGTAAAGGATGTTCCTTCAAGTAATTATCTTAATTTCTTTTTAATTCAAATACTCTTTAAAGCCTTAAATTTATATTTTTCACAATCTTAAAAGATCCACAGACGGCACATATAGATGTATTTATTCCACAAAAACTGTGGATTATTAATATAAATAGTAATTACTATGATCATCTTGTGTTTTTCATCAACGTCGTACCTGCGGAAGGCAGTGATCCATCTGCCCAGCTCCGTGTCGCAGTACGGACCGAGAGGATCGCAGCAGATGAACAGCTGCACTGTGTGATCCCAGTGAGCGCAGGACGAGTCTCTCTTGCCAGGACACGACAACGCTGCGTCGAGCTCCAGGGTGTCAAAGCTCGACAGGGCTGAGGAGAGACAAAATGTGCAAATGTTTTTATCATTATCATTTTCAACAAAGCTCGAGTTCCTCTCATGCTGCGTTAAGAGTTCACACTGATGCTCTAATGCTAAATTCCTCTTACCTCTGCATGCTAATGTTGTGTTTTCTGAACAGGTTAGCAGTTTTGAGCCGACACTAATGGATGCTTTGGACAGAAGTGTTCCATAATAATGGATTATATCACCGAGGTCAGACCTAAATCTGTTTGACAGTCCTCTCATAACTCAGCCACACAGGAACTGTCTGTGAAAACTTTTGTTGCACATTCATAGTTTCCCTGTTATTGAACACAGTCAGCTTGTCTTAAAGCTACAAACGTGAACAATAACACCACTAGTCTGGGTGTCAGAGGAGAGTTTAAGTGTCATATAACAGGACTTTTCCATTAGGACATTAAAACAATAATAATAATCACAGAATATCTGTCACCTTTGGTACGAAATGACCACTAAGCACATTTAAACCTGCCGATCTCACACATACTGCTGATGAGGTTACCTAAAGGCAGGTCGACCGTGGCCACCGCTCCCGTCTCCCCCTGCATTTGGACTTTGTCAAAAACAGGAACAACCTTTGCAGGACTTTGAAGTTTGGTCTGCAGGTCGGCGTAGAAATCGAACCTGGAGACAGACAATAAAGTCAGGGGTACATGCAAAAACATATTTTTCACACAAGCAAACTATACACATCAAATTCAAATATCATGTTTCAAATTTTAAAAAAAGAGAGATACATTTAGTGTTAGATCTGTCAAATTAGGGATTCTTTCAAGAGACTTAAAGTAAAATTTGCATCGCAGTCCTGAAAATATTTTCTGATTTTTGTTCATAGCGTTTTTGCCGGTTGCAACGTGGTGACAGCTGGTATTGTTTTCACCTTGTGAGTCTGTGTGTGTGTCATCATGGCAAAATGTGCTCCAGGAGACAGTTACTGCAGCTGGAACTACCACAGAAGAAGTTTTTAGAAGGGGTGGGAAACTACAGGTACGTCACGGTCTGTTGTGAGTGCTACAAAACGATTCTCGATCCATCAAAATTATCGATTTCTATACAACTTTTTTTTTTATCTTACTGTCTGACAACTTGCTACTTTTAAAACACAGCATATTTGTAATGATCCATACTTAAAATGAACAGATGAAATTACTTGCAAACAGTGTGACTCCTGTCCAAGTTCCTTTTCCCTTCAACTTCAAGATGCCAAAATGCTTCCAAGTGCTAGTTTTTAAGACGGGGGTGCAAGTCGAATTGTGTCCATCTGCGGTTTTACAAGCTCAACCATCCTCACCAAAACTCAACAAGTAGCCTTGTTTAGAATGGAAACACTTGGCATGTTTATGTCTGTTACGTTTCACCATCCAAATGGTTCAAATGGAGCGCTGCACTGGGTTAAGGCTCTGTGTAGTTAGTTGTAAAAAGTCAGGTGCTCTTCAAGGATGGGGTTAAAATAAAAAAAGAACGACTGATCAGCCCACTTAGTGTAAAAGTCCTTGGTACAGGCAGGCAGTCCAAAAATGCATCTGAGGCACCCTGATAAAGACTCTCTCATCGAAAAGTGTTGGTTTATCCATGTATTAATAAAGGATTTTTGACTACAGTCAGAGAGCCTCGGGTGTGCAGTAGAGTTCAAAATGGAGGCCAAGTTGGAAGATGCATGTGGTCTGAGCAAGGGGGCAGGAAGTAGGTGGGCAGGAAGTAGGAAAGGGGCCATTGCTCCCTAAATGTACACCCCTGGCTCACATTCATTTTAGGTTGCAAATCTATGATATATCTCTTCTGCAGACTCTCTTCAACCCTTCAGACGTTCATCTGCGTCCTTACCACTGTGCCTGCCAGTTGACGAAGCTGAACGAAGGGTACAGAGACCAGCCCATCTCAGCCAGCGCCCCCTGATGGTCGATACTGATGAAGAAGTTCGGGGATGGGGTGTTCTGGAAGGAGACATACACCAGCTGTCCAAACCTACGATACAAATTCAGAAGACTCAAACCAAAATGTGACGAGCAGCATGAAAAAAGACGTCATCATATTTTACACCTGATGCATTTTTACAATCAGATTCTCTGTAGTTTAGAGACATGGACTGATGAATTTCAGAAACATCCTTTAAAGTTGTGACCAGACCAAGTCAACATGCGATTAGGCAAACAGACTTTCCAGAATCTTTCCTTTAACCTTCAAAGTGTTCAGTTAATCTATGTACACGGATGTTAATCATCAAAGTCAGGAGGCTTTTAATCCTCCAGGTCAGTCAGTCTTACTCGAGCGCCTGAGCGACCGAACCCTCCATGTGCACCATGGCAGCAGGGATGTCCAGCGTTGTGTCACATTCATCCTCAACACAGTTCATGTCCTGGATCGGATTACCAGGCAGAGCGTAGACAAGGACACCGGAGGCGTTGGATTTGGCCATGCTCTCCACCTGGAAGGAAGAACAAAATATCGTATCAGATGAAAGTCAATACTTCCTGTGTGTTTAAAAACAAGACTATGGAGTGACAACTGACCGGCTACAAAGAAGAAAAAGCAGTAAAATTGCAACTAATGATCATGTTCATTATCAGTGAGACACAATGGTTTACCAGATTGTAAAAGAAGTAACAGTGTTAGCTGGAAGCCCGTTAACGTTAACAGACCTTAGTAAAGAAAGAGCAGTTTCCCTCAGACACCCAGGCCACAGCACCCGCCACCGAGGGGGAAGGCTGACACCCATCACCTGCATCAGTCAGCTGATACGACTTTGTATCCCAGCGCTTCATGAGCCAGTCATACCTGGCATCCAGTCTCTTGACGATCACGGGCATGTTCCACCCTGTGAGGACAGAAAAATACACAACCATCAACCTACGTCCAATACACAGGGTAAAATACAATGTTGGGAAACAATATGTTCATAATTCACTGAATGAAGCTGAGGCAACTTTATACCCTGAAATGGTATGAAAAATTTGTGGTGTAAAAAACGGTCCTAAAAAAAATTGTCCGATATTAAATATGAGTCCAATTTTAAGGTCACTGCACTGATCACTGGTGACATTTAGGGCTGACTACAAGATGTTACTCCAGCATATCTCAGTGATCTTTCACCTCTCTACTGTCCTACTATAACAGTGGTTCCCAACTGGTGGGTCGTGGTCCAAAAGTGGGTCATGGGCCCGTTCTGAATGGACCAGAAGTGACTCACAAATGTGTCAAGTTTGTAAAAACAAACTTTATATTTTGAAGTACAGTGAATTTTTGGCACAGATCTTTTATTTTGAAGTATTTTGAGGGACTAACGGACAGATAATTGACAGAGACAGCAAACTCACTCCATGACACAGCCAAACACATTTATGGCGCTGAATGTATTAAACTGCATGGACCTTGTACTAATGACTAAGGAGAAATTTGGACCCTATGATGAAACCAGTTGGGAACCACTGTGCTAACACTGAGGTCCTCTGATCAGCTGCTGCTTTCTGTCCCAGTTCATTGTTCAGGGCAAAAAGGTGACTGTGCTTTTCCTGTGGTTGGGCCAAAGTTGTGAAACTGCCTCCCTTTTACATGTCTGATCATCCCCGACCACTGAATGTTTACATCCAGGCTGAAACCCACTTGTTTTTTCTGGCTTTCTGTGTTTCAGGTATCTCAGTATCTGTTTTCGTCATTGTCTTTCTATCATTTGTTAGTTTCTGTACTTTTTCTTTTTCACTGTGTAAAGCACTTTGGTCAGCTGGTGGTTGTTTTTAAACTGTGCTGAACAAATAAACTGATTTGACTTAAGTTAAATATTAATGACAGTTTCAAAGTAAACTCATACCTACAGCAGATTCAGAATCACATACATGGAATTACCTTGGTGCATAAATGACCACAATAAACACAACAAGATAAATAGGGAAAATAAAACACTACTTCAAGTTAAGAATCTATGAAATAATATAGAAATTCACAATAAACTAATTAAATTAATTAAAACTTTAACCATTCCAGTTGCACTTACAGTTTACATCCATGTCTCTTATAACATGGACACTTACTATACTTATATATTCAGTATCTGACCAAATGTTTCTCCTTCTGTTCCTGAGATATGACGTTGAGTAATGGCAAGAAAACTTTATGATGTCACAGTGAAGTTGACCTTTGACCTTTTGGATATAAAATGTCATCACTTCATTATTTTATCCTGTAAGACATTTGTGTGAAATTTTATCTTAATTAGTATATGACTTCTCGAGTTATGGCTAAAAACAGTGAGGTCACAGTGACCTTGACCTTTGACCACCAAATACTAATCGGGTCATTCTTGAGTCCAAGTGGACGTTTGTGCCAAATTTGAGGAAACTCCCTCAAGGCCGTCTTGAGATATCGCGTCCCAAGAGTGAGACAGACAACAGGATGAGATGGATGCAAGGTCACAGTGAGCTTTGACTTTTGACCACCAAATTATAATCAGTTCATAGTTGATTCCAAGTGGACATTTGCGCTAATTTCTAAGAAATTTCCTCAAGGTGTTCTTGAGATATCACATTCACAAGAATGGGATGTACGTACAAACGAACCGACAACCAAACAACTGACAAAAACCGGCAAAAAGACAAACGTACACAGCAGTCACAGAAGTTTGGCAGCTTAAATGATAAATGAAAATAAAATATTATTTCTACCATTTGTTTTTGTTGGTCCAAACTCTACTTATAAAAGACAGTCCTTCTCTCAATAATCCCAAACATCAGCCAGAGAATGGGACTCATTAGGTCTGTGAAGAGACGGCAATCTTACCCTCGGATTTGAAAACAGCCTGGGCGTAGACACAGTTGCGTGCCCAGCAGCGCCAGTAGTAAAGCACGTTGGGTATCCAGTTACCCAGAGCGAAGACCGGCACTGGAGAGAAGTGCAGCCTGGACAGAACCTCCTTATTCCTGCAGAAACATTAAGGAGCTTTAATGTGATTGGTCAAAGTAGTAAACCAATATTTCTGGGTTGTGCTTAATTAATTCACTTCTGTTTATTATCCAATAATACAATACATATAATTCTGGAATGGGTCGTTCTGCACAATGACTACGTTTACTACATTTACAATGTGATCAGGTTTTGGATCTTGTCCACTTTTGTGTCGGGACCGGCTGCAGACTGACTTGGCAGAGATGGCTGCCATCTTGTTTTTGCATGGATTAGTGTATTGTGCTCTTACTGCCACTAGATGGCACAAAAAAGTGAATGAGGACAGCAGGTCTAAAGGTGCGGACACACCAAACCGACATTGAAGAACTAGCGGCGACGAAAGCCAACTGTTGCGTCGTCTACGTCGCCTCAAGTCGCCCTGTGTCAGTTGCATTTGAACACACTACACGGACTACATCCGACGGCCAAGTGGCACGTACGTTCTGCGTATGCGTGAGACAGAGAGAGCGGAGTGAGAGAGTGGCACATCCTAGAAAAAAGATAATAACACGCACATCCCAAATAAATACTGAAAGGGTGCTGGATCATAAACTTCTAACGTATCAAAAATGAAAAAAAATTCTGTCAAGTGACGTTTAGAGCAGCGCAGGCTCTTCCTCAGACTACTTGACAGAAAATTAAATGGATTAATGGGAGCTCTATCGGTGTGCGGATCGTTTTTTCCTTTTTGAGAATGGTACATCCTGTCAGCCGAGGTGTTTCCTATCTGAGCAGCCGAGCACCGCAGCACCTCCACGCACTATTACATCCAGACGGTCCCGGTGTTTCCTCCGCAGGCTCCACTTCACTCAGCTGCCCGATAAACCCGCTGCTTCTTCCCACTTTAACCTGAATAACAAACCAGGGCTCGGTGCTCCGGTTGGATCCAAACGGAGAGCCGGGGCTAGCTCAGAGACTAGTGGAGGCTAACTGGCTGTGCTTCCCTCCGGTCATGCTGCGGCTAACGCTCCGCTAACTGCTCCCAGCTAGCTCCAGTTTGTTATTCAGGTTAAAGTGGGAAGAAGAAGAAGGATCTGTCGGACAGCGGAGTGAAGTGGAGCCTGAGGAGGAAGCACCGGTTAGCCCCGGTTTCACTACAGGCAGATTCACTCACTACAGGGGCGAGGAAATAAAACCTGAACAGCCAATCAGAGTGATCTCTCACCGACAAGCTCCGTCGCCGATTCAACATGCTCAATCGGCCGAAAAGCGGATGGTGTGGGACACACCGCAAAAACTTGGCTGACAGACTCTCACCGACGGCCCGACTTTGGTCGACGGCCGACCGTCGGCTTGGTGTGTCAGGACCTTAAGTTAAGTAGAATAAAGTATAAGGTCAAGTAAACCCAAAATTTGATGACCTGATATGAGGACACAGGGTCTCAGGAGGGTATGTTTTGTAATTTTTGTGTTTTTTTTTCTGTTTTACAATTATCATAAAGTGACTTCTCAACAGTTTGGTAGAGGCCTGTATTTAAAAAAAACTATGAGGTCTGTTATAAAAAGTAAATGTGGCACAGTGCGCATATTTGTATATTTTTACACTCTTACAGACTCAGCACAGTGAACATATTTTATTCTTAATATCTTAAGTACTAGTGTTACACGTTGTAGCATAATGCACATTTTTATTTCTAATTTATTTTATTAAATACTCCTGAAGCCCATTATTGTGAACCTTCCATTTACACAGACTTCTCTCCCCCTGTCTTTTAATATTAAACCTGACTCTCAGCTCATCTGTAATTTTCTGTACTGTCCATGAGATGGAGGTCCGTCCTGTCGACGTTATTCCAGCTGTTATCGGGGGTTAGTGGAATGGAGAGGATTGTGACTGGGTTTCATGCTTAAGTTTGATACTTGATGTGATCATGCCTTGTGTAATCCTGTCAAAATTCAATAAAAAATATTCCTGATTTAAAAAAAAAACATACTTCTATGTCACACTGTTATTCTTATGATTCTCTGTTCTTTACATTGGAGCGACTGTAATGAATCATAGTTTCACCTCGGGGATCAATAAAATCTTTCTGGTTCTGATTCTGAAAAAAATCCACTGCTTTTTTTTTCTCAATTTGGACATTAAAGGTTTTAAAAAATTAATTAATTAATCAATTCACAAATTAATTTGATTATTAATTTAATAGTGGACAACTAGTGGATTAATTGATTATTCAATGTCAATTACACCCCAAAGCTGTGGAAAACACTACCTATAGATGTCAGGGATGCCACGTATTTTTATGATTTATAGTTTTACAACTCTATGGTTTTATTAATCAATTATTCCATGTTTTAAACTGTTTTAAATGTCCTTTTATATAAATATTGCCTTGTTTATGTCCACTTTGTGCATTCTCATTGACATTTTCAACACTTTGAGCTGCATTTCTTGTATGAAGGGTGCTGTAAGTAAAGTTTATTACTATTATTATTAAAATTAAAGTTTATAATCACTGCATTGATTTGAAGGCAGATCTTTTATTTGTAATTAATTATTTAACATTTTTGTATTGATACTTTTACATAAGTAAATGATCCCTGCAGTGTTAAACCACATGTTGAGTGTAACCACCGGGCTGACTCTAACACTGTGCCCAGGAGCAGCGGCTCCTCTCCGGTCACCTGTGCATGGCGACCCGCTGCACCTGCTCCTTCATCCAGAGAGCATCACTGAACGCGGAGTCATCCAGGGACAGAAACAGGACCTGGGTGCTGTTGGGCAGCTCCTCCACCAGGCTGCTCAGGGACGACTCCGAGCTCCACAGACACTCCAGGAACCCGGACTTGTTGGAGAAGGCGTGAATGATGAGGGGTCCCCGCAGAGCACCGGGCTGGTAGGAGAACTCCCCGTCCAGAGTCAGGACAGTGAACGCGTTTGCAGGGTCTCCTGGCTCCGGTTCTAGCGCTGAGGAGGTTTTACTGGACCTCAGGCTGATGGCGCTGTCCTCAGACTCACAGCTCGCCCCATAGTCGAGCAGTTTCGGTTTCCCTGCAGCTCCACTGACATGAGCTGTCACAGCAATAACAAGGAGCCACAATACTGAGGACTCTGAACGCAACACAACCATGTTTCTGCTCACGGCGAGTGACCGTGAACTCACCACAAGCAGCCGAGCATCTCTCTCACAAAATGTTTCTGAGTGTTAAAGCTCTGCCTGCTGTTGAACTCTGTCAGACTTGTTTCGACCTGCTTCCTAAATTCATCAACAGACTTTTGAGTTGGAGGCGGACCGTGCTGCTGTCTACGGCGGCCCCAGTGGGACAAACGCCTTAAAAAGCACAACCGAGAGGTTCACTTAAAAGTGAGTTTTCATTGGCTGCCAATTTAATCCGGATTAATTAAAAACTAAAACAAACTACACTGTCCTTTAAAGTCATTACTTTATATACTGCGTAAAGAAGTGACGAGAAATTATTATACTTCATTTATATTATTAAGGATCGTATCTAATTAGACTGTAGGCTCATTGAAAGGATAATTTAGACTGGTAACAAGATCTTTATTTTCCTTAAAGTTTTAATACATTGACTATATAGTTACAGATTTTCATAAAGAAGTTGTAGAAAGTATTATTTCATAATATAAAAATTGTGTAAAAATAAATTCAAGTGCACAACAAATAAATAAAATATAGGGAGCAAAAGAAACATGATGAAACAAAAACCTTCAGTGTCTGCTAAACAAATGGAGTAAAACTAAAATGTCTAAATAATCTAATAGTTTTTTGCCAATTAATAAGTTCTGAGTTTTAAATTTTCATTTTATGTATATAATATAATATTTTGCTATATAATTTTAATTTATTATTTATTTATTTCACCATAATTAGTAGCCTCACTGCAATTTTTGGGCTTTTATTTATTTACTTATTTATTTATTTATTTTTTTGAAGTTACTAAGCACATTTACTTTCCTTTGATGTTAATTAATGCATTTAATCCACTATATTATATTTTTAAATAAATGTATTCAAGCGGTCTAAAAGTCAGTCATTTGTAACTTTACAGATTCACTCACATAAAAAAACATAAGATAAACTTTACTGACGCCACGCAGAGAAATAAAAAGTGTCACTGTGTGATTTGAGACTTTATCGCCAAATCAACACGACTAATCTGGTGAATTTGTCTGAGTGAGCTCAGGTAAACAAAAACAGAGAAAGACAAAAATAGTAAAGCCACCCACTCATAAAGCACATAGTACATTAAACACAATACAAAACAGATAGGTGATATCCGCACACATAAAACAATCATAAAAGCATAAAACTAACGGGTAAAAACAGCCGTCTCTTCACTGCTGCTCCATAAAACTGCACCAAAGCATCCTTAGGTGACACTTTTTGTTTTCAGTTGTCTTGGAAATAAAAGTCTTTTTTTGTCACATTTAAAGATGGAGGAGTTTGTCATTCCAAGGAGTTTGTAGCTGTCCAGCAGTATTGAAAAATGAAAATAGACCTAGATGCAGCACAAAACACATCAATATAAAGGAATCTGAGTGATGAGATCATTGACATTAAATTACATTAACTTCCAGCAATGTACAGAGCAGCTTTCTCCTTTTTTGTCCGGCTATATTAAAATGTTCTTTATGCTGTAATATGCATCAGAAAAATACTCCAATAAGGCATGATATAATAGTCAGATAATTTGGGACAGCAGGTAAAATGGGACAAATAAGGTTTCCATCTTGGGCTCTTATTCACAGCCAGTCACCATACATATTATTGTGCTGTTTCTACAAATGTGCCTTCCATGAAAGAATCCTTTTATTGGTCTGAGATAACTAGCATTCAAGATTCAAGAAGTTCATTGTCATATAGGCCCACACAGTAAAAACACAGCACACCATGCAATTCACTTCTTAATCACCAGTCTCCCTTCACACAAAACAATAATAAAAACAGAATTTAAGTTAGATTTAAAGAAAAATAAATAAATAAATAAGCAGAAACAAAGAACAAAGTTAAAAACCTGAGTTTAAAAAGCAAAGTGCACCACTGTCACTTAAATCTGACAATATTTTTAGGGCCAGACGTCAGATTTTCTTGAGCTGAACAGTTAACACTATGTAGGTCAAGTCTGGACCTCAGGTCCAGTATCTCTCAATGGACCCAGCGCATAAAATACAAACTAATTATAAGACACGTCAAACTGAAGCCCTGTGACTCAAAGAATAATTGCTGGATACGAGTATCGCCCCACATCATCCACTCCAGCTGTGCGTAAAAGCCCTTGTGCGCAACGTGAGCGTTAATGGACCCCCGTGGCGTAATGGCGCAACGTCAGGGAATAAACGCGGGTTTTCTCTATCTCAGAGAGGTGTAGACTTCCTGCACACAAATATATATCATTACCTTTAATCCAGGCTAAAGGGGTTTATCGTTTACAATTTTTACGCTGACACATTTGGGTGAAATTACGCACAGTTTTGGATGATGGAGCTGGTTAAAGTTGTATTGGTTGTGCTGCTTCTGACAAATGTTTACTGTCAAGAAATGGATGTTGACAACTGGAGGGACAGAGTCGGAGAGGTAAGATGTTCACACTTATTAGAATCAAATATTTATATTCACACCAGCGTTTCCTTAAAGATTTGGGCATGGATAAGTCTTCACTGAAACGCAAAACAATTTAAGATATTATTTGTAGGTAATATGATTTATTTGACATATCTGCCGCTGGACATTGTGAATATTTATTATGCAGTAATACATTTGCAATATTTATTCTCTGCCTATACATTTTTCTGTCACACACACACACACACACACACACACACACACACACACACACACACACACACACACACTAGGACAAATGGCCAAACTCAGGAGTGGTTCAAGATATGTTAGTGAGACTGACCAGAAAGCCAGGACCGCGCCAGTATCTCGGACTCATGGGGAAGAGAGATCACGGTAGGGCATTACAGAGAGTGTTTACTGTACTTATGTTTATGACTGCTGCCTCCATGTCTGATTTTATTTCTTTCCTCCCAACAGCAAAAACGCAGACAGCACGTAAACGTAATTCTTTTGCTTGTTTTCAACATCAGATATCAATTCCATTTTTCTTTTTATTCTTTTTTTTTTAAGATAAAGTGACGTGTAGCTTTTTGTTTCACAGGACATAAATTCCAAACCTTCGTGGGTCTGATGGGTAAAAGAAGCTTTGAGGATCAAGGTATGGCACCTTCAGCTGTCATATTAAAGGATCAGTGTGTAAGATTTAGAGGATTTGGTGGCATCTAGGGGTGAGGATTGCATATTGCAACCAGATGAAACTCCTCCCCTGGTTAGGATTTCTCTGGTATTCATTGTTCAAGTGTTTTTTACTGGGAGCCGAATTATTCACAGAAGACTCCTCCCCTCCGAAATGAACGGACCTGCGATTTAGACCAGTAAAACACTGACTAAAGCAGTTTCACGTTACAAATCTGTGTTTCTCTTACACTGTTTGGTTCATTGGAGACAGGTTGCTAACCTAGCACCTCCTTATGTGCGTGCATCTTTTTTCTCTACCTTAAGATCCAGATGTTGAGGAGGTTCTTACCAGGAGCAGAATTATCTGCATCTTCCTCTCCAAAACAACCAGAAAATTTAAACTGGTAAAAACACTGAATAAAGCAGTTTAGTATTAAAAAATCTGCAGTTTTCTGACACTCTTGATGCAATGGGGCTTCTAATTACGGCTGACGCGAAAACACTAATGTCCCGATCTAAAGCCAGTGTTTAGTTTGTCCATTCTGGGCTACTGTAGAAACATGGTGGTGCAATATGGTCATCACCATAGACAGGGACCCATTCCCTACGTAGATGTAAACGGCTCATTCTTAAAGGGATAGTGCACCCAAAAAAGAACCCATAATTGAAACCACAAAATATCTCCATACTGCTCGTCCGTAGTGATGCAAGCGCGCACATGTGAACGCGGTGCCCAGAGAGTCAGTCAGAGCTACGGCTAAAGTGAGGCTAAAAACAGAGTTCAAATGACGTTTTTCCAAACAACTTTTTATGTCAGGGCTTCAGGACATTTGCATCACTACGGACGAGCAGTATGGAGATATTTTGTGGTTTCAATTATTTGTTTTTGGACATTTGAATCTGGGGCGCCGTAAGCCTCCATTAGGTGGAGCTGTGTTGCTACCTCCTCTCCCCTGGGATCTCCGCAAGTGTTGTGAGGACTCTAAAACTTCACCTGAGCCTCCCTCGGCATATGGGTGAGTAGATAATGGCTGAATTTTCATTTTTGGGTGCACTATCCCTTTAAGTAGTGAAAACACAATTCTTATTTTCAGGTGATTACACACTGAAGAAGACACTTATTATATTACATTTCTGCCAATACATCCACCTAAATCCTTCACACTGGACCTTTAAAAATACTTGTGGGCAATTTCAGTGAAAAATCCACCTGGTAACAGCTGATGTCATCCCTGCAGGAGCCCAGTGAGCTGCACAGATGATTTGAAGATCTACATTTGTTTTCTTTGTTTCATTTCAGAACAAAAACTATATTTTGTTTAGTCAGTCATTGTTTCATTAAAAATGTGACATACAACAGTGGATTGTGACACAGCTGCCAACGCTGAGAAGCTTCAGACCAACAGCGCCATCTAGTGTTAAATGTTAAATGATGGAAAATGCATCACTGAAGCAAACCCAACAGTGATATTTGAATGTAAAAACAGTGTTATGTAAAAATAAAAGTGTCCACACCAGTTTCCATAACAAACCCGTCTCACTCCTCAATATCATCACAGGTTTATTAAGTGACTTTGTACAATACAAATGAAAAATAAAATTAAAAATACAGAGATGGAGTACATAGCCAAAGCAAATTGCGGTGTTGACTCTTCATTTCCCACAGATCGTTACCGCAGACTGATTGAAGTATTGTTTTTCTTTTAAAGCGTCAATGGATCACTGTCCTATGTGAAAGTGTGTTTCTTGTTAAAACAGTGGACGCCGCTCTCAAGTCTCTGAGGATTTTCTAAACATACAAAAGAAGTTATTACTTCAGCTGGCTCGGTATATATAAAAATAAACTAAAGTGAAATATAACACTTATGACATTATAAATGGTGGTCCAAGGCTAGTGGAAATAGCTAAACACAGAGGAAAAAAGAAAGCGTTACATTTCAGAAAAAAAAGAAGCTTTAGCCATTTTTTTTAATCTATAAAAAAGGCCCAAGGTGCATTTTATTGTTTGTCTTGGTTTCAAGGTTTTTCTGTTGACACCGTTTCGTTTCTGTCGCACTGATGAGGAGGAGGGTTAAAGGTTTACCGGATACACTCAAAACAAAAGAAAAAAGGATTAGTTAATGCCTTGTCCTCTTGTTACTTTAATACACAAAGGAAGATCGGGTTAATGTTCATATACTGTTACTTTCATAACTCCTGTAAACAAGTAAAATTCACCAGAACTTGATTGTACAACAGTCAGACATGACTCATGGTTATTTTTTTTTTTGTCTGTGCTCTCCGTAAAACTGTACACATCATTCATTTCAAAGCAACCTTGGGGTGGAAAAAAAGAGAGCAGCAGGTCGGGGGCGGGGACAGGATTCAGTTATAACAACAACAATAATAATAATAATAATAATAATAATTATAACATCAATAATAATAATAATAATTAAAATAATAATATGGGTTTGGCCTTTCTGGGTTATTTTTTCAATCCTTTAATGATGAGTCCCGAGGCAGCGAGGGGGCTCTGTGGTGGCGGCTCTGACCGTACATTCAGACCCCCTCCACCTCCTCACATACCCATACTACCCCCTGTGGTGGCTGGGAGCAGGAGCACAGCTGTGCTGGCAGACAGAGCAGGGACAGGAGATAAGGAGCGGTGGGAAGAGGGGGGAGGAAGGGAGAGAAAGAGAGAGAGGGAGAAGAGGAGGAGGAGGAGGATGTGGGTGATGTCAGTGCCACACACTGGCATCCTGACCGGCAACGTTGGCAAACAAAAATAACTCGAGTTGGGGTGGTCCTGCCGACTGTCTTTTAAAAGATCTTGCCTTTCTTTTTGTTTTTCTCCAGAGTCCTGCAGGAAAGAAGAGACACACACATAGACAGTATAATCAGTAACTATATATCAAACAACATTTCAGCTCTTATACTTTCAGATCTAGTCATAGCAAATACATACATCACTTTATGGAAATAAGGAAATAAGATATTAACATTCACAGCACTGACTGGGGGACAATAAGTATTCAACAAGTCAACAGTTTTACATTAATCATATTTCCAATGCAGAAATGAAATTAGAACAGACAATATTATTAAAAGGACAGCTCACCCAAAAATCAAAGATCCCTATTTTTCCTCTTACCTCTAGTGTTATTTATCTATTCATTATGTTTTGGTGTGAGTTGCAGAGTGTTGGAGATATCAGCCGTAGAGATGTCTGTCTTCTCTCCAGTATAATGGAACTAGATGGCATTCAGTTTGTGGTGCTCAATGCACCAAAAATACACTTGAAAAACTCAACATCAATGTCTCTTTGCAGAACTCATGAGCTGTTTACTGAAGATAATCCACAGACCTTGCTGTGAGCAGATTCATGTAGGAACTATTTTCTTTCTACTGATCTACACCTGACAAATGTATCACTACGCAGAACATCTACTGCTAGCTCACCTAGCACCACTGAGCTAGCTAACGTTACAGCTCCAGTAGGCAACATCGTTTCGGTATAACTGAGTAAAAATTTTATAATATGCTCTGAGCCTAATATAAATCAAGTGGTCTGAGACAAACAATAGGTTTCTGCACCTCACCGTGGCTCTGTGTTCAGCCTCTAAAGAATCAGTATTGTGTCGATGTGCATCAACCAATCAAAGGTCAGCTCAGACCACTGCGTTCATTGGCTGTTCTACTGCATATGCGCGTTCCCGTGCCGCCGGCAGAAGGGGAGAGCGAGCGGCAATGGCGAACAGTGCACCAGGTAAAATAGCTATTCCAGCATTGGCTACAACTGCCTACACGGCTAAACCCCCAAAAAGGAAGAGAGAACTCGGTTCCCAGGAGCCCGGGAGGGAGGGGAAGAGTGAGGTGGGGCCGGGGCCGGATGGAGGACACAAGGGTCGGCTGTGGGAGTGGAGCCGAGGGCTCTCCGCGGAGAGGGAGAGCCCGAGCCTCGGGGGTATGTGCGGGGCGGGCTGCTGCGCGGCGAGGGAGAGCCGAGGCTCCCAGAGAGGGAGAAAAAGAACCAAGTAGGATAAAATACTTGCGTGCTCATCTGGCAGGAGGAGCTCAGGGCAGTAGACGAACGAAACCTAACTGAGATGAGACTCAAAAATTTTTCAGGCTTTCTACCTACTGCAGCTTTAATGTTTACATCTTGCTGTCACAAGCATGAGTCTTGTCCACAAGTGGTTGCACGTTTCTTTCTGCGCCGTGATACGGTTGGCAGGTGTAGTTTGGTACAAAGAAAATAGTACCAACATGAAACTGCTCACAACAAGGGCTGGAAAGAGACACTGCTGTTAAGTTTATATATAATATATATTATATATAATAATAATAATAATATATTGCCACTTTGAGCACCACAAGCTGAGTGCCATCTAGTTCCATTACATTGGAGAGAGGGCAGACATCTCTACGGGTAATATCTACATTAATAATGTGTGAAAACCACAGAAGAGTCTGACAACCACAAGGTGGCACTAATCCATTACTGCCCACCATTCACCCTCCACTGAATCTTCGTGTCCAAGTCAATCTAACAGTGCCTGAATTTGTGCAGGATAAAGGATCTTAAATGTTTTGAACCATGAGAGGTGTGCCAGTTTGTTTCAGCTGTACCTGGAGGCCTCCAGTTTCTGCTGCTCCAGGCGCTGCTGGGCCTCCCAGTTTGCTCTCTCCTCCTCAAACACGCGTCTCTTCTCCTCCAGCTCCTTGTGCTGAGCCTCCAGGTTCTTCTTCATCTGCTCGTGACGCCGCTGAAGCTACAGAGAGACAGAACAGAACAGAGGAGGATGTCAGTGCTTTGTACCGAAAAAGCAACTTCTCACATGTGGTAAAAAAAGACTAACTGAGCACAGACTGCAAAACATGAACTACTGAGCTTTTATATATATATATATATATATATATATATATATATATATATATATATATATATATATATATATATATATATATATATATATATATAAATCCAAACACTATGATTTTCAGTACCATCAAAAATACAGACATCACACGCCACCGGAGGTCTCTCTCTACTTGTTGAACAGGCAGCTGAGCTGACAGACACGGCGACTCAGGATAACGTTACAGGATTAAAACCAGTTGACCAGCAATGGCAAGGAAAGATCGCGGGGAAGAACAGCGTGTTTTCCTATTTAACTCAGGATTACGGGATTATTTCGATCAAGCCAAAGCACCATACACAAATACTGTCATCTACAATTTACCTCTGTGAAATTTCAGAAGGTATGAACGTATAAAAAAAATAAGACACTGCCCAAGCCTACAATACAACACCTTCTTTAGTGAGGGTGAATTCAAATAAACAAGCCTTTAAACAGATGATACTGTAGCTGCATCAGAGAGAAACAAGAGTCTTGCTGTACTGTAATATTTTCATGCTTCACAGAAAATTAAACTGTTAAACTGTCACTTAAACAAAACCTTAGAGTTTTTCCTTGTCCGCTCTGAGGGTCCAAAGGACAGAGAGATGTCGTACGCTGTAAAGCCTCTGAGGCAAATTGTGATTTGTGATATTGGGCGTTACAAATAAAATTGAATTGAAAATTTAAAAGGTACAGCCTTTAAACTTGACCTTTTTATTTGCTGTGTCAGATTAGCATGCAGAGTGTTTGTAACCTATACACAAACACCAAACTGAGTTATTGCGGTATCTATAATTGGACTGCACATCAGTAAAATCAGCACTGCTTTTACACACCACATGCAGCATTGTTATACGAGGAACCTCTCAGATCAACAGTGGAAGTCATGACTAATCAGTATTCAAAGTTTCAAAGGTGTCAGCCAGCAGATGTTAACTCATTTTTAATTCCACAGAATGCAGACAGAAGTGTTTAAATCATATTTGACTTTCTTGTTCCCCTGATTTAAATAAGTTCTGTGATGTCTGAGCTGTAGAGCTTTTTTATCTTGTTGTAATGATCTACACATGTGGAAATAATTTAAAAAATATGCCACTGGTTCCATCAACACGTTTAATACAGTGCTACAGTCAGCATGTTACACACGTGAACTGCTCTTCCAAATCTAACGACTTGATTTCAGAGACAAATGAACAAAACACGAGTACAAAAGAGGGAAGTAAAAAACAGAACATCCATTTACACAAATCAACAGCTCACTCTCGTACAAGCTCACTCACACTTCTAACCGCTGACACACGTCAGCACAAGAGGAAGGAAGGAGCTCAGACAGATGAGTAACTTCATAAGGACATGAACTGCACTGTTAAGCGTGCAGTGTGTGTGTGTGTGTGTGTGTGTGTGTGTGTGTGTGTGTGTGTGTGTGTGTTACCTCTGCTTCAGAGTCTTTGAGCTTCTGCACTTTTTCCTTGACTTTCATCTCAAACACCTGCTCCATCTCCATCTCCATCTTCTTCATCTTAGTCACATGCTCTCGCCTTTCCTCCTCCATCTGGGCCAGGGGACTCCTGCACAAGTAGAGAAGGAACGCACACACACACGCAAACACACACACACACACACACACACACACACACACAGATTTAGACCGGCTACGGAGCATCACAGGCGTCGGTGTCCTCATCAGTCTGCTGATCCATTGTGAACAGTAATTATTCGAGCTGTCACGATCAGAACTTCAGTCAGACAACAGTACGACTGTTAAAGCTGAATTTCATGAACTTAATTTAGTGTATTCAACTAGACTCTGATTTGTTCTGATATCTTACTTTAGCATTTCCTTGTCTTCTTAAATGTATTTGCATGCAGATTAGAAAACTGACTAAGGTAATAAAGGGAGAGGAGTAGGAGGAGCATGTTTTACTTTCACACAACAGGTAAAAAGTAAAATATGAAAGACTCCACACAAATCTCAAATTGTAACAACATTAACCATCATTTCCCAGAGAAGTACATGTTGGGGAGCAGGAGGGGAAACAGAGCGAGAGGTAGAGTTTCGGGAATGACGGGATCCAACAAGGCTGTGACAGGAACAGGAAACCAACCATCAGGCTTTTCTGAGAGGTAGAGGAAGGACCCAGAGACTAATGCAACGCACCTGTGAGTGCTGACTGTTAGTGCAGGTGGTGGGTTACATGTTAGTAAAGCTCATCAGGATTTTTCATTGCAGTGTTAGTGTACAGAGACTTGACATGAAACATATGGAGAGGTTACTGTGATTATGAGGAGTGGCAACAAGAGTAAAGCTTGATTGGTCCTTATTTTGGTTTTATTTAAATCACATTATAAAAGAGGTAAAAACTAAATGAGACTGAGGTGAAAATGAAACAATCTTAACGCTGTAATATACTATTTAAAACAAAAATAAATACCAATATAAACTGTGTTTGCCTGGGAGTATTTTTAGCATATTTCTCCATCATCTGGCACTGAAGTCTCAGAGTGGTTTTGTAGTGATGCTTCAAAGGTTTTGGAATAACTACTGTACATTAAGGGTAGACCGATACATCGGCCGGCCGATATATCGGGCCGATATTTGAGTTTTTTACTTGTATCGGCATCGGCCGATACGCACGTGGGTTCGCGGATTTATTTTTCCCTGGCACTTTTTTTCATTTGAAAGTATGTGGTTAAGTTGAACAAAGCTGTTGAATCCTACCGTGTACAGTAGTTGTTGTTTTATTTATGCTTCAGCTTAAATATTTGTTTATTTTATAAAGACATTACTGGAAGATTTAAGAGCACTGAACTCTTTTTTTTTAATTTGAATGTATAATAATAATAATAATAATATTCTACCTGTTCTACCTCAACTTTCCATCTTGTTTTAGTATTTTTTTACTGTTCAATAAATGTTTCTTATTGAGACCATAATATTTGTTATCATTGTGTCATTTTTTTTGGATGTAAATTGAGGGAGCAAAAGCAGTATCGGCCCCAAATGTCGGCTCAAGAAAATCGGCAGTCCATAATCGGTCATCGGCTAAGGGTGATGGAAAAAATTGGTATCGGCATCGGCCCTAAAAAATCTATATCGGTCTATCCCTACTGTACATCTCTTTGCAGTTATGACGTAAGGTCAGGAGTTCAGGACTTTTCGCAGTAACAGTTGCAGAAAGAAAACAAACCACTTTAAATCTGAACTTGTGCTAACTTATAGATGCTAGGTGTTGCTTTAAAAGACCTGAAAGCCTATTCTGTCAATCACCTCTTATAATGAGGCACAAAACAGTTAAAACTTTTCTGTATTTATAATTTCTCTCTCTGGTGTGAAGCATGTGAATCTAAGCTGGTAAAAAGCAGAGTCATATCATGACTATCAGAGTATTATGCATGATTTATGCTTGACGATCCACGAGTTGTGTGTGTCCACACAGGCAAAGTGATGTCATACCATCAGACTCAGCTCTTCGCAGGGGTCCATGCAGTGGATTTTCACCTTTTCATACACATCAGACATTTTCTGACTAGGCATGGATAACCATGCTGCAGACGTACATTTTCGAGACACTGTCCCCTACAGTTTGTGAGACTATGGGTTGACATGAGGACAAACTGCACAGAGTATAAAAGATCAAAATGTTCCTTGTCATGATGCCGCTTCAGCTCAAGTCTGTGCAACTGTCTGTACGGAAAGCATAACTGAGTCTTTATGCGTGGTTTCTACTCATTGTAGTGTCCCAGGTGTGAGCTTCAAGTGCTAGAAAATTATCTAATGACCCCTTTCGCGTTGAGCCTGAAGACGCTTGGTCATGCACCTCTGAATTTTTCTAACTCGGCACCCACTGTGTGCACTGCGCTGTCATTTTAAAAGGAACATCTTTGAGGGAAGACTAGCCGAGCAGGTTCACCTATACAGACTACGACTCTTCACTGACCACAGGGACAGCCAAATGGCCTTAAATTCTTCTATGGAAATATTCACGACACTGGGGAAAGAAAAGACCTTTTCCCGCGGGGCATACAGGAACATGCGGAAAAAAAACACCTGACGGAAAGAGTGGCAATCCAACGGGAAACAAATCGGTTCAAAATAATTTCGACTTGGAGGTAAGCGACAGTAATAATTACAGTACACTAATACAATGTTTGACAGTAAGTTGATGTTAACTACTATTGCCAGGCAGCCTACATTTTTCAGTAACGTTCTTCTGGTAACACATGTTGACATTTCTATGCATACTGCAACCAACAATGCGTTGAGCATAAACGCACATGTGAATGCTAGTGGCTCATGCACCGTCTACGGAGGCCCGCGCCACAGTGTCTTGCACCAAAAACAAAGCTTTAAAGTCTTAATACATAATAACTAAGGATGTTTTTCCTTCATACATTAACTTTGATCTTATATTAAGTCCTGAACATTTAGGATTACAGAGAAAAACTTCAGAGATCTGATACCAAGAGTTCAGGGGCTTTAACACAAATTTACCTGCTGTGCAGATTCTGTATCCTGATATATAGACAATTTAGAATCGATGATAAACTAGATAGTTTTGTTTATCTCATGATTACAGATTATATGCATGACTTTCTTCTTGGGCTATGTCATGCATCTCATAATTGTTCTTAACCGCCCCATACACCTCATGTCCAGGTCTCTGTTATTACTCCAAGCAGGGCTAACAGCAGCAGCAGGTGGAGGCAGCAATGAAAACACCAGTGGAAAGAATTAAAGGCTTTGTTGTTGGAAAAAAAAATTGAAGGCATCACATTCATAACTGTCAAACGACATTCATAAATGTGGCAATTCACAGTTTTTCTCCGGCTGTCCCTGGAAATGTCTACTGACAGGGGGAAGGGGGGGGGGGGGGGGGGGCAGACCTGAGTCAACAGGGAGGAAAGAAAACACCCGAATGCAGCCAACGGGGGGAGAGTAGAGGAGGAGTTCAGACGTACACAAGGGTCTTAAAAATAAGTGAAAAAAATGACCACTTACATTCCTTCAACTGTGTCAAGTCTAAAAAACAAAAACACATACAACCAAACACACACACACACACACACACACGCACACACGCAGACACACACACAAAAACACACACAGCATGCAATAATGAGGTCATGCGCTAAAATAAAACTACAGTCTCTTTCTGTGATTTCAGCAATGTTTTCACTGCAAATGGAAAAAAAAAAAGAAAGCTTGGAAAAAACAACAATGTGTGCTTTGTGAGCTGGGTGTCAAATACATTAGCAGAGTTGGCCAAATGTTGAGCTGTGTGTTAGCATCAGCGGTGTGAGGCCTCTGATCAGAACTTCAGCTTAGTGAGTTAGACATTTGCTTGTGTCTACATGAATGAGAGAGCAGCGTGGCGCTTTGGATGAAAACGTATGAAAATCAGTGGCATGATTTTATGCACAGTAGCACAGTGAGAGGCTACGACAAAAGCAGAATCACTGAGTGTTTGTCAAACACCACAAACAGAGAACGAATGGGTGATGAATGAACTCCCCCAACTTTGACTGTTCCAGTTACCTGCAACCCAAATACCTAAATGCATAAATAAGGATAGAGGTAAACAATGAGAACACAACTCATCATGTCATCATGTTGCTTTACCAGGGTTTCTGCAGGTTCACCACGTTAAATGTTATATCTTTTATAATCCTCTCTTTAATACCAAATACAATTGATTGCAATTAAATATGATGGAAAACCAGTAGGGATGATTTTGCCTTGACTTATCTATTATTATGTCAATTTTTTGTGCTGCAGGAAATGAGTCCAAAAAGCTAGAAAGGAGTTAGCATTTTAGCACTCGTGGTTCCCTCATCTCAAAGTTAATGTTTTTTTTTAAACGGGTTTTTGGTGAGATGCCTTAAGAGACTTTCAACTTTTGTTCTACGACATAAAATAAGTCGGTAAATTCCCCACTTGTAAATTAGAAAGCCTTTATAAGTCTTAAAAACGGCTGTTAATAGGTGGCTACATGAGACTACAGAGCATCATGATGCTTAACATGGCTTTGCATTATCGTTGTGGTGGTGACGCTGAAGTCATGTGACCGTGACGTTAGCTTTTTACTTCCGTTTGCATTTAGGCTTCAATAAGTGTTTTTTTGTTGTTGTTTTTTTTAAGATTATTTTTCTGGGCTTTTTGCCTTTAATTGACAGGACAATGTGTGAAATGGGGAGACAAAGAGAGAGAATGGGGACTGACACGCAGCAAAGGGTCGCAGGCCGGACTTGAACCTGCTACCGCTGCAGCGAGGCAACGCCTCTGTACATGGGGCGCCGGCACTATCCACTACGCTACTGACGCCCAACAAGTGTTTTTTTTAAGTGCTACACTGTAGGCAACTGGACTTGCTTGAGTTTCTTTAAGATGTTTCACCACCTTTGTGAAGATTACCCTACTGAACACAACATGTAAATATCATAAACATGTGCCCAAGAGTTTTCTTTCTGCAATAAGTCAAATTCCAATGGAACAATCCCATAGGTGTTTTGAGGAGAGAACCAGGGCGACACTAACTTCAGTGTTGGCCTACAAAAACACATCATCCCTGCAGCATTCTATAAAACAATAATTCTCAATGGTATAAATAATCAAATTAATGTGATCTGGATCTGGATATGCAGCATAAGACGGATGGAATAAATATGACTAACTACTTTAAGTTAATTTGCTAAAACTGCCACTTGCCCATCATGAGACAATGCTAGCAGTGGTGACAGTTTTTGCTGCATGTCTGATGGTGATGACTGAAACACCACAAAAAATTATTCAGCAGCCTCCTGCAGCACAATCCACTGCCGAAACATTACAAGTATGTAACGCCTCCCAACAGCCAACAGATAGCAAAATATGTAATAATATCTAACATTACTGCCTGGGGTAGGCACAAGAAAGTATTTTAAGGAAGTCTTTTGTGAATCAAATTCAAAGTATTTTTTTAAAGAAGTAAACCTGCAGATACCCTGTGTCACTATAGGCCAGTTTAAAGCCAGCAGAAGTTACTGTATCAACATAATACTGGGAATGGAATTTCAACTCTCTCTTCAACATCTGCATATGTATAAATAAATTTCATTCAACATACAGGAATGACATCCTAAATAGTGTCTACAGTACAGCTGCAGGTTTCCTGATCACTGGTTTTGTCAAAACTCCTAGTAGATGCAGCAAATATTTATCAGCATTTGGTCGGTGACACATAAATCACCCAGACTTTAATAGGCTTGTAAATTGGCTAGATAGACTAAAGACTGAAGCAGGTGACCAACAACTCAGAGCTCCTGTTCTGCTCTACATGATCTAAGCGACATTTTTCAGAAGTGAATCTTCACTGCAGCTGCTGTCTCTACTGTGCTTCCTGCAGGACTTACTTTGTGGACAGTTGACCTTTAGCCCTGTTGTTGTCCACTCCGTTGTAGGTGACGGCAGCCAGCTTCCTGCTGCGGTAGTTTTCATAGTGGACGTTGTTTGTCACGTCCTTCAAGTCCTGCATGTGAGTTCTGGGGAGGGACGGCAGAGAATTCAAAATATTTAAGATGCTCTCTGAGTAATATTTCAACTGCTCTTCCAGCTGCAATGAGATCGAACATAATACACCATTTCAATGTTCTTTATGGAGCCTCTGTTGTTTCAGTACCTGATGAGCATGTCCCTGAGGATGGTGAAGTCGCAGTGGTCACTGTTTTCAACTAGAAGAAAAAATAAGATGTCAGTCAGATAATTATAACAAAATACTTTGAACTGGTTTGTACATCAGACACCAAGTCACATCTTGCACTCGATTATGAAGGTCGACATGGGAGCATGAATAATGTTCAGCTCCTGTTTTCAGGAACGCTGTCCTGTCCTGAAGCATTTAAACATCCGTACCTTCTGCAACCCCCCAGGGGTATTGTCTCCCTCTGACCCTCTTGCTGTTCACCTCGATGATGGTGTTACTTCCTACTACAGCCAGTGGCAACTTGTCCTGGGAAAAAAAAACAATATTTGGCATTATTAATACAACTATTTGAGTATTTGGGCTTGTAAACTAGTACACTTATGTAATCTGATGTGCCGTGTGACATTTAGTACCTTTATCTTCTTCACCAGCCTGTTCTCTTCTTCATCATCCGTCTCAGGGAACTCGTAGATCTTGATTTTATGCTCCTGGATTTCCCGCATGATCTAGCAATAAAAGAAAAGATCTTTAAATCCCAACTGTCGTATATTTTGAGATTTTTATGATATTTCAGAATTCGTTGTTGTTTCCTGACAATGTTGATGAGCCACACTGTCAAATATTTATTTATTTTTTTAAGATATTTTTTGGGCCTTTCAGCCTTTAATTGATAGGACAGCTTAAGCGTGAAGGGGGGCGAGAGACAGGGAAGGACATGCAGCAAAGGGCCACAGGCTGGAGTCGAACCCGGGCCGCTGCGGCAACAGCCTTGTACATGGGGCGCCTGCTCTATTCACTAAGCCACCAACGCCCCAAATATTTTTGACAAATAACGCAACTTGTTCTCAAAGTTAAAAAAGAGAAGGTTGTTGCTTAAACAGGAAGATGACATATGACTGTAGTGTGTCTAAGCGGCAAACCGATTAACAACACTGTGAGCTAGCTATTCATCGTCATGAGCACAAACCCACAATGAGCTGTTACCCTGAGTTAACTCTTTCATGAGCACACACCCACTGAGTCAAAGATTGAGTTTAGAGCTGCTGCTCAGCAACACTCTTGTTCATCGAGCTAACCCAGTAGCCCAAAGCACACCCACTAAGCCAACAAACGATACCTATTCAAACTGAAATAGCAAAAGGTACTTTTGTGACAGCTATTTGACTTGTATATGACTGAAAAAAGCAAAGACAGCTTGTGAAATTTGGCAAACTTGCCGCTCGCCTATCTCCCAGCTGATGACATGTGTGCAGGCAGCACATATCCCAAGCTAGGGCAGTGGGTGCCGCGCTGGCTCTGCAGGTTAACAAGCTGCAGAGGCACCAGCAACATTTCCCAAAATGCAAGGCATTGGCTCAAGTGTATATGATGGCTGTCGTCTCATTGGGGAGTTGTTCTCAGGTGAAAGAGATGCAGAAAAATCCTCATCCTCATAGTTCAAGTATGCCAGAACAGCCATCTGGTAGCCATGGTAACGTTGACCCATTATGTCAGAGTATTAACCACAACCCCATTCTCTGTTTGAGAAAGAACATTAGCCAAAAACAGGAAGTAACACTGTGTGGACTGTTTGATATCAAATCATCTGATAATAACATATTATAAAGGCTGCAGTATGTAATGATTTCAGTTGATACAGCATAATAATGTGAATTTGTCTGACACAATTGTGGTCACATGCTCTCTTTACTCCGCTATTTAGAAATGTTGCTTGTCTTTCATGGTCACACCTGTCATTTTGCACACTGTCAAATAAACTATCACACAAAGCACATTGCAAAATGGAAAAAGGAAATACTTATGAATCTTTCTTTCTTTCTCTGTATAATTTACAGCTAACCTTCCACACAGTGCAGGACATTGCTGTACCACAGAGCGCTTGCTTTATTTGGCCTCATGATGCACATTTTCGCCATCATACCGATGACTACAGTAAAAGAAATGCTCTCGGATACTTTTTCTGCAGTGGTGTGCAGCTGTGGAAACCACTGACCTGTTTCTTGAACTGTTGGCATTCCTCTGGGGTGAGGGTGTCTGCTTTGGCGATCAGCGGGATGACATTGACTTTCTCATGCAACCGTTTCATGAACTCGATGTCCAAAGGCTTCAGTCTGCGTGGAGATAAAGATACAGCGTTACGTGCAGTTCAAACTGGACACAGCGATCAGAGTCAAATCAGTTTGAATCACTGTTTAACTTGGTATGATATCTTCAATTTTCCAGCCTGCCCAGCAAATAATCAAACTGTTTTTGCTCCTCTGTTATTAAAGAATTAAATGGGATATTTTGGGGTTGACTGGCTTCTGAATTTACATTTCATCACTGCTTCTTGTTTAGCTCAAGACAGCACAAGAATAAAGGGAGCTATACCCAAATATAGACAAGCATCTGTGACGCATGAATGATGTTTGTAATGTCTAAGAAAATGACCTTCTAGTCGTGAGAAAACGTCGCTATTCTTGGCCGTTTCTGAACTGAAAAAATACCATCTGACGTGACTGAGTTATTGAGTTATAGTTTTGCATTTCACTTTGTATTTTGTTATAAAACATAACTTAATTTTCATTTGATTCTTCTTTGAGGGCAGAGTGGAAATATCCCTCTGAGTCAGGATCTGCCCTGAAGCAGAATATGATGCTTGTTTTAAGAGTGGGATGTTTGTCACGTCGCCAACAGAAATGCAGGTCAGTTTACAGCTCAGTGCTGCGCTGACACTCTCAAGAAAACCTGAATGCAACAGCTGGAAGCAACTGTTCTCTCTCGCATTCTTTATTTATTTATCAGATTAAAAAATGCACTGAAGACCCCACTAACATCATTAGCAGGTGACATAAGTCATGCTGTTGCATTCACAATGGGTATCATAAACCTTTATCATAAACCAAACAGCAAATAATGATAGCTGGTCCATGGAGCGGTCACATACACATCAGTGTTTCATCTGAGGTGGTGCAAATCAAAAAACACCATAACACTGACAGAAATGTTAACTGACTGTTCATTTTTAAATGTTTTAAAAAGGTAGCTGTATTATATGAGCAATACCAGTCAAAAGAAGACATTAAAGTGTGTATAAATTGGAATAAAACCAGCTCTGCAAGGGCAGAGTTTTCACAAACGCTGACACAAACTGACTGGAAAAACATGCTGCTGTCAAGCTACAACGCAGAAAAGCCAAACTTCAACTTCAGTGTGATTCAGCACCCTTCAGGCTACGCTAAACATGTGTCAGACCAATCTCTTTCCTGAGGAGGAAACAATTTCAACCTCAGACGAGGACATTCCCCAAAATGTCTTACACAAATAGGGCAACATATTTTGAGAGAACAAAAAAACAAGCCAAAATGATCATACATGGTGGAGACAACAAGCAAGTTATATGTAAAATTACAAAATACTGAACAGAAGAAAATACTGCATTTCATTAAAATATTTGGGCTGCAACTTACAATTATTTAAAAACGATTATTGATAAATCAGTCATTCACAATGCCGATCACAATACACCAGACACCTAATGTGACATCCTCAAATGTCTTCATTGTCTGAACAACTTTTCAAAACCTAAAGACATTCAGTTTACAATGACACAAAGAAGAGAAAAGGAGAACATCTTCACAAATGATAAGATGGAACTCTGTGATGTTTGGCATTTTAGCTTACGATATAATAATGATAAATCGATTATCAACATAGTTAAATAGCAAGTTAGATTTAAGACATTTTAATGCCATTTGGAATTAAGTTAAGACAAAAAAAATCAGAATCAGAAATACTTTATTGATCCCCGAGGGGAAATTACTTATTATTAAAAAATGTTTATATGAAATTTTTTGATACCATGGCAAAGACGAGGGAAGATCAGAATCAGGAAGTACCTGGCATTTGTTAGCGAGTTTTCTTGCCCTGATTCCCTTCATGCCAAGTTTGAAAATTTTTTTGTGCATAAAATACAGAGCCTCGAATGCACTGCCTTTACTGGTTTCAGTCATGTCACAATATATTGACTAAATAGCCAGTTCTCATTGAATCTATACTTGCTCATGTCGTACAGGGTACAGCGACAGCTAGCTTGCAGACAGTGGATCCTCTGCTCTGAGCATTACACCTAGAAACAAAACATGAGTGTCGCTGGTTCCGCTATCCTGATGTGGTGACATTCAGTAAATGATTTATTTGAAGAAAAAAAAAAAAAAAAAAGGTGTAAGCAATTATTTTGACATTTTTACAACACAACCTCACAAGAAAACCGATTCTACAATCCTACCTCCAATGTATTAACATTTTAAGGCTTTTGAAAAATTGATTTAAGACATTTTAATACCAATTAGGCCTTATTTTTAGATCAATTAATTCAGTGCCTTTAAGACTTTTAAGGATCCACAGAAACCCTGATTTGTCTGTGGATCAGCTATTTAAAAAGCAGATATCAGGGCTGAGCAGTATATCGATATCATGTTACGAGACTGTAGGTGCTGTCTTTTCCTAGTTTGAAAGACTGTGTTTAAGGTGATGTAATTTTCTGAACTTCACTAGACTGTTCTCGCTGTTCTATTATTTGCCTTTACCCATTTAAACATCACATCCAAATTACTGATGAGTATTTATCAACAAATCTAACTGTGTAAATAATTTCTGAAAACACCACTTGTCAATCTTATGACATCATCGCAATATGAGTGTTGAGGTATTTGAAGAAAAATATCATATTTGATTTTCTACATATGGCCCAGACCTTGTGTACATACAGAATCTGGAAAATCAAAAGTTAAAATTTTTAAGGATCAGTATCCACATTTTTTTCTTATTCACGATTCTATAAATAAGACATGTTTTTTAATCATGTATTTTTGTTCTTATTTATTGTACATCCTCTTTTTTCTGTAATTACGACATTGTGATTTTACACACAAATAAACTCACTTCCTGATTAGGTTGAAACTAAGGATTATTTTCATTATCATTTAATCTGCTGCTTACTTATTTGATTTATTGTTGGTCTTAAAGTAAAAAAAAAGTGAAAAAGAAAATATCTGCGGAGCCCAAAGTGACGTCTACAAATGTCTCTCTTGCCGGATCATAAGTCCAAAAGCAAAAAGGTATTTGGTGAACTGTGATGAAGATGATAAGCATCATATCCTCACATCTAGGAGCTGAAACCTCAGACATTGTAGCAAATTTACTCGCTTACCAAAATAGCCGCATTTTATCTTTCTGTCAACTATTTGATTAATCAACTATTTATTTGAACTCTACTTTCTGATATTCACAATGTCTGGAAACAAGTCTCATACTTGAGTTCAACCACGGTTTTAGGGAATGACACGTTTAATGATTTAACGTAGACTAATGTGGGGGATTTTTTCCTCAATGAGTCACCGTCCTCCAACCTTCAAGAAAACCAGTCACCATAGTTCAGCCGGGAGTTCAATGTTCAGATTGTCTCTCAGTGTTGGAGGTCATTGTGCTGCTGTGTGAGAGCAGTCAGCTGGTGTTGTGAGGGGATGCTCTGTGTGTGTGTGTGTGTGTGTGTGTGTGTGTGTGTGTGTGTGTGTGTGAGAGAGAGAACATACGCTGCCCATCCTCAAGGCTAAAGTACTGCTTGTGTGGGTACAGAGGACAGGCTTGTACAAACACAATGTCTCACAGAGGACGGACAGACTGAGGAAGGAGGAAAAAAAAAATCGAGGAGAGGAGGACAGAGGCTTCTTCGTTGTTTACAGTAAGTCACGATCAACAGCTTTAAGGACATGTGAGCATGCATACACTGGACATTTGCATACACAAATACGGTGGCCCCACACAGCAGACACAAACACATCACTATCCTGCCCTACGATGGCGAACAGCATGAGCTCCTTCTGTATTCTAAAAAGGTCATGAGCCTTGACTTGGGGCAAGCTTTGGTTTTAAACTCATACGTGCATTTAAATGAGGTATTGACTGAAACCAGCTTTTATTCAGGGCAGGAAATAACCTCTGAAGTTTCTCAATTTCACTGCTCCCACACTTTCTGCTTTTTGACCGAAGTGTGCATCACACAAGACACGTGAATTTGTGAAAAAAAAAAAAAAACATCTGAGCTAATCGTACAAGATCTGCTGGCTTGTGAGAAACAAACATCACAGTTAAAATTCCACACAGCCCTCTCTTTATGAAACATTCAGTGATCAGTATCATCAGCTGGGCATTTTGCCAGCATCTTCATCTCTATTGCTGGTGCCCCCCCTTTTTACCCTTTTACAAGTTTTAGCCCTTATTCTGCACAACACGCAGTCTCACATTATCATTTACAGAAATGGCCTAGGGGGAGCAGTTGTAGGAGATAGAGTATGACACATTTACTGCACACACTCACAAGCTACCCGGCGTGACAGAAGATTCATGCTTTCGGCCACTGAGCTGCTCTGAAACCAGTGGGGAGCTGCTAAATGTTAAAGGAGGAAGAGGAGTAGCTTTATTGGATTGTCCAGACTGCACAAGAATCTGACCCAGCAAACGTCACCTCCAGGCACAAATCTTATTCTCTGGCCTTTGGGGCACTCTTGACCTCTCATTTCCCTCCTTAGACTATTTTTTTTTTTTACTCATTTCCTCTCACTGTTCCCCCTTCCCTTCCAACGTTTTCCTTTCTCCAGTCCTTTTCCTTCCCAGTGTTGCCAACGTGGTGACTTTCTCGCAAGGTTTAGCGACTTTTCAGAGCGTCGTAGCCAGACCTGTACTCGACTCATAATTATGACTGTTCAGGGTTTTTTTCCCATGAAAAGTTTTAAAGTTTGAATAGGGTTCAGTGAGGCGTTCAGTGCGACAGTGACATTCACGTAATTTAGTAAACTGCACTAACGAGGGATTGGAAATGTGCAACAGCGTTTTTTTGCCGACACTAGAAATCAAACAAAAGCCAGAGACTGTATCGTATTAAGTTGCTTTGAGCAATAAAGTCACCACTTCCGGGGCATCGGTGGCTTAGTGGATAGAGCAGGCGCCCCATGTACAAAAGGCTTCATCCTTGACCCTCAACCAATCACAGGCGACAGATCTTTCCCTGCTCCCATGAATCTTAGTCTGTGATAAATATGGAGAAGTTGATCATGTTAGTGCAGGGCTACCCAGAGCTTTACATCTGTCCCACAGACGATTGGCCAACACACTTATAAACAGCTCCTGGAAGATGATGAGCTCTGCACTCAGGATTTTAGGTAAGCGGGCTATGGTACCATGCTTGTTGAGGTTGCTTAGCAACCTCAGACACAACTTGCCAGCAAGCTCTTGAAAGCTGGGACAAAAAAGGCACAACAGTAGCACCCAGCACCCGACCTCACGTTTTCCAGACGGCCCGCAAAATCTGGAGACTATAACATCTCCAGAAGTACCCTGCACTCTGACTTAAAACAATCTCAGTCGACTGCGGGGTCTCCGACTAATGATTTAAATCTCTGACTTTCAGAGGGCAGCCCTAGTCTCAGCGACTTTAATTCTAAAAAGTGACTCGCGACACATTTAGTAACTTATTGAGACCATCAGAGAAAAAGATAGAAATATATTAAAATGTTACTCATTCCCAAGCATGCTGCTTAATTGCAGTCGACAGGCTCTCCCCCTCTCTCCTCTTGCGCCATGCAGTAGGCGTGAAGAGGAGGCACCTCTCCCCATGGGAGTTCAGTTGTAGTGAGTTTCTATGGTTACGTTGATGCTCTCGCTTTCAGAATTGGATGCAGGAGAAAGTGGAGCACTACAGTATAAGTACCACAGATCTCAGACCATTCAATGTTTTACTGAGCATTTTTCTACTGAATCAAAATCAGTGTTAATGCTTCTATTAATGTGCGATGATGTCACCAATATGCAAATAAGCATATGATGTCATCTGGTGACTTTTAGCATCTTTTGGAGCTAGTGCTGGCTACTTATGTTGGAAAAGAGTTGGCAACACCGTTCCTTCCTCACTTGTCATGCAGAGACAAAGAAAGGCATTGGCTGTCTTATGAGTTTGTCTCCCAGACTCACCCATGTCCCGAGGGGGCGATAAAATACAGACAGCAGTGGATCCGGCTGTCGGGCATCTGCCGTCTGTTCACCCGGGATTCTGAGTTCAGGTAGTCCTCAAACTTGCTGTCTATGTGGTCGATGATTGGCTGCCAGCTGCATAATACAAATGACAGTTTCCGTTAAGAAACAAATCCCCACAGAGACCCAGAAGAACCCCTTTAGTAAGGGATGGTGGAGAGAAGCTATGAAATGTTAAGGATTATACATGAAGGATATTATCTGTGCTGAGCTCAAGCTGTGGTGATCCTTACCAGTTGCTGTTGTCGACCGCATCTCCGAACCCTGGAGTGTCGACTATTGTGAGCAGCAGCTGGACACCGCCTTCCTTTATTAAAACTTTGGATTGCTCCACCTGGCACAGGAGAAACAATGAAGTTAACATTGTGTTTACATCTGCCTTTCATAATTTAATTGTTCAAGTGTTTTGAAATCATTATCACTGTAACCTAATAACATCCCAGATCATATATTTCACATAGAAAACACTTGAAGCAAGCAGCATGTGGCAACACGCCGTGTCACACTGTGCTATTAGCTAACTATGCTGAGAAGCCAGAAAAAGCATCTGGAGATAGCAACGCTGT